>NC_064418.1:5342500-6542500 GCF_023375975.1 Astyanax mexicanus | reverse complement strand
TTTTACCATGTCACCAGCATTGACTACGGCTTTTTTCTAGTGGTCTGAGTTTATGTAAACTCTATAGTTTTATGAGGGAGTGAATACAACAAGTCAAGATTGTTATCTAACAATTTTGGGGGTTTTAAATATGCAATATATTGCTTTTATGGAGAACAAAACACACAGTACATAAACCTACATCCTGTCTTCATCAGATCACTGGGTTCTCCCATTTTACACAGTGTGTGCTAAGCTTGGAGGGCAGGTTAAATTTAGATACATTATTATTGATTGCAAACTGATCATGATAAATCATATTAACATAATCTAAATTCAGTTATAGAGTCCTCTCATGTGACCATTACAGAGCCTTGCCCTATTGCTTGCATCTTCCCTGACGGTAATAGGTCTATAATTACCAATTACCAAATGATAACAATCTTACAGTAGGTCTCATATTATCAGACTGCAAATCTATGTCATAATCTTTCCAAGTGGTATTCAAAGATAATTAATAATTTGCAGATGATGTTCTGTTTTAATGTCCTATATACACAGTCCAGTCAGAATATTATGACTACCTCCTTGTAAACTCCTGATACACTCTCTGTCCATTTCTTCAGCTCCTTACTACACCGTAGCTCTCCTTTAAAGGAACAGAAACCTGTTTATTGTTTTTAAGTTAAAAGTCAGGTTTGCGCTCTGTAGCATGACCCACCTATAGGAATGGAATCTGACGACTGACTGTTGTCAGGGTTTTAATCAGTCAGTGGCGCACCTGTTTGTTTTCTGCCGACGATAAAACAGCAAAACGGCAGAAATTTACAGTACCTGAACACTCCTCACTGCTAGACCACCATGCCCATCAGTGTAAACTCTAAACAACTCTTTTTTAAAAGCACAGGCACAAGGCATGAATATAGAGTGTTGACGGGGTGTAAGATAGCAACCAGCATTGCGACGTGCCTTGCACAGTTATAGAACTACACAGTGCTCCCATACAAAACTCAGTGTAGCTGATCAAATGAATAGAGTGGACTCTCTGACTTAACTGTGTATAGGCCTACAAGCACAATCTACTTTTCTACTTCCTTTATTGTTAGCGTTTTAGAAGTAACCAGTGTTTGTTTTGTTTTTTTCTTTTTTTGATGTGTACCCGCTGTGAACTTTTGTCCACTCTCTGCAGGAAGCTGCCACTGAAAGAGGAGAACGGCAAGGAGTCCCTCAAACCGGACACGATCGAGATCAAAGTTCACAGCGACAACAGCCTACACACGACGCAGGAGGACAGCAAAGCGTAATGAAGGCGCGCAGCTGCCGGGCACTAAAGAGAACAAGCGCTGCGAGCTACCCCCGACTAAATCCAAGCAAGCTAACGAGAATACAAACACGAACATGGCCGACGCTGAAGTCCCTTGTTAGAGAACGATTGTCAGGGGTATCAGAAGAGGAGAGAAACTGTGTACATATGGATATATAAAAAAAGAAAAGAAAAAAAACCACACGGCCACACGGCCACACGGCGGTTGTTTTGTGATCTTTGGGAGGAAGCCTCTCTCTGTGGAAAGGCTTTTGTTTTTCTGTGGTTGTTCTTTCTTTATTTCTCTCTTTCTTTCTTTCGTTCTTTCTTCGTTCCTTCTTTTCTCAAGGCTTTGCTGTTGCTTTGTGTCCGATTCTCTGTTACTTGAATCAGTTCCAGTCTGTGCCCTATGGTCCACTCTGTGTCTGTCTGTCTCTCTCTCTCTCTCTCTCTCTCTCTCTCTCTTTCTGTCTCTCTTTCTCCATTTCTGTCTCATTACCTTGTTCTCTCTCTCTCTCTCTCTCTCTCTCTCTCTCACACACCCATATATACACAAACACACACAGGCCTTTTTCGGCCTCACACACACACACGACTCACTGCTGTATAGGCTTTGTGAAAATCTTTGGCCACAATGATATGAAGTGCATCACGTCGTGGTCTGACCTCTGTGTGGGCTCTCACCATTACCCCATCTCTCAATGTGAACGTGAACGTGTGTGTGTGAGAGTGTGTGTGAGAGTGTGTGTGTGTGATGTGGTATTGGGTAATCGTAGTGTGTTTCTGCTTTCTGTTCGTGCCTTTTTTTTCCTCCCCCCGCTGAGCAGCATCCACCTCTGACAGTGAGGTTTATTACACAGTGTCAGCAGTGAGATGAAGGGCTGTACCATCAGAAGGGACACTACAATTGGCCCACTCAAGAATGCTCTTACAGCATGTCCTGGCTTTGTCCATGCATAACGACACCCTTGCTCTCGCGCCGAACGAACTGAACACGGACTTCATCTTTGTGAGAGAATAAAAAAGAGAGAATCGGGAAAAAAAAAAAACAGAAAGGCCGCAGACGACAGACAGCAGCAGCAGCAACAGCAGCAGTACTCTGGTCACTCGGATCCTCACAGTACGAACTGTAAAGTATTGGAAAACACTGGAAAATATTATGTACCTGCATTGAGGTTGAGGTAATGCTGAAAATAATCCCTTATGTCATTGTTTATCGACCTGATTTTGTTGTGAACGTATGTGTGAGTGTGTGAGTGTGTGTGCGTAAGTGTGAACAAGTGCGTGGGCTCGCTGTGGTTTGGGTCCAGTATGTGCAAACACACAAAAACACATGTAAAATACAAAGAATGGACATAAGGTGAAATGTAAACACTGTATGGGTTAGAAAAAAATTAAATATAAAGTAGTGAAAAAATATGAAGGTGACGAAACGTGATCCGCTGAAGCATAACAGTGTAAATATTCATATACATATTTTTTTTTGCAAAGGGAAGCTGAAGAGAAGAAGAGAAGAAGGGATGGAGGGAAGGAGGGAGGGAGGGAGGGAAAGGGGAGCATCACTCATGACTTTTTTGGTTGTGTTTTGCGCAACACAGACTTCTTTGAATCTTTGACTTTGGATCTGCTTACCATCTGCATTGCTTGAATGCACCCCCTGTTAATATCGCCCATGGCTTGACTGTGATAGTTTGACAGGAATAGAGGCATTGTTTCCTATTGCCCCAGGCCCTGTTCTTCATCGCCAGCTATGCTAAGCTAGTTAGCTGCATCACTTTCAAACAAGCTTTATTTGGCTCTGGCTGTGGCTTATAGCTCAAAAGCCTGGTCACAATGAGGACAAGAGTAAAAAAGAATATAGATAAAAGGCCATGGGTAAAGATGCACACATCTTTATAGAATGATGACACCCGTATAAGGGACTATGATGGTCATCAAACGGTATGTTGATGTTGAACAGGCAGTTGGGAATTAAAGAAAAAAATGAAACAATGGGAAACCATGTTTGGTTCATAGATTCTACTGCTTTTCACCAATGACCCAAAGAAAAACCTAGACCTAAACCTAGATTAAAATCTAGGCAAACAGGAATATCTCCACACTGAATAACTGAAGAAACATCACATCAGAAGAAATGTGTGTAATTGGTTTGTAATTACTCGCCACAGTCATGTTCTGAGATGATAAAATGTCAAAATGTAAAGTGTAAAAAAAGTATTGCAAGTAATATTGTTTTTTATTACTTTCCCAAGACATGTGATTTAACATATAAGTACAATACTGTACACAAGTTAAGAACCGCACTTAATTTATTTACTTTCCAGTCAAGACATGCATTAACATTACTGTCACAATTAACACCAGTTTGATGAGCCCCAAAATAGAACCTTGTGGAACTCCTAAAATACCAAATGGGCACCAAAAGAATCACAATATTTTCTAGAGTTATTACTAAAGTGATTAAATATAAAATGATTTACTTGTAGAACTTGTAGAGGGAAATCCAAGAAAAAAGATGGAGGTTTCAGAACTGCAGTACAAAAATGGTGATAATTGGACAGTTTACATCCATGCAAGATCTGCTAGATCGCCAAATGACCCAGCTCCTTTCATCTTTAAGAAAGAGGAGTGGATTGATCTGAAAGGATGAGTGAAATGATGTTGAAAAAGTCATTATAAAAAGTCAATGAGAAAAATTAAACAGAGAAAAAAAAGACAAATCTGCAACACAAACTGTTAAATCTTCTGTAGTTCTCAACCCAAGAGTCCAGACCTCACCATCATTGAAAATATTTCGAATTGCTTGAGAAGCAGAAAGCAGAAAAGGCTAAAAAAATGCTCAAACACTTAGACTGAACTTTAAAAGCTTCAGAATATTCATTATTATCATTATTATAATTATCATTGTCAATATGAAATATCTGATATACAGCTCTGTAAAAAATAAGAGACCACTTCAGTTTCTGAATCAGTTCCTCTGATTTTGCTATTTATAGGTTTATGTTTGAGTAAAATAAACACTGTTGTTTAATTCTATAAACTAGGAACAACATTACTGCCAAATTCTAAATAAAAATATTGTCATTTAGAGCATTCATTTTCAGAAAATGAGAAATGTCTGAAATAACAAAAAAAGACGCAGAGCTTCCAGGCCTTAAATAATGCAAAGAAAACAAGTTCATATTCATAAAGTTTTAACAGTTCAGAAATCAATATTTGGTGCAATAACCCTGTTTTTTATCTTGGCATCATGTTCTCCTCCACCAGTCTTACACACTGCTTTTGAATAACTTTATGCATTTACTCCTGATGCAAAAATTCAAGCAGTTCTGTTTGGTCTTCCTCTTGATTATATACCAGAGGCTTTCAATTTGGTGAAATCAAATAAACTCATCATTTTTAAAAGGTCTCTTTTTTTTGTGCAGAGCTGTATTTTGTTGTTGAGATGTTTGTTCTGTTAAAATTATGTTTGGCTTTTTCTCTAATGCTGAAACTAATGGCTGGAAATTAGTTTTGACTGGAAATTACATAAATGAAGGTTTTTTTGTTTTTTTTGCACAAATCTTAACACTAGCTGTGTGTATCATCAGCTTACCAGATAGGAATTTTAAGTTTGCCCCTCTTAATCAAAGGCACTTTGCTTTCACTTTTCTGCTTTCTTCAATGGCGACAGAGTGTTCGGAGTTACATGTGCCGTGCATTTTAAGTATTACAGACTCTTCACTGTCAGCCCAGCGGGAAGTTTCTGGAATGTTGTCCATTTAATTTCAGCTTGTCTGCTACTCTGTGGGAAGGGGGGGATCCATAAAACCCCACTGTACTCGTGGAACTCTTGTAATCCAGTGTAATTTTCAGCTGTAAATAAAAGTGTCCTGATATATAAAAAACTTCTGTGATTGCTGGCGTGTTATATAAGTCTTTTTTTACGGGCTAAATCTGTTCTCGGCGCAGCTGCTTCAATCCACTGCAGTGGCTAAGTACACCTCCAAGGTTGAGTCTATAAACTCCAGGCGTTTCATAGTCTCAGCCTGTAACTTTTACACAGAAACGAGGCAGCTTATGTACATAAGGATTAAGCATCTGTGGCTGAGGAACTGAATTGGCCCGGAAATTCTCTTATGACTGTGCCCTCTGTCCCTCAGTGTGCACAATATGTTCAAATGGTTATAGACAAGCCTCCTAATTAGTGAATTTTAATCCTTTAAATTGCAGCCATTGCTGAAACAGGCATTTAATTTCCCATATACTGCAGTGAAAAAAAAGGTTTTGAGTGGTGCTTGGTTTTACGTATAGAAAAAACTGTATGCTGGTATGACAAATATCACTTACTTAAGTAAAAGTTTAGTAATGGGGAATGAAAACTTAAGTTATCATAACTTAGAACATCAAGTTATTGCAACAAAACGGGAACTTTTAACTTTTTTTAACTCTTTATATTGTAAGACTGGATAAGTTGAGTTTACTTAATTTTTTTAAGGCAGCTGGTTTGCTCATTTTTTTTTTTAGTAATGGGGAACAAAAACTTGAGTTAGCATAGATTAAAACATCAAGTTATCACAACTATAGGAGAACTTGATTTATTTGTAAGGTAGCCCAGAGGGAATCACTACTCACTGATGGTGAGTGTTAGTCAGAAACTGTTGGACACACCCAGTATGCAAATAGATTGTGACAGGAGCCAATGAAAAAGAAGCTGCCAATGGAAACAGACTAAACTCTCATTATAAGTTGTTTCAACTCAAAGATCTCAGTTTGAATAGTACAGTATATATGATATAAGAAATATCCAATTTTATGTAAAACAGACTTAAATCATTTGGGTTCAAACAACGTATGGGTTTACAGTGTATAGATGGATGCATAGATTTTACCCAAAAACTTTTACCCCCAAAAAATGCATTGCATCTTACAACCTTTTTTTTTGCACATACACAAAGTACAATCTGGCATGACCACGCCCACAACTAATTTCATTGGCCACTAATAGTTTGGGGCTTGATTGTCTATTTGAACCTTTTTCAACCTTTTACAACCTTTCTTGTGACTCCATGCACAGAAATATCCACTAGTTCAGAACACACAGTCTTCTTTCTGTAGTTTTTTTGTTGCTCCCACCCCAAACAGGTCTGACCAATAAGCAGAGAGATTGATTTGATTGGATCTCACATGGATTTCTCTGATGCGTTTTGGTACACTTGGGTTTTTCCCTGTTAGCGTTTTTTTTTCACCAATGAGGATCTGTCACCCTTCTGGTTTGTGAACCTAATTTTTAACCAGGTTTCGGCACATTTTCACCAACAAAAGTAGGTTCTGGAACCAGCAATGTTCGTTCTCATTGGGAACCGAAGAATACTAGGTTCTTTAGCGCAAACCGTGACAACATTTGTGGGCATGTCTGTTTGTACAGGAGCATCGCCACTGTTCAACATGCTCTGTTGATGACGTATGATGTGACGTTTTGAAGGTTGCACTAAAACTGGTGGAAACGTGGCCTAGTTCACAACGGTTCTTATAAGAGCAAATAGAACTTGTTCAAGAATCAGAGTTCTTTTGGTGGAAAAGACAAACCAAACCAATGAGGGAAGTGCCTCACATAAACTGATTCAATCCAGACCAATCAAACTACAGCCTTAGACAGATATCGGCCTACTGCCAGTATTAACCACTTACATACAGTGGTTTTCCATATTTCCATATTTATAACCACAACCATAAATATATTCCATTGGAATTTAATTTAATAGACCAACACAAAGTGATATACAATTGTGAAGTGGAAAGAAAAGTATGCATGAATCAAAACGTTTTTAACAAATAAAAAACTGAAAAGTGTGGTGTGCAAAAGAATTCAGACCCCTTTTCTCTGAGTGCAACCAATTGCATTAAGAAGTTGCCTGATGACAGAACAAATACAGCTGCTCCGTGACAGCCTCAGAGGTTGGTTAAGAGAATATTGGGGAGTAAACAGCATCATGAAGTCCAAAGAACACACCAGACAGGTCAGGAATAAGGTTGTGGAGAAGTTTAAAGCAGGCTTAGGCTATAAAAAAAGATTTCCCAAGCTTTGAACACCTCAAAGAGCACTGTTCAATCCAGTATCCATTCAATCCAATCCACAATCCAATCCACTTCATGTTGGTCTTTCACATCGAATTCCAATGAAATATACTTATGTTTGTGGTTGTAATGTGACAAAACATCGAAAAATTCACTGTACATGCATGTAACATGTGCTATAATGTGATGTACCCATAATTGGGTGATTGTATTTAACGTAACCCTGTGCATGAAAGTTCAGAAAGTTCACTTGCTACTGAATGTTAGTTCATATCTTTGCTTGTACCAAAAAAGACAATACATCAAGTATGAGGCCTTCACCAAACTTTTAATATTTACACTTTTCCGCATTCAGCAGTTCTAGAAGTAGCATTACATTTGTACTAGAAACCATACAGGGTATAGCACAGCTTCAGAGAGCAGAGCTTCATCAGAGGAGCAGTCATCACTCCTGTGGGCTGCTGGGTAATGTGCCATGACTGAGGCTTGATGCAGTCCAGCCGCTCAGTGTCAGCACTGGGCTTTGTGCTCCTGCTATTCTGGCTTCGCTTTGTCAGGCTGTTTCTAGTATTATTATTTCCGGCTATCTCTCTCACATTAGCGATGCATGGATTGAGCGCTCCTACTGTTGGTAATGTAGATTTGGTGAAGCTTGAATTCCGTTCAAAACAGTTTCTGCTACAGAGTTTCGTAATGGAACTTCTAAAGTTAAAGTTTTTTTAGTATACTGGATCTGTATAACAAAGGAGCGTAAGGACTAGCACATGTGAAGTCAGACTCCGGCTCTTTTCAAACTGCTGCTGATGCATCATTGCTGAGTAGCATCACAGTGCACTCGGAGGAAAGCGCAGTGACTCGGTTTTGATACATCAGCTCACAGGTGCCTTGTGTTGATCCACATCACCCTAGGAGTGATAAGTGGAAAGAGTGACATCTACTGTACCCACCCAGAGAGAGCAAGGCCAATTTTGCTCTCTCAGGGCTCCAGCAGCTGATGGCAAACTACGTGACTACTGTACATGGGATTTGAATGAGGTCACACTATTTTGATTATTAGGATTATATGTAGATATTACAATGTAAAAATACAAGTGAACACTTAAACCACTTTAGGAGGTGGTCTGACATGAGCTGTATAGCTCCTAAAGCTTTTCCTTATGGCATGGATGAAACTGAAACTTCACGTAAAGCATTTATTCCTTGTGCATTAGTATACAATGTGAACTGTTCAGGTCATATAAAAAAAAGATAGTGTGAACTGCCTAAACTAAACATCATATTTGAGACACTTTCACTTTTCCAAAGTAACTGCGGAGATTTTGATTTACAATGCCTTATATCAGGGGTCGGCAATTAAGTTTGGCCCTGGGCCAGATATTTTCCAAGCCATTACATGGTGGGCAACAAAAAGAAAAAATCTGTTTTAAAAAATGAAGTGTAATGGGATGGAGCTCTCCAGCCCAGAGGGTTGCTGAACCCAACTGCAGAAAGAAAAAAGAAATAAATAAACACACCGCTCCTTACGTGGAATCGAACTCGTTTCGTCAGGGTCGTGGTCCAATGCGCTACCGCTGCCCTGGCTAGTGAATTTGGACACGCCCAGGAAAAAACGCCCTTATAAGAAGATAGGGAGCCTAAGAACGGGCGGAACCGAGCGCAACACAGAGAGACAGGGGAGGGATGTAAACAAAAGCTCACCAGAAAAGCATTTTATTATTTATTTTTTATTATTTATCATTTATTATAGTTCAAACAACCACACTGGCCAGATGTTTCATGCTTGCAGGCCACATCTGGCCCTCAAGCCACCTACTGCAGACCGCTGCCTTATATATACCATCTTTTCTGAACTATATTTGTGTGCTTATGTCTATGTCTATGTGTGTGTCTGTGTGTGTGTGTGTGTGTGTGTTTTTCAATCACTGATTCCATTCATTGGACAGTTTAGTGTAGGCTGATTAGTGGAATTGACTAAATAGCATCAGTCTGTTACAGTACGCTGAAGTTTGAAGTGTGTTTGCTGTCGTCCTAATTAAAGCAAGGCCTATTCTAATTAGCTGTTTAAGAACACTAACAGATACCTGATTACGGCTGCATTTATAATTAATTGTTTGTAGTCATTAAGGGAATGCAGATTGTGTAAACACTTAATTACTTTAATTTGCTCCTGTGTAGAGGCGAAGATGGTGATTAAAAAGCCTTACTTTGAAACGGGAGCACAGCTCGGAGGAAAGAAGTAAAATGACAAAGTTGTAAACAACAACTGGTGCACAGAGGAATTCTCTCCGTTTCGCTCGGAGGGTGACGCGGCGCTGATTTGCGCTGTGAAATGAAACGTCTGTGACCGATTAAACGTGGCTGAGGTGAGGATGCGCTGGGTAATGGCGTCTAGGCTGAAAGCCGCAGCTTTCCATCCTTATTCGTCCCCTCATCATTATTTTAATGTAAATACTGCTTTAGGTGAGTGTACGTGTGCAATAGGGCTGCTGTGACTGTGTAATATTTTAGGGCCACATTAACAGATTAGCAGATCTGCTCAAAACTCTCAAGAGAGTAAATGGTGTAAAAGTTGCTGGACTCGTTAAATGCTGTGAAAAAGCTGGAAGTTCGTTTAATTAAACAGCACAATGAAAGAGCGGAGCATTTGAAGCTATTTGCAATGTTTTTGGAAGCCAATGAAAGACAAAAGGCAAATCCAGAAACTATGGGAGGAAGCTGTGAATGGAGACGCTGTAAGCTGGGTTTTTCTGCTTGACTGACAGGAGATCCAAAGGCACGTCTATAAATGTTCCTCGTGAACTCGGTTTAAGACTCTTTAAAGCAGTACATAGGAAAATAAATAAATACATAATAATAAAAAACAGCTTTTGTTTGGTTTCTGTCTTTTCTTTCACCAAAATTCACAGCACACACACTCACACATACACATACACATACACACACACACATATACACTGGCATAGAAGATTTTGACATTTTATGCTAGACTGAAAACTCCATGCTCAATGAACAAATCCCTCTTTAAGCTTGGAGGGTGAAGAAGCTTGGCTGTAATCTGCGCACTGCCAGAATCTTGCTGTGAAGTCAGCCACCATTCAGGGCCCTCCCACTCCTGATAATGGAGCGGCTCTCCGAGTGCTTTAAAAAAGGACACACAAGTTCTTCAGAGGTTGGCGTTCGAGTGACGAGCAACCTTTTCCCGCTAAGTAGCGACAAGCCCCGCTGCCACAATGCCTCCACATTTACTTTATTTGCACACTCCAACACACTCGGCGAAAGCGGGGGAACACGTGCCGGCGTCTCTAGGCGTCCTCGCAGACCCCGCCGAGCAAATCCTGCGGTAAGCCTGCTGGCAGGTGCTCCTCCTTTCTAATCTGCCCGCTCTCAGAATCTCCCATGATGCCGTGGACTGTTTGGAGCACCTCCTCACCTGCGATAAGGCATGCCTGAGGGACAGACTCAGATAAATGCTTTATAATTAAAGAGATGGAGAGACGTGTCAGGGGCGCCGTGCAGCTAATGCCTCACAGGCTGCCAGAGCTACCAAACCGCCAGGATGATTCTTTCTTTACTTTCTTTCTGTTTCTCTTTATCTGTCTCTCTCTCTCTCTTTCCCTTGCACTCTCTTTCCATCTCTCTGACTCTCGCCACGGACTAACTAAGCTGAAAGTACGAGCTGTCTGAAGAGAAAAAAAGAAAAAAGCTAGAGTTTAATCAGTGGAAAGCATGAGATAACCTTCCCATTGAGCGCTCATTCTGGTGCTTTATGCGATTTCATCAGCATTAACGATAAGGGTTAATGAAATGCTTTTCCATTTATTGGGGCCAAACATCCGAATCGGCACCAAAGCACCATAAAGGATGGTGCATAGCTGTTCGAGAGCGCATTAATGTATCTCGCCAGCCATAAAGCTGTTGGCAGTCCATTTTCATCTGCATTTGGACTGTTGCGCACCGCGTGCACAAAAGTTGTGAAATGACTAACACACACACACACACACACCAGCCCTAATGGAGCACCCCCAGGGTGGGTTAAAACAATCAATTTTCTAAAGACTGCCAATTTACCTCCTAATCGTCCCTTTGGTTTCTCTCAGGAAGCGAGATCATTCAAATGCAGGAGGTAGCGCACTCATCGAGTGTTGCGCTTGGCCTGGGAAACCTTGAAAAACTCACGAAAACCTTCATTAGATGGCCAAATACCCAAAGATTAAAGATTCGCTAAGCCTAAGAGTTGCTTATTTGGGCGAGAAACGCAGCACTCAGGAGAAAAAGATCAGACCCAGATCTGCCCTTCAGCTCGTAGCGCCGTTGCTGAGGAGCACGCAGACGTGGACTCTGACAGAGAAGGAGTGGGACTGTGTATTTTGGGGATGAATATGAATAGAGTCCGTCAGCCATGCTTCGCTAATGAGAAAAGGGAGCAACCAGCAGACAGCCTTAATTAATTATGTGTTGACATTTATGGATAATAACCTTATGGTGGGTATCAGGGTTTATGAATATACATGGTTCATGATCAGAGAGCCATAAAATTGCAAGATCGTACAAAGGGTCATGTATATATGTATACATATTGGTGTATATGAAAATAAATCATTGGTATGTTGGTATCTCTTTTGGAATATAAATGTGATCAATGTGTGTAAATTTACAACTTTACAGCTTAATCAGTTAAACCCAAATCAACTGATATTTCAATTTTATGTACGATGGATTGTGCAACATTCTTCAACAGGGCATGTGCTGTAATAATCGACTATGCCTCTTGTTTGATTTACTTCAGACCACCACTGGGGTGAAGTATTGAGGGCAACACCTTCTGACACTAATTAACTGATTAACAGTGGATTAATCATTATTTGATTATGAATGTGTTGTCATAAATTGAAAAAAAGCCTTATAATCAACCATTCGTTACATGCAAGACCCCTACAATATCAACACATGGTGCACAACTATCCCTAAAGCCAAAAGTAAAATAAAATGGCAAAAAAAATCCCATATTTCATCCCATATTTTTTCCCTCGCTAATAAAACTCTGAGTGACCCCCTCCAAAGAAACCTTTCCGTCACTCCAGTGACCTTACTGTAGACAGCCCACTGCAGCCGGTTCTACACCATCACGGGGGTGGGTGTGTTCCGCCGCTGATGGATGCCTGCAGTTACCGCCAGCCGCCGCATCGCTCAGGTTATTCGGAGGTCGTCCTCCTTCACAGACGTCCCGGCGCACCGCTATCAGCAATACAACAGCTCATTAACGCCTGCCTACTTTTTAATTAAGGATTCCACATATGTTAATTAGATCTGATTGCAAGTACGTCGCTCAGCCGCACGCTAACCGATGTCGCGGGGAAATGAGTGGTAATGTAGGCTGTCTGGGACGATAGCGTCGCGATTAAGGAACACATGTTGCCTCTTCCACAAGTTCAGATACAAGCCGTGCATATATGCCTGTGTAATTGCATTGACAATGCTTCCTAATGAGCTGTTTGATAGGCGATGAGGACAATAAGGAGCGTTGCTCACAGGGGGTCCGTACTGCAAAGCTACAGTATGTTTGATTAGCCTTTGATCACAACAGTACACAAACATTTCAGAAACCTGCTGAACAAACCAGCTTAAGAACAGCTTCTGCAGGTTGCTGGTTTGTATAGTCAAGGTGGTTGAAAAGCTGGTCAACCAGATGAAGGCATTATTAGCACCTTATACTGATAAGTTTGCTGACTAAACAGTTCTTGGCTGGCATATTGTGTATGATTTGTGATTGCATCATGCCTGGTCAACCAGTGTGGTCTTGCTGGTCATGCAGTTTAAAGAGTGTGGTCAGTATTTCTGGTCATGCTGGTCATTGAGCATAGTCAAGCTTGGTCATACTCATTGTCTAGCTTGGTCAGGTTGATCAGGCTTGTCGACCAGATAAACCATCAAGCTCAAACATGATGATACCCATTTGTTGGGGCCAAATATGGGAATTGCCACCATCACTGTTCTGGAAAACCTTGAAAAACTCAAGAAAACCTTCATTAGATGCCAAATGCCCAAAGATAGAAAATTCCCCAAGGTGCCAAACTGCTTATTTTGGCAAGAAACTCCACCATATAACCACCATAAAGGATGTTGGACAAGAGCTAGGCTGATCAACCATGTTAACCAGCTTTTTTTACATGCTACATACATACTAAAAATGCACTTCACACTGTTGTAAATAAAAAAAACATTCTTAATTCATGCTTTGGGTACATATTGAATCATATGGGCAGGCATATAATCGGGACTAATTTGCACTTCCACATTCATTTAGGATGAGCAGTGCCACAGATAACCACTTTTGGTTTAATAAAGAACCTATTTTCTTGTAAAACAAGTGTCCTGAGAGTGTCAATAACTTTAAGAATAGTTTTAAAGAAGGGCAGGGTGGTTCTTTACATTTATTATCTCTTCTACAAAATTTCTTTATCTATTGTATATCTTAAAAAAAAACTTTGCAGCACCTTTTAGCGTATTTTAAACAGTGCATGTGTATGTGTATGCAGTTACATACTTATCTTAGCCCAAGTCTTACTGTTCACCTAATCGAGCCTGTATCCAAAGATTTAACATGCTCCCTGCTGTAACCTGGTGGCGAAGATTGTCTCTCGCGGTCCCGGCGCTCGGGGAGGCGGCGCTCTCCTGAGCCTGGTAATTGCTTGGCTGACTCTGTCATTTCCGCTTTCGGAGGGACGCAGTCGATAAATCAAATAAATGAGGCCTTTGCCAAGGTTAGATGTGTTCCACAGTGCAGAGTTCAGCCTTTTCTATTGTCTGAGATTTCTAACAAACACACCACCATTGATCTTCGCACAGCACATCAATAAATGTGGGGGAGTGAAGGAACAAGTTGTGCTCAATCTGTGCAGGCCATGGTGAGGAAAAAACAAACCCCTTTTGTTCTTTTACTGTAGAGGGGGATCCCTGTACGGATTGGGAATACAATCGGAAAAGTTTAAATGGCTCTGGGTCTAACCGCACTATTTGGTCCAAAAATGTCCCCGTTCGTTATATTGAATGTGCTTCGTCATGTGGTGCACATTAACTATTGTGCCATAAATCACATGCATGCCATTCGCTGTCCTAATCAGCTCAGGGCCCTACATTCCTGAAGGGCTAGTTCAGTGATTTTACACATCAGAATCATCAGTTGTTCTTGTTATCAGGAGAATATTTCTGACTGAAAATAGTGATTTAATGCACCCTGTCGATGCAGGAATAGCCTTTGGTGATGCAATTAGATTAAAGTAGATTCACTGAATCAATGTTTTCACTGAAAAGTACAAGTGCAAGCCAATGAAATGCAGATTGCATCTAAACAAGGGTAAAATAAAGAGTAGCTTTATTGCAGGGTTTTGGCAATAGGCTTTATAGGTTGTTTGAAATATAATGAATGCTAAAAAAATAAACTGCTTCTCTGGTGAGTTTTGTTTACATTCCTCCCCTGTCTCTTAGTCAATCTTTCCACCTGTTCTTGGGCTCCCTATCTCCCTATAAGGGCTTTTTTTTTTCTTCTTTTTTTTATAGACGTGTCCCAATTCACTAGCTGGGGCAGCGGTAGTGTATTGGACCACGACCCTGACGACACAGGTTCGATCCTTGAAAAACTCAAGAAAACCTATTTTTATTTTTTTTAGTTGTGAAAAAAATTGATCTATGAATTTATAAAAGATCAACAAAAAAGCAGCTATGGTGTTTAACTATTGCTGCACTGCTTATCTATCTCTACTCACAGTAGCCAACACTAACAATATACCATCCATACCCAGTGTATACCACTGTGTGCTTGTGAGCTTTGAAACTTGTGCCTTAGAACACCACAGCCGAGTGAAAAGAGAGAGAGAGACAAACAGAGAGAGAGAGAGAGAGAAAGAGCACTGCTGGGATTTTAGATTTTCCATAACTGGACCGTATTCTACCCTCATTACAGCTGGACAACCTTGGTAGCAGAGGGAATCACACATCAGATCTTCAGAGCTTTCATCCTCGACTTCCTAAAGAAATGTAATAAAATAATAATTAATACCTTATTAATCCTCCCTCTTAAATTTAACCTCCCTCTTAAACCCATCCGTGTAGTGAACACACACACACACACACACACACACTAGTGAGTACAGTGCTGGGTAGCCATCTTTGCTGTGCCCATGGAGCAGTGAGGTTTAAGGGCTTTGGACAAAAACAGCATTGTCTTGCTTTTCATTAAGTCAATAATTGTGACAGGATATTTATAGTGGATTATTTTAGCAAAAATTGTATATCAATCATCAATCAATCAATTAATCAACCTTTATTTACACTCAGAATACATTGAAATCTGTCCAAAAACCCAGTTGCACACAAAGAATCACAAGCATAAATACAGAGCTATAAAACTTCAACGGACACAAGCGAGAGATGGAAAGAGAAGAAACTGCCATCTGAGAGAAAGCACAGTGCAGACAGATGATCATATATACCCAAATAATGTGTAATACTAGTCGTGCTGCCAAATCGTTTGCTCTCCTCAGGCTGTTATTTTTTCAAGAGGTGGTTGAGATACTGGTGGGTGTCTCTTTCATTTTCTCTGAAACTCTTACAGAATAGCACTTTCTGTATCTTCACTGGACAGCTGGCTAACGCTCCGGTTTATGTTTAACGTAATTCATAGTCAAATGTGGATTTTGCTAAAAGTATCAGCTCACCTGCATTGCTGTGTTTGGTGATATAAGGCTTAGATGGAGCTAATGGAGCCAATTAATCTGAAGCTACATGAAGTTTGAGGTGTGTAGTGACTGACTCTGCAGAAAGTTGGTTCCTTTGTTATTTTAACTGAGTTTTCTTTAAATTTTAGAACGCTGAACACTATATTTTACTAAAAAAGTAAAGTAAGCATGCCTATATGTTTTAATTTTTTTTACAGCAAACACTTTTATACAGTAAAGACGCTAGCATTACTGCTACTTAGAGCTGACTGGCTTCAGCTGTTCAGTTCAGCTAATGTTGGAGTTACAGCTAGGAAAATTATGTCTGTAATACTTAAACATTTGATTGTCTATTGTTCTGTGTTGAGAATATAAGTACATAAGTTCAGGATAAAAATGACCAGACATTTAAAAATGTTGGTTTTGATCAATTGCTTCATATAAAAAAACTCAAAAATGTATTTTGGACTCACTTCAAGTGGGTATTCTCCTCTCTAGAGATTCTCTGGCATGGCATCACTAGTTGTTGTGTGTGTTTATTTCTTCCTATTCTTGTCACAACACATGTTTTTGGAAATCCGACAGATGAAAAATTATGTAATTCATCACCATATGTTTCTGATCAGTCACGTAGTGTGAAAGTGACAAAAACTGAAGGACTCACAATTAAAGCACGACCAGTTGTGTAGGGTGAACAGCACAACGACCCAACCACTCAAAAAGTTATGTAGTGTAAACCAGGAATTAAAAGATTTTTAGTTTAATATTTTGCCCATAATTTTCTAAATGGGCAAATTGACAGTCAGACCTTTTTAGTTGTTTTGAAAGCATTATTATGTAAGGCTTTCAGACACACCACAGCCACTACGAGATCCTCTCTCCACAGCGCACCTCTCTACACAGCGCTCTCTACACCGACCTCTAATTAATGAGTGCTCCTTTTTTTGTGGACAAAAATGGATGTACTTTTGTTTAAATTGTTCTCAAGTGATTATAGGCCAAAAAAAGGATCTAGCCTTAAAAGATAAAGTAGCTAAAAGGCATTTAAAGCTAAGATTTCAGTATAATATTGTAACTATTATGTTGTTCTGAAAGTTCTGTGAAGAGCTCTGCTGGGTACAGTCCACGTGTGCTCGGCCCCCCTTTGAGGACCGTCATTATTCACAGCAGGTGGGAAAAATAGAGAGGAATGGAGGAAGAAAGAGCGAGAGAGAAGAGAGGGGGGGAAAGAGGGGGAAGGGGTTAGCAGGGCTGTATGGCTGGAGGAAAGCTGTCGTGAGTGAGAGGACCCCTGTGACTGCAGCCAAATAACAGTGATCATTTCTGACAGGATCATAAGTGACCACACACCTTTCATTTGTCTCTGGTCATTTTGCTCTGGCCAATCCGACTAAGAGCCTCCCTCCACCAAAATATATTAGAGCCATTATCAGAATACTGTGCCTTCTGGAGATCATACTTATGAAAAAAATGACTTAAGATGTTTAATTCTTTAAAAAAAATCTTAATTCATACAGAAATCATATTTTCCCATCTTTTTTCTATTTTTTATTTATTGTCCTGTCTTTCATAATAAGCTGCATGACAGGATGGTCAATGACAGGGTGGAGAATTTGAGTAAAAAGTTAAAAATGTGGTTGACCTAGAATTGCAAAAATGTTAAATTGTTCATGTTGGTTCAGAGTAACTTATCAGTTTTTTAGTTTAATTTTCTGACTGCTTGAGGCTAAATTTAAAAACTGGATGAAAACTGGGTGTAAAACCTAATAATTTCTACGTTCTTGTCATTTAATATAGCACTTTATGGACCCTAATAATTTCTACTTTTTTTTTTTTTCATTTAATATAGCACTTTATGGACCTCTCAAATGTTTAGTTTTTTTAGTTCATTTCTACAATCAGACTTGGAAGAAATATGCAAAAATTAAAAAGTCTTTTTTTTATTTCCCATAATTCTGATTTTTAAGATTCATAAAAAATTAGACCATGTTGAACAAATGCTGAAAACCAAAGCTTTAAACATTTTAGTGCTATTTAGTATGTGCAATTTGTTATTGGGGCATATTTCTTTAATACCTTAATATTTTACTATTTAATAATATTTAATAGCTAGATCTAAGTTATAGCATTGCTAGCACAGAATATGAAAGGGGTGTATACGCATAAGCCTTCAGCTTGTGCCTATGACCTATTAAGTTTAAGTATATCTACTCTATAAACCTAGTTATTAAAGTTAAAAGATAAAGCTATGAGAGATAAAGTAATAACAGTAGTATAAACAAAGGAGGATGAATTTTATAGAGAATTCAACAGAGCCTTAAGACAAGTTTACACCTTAAAGTTAATGTATTTATTACAGTGTATGCATTTGATCTGATTAGTTGTGGATTCATGCTGCAATTTAATGAACACTAAAGATATATATATATAATTATATCCTGTCATCTTCACCTGTGTGGGCTGCACCTTCCTAGACATTGATGGACATAGCTGACGTTGATTGACTAGTGGAACATTTGTGCATTTGACATTGACATCTTGTAAAAAATTGGCAGGAAGAGTTTCCTGGAAAAAGTGAAAGCTACTAGACTGCTATTATATTCTACCAGCAGTGTCAACTACAAATACAGCACTCATAACTATGTTTAATTCTCCAAGTGCATGCTGTTATGGTGACATTGAGTGTCTATGTACCTTTATAACCCTTTTTTTTTTGCATTTTTTATTTATTAAAAAAAAAAATTGGTATTTTGTAATTCACTGAAAAAAAAAACGTGGAGTAGGATTTAATTACAAAAAAAAACTTAGGAAAGTTTCTCCACATAAAAACTTGCTGTACATTTAACAGAGCATATATTCGAGTAAAATTTACTCACAGTTCTCAGTGTATTTAACTACAAGTTTTTATAATAAATGTTACTTTGCAACACGTTTATTCAATTAGATCTTGTTCAGTGTATCTTTTTTCAGTGTAGATTTTACCACAACAATGTAGCGCCACATTCTCCCATGGCTTTTATTATTTACGTAATAGTAGTAGTAGTAGTAATTTTGCAATTCTTTTGTAATGCTTACCTGCCAAATATTTTATTTATTGTAGTATTAATTTCTGTTGGTGTTAATACATGACAAATAATTTCCAAAAAAACACAAATTTGAAGTAACACACTTTACAAAAAGTTTTTATAACAACTTGAAAGTGTTTTATTGTTTTGCCCCCCCAAAAAAGTAATGCATCTTCGTTTACCTGTCAAAATAATATAAATAACATAGTACAATTAACAAGATAAGGGATCAAGGAAGATAATTGTCCTAAACAAAAAAAAAAGCTATTTTTAATATAATTTTTATTCTTTTTGATATATTTGGGAAGTGCAAAAAAAGTGTTAAAAAAAAATGAAACAATGCTGTCTGGATTAGTGTCTGGCAACAGTGTTGTGCCAGTTCACAGCTTTTCTGAACTAGTTCAAGTTCAGTTCATACATGCTCAAAGTGAACAGTTCACATTCAAAGTTCACAATTTTAATTCTGAACTAGTTCAAAGTTCAGTTCATTTTACTTTTTTCGTGAGATATTCAAATAAATACTTTTTTCACACTACAAGCTAGAAATCACTGTACGTTCTTTGAAACTGCTCATTGTAGACATTTGCTCATGACACTGCAATTGTGGGTTTCTTGCCAGGTGATGAATCTCTCTCTCTCTCTCTCTCTCTCTCTCTCGGTCTCTCTCTATTTCTCTCTCTGTCTCTCTCTCTCACTCTCTCTCTCCCAGCGAGAACACAGGAGGGAGGAACTTTCTATCGTTACGTTTCAAAAGAGAAAGCAGATGTCCCTCAGTTTTCAATGAAAAACTAATTCCAACGTTCATTTACAGTGATGTCTGCCGTTCATGACACATAATGTGAACTAATTCACGTTCAAGTTCTTTATTAAAAAATGTGTTGCGTTCAGTTCAACGTTCATGAAAAAATGAGCGTGTTCAATGCACGCCTTCTTTTGAACCCGTTCACGCACAACACTGTCTAGCAAATATAGAAGCTTTGCGAATCTGGCTACATGATTGTATACAGATTACCTATTGGTATTTATGTTTGTTAGTTAGAGTAGTCAGTCTTTTGGTTTCTTAGTTTCTTCTTCTCTTTAGATTAAGTAAGATTAAGATTAATGTTTTATGTTTCTATCTTTTCTTTGACAGTTGCAGTTTGCTCCTCTTAAGCGTTAAATACATCTTGGCTCTGTTTGTGTCCAGGTTGCTTGGTATAGAATTTTAGAGTTTTTTAATAAACATGATCTTTGTTAAAACTTTGGTTCTGGTCTATTACTTTTTTCTGGGTCGTTTTCCATCTTTCAGACACATCTGGATGCATATAAAAGAGCGTGGTAGTGAACGAAAGCTGAATGCCAAAACTTTGAACATTTCAGTGATATTCAATATCAGAAAGCCATGAAAACGAGCACCGCTGGAGCTGGAATCAATCCATGACCCAGTGTGAAAGCCTGTAATCCAGGAACGCCTCTCCATCACGCAGTGCTATCACTCTCAGCATCACATCTGCCTGAGTCTGACTGACATGTCCAAGCATTCATATACAGACACACACTCTCCTACACTGAAGCCCCCCTGGGCATCCAAATTCTCAGCTCGGCTAAGGCGCGAGTGAGGGAGGGAGGTATATATAATGAAACCGTAATCGTTGGTCTCTCTCTCTCTCTCTCTCTCACCCTCTCTCTCTCTCTCTATCTCTGGAGGAATGGAGGACAAAGTCCCTCAAGGCTGTGAGTCTCAGGGAAGGAATCACAAGCGATTAGAGCTGAGGCCACCTGCCAGTGAGGATTACGGCTCACAGTAGAGCGGACTGCAGGTAGTGCTCACAGCAGCGCTCAACAGCATGAAATGCCACCTCTTTTCCCAACTCCACAGCCAAAACACTGCTTTCCCAAGAACTTTGGTGCTTACCGGAAAGCCTGCATTCCTCAGAGATTCACCACTCTCTTCTACAGGATTCCTAAAAGGCTCTGAGAAAATCTCTGATTGTTCTATTCTATGTCTTTCCATGACATCCACCAAACGCCCAGCAATTGATTTCTCAAGTCTACTGTAAAAAAAAAGACATTTGTTTTAATTCTATTCTCCTGACTAAAGGACATCCTGTGTTTTCCAGTAATGCCAGTAATGCCTAGCTTTCACACTACATGGCACTACACTACACTACATTTTTCACCATGAAAAAAATCACAGACTCATCTGACTGCTCTCCAAAAATCATGTTATGTCACCACAACACACAAGAACTAGTAAAGACAAGAACTAGTAAAGTCAAGAACTAGTAAAGACAAGAACTAGTAAAGTCAAGAACTAGTAAAGGCAAGAACTAGTAAAGACAAGAACTAGTAAAGACAAGAACTGGTAAAGTCAAGAACTAGTAAAGACAAGAACTAGTAAAGACAAGAACTAGTAAAGTCAAGAACTAGTAAAGACAAGAACTAGTAAAGGCAAGAACTAGTAAAGTCAAGAACTAGTAAAGACAAGAACTAGTAAAGTCAAGAACTAGTAAAGACAAGAACTAGTAAAGTCAAGAACTAGTAAAGCCAAGAACTAGTAAAGACAAGAACTAGTAAAGACAAGAACTAGTAAAGTCAAGAACTAGTAAAGACAAGAACTAGTAAAGTCAAGAACTATTAAAGGCAAGAACTAGTAAAGACAAGAACTGGTAAAGTCAAGAACTAGTAAAGTCAAGAACTAGTAAAGACAAGAACTAGTAAAGACAAGAACTGGTAAAGACAAGAACTAGTAAAGTCAAGAACTAGTAAAGACAAGAACTAGTAAAGTCAAGAACTATTAAAGGCAAGAACTAGTAAAGGCAAGAACTAGTAAAGACAAGAACTAGTAAAGACAAGAACTAGTAAAGTCAAGAACTAGTAAAGTCAAAGAATCTTTTGAGGACATTATGTACTGTGGATATCCCATTATTTTCCCATTATTATAATGGGATATCTCTACAGTACTGGCACTACCAATTCTAGAAATGTTTGAAAACACTGGGATATCAGTACAACCATCTAGTGTGAAAAAAAAAAACTGGAATACCATAGAAACCATTGCACAGTGTTTTCTTCAGGAGGAAAAAGTAATGTTCAAACCTGGGCCCTGGGGAATATTCAAGCGCTGGGACTGTCAGCTTGTAGAGGCTTTAAATAAACACACCTTTGCCTACAACTTATTTTTAGGATATTCCCATCGTGAGGCAAGAACTTTAATCACCTTTGTCTGAGAATCCGTCTGCCCTCTCAGAGGCTTCCTGGGTGCCTCGCCGAGCGAACACCTGGGGCTCCTGTCTGTTCATCAAAACCAGCAGAAAACATCTGCTCAGTGCTCACTGCAGCGGTACAGGCCTGCGAGGACCAACATCTCCATTATCCCCGTTTTATTTTGGGCCCGGTGAGTGATTTGGTCTTGGCAGGGACTTCTCTCCGGCTGCCGTGGGCCGTGTGATGGAGGCTGGGTCAGGGATGGGGCGGTCGGACGTGACAGGCCCACCTGCTCCAGGCTGGGCTGGATGGACGGCACCAGCTGTTTCAGCATGTAGCAGGGCTGGGCAGTCGCCCTGATGAAAACCCCTAGTACATCTCCAGCTGCTCCTGCTGACATCCTGCATCTCTACATACCTTACAAGAGTCAGAGAGAGAGGCGGGGTCAAAGGCACTGAGCGCCAGCTCACCCTTCACGCCCTGACCTTCATCATTAAATGTGTTATCAGTCATCTTTACTAACCAGAGATCATTTTTTCAGAGAGATTTTTTTTTCAATAATACTGTAAAATATTGTATTATAGGGTTTGACCATAGTCCATGACCTTTATTACAGCCAAATATTAAAAAAAAGCATTTTTAAATATAGTAGAGCACTTTCTATTTTTAACCTTATGTGACATATACTGTATCTAACATACCTCCCTATTGGAAACATTTGTTATTTGCTCTTCCTCCTCTGGCTCCTTCTAGGCTCCACCCCTTACCTGACTCAGAGGGACACCTGCCTCTAGCTGAGCTTATGAGCTGTTGGTAAAAAAAAAAAAAAAACAGGCTTCTAGCAATGTCTCTGTGTATGATGCATATTATTTATAGGTATTGGCATTTTAGTATTTTAGCAAAAAGTGATTTTGAAACTCATAGGTTCGCCTCAGAGGCAAGGCAAGGCAAAAAAAAAAAAAAAAAACTAAATGATCATCAGTCAAACCACATGTATAGCATTACATTTTTACAAATATTTTACAATGAAAAATAACCCATATATCATGATTATAGCAACGATGAGAAGGCAGACATATGTGCAGGTCATTTCAATTAAGAATAAAGTGAAAACAAGGCAGAAACTGAAACACAAACACACAGGCATGCAATAGACTAAATAGACTAAACAGAACTAACAGAACAATACTGGACCAACAATGAACTGACATAACAAACAGAAGACCAGACCAAAAACACTGCAATAAAGGGACTACACATACACTGAGACAGACAGGAAACACCTGGGAACAGTAATAAGAGGCCGGGCTACAAATTATGCACAGGTTTAAACACCGGAATGAATGAAAAGGTGGAGCTAGGGCGAAGATAAGACAGCAAAACAGAGCCATGTACTAAAATGGGTTGCATTTAGATAAACATTTACATTAAAGCAAATGAATTATTTACATTAGTTTAATAAAAGACAAACTACGTATTTTTATTTAAAACCATTCAAAATAATTGGATTGCCGAACCTAAAAAAAAGTTTGCATTGAGTAAAAAAGTAGTCAGGTTATTTATAAAGGATCAATAACAGATTTAAGTAATTTTGTATATTAAGTTTCGACCTCTTTAGTTTCACTGTGTTTTATTTTTTTCAGTGTACTTTACATGTAATTTAAATGTTAATCTTTATGGCCGAGCTCATTTTCATTCTTCAGGGAAGAATGAAATCTACAAACAACAAATAAAAAACAATCATGTGTTTTCCTTCAGATCTTACAACTGGCAGCAAGCTTTTGTTCAGGACTAATCAATACTCAGACATATTGCGGTAGTTGGAGAGTTTAGCCTTGAGCGCAATCTTTAAAACAAACTCCATTCAAGTGCTAATTGTTAATAAAAGGTTTTAGCATAATTGATTTTTTTCCCTCCACTCTTTACCAATCTTCTATTTATACAGTCATTGCTTATTTCCCCACAGGCCAATTTCAGCGAATGTTTATGTGTGGAATGAAGGCGTAAATTGGCAGAGCAGCAACGGTAATCTCGGTGGAAAGGAGCAGGGACATTCACACCATGCGCACATTAACGGGTAAATTCGTATAATTCCCCTTTGAAAGGCCAGAAAAGGCAGGGAAAGCTGACTAATAGAATACTTTGCGCTCGCCGATTACCGGCAATTCTCTTCAAATGTAAAGCTCAAATGACTTTCCTGCATAATGCTGGGTATCAACCTCAGAACACAAAGAAGCTTCTCTGTTTGCGAACCACATTCCCTGGAAAAGCTGAGAGTTTAGCAGGTGTTTAGGGGACGCAGCCGTTTTTGTTCTTCAGCCGCACTGTAATGTATAAAGCTATTCGCCGCTGCCAGGAAAGCACCCTGTGTGGCACGGACCTTTCCCGGGGCCAGAAGTGATATGCTGAGAGGCTTCCACCAGCCAGAGAAGAAGTAGCTCTGTTCCAGATAATTATACTGTACAGCAGGCTACAGCCACAGCTGCTCAGAGAAAGTCTGTGGATGACTGGGGACAAGGTCCTGTGGTATCATATCCTCAGGAGTGAGGCCACATTAATGTCTCAATTGGAATCGAGGTGCCAAATGAGCATGCTTTCAGGTTTTGTGTAGTGCCGTGGTTCTGGAGGACCGTAGTGAAAATTAAATAGATTAAAGTATACTCAGCAATATTAGGCTATAGTGCACTAAAGTGTACTTGTAGCCCAATTATTAATTAATTAGTATATTTAAAGAGTGCTAAAATTGACTTTTTTGTACTTATTATACTTTAACTGTATAAAAATAGTACAAAAGTATTAGTTAAATTGTGCTAAGTGTACTAAACTGTACTAAAATGGAACTATTTTATATATTCCTAAGTAACATTAAAAAAAAAATACTTGTTGATTTATGTAACCCCATATTTTAAATATGCTTACAGTAAAATTATAATACATTTAATGAGTTGAGTATTACAACTGTATCACTATTTATTATACACCAGGTATATTAGAAATGTACTAAGAATTGATGTTAAATATATGTGATCTATTTACATTAGAGTACAAATATATGCTTGCTGTTCCTATATTTTGTAGTAGAACACTTCTAGTATACTTAGTTGGGTATAAATATGTATTTTAATATACTGTACTATAATTTTTAGCATGTTACAAATTTACTTTAATTTTGTTTTATTTGATATCCTATAATTTACTTTTATATTATATTATTTTATTTTATTTTATGTACAATTTATATTTTGCTAATTATAATTACAAAGCATTGACATACATTTTAACTGTTGTATGAATGTAATACCTAAATATATTTTAAAACATTTCACCAATTAAGTAATTTAATTTACTTTTTAAAAAGTTACATGATACATTTTACTTTAAGTAAACTGCTGTAACAGTTGTTTTTAACACACTTTGCTAAAAATGTACAAAATTGCTAAATTTCCTTTGGGATCAATAAAGTATCTATCTATCTATCTATCTATCTATCTATCTATCTATCTATCTACCTAGTATATTTAGAAAAAAAGTATTTTAGAAGTATACTGAATTACATTAAACTAAACTGTACTTCAAAGTAGTTTATTTATTTAAAATAACACTATATTGTACTTTTTAAAAAGTATGATCGACCCCAGATCTCTGCATAGTCCAGAGCAGTGTGTCTTAATCCTGGTCCTGAAGTCGTCCTGCCCCGTGAATTTAGCGATTTTCCTGCTCCTAACACACCTGATTCAACTAATCAGCTCATTAACTAGCCCATTCAGAGCTGCAGGGGTGTGTTATAGCAGAAAAGCTTCTAAAATGTGCAGAGCAGGGGGGGCCCAAGGACCAGAGCTGAAAAACACTGATCTAGGCACACCTCTTGATTTAAGATGATTAGCCCATATTAAATAATTTATTTTAATACAAAAAGATCATTTTTTAAACAGCATGTTTTTGTGCACACCTCTAATTCAGTGGTCACCAATAAATTACAGACCTCCAACCCATAAGTCTGACCCACTTCATTCAGCTAATCAGCTAATCAGGGTCTTTTAAAGGCAGTAATTAGATAAATCAGGTGGGGTCGATTAGGGTTGGAGTTAAAGCCTGCAGGTGGTTAGACCCCCGTAGGGGAGGAGGGTTTAAACCTGTGCTCTGATTAATCTGAATATATTGGCATTATTAAATCAGTATAAATGAAGCTTAAAATATGAGCATTTATCAAAATGTTTCATTATTTCATGAAATCTACAACACAGAGACAATACACAATATCAGAGGCTGAAGTGAATAAAAATGTTTGTTGAAAAATGTTATATGTTATTGTCAGTCCTGACATTGTCCATCTTCCTGTTCTGAACTCTGATTCACATACTAAATTCTCCAACTCCCAGCATGCACTCACAACAGAAATTCCGTACTCCAGCACCCGAGCTTCTGATTGCCCACACCTGTCTGTGTAAGTATAAATACCCCTCTGTTAAAAATGTTCCTCACCGAATATTAAATCTAGGTTTCTAACTATTTTTTTTGTTTATTCAGACTCTTCTTTTACCTTGCCCTTTCCATCGTTTGTTTATCGTTGCTAAACCTACTGTACTTTTTGTATTTGACTACTATTTTTTCCTAGCCCTGTACCTGTCTGGATTCACTGTGTATACCCTTTTTGCTTGCTCACTCTGGTTTGTTGTTTATTCTTGCTGACCTTTTTATGTTTTTTAACCATGCTTATGCCTCGTTACTCATGTACGCTGAACCAATTGATTTATAAAGTTTATGTAAGGTATCTGCGAGTGTCTACCTCACGTCTGGCCCGTGTGGCAGTTATTGATTTGTGAGTAGCGGTTGCATTCTGTAGAATCTCAGTGTTTTTATGGTTATGCACTGAGCCATATATTACACTCAGAGGCAATCCTCTAGTATTTGGTTCCATTTTTCCAAACTTTATTACTTTGACCCTTTTAGGGCTGCTCTGACTTTCAGGCCTGTCTCTGAGAGTGATTTGTTCTCCCATCGTAATAGCTGCCACTGTCATGTACTTCTCCCAAATAAATGGGGGGTACGAGTTTAAGGTAACGACTCTCTTTTGCAATAATGATGATGGATGGCATTGTGTTTGGTCCTGAGATCTGCCACTTAACTGTGACATTCAGGACATGGAAGTTTAATGCCATTACAGTATATAAAAATGGACTTTATTTCATGTCGTAATTTTTTTACCTTCACCTCAAAGTTTATTTGAAGGTTTGGGCACTTTTTTTAATGTTTATTTTTTATGTTATGGCAGAACAGTTGGTGTACATACTGTATTTATATCTAGGGAGAAAAAGTTTGAAAGTAAAGTTTGAAAATGCTAATAAACATATACTTTGGATATTGATGTTCATGTTCATTCTAGAGAATATAAACCCAAGATATTTCACATTTTATCTGATCCACTTTATTTCCTTTTTTTAATATAGTGTACATCCCTTTCTGCATTTCAGACCTGCAAAACATTCCAAAAATAGTTGGCACAGGAGATTTGTTTGATTATTAATGAAATAAAAATAAAATAAATAGAAACCTCTGTATCATGATGAGTATTATAGCGTCTGGGTCTTGCTAATACGCAAACCTGTTGGTCATGCTGGTCAACCAGCATGGTCAAGCTTTGTCGTCCTGGTTGTTTAGGAGAGGCTGATCGTGCTGTAGACCAGCTAATTTTGCAGGAGTTTGACAATCCAACACTTACAAAATATACCTAAGTAAAGCAAAGTCAAGCTAAACTTTTGGGCTCCCCCTACAGTTGCAGAGTGTAATAAATATTTCATCCCCATTAGTTTCTCTTTCTCGTTTTCTGTCTTTCACAGACATATTCGGTCTCTTTCCAGCTTCTGCCAGAGTGTCTGCATGGTAGTTTGTAAAGAATGAACCAGTAGTCCTTGTAGAACTTTTAGAACTAAAGGTCGGAAAGCAGGTCGCAGTTCTCGCGAGCGTTGGTCGCGGCCGCCTCTGAAAACTTACAGAGTCTGGTTTGAGCTCAGAGGAGCTCCGGCACAGACACGAGAGCACCGCTATTCCTCCTATTACACCTCGATGCAGCGCTGCAGTGAGTTTCAAGCTGTAATTTGACTTCTTTAAAAAGATCAAAAATCAATGAAATCCTACCTAGCGAGGCTTTAAATCCAAGCCAAGTAATAAGAAACAGAAAATAACTGAAGCTTTTTCCAAATCTACACACAAAAGTGGTGCATCAAACCTATTACTGATTCTGCTGTCGACTCCTTCAGGTTCTTAAGTGGATTCTTAAACCTTGACAGCTCCAGTCATATAGGTGGCTATAAATCTAAACAAGTCACTAAACATGACCCAGACTGTACACAAAATCATCCCGTCATCTCTTACATCACTGCTTATCATGTCAGATGGATTCAACCTCTGACACAAAGTCCACACTTCTAAAGTGCCAATCCAGCTTTGAAACTGATCAGGATTCCCTCTGTCCACACAAACCTCTTTTTATCCCGCGATCCACATTGTATGTCTTTCTAAAGGAATCTCACTTTGAACCTTTTGGAAAATGAGTTTTGCCAGAGGTCGCCGGCTCTAATGTCACATTTAAATTCACTTTGTTCTGGGTGGCAGACTGATGCGCCCGGTAAAGGACAGTCCTCTCTGATCTCCTTCCGCTGCTCCTTTAAGCCCGGAGCTCGGTTTCTCTGCCGGTACTGTCTCAAGTTGCCACAGTGACTGGGCTTGGAGATGAGATTTTTGGTTTCCATGGTGACACCGCGTGAAGTTGACAGCTGGCTTAAGTGGGTTCATCCTTGAACATTAAAGACAGTAGAAGCTACGATGCTGCCTGTTGAGCTGCAGTCATGAGTCAAAATTACAGAGCTCATGAAGCAGTATGATATGTCAGCTGAATTACCACTGATTGGTACGCTTCTTAAATGATGTTTGGAGAAATCAAGAAAAACATCAAAGCAGGAGAGAGAGATTGGGATTGACAGATGTTGATTCTAGTTTTCCTCACACAGCGCTACAGAGTAAATAAATTAGATTGAAAATCACTGCTGTAGTCGGTTTGTCCAGGGTGTATACTGCCTTCTGCCATATGTGGGCTGGGATAGGCTCCAGCGCTTCCTGAGACCATGAGGGATAAAGCGGGTACTGACATTGGATGAATGGATGGATGGATGGAAGGATGGATGGATGGATGGATCACCACTGAAGTTAGCATATCACAGATATTATGGAGACTAAAACATGAAACAGTGTAAAAAAACATCTTGCTTGAAAAAACTTTGTAGTTCACATAAATACAAAAGTTTTCTCCAACTTTTTAGGACATTTTTCAGATCTGGGAGCACATGATCCATGAGTTCAGCAGGTTTACTTAAAAGCTGCTTTTTAGACAGTTTTTTTGTTTTTTGTTGCAAACATCAGACCACAGATTTCATGAGGACCCAGCATCACCATTTTTGGACTGGTGGTCTGGTGTTTTGCTTCAAGTGATCTCAGGTTTTCAAGTGTAGGAACTATTCACTCCCTGTGCCACATGTGCGGTTGCGTGATTGGTCTGTTTTGTGGTAAAGTAACTGTTTGACTCATCACATCACATTAACTCCCACTTCTATTAGTATATGATTAATAAACCCCCACTTTTTTTTTACAAGATTGGAGCAACATTACTGTAATAAGCTTTGGTTTGTGGAGTGAGTGAGTGTGGGTAATGATAGCATGGTCATATAAATGCTCATCCCCTGCTGTCCTGCATGGATAAAATTTCTTATTTTAATACTAGGATAAATGCTTGATGGGAGGTACTCCAAAAGCACAATTTCTTACTGTTTGATTGTTTACATCCAAGCAAAATAATAAGAAACAAAAAAAAACAGCTGAAGCTTTTTCAAAGCTACACACATAAATTTTTGCATGGAATTTTTTGAGTGTGAGAAACCTGTAAAATATATATTTTTAACTTCATTATAACTGATGAATCTGAGCACCACCTACAGACAGACTAAGGCAGAATAAAATAACTGTAACAAATACATTTCTTGAATTCATTTATGAGCATCAGTCTAACACCAATACATAAAAAAGCTGTAATATGCTCCTGTCACCCATTATTTATTTGATTTGGCTTTCTTAAGATCCCAATGACATTTAATGAGCGGCTGATTCAGATAGCATCTTCTAGGAAAATGATCATGATAGCTGTCCAGCATGGCTATTACAAGACAACCATGACTAAAAAGGTGATGATGATTTTTTTTTACTAGTCCAAATGTATTAGTCCCTCTGTCTGTGAAATGCAGGGTGTTTAAATACCATCATTTATTATAGCAGACCTTCTAAGAACACCTCTGTGCAACAGTGGATTTTCTGTTGTTGTTGTTCCTCGACAGCGGTAAACTGTTCTAGTGAAGAAATCTATCACCTTCCATTTGGTTCTTTTTGTTAGATGGTGGGGAAGAACCGTATGATAAATATGGAAGCACAAGCTACACCTCAATGTTCTGCAAACAATCAAAGAAGGGACGAGTCTCGCTGTAATCTCTGTCGCTTTAATGAATAAATAGTTGCCTGTTATGCATTTATCACTGTCATTCACTCAAGCTAAGCAAGTACAGGTCTAATTGTAAATAATTTAATATGATAAAACATGCCTCTCCGCTTGTGGGCGTGGAGCCCATTCAATTGTTTTGAGGAATTAATGAGCATCAGGGCGGCGAAGCGAACGCATTGCTCTGAAAATAAGATTGGCCAGCTTGAGTAGTCAATGGCCATCTGCCATCAAGCCATGCCACACACTCAACACTGACAAGTCAGGCCTAATCCATCGCCTAGCTGCTGCGTGCATTTAGCCTAAGACGTGCATCTGTCGCTCTGGCATCTGCATGTGTGGCCTGAGGTCCAGGCGGTGCTAAGAGCCTTAATTCCGCTGGTTTGCAGAGACTGAAGTCTTCAGCCTCTCTGCCAAATGGATTTTCATTAAGCTCTCAGCTGAAGGCTGTGCCAGAACTTTGATAAAGGAGGCGTTTCATCAGTTGGTTTCATTTTTTCCAAGGTATTTTTTTTTTTTTTTTTTTTTTTTTTTAGTTTCTTCTCTTTTCTGGCCCACTTTTTTCTGCATGTTGATGTCACTTTTTTTCTTCTAAAATGAATTAACTTGCTTTTTATGGGCTTTGATGTTGTCGGGTGAACAGGACTCTGAGCAAAGAGGCAAAAAGCAATTCCACGCACTCGGGCAGAAAGGCCTCTTCTCAACTTTGATCGTTACCAGTCAAGAATTTCCAATTTTCCACTTGTGGTGGCAAAGCAGGATATGAGATCATGCTCGCTTTATTCTGTCTGGTCATTTACATCTCTTACTGTGATATGGTGTTAGAGGCTATGTGGTCCTATCTCAGTCAGTCAGCTCTTAGATACACACACACACATACACACTGAAAATGAAAGATTTGAGTGTGCTGTACAGTTCAGCAATCAAGTTGAGACATTACTATCTATCAGAAAGGTCAGTAGGAAAAAAAAATCCATATTTCTAATGTATTTATTTTTTTTTTTTTTTTTTTTCAAACATTCCAGTATACAGAAATGAAGCTTAAATCGTTTCTTGGAACTTCAGTGGTATGAAAGTTCGGTCGTAGAGACGCTTATCTGCATTGACAGTTGGTATATATTTAGAACTTAACTATGTCAGAATCTTTTCTGTAACCTTTCTTATATGGAAATGCTGTGCGTGGAGATTAAAAAAGACGCCATGCTATTTTCAGCATTTTCTAGCTCTGGTTAATCTCATTCAGAGTTGTGCCATTATGATTCTGGCCAGAGCAGAAGGCAACATCTTATTATAAGAAGGTAGTTTAGCACTGGACCATACAATGTAAAAACAGACACATTTTTGCATGAAAAAATGCCCAGATTGGATCTGATGTATAGTCAAGTCCTAAAATCTTAAAACAATCTTGCAATTTAAGCACTTAATGCACGGTTATGAAAGTATTTGCTTTAGTTACTTTGTAGTATGGATACAGGCAACTTGTATGTCAAGGGAAACAGTGAAAAAAGACAGGCGCAGTGATCTGAGGATTTCAGTGGCAGAATAACAAGAAAATGGTTTTTAACCTAATAAAAGCTGTCTGAAGGCAAGTATAAGTGGAAATATCTAAAGAATTTCTGTTTTGTTTCTTTTTTTATATATTTTAAATGATCTGCTTTTTGTTCATCAAAGCTATTTTATAAATACAGTGGCATGAAAAAGTATTAGATTTTTTTTTTATTATTATGCTTACATTTGTTTTTAGATTAACAAACACAATTTAATATCAGACAAATATAACCTGAGTAATACATGTGAAAAGCAGTTTTATGATGATTTTATTTATTAAAGAAAGAAAAAATATTCAAACCAATCTAGCCCTGTGTGAAAAATTATTTCCCCCAAAAACCTAATCACTTGGTGGCAACGACTGCAATCAAGCATTTGCGATAACTGGTAATGGTTATTCACATTTTTGTGGAGGAATTCTGGCCCATTCTTCTTTGCAAAATTGTTTGAAATTTCCAACCATGAATAGCATTTCAATCAGACTTTGACTGGGCATTTTTTTTGAGGCATTCAGAAGTAGACTAGCTGGTGTGATTCGGGTCATTGTCATGCTGCAGAACCCAAGTATGCTTGAGCTTTAAATCATGAACTGATGGACAGACAATGCTTCTTTAGGATTTTCTTATACAAAGCAGAATTCATGGCTTTCTTCAGATCAGGGCATAATGTGTTATCTTTTCTCGTGCTTCATGATGTCAGACAGGTTCTTCAACTCAGCTTTCCAAAAAAAAAAGGTTAATCACAGGTAATTAATTTTATAAAAATAGTAAGCAAAAACAACAGAAATCTGTAAGGGGACGAATAGTTTTAAAAGCTTTAGAACTTTAGTCTATTTCCTCTTACCTTAACACCAGCTCTCAAGGAATGAATTAAAAAACAACACATTTTTTTCTTAGTGATCAATTTCGATGGACCTCTTCCACACTTCACACTTTCCGAGGCTGGCACGGACGTGTAGCTGGAGTGTTCTCCGTGCCCACCCTGTCATTCCTGATATCTCATGATGCATCACTCTAGTCATGGTACATAACCCCCTTTCTCATTGCTCTCTCCTTGCATTGGTTCTTTTTTTTTTTTTAACAAGGGCGTGTTTCTCATTCATCATACGCGCTGCATTTATCCAGTGGTACGGTGGGAGATGGATGAGACCACTTTAACTCTAGCAGTCCTCCCGCCCAGTCCACAGCACACAGGATGAATGAATCCACTTTAACGGTTTAGCCCTATCCTGGCTGACAGGAGCCATACTTAAAAACCTCTACTCTACTCTACTTTTTTTTTTTTTTTTTTTTTTGGGGCGGGAAGCAATGATCTGCATCGCTGTTATCAGCTTGCTGATGTGCATTACTGATGAACACCCGTATATACTGTGCATTTTTCAGACTATCCAGGCATGTGTAGTTGCTGCAGAGGCTAGAACAACAACAGAACACTTGACTGACCTTCAGGTGTGTGTTTGGTAAAGGAGGTGGTGTGAGGGGATGTTTTCTCACCTTCTTTTTTTTTATATTCCTGAAGCGGATTGAAGCATCCTCCCGAGAGACTTTCATTGCTGCTTATTATTTTAAATCTCCTCCTCTCTCTCTCTCTCTCTCTCTCTCTCTCTCTCTCTCTCTCTCCTCTGCTTGCTCTGCAGCGGGAGCTCCGGTGGTTGATACAGATAAAGTATCACCCCCTATACCCGAGTAACTGTGGGGGGACTGAGTGTCACTTTCAATTGGGCTTCTTCAGACTCACCAGTGCCGCAATATTTACATGTGAACGGCACTGGGGGAGATAGCTTGTTTACATGTAGGCGGGTCATGCTGAGTTTATTCTATTTCATGCTGAGTTAATGTCAAATACACTTTTAGAATTCACCTAAAAAGTGTGTTTTTGCTGCTCAAATTAGAGGCTAACAGATAAGCAAAACCATTTTCTTTTTATTCTCTTTATACCTACACTTGCAAACAGTGAGTTACCTGATATTATCCAGCACCCAACATCTTTATCTTTAAACATCAATTGTGAGTGCTTTGTAAACGGTGGAGTAAGTGTGGCACTTTTTACAAAACATGTAAAAGACTGATTTTTTTTTTTTTAAGCTGGCTGTCTGTAACTTAGGGCGTTTTCACACCTGTAGTTCGTTTCTCTGGTCCGAATCAGTTAATGAGTTCGTTTACTTGGAGCATTTTCTCGCTCTGTTCGGTCTGGTTTCACATAGGCATAAATGTAAACGCACCAAAATGCGCATCAATAAACCACGCGAGCAGCCTGTGTCCTCTGATTGGTCAGAGCTGTCTGACACGGGAGTACGTTAAATATAAATATACGAAAAAAGTAAATACAGCGAGAATATTTTGTGTTCCAGCGCAAATATCTGTGCTTTAACACTGAACGCTGAAACGCTGCACTTTCAAACACAGTGTTTCAACGTGCAGCGCAGATTTATACATAATAAACAGAGTCACGCGGCTGTGAGCAGTGAATGCAGCGCAGACGGCGCGTGCATGGACACAGTGTTTGTTCACAGCTGTGGTAATTAGCGTTATATGGCTAATATATCAGTTTAAACTGTGCTCGCTTTATCAGCAGTTTAGCTCAAATAAATGGCTTATATTTAATAGCCGGATCCGATCGAGACCGGATCACATTCTCACCACAAGCGAACCGCTCCAGAGTTCGTTTGGTACCGGACCGAGAGCACCTCCTCTAGCTGGTCTTGGTCCAGTTCTTTTGATCCGCACCAGAGTGCGATTACTGTTTTCACACCTGCTCAATCGAACCGCACTAAAGTTACAAACGGACCAGAGTTCTCTTTAACCTGACCAAATAGTGCTGGTGTGAAAACGCCCTTAAACTGTGAAATGTTTATACAGCTTTATGCAGGCTACAAGTAGAGAAAGAGAAAGAAATAGAAATATTGCTATACATATCACACTATTCTTTATATTTTGTATTGCATTATTCAAAATATACTTAAAAAAAAAGAAATTAAAGAAATGAAGGGTCCCAGCTGGCATTTCAGCGTTGAATAAACTTGAAATTCAGCTTGAATTTTAGCTTAAACAGATGCTGGATTGAGATATCGCTGAAAGATTGAAGTGTAGAGTTGAACACTGGCAGCAGAGTGACCTCGCAGGCCTGGTAGTTCAGGGGGAGACTGACAGAGATGGATGGAGAGCTTACTGTCCTCATCCTGAGGGTCAGCGCAAAGCAGCAGGAACAATCCCATCAGCCACTGCTGCAGCAATCTCACTCTCAGAAAGAACTGGCATATCTAAGGTTAAAGGCCACTCACACTGGTTCTCACCCGTACAACATCCTCAAAAACCTCTCAGACGCTCACAAGAATGTGGAATTTTGAACGGCATATCCATCACAGTAGACCATGTAGAAACGATTACTGTAAATATTATATTGCTTAGCAGAATTTTTCAGTTATGACCATACAAATAATGTTGAATTTTGTGGGATTCTGAACTATTTTACATTTACATTAATATTACAAAGTGAAATATGTAGAATGATATGGAATTCTAAAGAATCTCACATATCAATAATAAGAAAACATCCACAGCATTTTTGGAACATCTGGCATCTGTAATTACATAGTGCAGAATGTAGAATGCTGATGAAAAAAAAAAACTATATATTCATAATAGCAAAAAGATGACTGTAGAATGCTATGGAATTCAGAAACCTTGGCATATCAAGAATGACAAAATACAGAGTGTATAGTTATGAAATTTCTAAACATCTGAAACATTTAATGACACAATAAAGAATGTACAATTTTGTGAAATTTCGAAACATCTGACAAACATTTAATGGCAAAATAAAGAATGTAGATTTTTTTTTAACTCTGAAACATCTGACAAGTATTAAATGACAAAGAATGTAGAATTTTGTGAAATTTTGAAACCTCTGACAAACATTTAATGACAAAATAAAAAATGTAGAATTTGGTAAAATTCTGGAACATCTGACAAATATTTCATTACAAAATAAAGAATGTAGAATTTTGTGAAATTTTGCAGCATTGACACATCAACAATGACAAAACAATGCAGAATTTAGTAAAATTCTAGAACATTTGACAATAAAAATGACAAGAATCTATCATTTTCAAAAATCTAAAAAATCTGACATCAGTAATTAGTGAAAAATGTAGAATTCTGATTAATTCTAAAACACCAAATATATATTCTTAATAACAACATGACAAACGTAGAATGTTCTGGAATTCATAACCTTTGACATCTGACATAATAATAACAAGAGAATGTAGAATTGTATGAAATTCTAAAGCATCTGACATCAATAAAGACAAAATGCAGAATGTAGAATTTTTATGGAAATTAGAATCTTTTCACATTTCTAAAGTATCAAAGTTAAGAATGCTGAATTTGGCTATTTTAAAGCTTTCTGAAACATCTGACATACATTATCTATAATGACAAATTAAAGAATGTATTATTTTGTGGGATTCAGGGTCTTATAGAAAGTGAGATACAGAGTTTTGTGTAAGCTTTAAACATTTTGCAGATCAATAATAGCAAAGACAGGAACATATATTTATATTTATATATTAACAATCTGAAATATTAATAAAGGTACAGTTTAAGCTGGTAATGTCTATAAGCACAGTATATAAAAAATATTCTCTTTGCGTTTCAGTTGTACAGTCATACCCGCTCGAGGACTCAAAGGGCACAGGCACAGATATACTAAATGAACCAGGCACAGTTCCTAGGAGACACAGCTTCTGCAGACAATGCATTTTTAATGCCGCAGATCAAGCAGTCAAAAGGAAAAACTCTCACTGTCCTCAAAGTGGTGTGATGGTTAGATAAATCAGAAAATCCAAATGAAAGGGAAAAAGAAACTGAGCCCTGGAAAAGTGCACACAAACTATAAAAGCTAGAATTTCTCTCTTTGGTCCAGCAGTACAGTGGCTCTGAAGATATGAATGCTGATGTGCTGAAAACACCGACATTTAACTGCAGATGTACCTGTCCTCTGCTATGCACTTGTGAAAGTACGATAAATAATCGTCAATTATTCAACAGCATTCCAGCATCGTTTCCAGTCAGTGTTGAACATTTCCCATCCATTAGTTCACATGTCCTGTGAGAAGATAAAGGACTTGTTCTTAGTCTACTGTATCCTTCTGATAACACTGCACCTCAACAATACTGTGCTTTACATAAAGTAAATCCTGCAAACACCATAATAGGACCAATTTGTGTTCTATTATAAACCTTATTTAGGATAGAAATGTGTAAGTGTGAAGACCTTTATGTAAATCGATAAAGAAACATTGTATCAAGTCAAAGTCCTTTAAATAATTAAATGGTTTGTAACTATGGTTTGGCACCTGTCCTGTAAACTACAGAACGTCCTTTATTTGGCAAATACATGTTGATTGAAATGTTGAAATTGAAAACCTCTGGAATATAATCAAGAGGAAGATGGATGATCACAAGCCATCAAACCAAACTGAACTGCTTGGATTTTTGCACCAGGAGTAAAGGCATAAAGTTACTTAAAAGCAGTGTGTAAGACTGGTGGAGTACAAAATGCCATGATGCATTAAAACTATTAAAAATATATATATTATATTGATTTCTGAACTCTTAAAACTTTATGAATATGAACTTGTTTTCTTTGCATTATTTGAGGTCTGAAAGCTCTGCATGTTGTTATTTCAGTAATTTCTCATTTTCTGCAAATAAATGCTCTAAATGACAATACTTTTATTTAAAATTTGGGAGACATGTTGTGTGTAGTTAAAAAAAACAATGTGAATTTTCCTCAAACATAAACCTTTAAATAAACCTATAAATCATAAACAGATTCAGAAACTGAAGTGGTCTCATTATTATTATTTTTTTTTTTCCCAGAGCTGTATACTTACCTGGTTGTTGTCCTTGGGGGGGTTCCTGGGGAATGGCGCCCATGTTATCTCCTGTTCTTGTAGTTTCCTGGAAGCTCCGGATGTACTACAAAAAAGGGGGAGTGTGTAGCTTTAAGGTACCCCTACCTGTAGTATTGGTATGGTCCAATTAGCAAAGGGGCGGAGCTACAGGTATAAAAGGGCAGGTAGAGACACCTGTGGGGGAGGTCTTCAAAGGTAAGTGATCATGAAGCTAACATGCTGCTGGTGTTCTGATTTCTTGGTCTGTTTAAAGAAAGGACTCTTTTTTTAATGTTATATAAATCATCTTATTGGTTGTTTTATCCTTGCTTTCATAAATGGAATCATGGTAAATATAATTACAAACTTTTTTTTTTTTATGTAGAATGTGGGAGTTTCAAGGAGCTATTGTCTTTGAAGCATTTGTAATCAGGAATACTAATTAGTGACTGAAGTTTTCATTGTCTTTATTGTTCTACAATTACTTGAGACACCTTCAGTGCACTCAGCTAATTTTCATTACACTATCTGTGAGACTAGTGGCACCACTTGCCTGTGCCCCTGCATTATGTTGCGTTGTATGTTTCTTTGATTTCTTTACTTTGTAGATATTATCTGTTTGCATTGCCATTTTTATTTAAAAAAAAGCTGAACTTTACTGACAATGGTTCCCTTTCTAAAGGCAATAAAAGAGGGAAAGATCCAAAGGGCTGAATAATTTTTGTAGGCCCTGCATTTTTCCTTTTTTACCCAAAGGTGAATGTGTCCCAAGGCCAGACTGAAGGGGGAGCTCAGGCTTCAGCAGACAGTAAACCTGGCCTTGTGGTGTAAACAGGTGGAAGGCTGAAATACTGTGGCTCTGGGCTGGTAAGTCCCTACAGCTCTCCTGATGTTCCTGGCTAATAGCAGCTAACCAGTGAGTGGGGTACTGTGTTTTCCCCCTCTATTTGTCTTTAAATTTTGGTACTACAAAGTGTTTGAGTAATGATTTATAAAAGCCACTATTGGCTCAAAAATGCTTTTAAAAACTGAATAATCTTTTTTTTCTTTCTTTTTTTTTTATAAAAATATTATGTATTTAAAGCAGTCTGTTCTATTTTTAAACTTGCAGTTTATATTTTTAAATGTTGTGCATTGCAGATGGTCATCCAAACTATGAAGAAAAATGTATGGAATGACTTGGTTAATAAAGTGTTGAACAAACCAGAATGTTTATTTTACGTTCTTTAAATTTGCACCTCTTTTGCTTAAATGACAGCTTTGCACATCTATTGAATCCCTCAACTAAGTAACAAATATACTTTAAGAAATGAAGGTCAGTCAATCTGAAATTTCAATAACTTTGAAAGTATCAAAATGCAGTTGCAAAGACAATCAAAAATGTGGTGATAAAACTGGCTCTCATCAGGACCACACCAGGATAGGAAAAGTACTAGTTTCCTCTTTAACTTATCCTGTACAAATCATTTATCCTCAGAAACCACCTAAATACTTCAGAGTAATGTTCAAACTTCTGCCTGGTACTGTGTGTAACTCTACTGTTGGTAACAGATTTTGTTTGTTTGCTTCTGTTTAGTATTGGTTGCTATAACATTTTAATACAATTTCTTTCAGTGTTTTATACTATTGTCAAGAATAATGTTATCAAATACCACAAAATATAAAATTCTATTTTAAGGATAGTATTTTATCACCCACCCTCAATAATACTATTTGTAACATTTACTTTAAAACTCAAATACAGCTGAAAGTGCATAAATATCAAATATACACAGATTCACGGAGTTCCTCGGTCACACTCTGGTCAGAATCCCTGTAGACGGTGCAGCTTGAGCAGTGAATGGTCACCGCTGGAGCTCTGCAGACGGAGGGAGTCCCTGACCGCAGTGCAGAGAGAGACTCAGCGGCTGCCTGGTGATGAACTCAGAGCTGGCAGAGATGGTCCAGAAGGTGTCCTGGGAGAGCTGTGATCCTGCAGTCAGTGATGAGCGGATGCTGTGTGACCTCTACACTCAATGCAGGCTGATTGCTTTCCTATTGGCTGTTTTAATCTCAGGCCTGCACAAGGCAAAGTGAAACACTGGCTCAAATGCATAAACTAAACCAGCAGGAGGATGGCCCAGAGTGGAGGACACGTACACTTATTTCTTAAGAGTAAGTGTTTAACATGTTTTCTTGTGCTGTATTGCAGAGCATGAGAAAACACGCGAGAGCGCCCCCTGAAGTTCCTCCAAGAAAAGTCCTCCTCGCCACTGAAAGTACTGAGGAGAGCTCCCCCTACTGTCCACTGTCACTGTCATGCAAAAATCATGAAATTCTATAGTAGCTGTTAAAATAACTTTTATATAAACTAATCTCTGCTGTGTAAACTAATTCCTGTGCAATGCATGACTTGTTAGCCTTTTTAATATATTTAACATGAATAATCAAAACAAAATAAACAGGATAACAGGATAAACTTAAACTTTTTTTTTTACCCGCAACTGTATCTTTTTATATTTTAACTCTTTTTGACTTATTGTATGTTATTATACATACCACATAAACAGTTAAATTAATAAATAAACACAAATATGAGCAGTACTATATTACCAGTACCAGTAATGGAATAATTTAAAATTAGAATTCATACAATGGGCACTTTTATGCTTAAAAATCAAATAGTTAAAACATCCAAGGAATCGTCTGAAACTGCAGAACAGAAGGCTTTGTCTCGGAGCTGCTGTCATTTTTGCAGTGGTCAGCACCACTGTTGTCCAGAGGCCTTTTTGGACACGAAGCGAAGTCATGGTTGGATGGAAATAATGTCTGTCATTTCTTCACGTACGACCTGTATCAGACCCTGTGTTTGACCAGAGAGGTGGAAAATAGATTTTTTAAAACATTGTGGTGTTTAGCAAAAAGACCAGGATAGTGGACCTTGTCTCACATTTTCAGTGTTAGTAAAGCTGAGAGATTGATTTACGATTTACACACAGATCAGCAAAAAGTCAACAATTTAAACATGGTTAAATCACCTCAACTTAAAAATACTTTTAACCTAAACCTAAAATAACACCACACCTCAACCTAAAACTACAACTCACCCTTAACCTCAACCTAAAACTAAAAGTAACCTATCCCTCAACCAAAACCCAATTTTAACCTTAATCTGCATGTTAACCTCAAACTAAATCTACAATGCTACCTAAACCTTACATTAACTTTTACCTACAACTTAACCTAAGCTTTATACTTACCTTCATCTACTCCTCAATCTAAAACTAAAAGTAACTTATCCCCAACCTAAACCCAATTTTAACCTTATTCTGCACCTCAACCTAAACTTAAAACTAAATCTACACCTCAATCTAAACCTTATATTAACTTTTATCTACACCTCAATCTAAACTTAACCAAACTTAACCTACTCCTCAACCTAAAACTAAAAGCAACTGATTCCTCAACCTAAACCCAATTTTATCCCTAATCTGCACCTCAACCTAAACCAAACCCACATCTCAACCTAAACTTAAACTTAGCCTACATCTTAACCATAGATCTAAAATTAACCTACATCACAACCTAAACTTAAACTTAACCTACATCTTAACCATAGATCTAAAATTAACCTACATCACAACCTAAACTTAAACTTAACCTACATCTCAAATTAGATCTAAACTGTATCACCTAAAGAGAAAGTGAAATTTTTACCATTTCAGTATAAGTTCAGTTCCTTTTTAGAAGTTCCATAACAGAGAATTGGATGAAAAGAATGAAAGTATGTGTAGTGACACTGTTTTCTCAATTCTTCTTTGAGTACTTGCCAGAATAATTATGTGAATTCGTCAAAACAATCCAACCCATAGGCAGGGCCTCTTTGTGTGAATTGTAAAGTATGAATGATATATGATATAGCTTTCTGTAAATGTTACAAGTTTATTGAGGTACACTCACTTTAGCTGTATGTGTGTGAAATTCATGAGGTCTTGTTGCCCTTTCAGAATCTATCAGTTCTCTTTAGTGTCCTGCAGCTCCACGGCAGAGTGTTCAAAAACAAAGGAAAAAAACCCACCATAGCCTGCACTGAAGTGTAGCCCTGGCTCGTAGGGGTCAAAATAATGATGTTTCTCACTCTAGTGTTTTGCAAATAAAAGTAAAAGTCATGTTGAGGTTTGTTTAATATTTCAACTAGCTGGCTAGGTGTGATACTCTTCGGAATGAGACCAAACTCTCTGTAGACCTGCTTAAAACAACAGAATATAATAGAAAAAGACTTTAAATATATGATAATGTTATATAATATATTACACATGTTCTTTGGTTTACAGATCAGACAAAATTGCTATCTAAAGTATTATAAAAGGAAATATAATGAGGATACAGATTACATTTTTATTTCTTTCAGGAACTACAGCCTTAAGTATTTCACAGTTTTTCATAGCATTGAAACTGATAAAAAAAATTATATATGTATATTCATGAGCCCATTATAAAAGGAATATAATGCTGAGCTGAAAAACTCAGGAAGCTGATAACGCTCTCACTTGCAGTGTATTATAAATATTTAAATATACTAAGCCTTCAAAGATGCAAGTGTGCTCAGCTGATTGCTGTGAGCAAAGCTTAAACACAAATGAATTAAGCCTTTGTAAAAGCTGAAATGCGTGTGGCTTGGTGGCACTCTGCTGAGAGAGATTTGACTGGGTTTAACTCTTCATAAGTGATGTGACACCCGATTCTGAAGCAGCCCAAGTGTGAGCCAGCCCTGTGAGACTGAGCAAATGTTTCCTCAGTAATCTCAAGAGATTTGAGCTGTGGCAAAAAATTGTTTTAAAAACTATTTTCAATGGGTAAGAGTTAACAACTAACAGCTAACAACATACAGACTATATATCATACACTGCTTGGCCAAAAAAGGGTCACCCACTCAAATTTTTAGTTGTGGAATTGTTTCAATAAGGTTCTGCAATGTCACAAGATTTATTTCAATCCATTGTTGCGTTAATTTAATTTTTCACCAAGATCTTGCAGCAGCATTGATGATGGTAGAGTCTGACCACTGCACAAAGCAGCTCTTCTCCATCCAGTGGTGAACTCTCTCAATCCATGTGTGAAAATGATGATCTCATGCTTCCTAAACCACTCTAAAAAAACAACCATTGGTTTTTCCTGTTTTTTCCTAGAAAAATGACCCAAACAACTGTGGAAATGCATGGGCATGATAAATTGGACCAAATTTGCTCAGATATGTGACAAAATGCACTTTTCATTTTTCACCAAAATCGCCAAAATACATAAAGATGTGGTATGTCGTTTTGGTGTAAATTTCGAGCATTTATGAAACCCTGTTTTTTCCATGAGAAATAACTCAGGCGAGTGGGAAAATGCATGGGCATGATAAATTGGACCAAATTTTGCTCAGATATGTAACAAAATGCACTTTTTATTTTTCATCAAAATCGCCAAAATACGTTTGGAGTAAATTTCCTGTTTTTATCGCAAAAAAATTACTTAATCATTTGGCTTTAGAAGCAAAGTTGGATAAGTTTGATCAGCATGTGTCCGCAAAGTTTGTTTTATAATATGAAGTGAGATTTACTAAAATATTAACATGCAGGTGGGCAGAGAAAATACACTGATGGTGTTTGACATCAGGTTTGGTCGCTTTGTGCCTTGTTTTTGATGGGCAGCTCTTTGGTGCGAGGGCTGCAGCATCTGTGGGCCACAACAGCACTAATGAGTGAGGAGAGCATCTGCATACCCGCACACAGAGAGCAGTAGAGCTGAGCTGTCCTTTCTATTTACTGTCAAGCCTCCCCAAAAGCCTCCTCATTCATCACCATTTACAGTCACGGAGGCCAACACACTCAGCCTCACTCCTGTTCTTCGCTTCACTCTGACTCAGACTGTGGTCTGAAATGACGCTACTCAGGAGGCCTAGTTTGACATGTTACCACCAGGTAACTGGATTAGAAGCAGCAGGCCAACCTGAAATAAAAAGAGTTAACACATCCCTTTTTGCAGAAGGCATCCCAGATCTACATTTGACCGCAAAATGAAAGTGCACCAGAAGAGGGATTGAAATGGGAAAGGGATCTAATTTCTATTGGGCGTCTGCCACATGACGGATAGTGTTGCCACGTGCCACACAGTGCTTCTTGAAACCGCCTTCCTGCTGCATCCCCTGAACACTGGTAATTACATACCCATCTGTCCTTCTACGCTTCCACCATTCATCATCATCATCCGAACAATTCCATTAGCTCCGCATGCATTAAGAGCATGCTTGTGTAATTGGAGAGAGGGAGAAAGATGCCAGTGCCCCTGCTCTCTAACTGTGTTTGACAAGGTTAATTCCTCAAACTTCCTCATGTTTGTTGTTTTCATTGCTGAAAGCTCAGAGCAGTCTACGACATCTGGCTTACTGTGTCTATTTCTCTAATACTAAAACCCGGAAATGGAGGCTGTTATCTCCAGTTACTGCATATCAGCAAGTACTTGCTCTTACCTCTCCCCTTCACTCTGTGGCCTCAACGGTCAGCAAAGGCCTCGCACTGAACATGGCTGAACTCTGAAGTCACAAGAGCCGGTAATTGCAGCACTGGTCCCTCGACACAGGGGTAAGTGGCACCAACCGCCCCATCCAATATCAATCAGCAACCATGAAACCATGAAAGAGGATATTTAGAGTAAATAAATGATGATTTGACTTTGGATGAAATGGTTTTCTATGAATGCAGTTGTTCAGTTTATTTAATTTGGCAAAAGATTACATATAAAAAAAATTATATTATAACTTGTGGGTTACAGTAAATATTATACATTAACACTACTCCTACATTCCCCTTTAAAAGTATTAAAATAAAACAGTGAGGCCAAACCAATTCCTTTATTTCTGCTGTAGACTGCAAACAAATTTGCATTTGATGTTAAAATATGATTGTGAGATAAAAGGCTCATTAATGCTTATTGATGATGCCACACATGAGGACAGCAGTACAATGAACTCTACAGAAAGAACAGAAGTCTACAGAAATGTTTTGTCTCTCTGGCATCATTTGTAGAAAGATGCAGCCAAACTGATTCGGAGATCATTAATCATGCAAGTAATATTAGAGCATTTCTATTGGTCTACATGTACAAAAAAAAACCTACCAAATAATGTAAAAAAATTAGGACTATAACAAAATGTATGAATCAATCATAAAAACAAGTGGACTAGATTTACGGAGATTTATGATCAAGTCTAGGTCCCACACCTTTTTTTTTCACAGACCAGGAAAACAGAAAACAAATTTTATTTCATTCATTTCACGTTTGTGTTCTATTGTCTTCTATTTTTGAGGTTTCAGAAGACCAGAAAGTTCCAGTCTCATACATTTATCTTTTTATTGTCCTTCTTAAAAAGGGCATCCGCTGTAACATCCAAACCATGTGTCCCCTATATTTTAAAAACAGTATAAAATATGGTTCGCCAATATTTTCAGCACGTACAATCTAGGCCAAAAAACATCTCAGTAAACAACTAGTTTCAGGTGTTTATTTATATTTCAGAAATAGGAAGCGATTTGTCAGTCGATTCGTGTATCATTTTCCATTGAATTGAGATGTGTGGGCGAGAGAGGTTTTAGTTTCCTTGTTTTTCAGCAAATGGGAGTTGCCTAGACCTAGATCTCGAAAAGTACCTAGAATGATTCAAATGGGGAAAAATGTGACCCTTGACCCTTAACTGTGTACAAATTTGATTTGGTACTTTTTCCATCTCAGTGCCATTCAGCCATTCAGCCATTCATTCTTCATCTGGAATGTTACCCAACAAGTCTGAACTGTTTGTACAGAAACTTTGTAGTATTTTTTTTTTTTTTACAGAAGGCCTCCATAACAGGATGCCTCTGGGTCATCTGAAAAAAAAAAAAGTATATAGGCATCTGTTCATGAGCGTGTGGAAACATATGTAGTTAAACATTACACATCATTTAGCACTGAGCCCATATAGTTGATGTTGCCGTTCGAGCCGGTTTGAGTGTGTGTGTGTGTGTGTGTGTGTGTGTGTGTGTGTGTGTGTAAAACTCTGTATAGGCTCGCGCGGTAAACAGCTTTCATGATCACAGCGCTTTTCCTCCAGGCTTTACTGAAGAGACTAATCACAGGTTCCCGCCAGCGCAGCACGATCACTCGCTTTCATCCCACCTGCTGCGAGCTCACTGCTAAAGCAGCACCAGGATCCATTCCCCATGCTCCACTACTCGCCGTTGTTCTTTTTAACATCTTAAAGGTACAACACAACTTGCCTTTGGCTTTTGTGTTGCTGGTCACGTGGAAACTCACGTTTGCAGGAGACAGCATCAAAAGCATTGAGGAAAATTGATAGTTCACTCTTTTAAAAAAATAAAAGCTGACAAATGGATCTTGGCTTGGATGTACATTTCTAGATGATAGAGAGCCTTTAAAATAGGATATGATGTGGAGGTTGTCAGATTCTGTTCACTCTCCGAAAAAAAAAAAAAACTGTAAAACACTCACTAGGGTTGTAACCTGCCACATGCAACTGCAATATATGACATATGACTGCTTCCATATACAGTATGATACCTATAAAGTACCTATATTTTTTACATACATACATCCTTTGTATAAATGTAGATATAAGTTTATAACATATATGAAATATCCCTGATAAAACATATATGTAATATACATTTCTATAGAACATCTATTATAAGTATTATATTGTTGCAATCCAACGAAAAACAAATCTCTATTTTTGTTGATTTTAAGTTTACTACATAATTCGGACAGACAAACTGTCCCTTACATTGTGCCAAAATTTCTTGATGAATTGACCAACAGAAATACTTCAAAATGACCTAAAATAAACTCTTTTTACATTGACTTCCATTAAAAGTTTAGAAGGTTTTTTTTTTGTCTCTCCTGTAAAGTTGCTGTTTTGGAGATACTTGTTTCTTATTGGTCAGCGACGACATGTTGTATAAATATTTGTTAAGATAAGATAAGATAAGATAAGATAATCCTTTATTAATCCCACAATGGGGAAATTTACCATGTTACAGCAGTGCAGAGTAAAGGACAGAGAAACAGGTCAGGAAAAGGTAAATACAAATAATGATAAATCTATATATACAGAAAACCTATTGTAGGAAAATATATAAAGAGTTAAAAAAATTATATATAGTAAAAGAAAAAAATATATATACATCTAGTGCATAGAGATATGATTATGGTAGGGTGGACCAGTATTATTGCACAAGAGTAACAGTGAATAAATAACAAATAAATAATAGATAAAAACAAAAGTGAGAAAAAAAATATTGCACATTAAATAAATTGCACAAATGATGATCACAGTACTCGTAGTGAGATGGATATTGCACACGGTAAGCATTACAGCTACACTGAGTAGTATGTAGGTTTGTATGAAGTCCTGAGATAGTAAACTAGTGTTTACTGGGAGCGCGGTGTGTTGTAAAGTCTGATGGCGTGTGGAACGAAGGACCTGCGGTATCTCTCCTTCACACAGCGTGGGTGCAGCAGCCGGGTACTGAAGGAGCTGCTCAGTGCTGTCAGAGAGTGATGCATGGGATGGGACAGGTTCTTCAGCATGTTGTTAAGCTTAGTCCTCATCCTCCTGTTTCCCACCACCTCCACTGGGTCCAGAGGACACCCCAGGACAGAGCTGGACTTCCTGATGATTCTGTCCAGTCTCTTCCTGTCAGCGGTGGAGATGCTGCTGCCCCAGCAGACCACTCCATAAAAGATGGCTGATGCCACCACGGCATCAAAGAAGGTCCTCAGTAGTGTCCCCCGCACGCCAAAGGACCGGAGTCTCCTCAGGAGATGCAGTCTGCTCTGACCTTTCCTGTAGAGAGCAGCCGTGTTGTCAGTCCAGTCCAGCTTGTTGTTAAGGTGGACACCTAGGTACTTGTAGGACCTCACTATCTCAGTATCCGAGCCCTGGATGTTCACAGGCATGTGTGTTACACACATATACAAGTTTTTTAAAATATATGTACAAACATTTGGTGTACCACATATACCTGAAGTACATGAGATAAATAAAAAGTTAGGACAAACCTTAAAATCAGTGTTTTCATTCGTTGTTTTAAAAATGTTGTGCATTTTAGATTAATACTAAAGTCATCCAAACTATGAAGAAAAACACAAGGAAATATTTAGAAAACAACAAAAAAAAGAAGTGTTATCCAACCCAGAATATGTTTAATATTTTAAATTCTTCAAAGTAGGAACCCTTGTTCAGATGACAGCTTTACGCATTTTGCCATTTTGCATTTTCTCATTCAGCTTTATGAGGTAGAGTCGTGTGAAATTCAGGCTTTCAGTTAACAGCTGTGCTGAACTCATCAAGAGTTAATTACTTGAATTTCTTGCCTCTTAATGTGTTTGAGAGCATCAGTTGTAAAGTGGTGAAGAGGTAGAGTTACTAGAAGAGATAGAATTCCTAGAAAGTGGAGGCTGTCAAGACATTTCAGTAGAACCTAGCATGAAAAGTTTGAGTACCTTTAACAGACATGTATAATTTATATAGAAATGCATGTTTTTGCAGTTGTTTTTCCCTACTTTTAATGGACATCATTGAACCTGAAAGGCCATATTGTATATCTAAGGTTACATTTGCACTGCCTGTTTACAAACAGATTTTCATACAGTGTTTTTACACAGATTTCATCCATTGAATTATTACTAAAAAAAAAAACTTTTTCCCCTGATAGGGCTTTTCAACTGCAGTCCTGGAGTGTCACTGGCCGAAACAGTTTAGTGATTTCCCTGTTCAAACACACCTGAATCAACTCATCTGTTAATTACAAGCTTTAGCAGGTCTGTGAGCACAACCAATTACCCATCAGTGTGGACAGTGGCTCTCCAGGACTAAGGTTGGAGAGTCTGTTTTACAGCATCACTCATAAGAACCCTTTTATATTAAAGCACTTACAGCTGTTTATAATGTTGACTGGAAAAACACTCATTAATATCCCACATAGATCACCACATTATCACAGTTAAAGAATACTTTCACAGCTGTGTCAATGAGATGCAAGTGACCTAGCCAACTAACCACTAGCTGACTACCAGTTTTAAAGGAAGCAATCCAGCTAACCACTAGCTAACTACTGGTTTTAAAGGAATAATCCAGCTAAACACTAGCCAACTACTGGTTGTAAAGGAAGTAATCCAGCTAACCGCTAGCCAACTACTGGTTTTAAAGGAGCAATCCAGCTAACCGCTAGCCAACTACTGGTTTTAAAGGAGCAATCCAGCTAACCGCTAGCCAACTACTGGTTTTAAAGGAGCAATCCAGCTAACCGCTAGCCAACTACTGGTTTTAAAGGAGCAATCCAGCTAACCGCTAGCCAACTACTGGTTTTAAAGGAGCAATCCAGCTAACCGCTAGCCAACTACTGGTTTTAAAGGAGCAATCCAGCTAACCACTAGCCAACTACTGGTTTTAAAGGAGCAATCCAGCTAACCGCTAGCCAACTACTGGTTTTAAAGGAGCAATCCAGCTAACCGCTAGCCAACTACTGGTTTTAAAGGAGCAATCCAGCTAACCGCTAGCCAACTACTGGTTTTAAAGGAGCAATCCAGCTAACCGCTAGCCAACTACTGGTTTTAAAGGAGCAATCCAGCTAACCGCTAGCCAACTACTGGTTTTAAAGGAGCAACCCAGCTAACTGCTAGCTAACTACTAGTTTTAAAGGAGCAACCCAGCAAACCGCTACCCACCTACTGGTTTTAAAGGAAATGCTACTACTAGTTTGAAAGCAGGAAGAAAGCAGGAAATATAGACAATTTCATTAACTAACTTTGACAGAGTAATGGTCCAGTAGAAAAGCCATGTGAGAAAAATCTAATTCCAGCCCTTGCACAAGCCTTATATACCACCAAACAGGAAGTGTTGTGATGTCACCTCCTGCTATTTTGGAGGGAAACCTGTCAATAAAAGTCCCCCCAAACACTCAATACCCTTTCCCTGAATAAGGATAAAGATGGAAAAACCGCAGAGAACAATGGCAGGTAAGTATGGTTTCCTTAATTCTTTAAATAGTTAGGTAAAATAGTATATGCAAATTTTGTGGCCGTTAAAAATGCTAAACATTTGTTTAAACATGAATTGTACTAATTTTTATTGTTTCTCTTTTTTATTTTTGGCAGGTTTTATGCTGTTGGTAGCTTAACTTTAAAGCTCGTAAATCCCAGCTTATCAATGAATTAATGAAGATTTTGTCAATTTTCTTTTCCAACATGTCAGTCTGTGTATCTATTTTAAGTCACAATAGAGAGAATATCTCTTACAGGTACAGCCTTAGATGAACCCATCCTGTCTTCTGTCCTTTGCTGACCCAGCGGTGTGATTGACAACTACCCAAAGAACCCAGCTGACTTCTCTGACTACTTTGTCTGCTCTGGCTTGTGGAGCTGCTGCTCAACAGCTTGGGTCACGGAGATGCTCTAGAGTTCTGTTATTTTCAGTACACAGGGTGGATGCTATGGCAGATTTCACAAAACATCTTGAAGTGTCTTTATGCCTTATTTATATGGACTCAAGTCAACCTGGCTACTTTATTGCTGCAGCAGCACTGCTGATGATTTAGGACAGGCAAAATCTTTTCATATATCTTAGATCTTGAATATCTGAAGGTTTATCAATGTAAATGTTCTTTACCAATTTATGTTTTTCACAATTACAGCTCCTTTACAACAAAAATGCATTATAATGGAAACAAAAGTGATCATGGCATCACATTAAAAAATACTTTTTGTACATGTATTTATACAGGTAGGGTTGGAAGGATTATTTTCAACATCTATTCCGTTACAGATAATCTGTTAGAATTGTTGGACATTGTTTGGGAGCAAGTAGGAAACTCCAAAGACCATGAATCCTTGAAACAGAATATGGCAGGGCAGGGTTCAGAGTTTTAAGGTCAGTCAGGCATTTTCTTAATACTACTTTATTTTCTGCCCTGGAATGTTTGATTTATTATTAGTTTATCTGTTGACAGTTTGGTGAATATTCCTTTTTTTTTTTTTTTTAAGTTGCTTTGCAATCCTATTTTTGCCTGTTAGTATTGTCTTTTTTACTAATGTTTGTTTTAAGTGTTTTGTAGATAAAATCATCCATCCATTCTGTTGCATTCATCTAGTCCCTATATATACCCTCATCAATGCATTTTTTTCATCCATCCATGGATTGTACTGTTCTGCATTTTATTATTATTACCTTCTGCTAATCATTTAATTGTTAAAGGACTTTGACACCGTGTGAATAAACATCAATTTAAGACACTTTTTATTAAAGTGCTATATTCTATATTCTCTGACCATTTTCTTTCTCTAAATTCTTTTGGATTACTTGTATTTTTTAAGCCCAAATGTTTGACTTTAAACAAAAAAAAAACAAATTGGGTGGGTTTCTCAAAAGGTTCTTAGATGGTCAAGCAAGCTTTGAAACGGAGCACTCTCCCTGTTAAGATGTTCTTAATTAGATTTAATATACTTTTATTTTTGTGGTAACTGGCTCCTAAAAGTCCCATCAAATGGTCATGTCACGTCTCATTAAACAATTTGATATGCTCATGAAATAAGTGTTTCAAAGGAGTGAAGAACCATTTTAGGCCCATAAACAAACTTTTTGTAAGAGATGTATGTCAATGCCAAAAATCAATTTCAATGTTCCTTTCTCAGGTTCTTTAAAGAAACTGATCTTTATGAAACCCAAAGTTTCATATTGTAATAACTTTTACTTTATTTTGGTAATATCGCAACATCTTATGCTTTAAGGTACCTTCCCTGGAGACTCTTCAAACCTTCATTTCAACAGGTTTCAGGGGGCACCCATTAACACAAGTTTAATCATAATGTGATCCAAACCAGCTTTATGCGTGTTATTTTGATGATGGTGTTTTTATAAAAGTTCTACTTGTCTGGCCCTGCTTAAGTTCTCACACACTCACTGTTGAGTTTGTTTGAACTCTGTTTACTATTGGGTAATCTAGATCGAGCAGTCAAACTGTTCAAGCACCTGTGACTAGATAAAACCTGCGTGAGAAAAAAGCAAAAACATTAAGAAAAACACAAACAGTACAAATATTACTGGGGTAACGTGGACAACAAGGTGCTGCCTGAGAAAAGCATCACATTCACCCGGTCACAGTTTAAAGAAACTCTAAAAATTCAGCCAATGGTCCAATTTTAAATAATGTTAACCTCTGAAATGCCTTCATAAAGTTTATATTTAAAGTTTTCACACATTAAATTCTTTTAAAACTTTTAAAACCACTCTGCTGAAGTAAAGAGTTATACAGGAGTTTCAGTTTAGTTCTCCAGCACCGAGCCTGGAGCAGTATTAGCATTAGCTGCTAACCATTCAGAGGTGATTATTATTGTCCTGTAACCTGCTTCTAATCCTGGCTAGCACTGCTGGGCCAGCATTAGCATTAGATGCTAATTGCGCTAAGCGCTAGCTCTTTCAATGTTCCGAGGTGAGTATTATCAGACTGTTGCCTGCGTTTAATGGACTCATTTACTTTATTAAAACAAGCTACGTGGGTCAAACCACTAGCTAATATCCTCCTGGCTTACCAGAACACTCAGGGTTCCTCAGTCTAGCTTTGTCAGGCATAATTTACTAGCACTAACCGTGGCTAGCGCTAGCATATAGCCGCTAATGTTAACGCTGCTGCATGCCAGCCTTAGTGGATATCTAGATAGAAATCTAAGCTTACTGTAAATAAACAGAGGCACTTTACTCACTAAATAAAGAGTTTTCAAGATAGAAATCTGGGTAGATTAACATCCAGCGCTATTTTGACTTACTTGACTATTTTTTTTTTTTAAGAATTACAGTTTTGTTAACTTAACTTAAGTTCATTGATAGGGCACTTTATAATCTGGTGCTCCCGTATAATACAGTATGTTGTAAAAAAAAAAAAAAAAAATCCAACCATAGTTGTTGCTGCATACCAGATTATAAGACTTAAAACAAGTATCTGAATAATAAGTGTGTATCATTGTGTACTAACATTGTGTACTGCAGCAAATGCTAATGTCCTCTATCCAGTGCCCCTGGCATCACATTGAGTGGATTAACACGGCTTCTGTTCTTCATTCAACTTCTTGTCATAGGCTCATGCATATTTTAATTAGTGGCCTTGATTTCTAGCATTGTGCCCAATATCCTCTCACATCCTTCTGCGCTGATGGATATGTATTGATTTTCAATATTGCTCCTGCGGTACTGCTTCATTCGAGTCCGCTGGGTTTCGGCTCGGTGCAGCTTTACGCTGCCGGTCTCTTCCCAGCACAAAGACTGTCCTGCTGGGTTCAGGCTTCTAATAAGAGCCTGCTGTACACCAGGATCCTGAAACTAATTAAAACGCCTCTGTGGATGGACTGCAGAAAAACGAATGGGGACGAATGAGGGATGAATATTCTCTTACTCCACCCAGTGGTTCATAAGGTCTGTCACACTCTCTTCCTCCATAAACGAAGGGAAGAACCTATTCACCCTTGATCCCTCTGGCCAACAGCTGCCCGCGTACACGGATCGAGCTGGAATCTTTAAATCATTAACAAAACCAGCGGAAACTCCGCCGCATGTTTGTGTCCTCGCTCTCATCTGACAGTCTCTTAAATAGTTCACGCTTCATTTTTTTTCTGACTGGAGTGTTCTCATCAGGGCTGTGGGATTTTATCTCTCTCTTTTTTTTCATTGCAGTGTGATGACATCACGAGCAATGCTGTAATCCACAATCCAGTTCCACAGGTCTTTTTCAGCCCCTAGGCTTTTTCAGGCATTACCTCATAAAGTTCCCAAACTTTCAGCTCTCAGATGCTTTAGGAAACAATCCAATGCTGACATTTGAATTGTATAACCCTATTGTTTAATCCCTAAACAGGCCAGGATATTTGTCAACTGTCTGCCTGATATTACACCACTAAATCTTGAGGATTTCTACAGTATTCAAGCATAACCTTTCATGTTTGATACGGAGCATAATTGTAATTGTAATAGACAATATAAAAAAATATTTTAGTAAATCTGTCATGGCAAATATTAATATTAATTAATAAAATCATAAAATTGTCTCTTTACTAAACATAATTTTAAAATCAATATTTTTCTGAATACAAATCAAACAGCTCATGTCTTCCAAACCTTTAGTTTCATTATGTTTTCTAGCTGTTACTTCTTTTTTCAAACGTACAGAATTTAACAGGTTGATTCCTGTTACTGATCTGGGATTATTAATTTGAATAAAGAGAGAACAGGCAGCTTCTTTAAGTGTCTTGTAGGAGATTTCAAAGCCCTCAAATTTTCAGAACGTAAATAAGTTATTGTACTGCAGAAAAAAAGGATTTTGTATCAGCTACACCTGTAGCCAGTATACAGGATCAAGTGACCAAGACAGCAAGTTTGTGATGCATCAAGAGCCACGGTATCCAGGGTAATGTCAGCATACCACTAAGAAGGACCAACCACATCCAACAGGATTAACTGTGGACGCTGTAAGAGGAAGCTGTCTGAAAGGGATGTTCGGTTGCTAACCCGGATTGTATCCAAAAAAACATAAAACCACGGCTGATCAAATCACGGCAGAATTCAATGTGCACCTCAACTCTCCTGTTTCCACCAGAACTGTCCGTCACCACAATAAATTATTGTGGTCTTAAAGCAGGTGTTTCAGACTCGAAAAATGTGCTAAGTTGATAAGTTACCCCTTAGTGATGCAATAAAAGTCCCTGAGATTTACGTAGAAACATGGGCAGTTTGTGCGTACAGCAGAGTAAAGCTTACATGTGAGGCAAGAACAGTAGCGTCACAACCATAAACCTCTGACGAAGGTGCAGAGCTTCAGATATACACTACAAAGGAGCGTCATAATCACTTCTGAATTTCTTGGGACATTTCAGAGTCTACTGTTGGAATCTGGACTCATAAAATGCAACTAGATGACAAACTGCCAGTTAAAAACTGTGACTGCTGTTCACAGACTTTTATTCACTGGTTTAAACTTATTAGTGGAACAACTGTAATATCTATAATAAACTGAAACACAACCATTCAAAAATTCTGCAATAATGTATTTATCAGAGTTTTCTTATATCATTCATCTTACAATATTAGTACAAGTATAATACGACTTTTTTTATTTAACTGACATTTAATATAATACCACATAAATTTGGTTTTATACAATTAATTCATTTGTTGAAGAAAACAATTTGATTGACAAAAATACTTGTAATTTAGTAAAATGGGTCCTGTTACATATAACATTAAGCAAACATAGCATTTTACTAGAAAAAAAAAACATACTAACTGTCAAACATGGTGGTGGTGGTATAGTGATGTGGACATGCTATGTGGAAAGTACAAATGGAAAGTACAACAAACAAAATCTAGGATTACCTTCTAGGATTATGCTAACATAGCATTCTACTTTACAAAAACATCATACTAACTGTCAAACATGGTGGTGGTAGTGTAGTTGTGTGGACATACTATGTGGAAAGTGCAAAATGAAAGTACAAAAAAATTAAGGATTATCTTCTAAGATTAAGCTAACATAGCATTCTTCTATAAAAACATCATACTAACCATCAAACATGGGGGTGGTAGTGTGAATGCTATGTGGAAAGTACAAAAGGAAGTTTATCTCTAAATAAATTGAAGTCAAGCCCTGACCTGAACCATGGCGTGGGTGGACCTTCAGTGTCCAATTCAAGCATGAAAGTTGCCCAATTTGGCTGAATTAAAGCAGATTTCCAGAGAAAAGTGGAACAAAAAATGAATGATCTCAAGATCTGAGGAAAGATTGGATTGGTTCTGTTGCTGCTACAGGATGCACAACCTGTTGTTATTGAATTTTATAGGAATTACTGAGGCCTATATCCAATGAAATTTTGAAATAATTAGTGCTGTCAATTGATTAAAAAATTTAATCCTATTAATAACAACAATATTCTGTGATTAATTGAGATTAATCGCACTTGTTCTTCTTAAGACGCACATTTTTATAGTGGACATTTAAATGTAAATAAAAGAATGAATGTAAGAAATGTAAAAAGCATATATTTATATAAGTGGTGTTTATTAAAATACTTGTATAAACCTAAGTGAGGCGCTGGAATAAAGAATGTGTGATTAATTGGATAGAGGAAACTTTTTTCACTTTATTATAAACATTTCAGCTTGGTTGTACTTATTTTCTTGAGTATAAAGTGCGTTTTCACACCTGTAATTGTGAAAGTTTCTATGGTCTGGATCAGTTGATGAGTTTGTTTCCATTGAGCGTTTTCTCCTTCTGTTTGGTTTGGTTTCACACAGGCATAAACCTAAACGCAATAAATGCGCACCAATAAACTATGCGAGCACATTGTTAGTGGTCAGCGCTGTCTGGTGCGGGAGCAAGATAGTAAATATAGTGAGAAAATTCTGTCTTCCAGTGTATATATTTGTGCAGTGTGAATCAGCTTTAAAACAAAAAAAACTTGCTGCTGCACTTTTAAACACAGTATTTTCAATGGGACGTGCAGTGCAGATGTGAGCAGTGAACGCTGCATGTTAATGCATGTGTAAACAGCAGGGAGCAGCAGAGACAGCTTTGATTCATAGCAACATATAATATGGCTATTATATCAGATTAAAATGCACTTTAGCAGCAGTCTAGCTCAATTAGTCAAAAAAAGTATACGTATTTGAAAGCTGGGTTGGATCGAGACCAGATTACCAGATTACAATAGAAGTTGGGCTCAAAGTTGGTGGCATAATTAATTAGTGTTAAAAAAATAATAATGCATTACCATTTCCCTAGAAATAACCATTTTACAATGTGTTTTAAGCTTCCTCATGTTTTTCTTGTGCTTTAATGTGCATGTTGTATGTAGCTCTGAACCCATTAAGTGTGTCGAATTTGCTAGACCACATTTGTTTACACCTTGTGGACATACTGTCAATATTTCATGCAAAGTGTTATGAGAAAAAAGGAAAAACAGGGATATGCATGAGGACAGGAAGCCCTGGGACCAAAGCTAAACTGCTGGTGTCACTGACGCTTTCTGTAGGTGAGTCTCTCAGGTTGGAATCACTGCTAACTCTCAGACTCGCTTGGGATGAAGTTTACTTGTCAAACATCTGTGAGCTAATATGAAAATTACACCAGGCTGTCCCGAGGCTTTGCAGGTGTGTTTGAGAAAGCCTATCATCTATCATACATGGTGGACTGACGCAGCACTGATGAGGTGTGGGGGGAGGCTTCGCTTTGCAGAGGAAGATTGCACCTTAAGCTGCTGATCAAAGTAATTTTATGCCAAGCGTGTGTGCAAATCTAGAAGCAGCCATGGGCAACAGAACACTTTTCCCCAGTTACTTTTTTTTTTTGAAGTTTTAACAGCAGTGCAAGTGAAGCGTGGGTCAATCAAAGTGCCAGTTGTTTAAAAAAAAAAAGTGTGCTGTGTGGTTTTTTTTTGCGTGTGACCGAGTGTGTGTTTGTGTTTGGTTTCCTATTTTTTTTGGGGGGGAGACGTCAAGGCCTCGTCAAAGAACTGAACCTTGTTTTATATAAAGGTGGAAAAACATGGGTGGGGGAAAAAAAAGATCACTTCTCTTGGTGGAAACATGGGTGGAATAAAAAAGTAATCAGCCCTGTGGATCTGGATATAAAACCACATCCAGGCCTACCTATCTCATAATGCATGAATAACATCTAGTTCTGGCGTGATATGACAACACACTGAGAGAGGCAGATAGAGCAGCGTAGGGGCACGGAATGATGAAACATCTAGATCTAGGTGCCAAAAGCAAGAAGTGCAGCGTTTGTAGAGCAGAACCAGCGTTGTTGCGATGTGAGGACAGTCACCAGGAAGCAGTCAGTAAGTCTGCATCACTGTGCAAGCCTCCTTCCCTTCTGGTTAATGGCAGTCCATCCCAGACCCTGTAAAAGCCAGAGAATTTGCATAGAAATGACTTCTGGATCCGGAGATGGAGAAGTCTGCCTATAGCGGAGCCACCCTTTTGAGGCTCATCAATCAGACTAAATGAGCACAACACAAAACTCAGCAGTAAGACATTTCATTTGGAGGCAGACTCATGTTTACCAATAAACAGCGCCGGGGTGTTCATTGAAAAAGACATTAAGACTGCAACGGGGAATCTATTTGAAAAAGCTTCTTTTACTCTTAGCACAGCGCCGCTCATCTCATCTCAGTCTTCCCTGAAAACAAATCTTCTTAGAAGTTGTGTGACATATGTATAGTGCGTACCATCCATCCCATTGAGCTGAAGACCTGATGGCAGACATGTCGCCCTACTTTTTTGTGAAATTAGACAAACAGACTAGAGTAAAACGAAAGAAAGGAAGAAGAGTGAAGAGACAAATGATGAGCTCAGATGAACAAAAAGATATAAAGAATATCAATCAAGGAAAGGAAGAACTGTGCACGATACTGGTTACTGCTTGTGTGCTTGAGGGCGTTCCTCTCTTGCTGTGTCTAAATAAATAGACTCCATGCCTAGACAAAAGCCGTAAAACAAACAAAAACTGATAGAAAATCAGATCTGGATGCTGCGACAGCTAGACAACATACTAAAAAATACATAAAGAGTAATCTAGCAGTAGCTGGGTGGCAAATACTATGTAGATGTGCATTGCATCCATGCCTCAAAATATAGAGTGATATAGAGTGAATTCATAAAGTATTTAGATGCCTTGACTTGTTGTGTTTGGGATGTGACATTGAATGTAATATTGGCATGACTATGACTACCATTTTTACCAGTGAAACTACAATGCATGCCACAAAATTTACTGAAAAAAAAAAGATATGTTTCAGGCTGTTTACAGAGTTTAAATAGTTCATAACTCATTTTAGGTGGCTCAACTTACCCTGTCAGCTAGATCAAATTACCCTTGGATACATGGAGCAAGTAGAGACACAAGAGTACCAATTTGTGACCCCATATTTTGTTGTCTATTTGAGTAAGGCACACTGCAAAGGTTCCTTTGTGATGCCACACATCCTGAGCTCCTATCTCATATATCTCATATTGTCTTTGTTATAGATCGAAAAAAAAAAAAAAGTCTTATCTTACCCCACTCTCCCTACATTTTGCACACCTGGTTTTGGGCAGTTTATCCCATTCTTCATGGCAGATTCCCTTAAGCTCTGTCAGATTGGATATCAAGCACCTGTGAACTGCCATTTTCAGGTCACTCCACAGATCTTTGTTGGGGTTTAAGTCTAGGCTTTGCCCGAGCCACTCGAGGACTTTTAGAGACTTGCCCCAAAGCCTTTTCAGTGTTGTTTTGGTGCCGCATGCTTCAGTTCATCGCCGAGTGGACAGGTGAACTCTCATGCCAGTCTAAGCTGGCATATTCGCTCTGCAGGATATTCTGGAGGGTGTGCTTTTCTGTAAGAATATTCCTGTATTTGACTGCATTCATCCATCTCTCAAATGTTAGTAGTCTCCTGGTCCCTGCCGCTGAGAAAGATGCCCACAGCATGATGCTACCACCATCGTGTTTCACAGTAGGGATTAGGTATTAGCCAGGTGATGTGCAGAGCCTGTTTTTTGGCAGGAACAGAGCTTGCTGTTTCTTCCAAAGAGTTCATTTTTGAACTCATCAGACCACAGAATGATTTTACACATGTTGTCAGACCCCAAACAGGCTGTAATATGCCTTTCCTCAACAGTGGCTTAAGTGACATGTTGCCCCCGTGCCATTGCAGCCTGGAAAATGGAGAGAAGAAAAGATGGTTGGCAGTCCAATATGTTTTCTCCTCTTTGTACAGGAGCTCCTGTAGTGTTACTGTTGGCTTCCGTATTACCTAATTGACTTGTTTGCATGTTAAATTTGGCTGTTCTAGGTTGTAACAAATGTTTATGCTTCATCAGATTCTGATCAAAGAAGTTCAATAAAAGTCTCAAGAACTTCATGGCATAGTTTTTGTTCTGATGATAGAGTCAGGTATCAAATCAGTTCTAACAGATGGACTCCAACTGAGTTCAAAACCAATCTCAAGGAAGATCAAGAGCAACAGAACATCGCTTTGTGCACCACAGTACACTGAACCTCTAATATTTATGAAAATATTGATTTTCTACACACAGATTTTCATTTTGTTATTTTAGTGAATAAAAATATTCTTAATAACACAAAAGAACTGTGGTACAAATAACATCCATGCCTGAAAGTGTTGGCACCCCTTAAATATTTTTTTCCCAGAAAATTATTGCAATTATATTTGTTTTGTTCAGTTTGGTTTGATTGGCTTGTGATCATCCATCTTACTCTTGATTATATTCCAGAGGTTTTTAAATTAAAGAAATTCATAATTTTTAAGTGGTCGCTTAGCCAAAAGCCACCTTGCAGAAACGTCATGCGGACAGATGAGAACAAGAATGAGCTTTTTGGTAAAGCACATCTTTCAGTCTACCGAAAATAGAATAAGGCCTAAAAAGAAAAAAACACAGTACCTACAGTCAGTCAAATATGCTGAAGATTCAAAGATTCACTGGGTGCCTTGACTGTGTGCAAGGTATAATGAAATCTGAAGATTACTAAAGAATTTTTGGGGGCAATGTCAGAAAATGGGCGTGTGCTCTAGGTCATGGGTCTTCCAGCAGGACAATGACCCAAACATACTTCAAAGGAAGCTGGATCAGTTTGCAAAGAAGAGTGGTCCAAAATTCCAGTCAAGAGGTAATAGGAGCTTGTTGGAGGTTACTTTTTTTTAAAGAATGTTCAACCAAATATTCTTGTCTGGCCCATTTTTGGAGTTTTTCAAGAAATTATATCAATTTTGGCTTTTCCCCACAGTTATTTGTATTGTTCCAGTAGAAACAAATGCAATTCCTTGATACATACTTCATATTTGGCCATGACTATATCTTGTGCACATCAGTTCATGTCATGCGCTTACTTTACAGAAAAAAATAAACAAGCCCAAACTCTCAACAAGTCCAGCCTGGCTTGGCAGCAGTGATCCCTGTTGTGATTATATCTTCAAGCAGTAACATTAGTCATGCAGTATTGCATGCTGACATGGGAAAGGGCTCATATTTCTCAACACTTTGACGTGTATTTCCTTTGAACTCTTTTAACTCCCACATTATCCTGGGTGACTGCGATGTTGTGCTCATAGTCTCATCCAGGCCTTGTGCCAGGATGTATAAAGAAGTGAAAACTGGGCATCGTTCAGCCACAAGACTGTCAGAAGCACAGTCCACCTGAGTCACACTCAGCCGGGTCAAAGGCCCACCCTCAGCCTGGCAGCTTCGGCATGAGCCCTCCCTGCATTTCATTAAGCGCTGACTGTAACTTCCACTCTGTAGTCCTGCTGCTATACCTCAGCAGTGTGGAGGAAGGCAGTCTACATTCTGCACCCCACGATTTGCGATTTCACCCATCACTTCCCCTTCAAAGAGGTGCCAATCACGAGGCTGCATGGCAGCGCTGAGCTCCACAGCACCAACAACCGTGAAATGTCAAATTTCCATTTAAAAAACTGGACCTGGAGAGGAGCCAAGAACCCAGGTTCAACTCTTGTACCATCTTGTAGCTGTCTAGCACTCTACGGCAATGTGACTCGGTAACACTTTTAATAGAACACATGGAAGCTATGCAATGGCAAAGCCCGGCAGTCACGCATGGTGATATCTCGTGCTCAAGACTGACCCTAAGTGCTTACAAAGGTGCATTGTAAATATATGTAGGTGAAAGTGTGTGACTGTTTCAGTGAGGCACAGACCACATCACGGTTCTCCACAGTGGAAGAATTGTTTGAGTATGTGCTAAATAGGAACTCCGAGTATACAGCAGACCAGCAGGCATGACCTCAGCAGCTGGCAGTGTGCGTTCAGCTCCCGGACACAATAAGTTCCTTGTGTGCTGGGCATCTCCCATGGCTAACCTGAACTTTTTTACGCCAACGTGTGCTGAAGCAGCTGAAAAGCTGGATTTTCCTCATGGACTTTACATTCTGTAGAGATTATCTCAGGATACAATCAATCATTAAGAAGTTAATTTGCAAACTCTTAAGTTGGCGAGAAGCCTAAGGGACTGTCACTGTGATTTGAGAATCGTTTGTTTGAATCTTAGGACATCAGCAGCCGGAGTCAGAGAGAGCACAATTGACTTTGTTATCTATAGAGTGAATCACACTCATAGTGTGATGTTGGTCAGCACCAGCATCTGTTAGTTAGGGTGTTGGCATGGTTCATTCAAACTGCATCAGCAGCTGATAAAAAAGAGGTGGTGATGGCTTCACATGTACAGTATCACAGAAGGCATGTGTTAGCCTTTTCTCTCTTCATGTTGAAATAGGGGGGATACAAATAAATGGAGATTGTGTAATTGGGCTTGTAAATTGGGTAGTAAATATGGTTAAATGCTGTCACTATGATTCATGGATTACTGTCTGGAATCCTGGAACATGCTGCTTGCCATCAGCAGCCGAAGTCCGAGAGAGGACACAATTGACTTTGCTCTCTCTGGGGTGGGTTGATGGCATTTCCTCCTTACTGGAAGTTTAAAAAGAGGTAGCACATGCTAGTCTTTACCATCCTTGTGTTGGGGCATTACATTGAATGGAATTGAACATTGAATAAAGGGAGCTTAAAATAAATTACAAAAAAAATTACAAAGCATTTCTTCTCTTACTGTTTCTAATGACTTTTGTGAGAAATGTGGATTTCTAGAATCCACCATACTGTGAAAGGATCTCATCCTTTGTTTTTCAGGCTGTTCCAATAGTGAGGCAATCTGCAGTTTCATAAGAGCACAGATATGCCCGTATGAAGTGAGTCAAGGGGATTACCAGATTCCCTGAAGCAACATAGTGGGCGTTCCACAAGTACCAACAGTGCCCCTGTGCCTATCTCACCGAACAGTCAGAGTCAGGCTCATGAGTTGTTGTATTTACAGCTCAGTGAACTGTGGTTTCGATAAGCCAACTGTAAAGACAGTTGCACCAGTATTACACAGAGAAATAAGGAGCTCAGTTTCACTTTAACATTAATCCATAATAAATCCTAATCCAGCAAACCAAGAGCTGGTCCAGATGGGGGGCAGTAATGTATAGTAATGTATAGCAGTTTGTGGCAGTATACTGTATACTACTAGTACAGTATACTTCTCTAATGAAGAATAGGAGTAATCAGAGATATTCAGACATATTAATTAAAGTTTATTTTAACATATTAGACAACAAAAAATATGTGTTTCTAAGAATATAATGGATATTTTACATAAACAACACTCCCCAATTGCAGATTTCATAAAAGAAAGAGCAGAAACAGCCCTGTTACACTTAATTTGTTGTATTTTAATCCTCGTTCTCATAGTTGCCAGGTACTTATTAAGAGAAGCCACAGAAAAAGAAAAAAACATAATGGTCTTCATTAATATCGTGAGAATGTCTTATGCTGCTTATAAAAAAATGTATAGGCCTATGTATACATTAAGTCAAGAGAAAATAATTAAACATATGTATTTTATATCTGCCTGGCCAAATTCTAAGCTTGAAGATTAAAGATTGATGATCACAAGCCCTCAAACCAAGCTGAATTGCTGGAATTTTTGCACCAGGAGTGGTATAAAGTTATCTAAAAACAGTGTGTAAGACCGGTGGAGGAGAACCACATTTTCTTTGCATTATTTGAGGTCTAAAAGTTCTGCATCCTTTTTGTTATTTCAGCCATTTCTTATTTTCTGCAAATAAATGCTTTATTTGAAATTTGGGAGATGAGAGAAATCTTGTCTGTAGTTTAGAATTAAACAGCAATGTTCATTTTTCTCAAACATATACCTATAACTAGCAAAATCAGAGAAACTGATTCAGAAACTGAAATGGTCACTTAATTTTTTTTCCAGAGTATATTATTATTATTATTTATTTTTTTTTATTATTATTTTTTTCATTAACATATTCTGTGTTTTTCCCCATTCTTCAGCACCTGAACTGGGCTGAACTATTTCCTGCTTTCTTGAATTCAGTGATGCAAGGGTGACACTTACAGGCAGACTGGATGCAGTACAGCTTTCTCATACCAAATATGCAATGGAACCACCCAATGCTCATTGCAACACACAGTTCTCAATGGTTCTCAGTATTATCAGGTGGGAAATGAACAAAACAAACATAAACATATCCAGCCACACCCAACTGTAGAAGATCTCAGAGTATTAAAAAAATGCCGGAGTAACAAAATGGCCTAAAGGGTTCCACTGTGATGAATGAAGAGCATCATCAAGTTATTTTGTTAGCACACAACAGAATCAGATTGGCAGACATTTAATCCCATGACTTGAGGCTAGAGAAGTGAAAGTTGGAAATAACACAGCAGATAAATCCTCATGTTTAGACTGGATTGTTTAGTCTGGCTTAAGATGATTTGGGGACATGTCACGTCTGTATAAGTCCAAACCACAAGGTCACATGGTCACAGCTACTTCATATGATCACAACCAAATCACATTTTAGCAACAGAGGGTTTGGTTTTCACAAAGGTCAGTGGTTTTCTGTCTTCTGCATTTAGGGAAGTGAGTCAAATAACTACAGATCAATTTAGAGATAAGTTATAATATATCAACATCTAGTAGAAACAAGATGCATAGTAGACACAGATATATTTTTTGTCCTGCTAGAACTTAAAGACTTGTATACTTTAATTATTTTTATTAAGTCAAAGAGCAAGTTTTGTTTGACAGAATAAGCTTCATTGGAGCTTTATAACAGATCCATTTCTCTGGGTAAGGATATTCTAAAACTATAAAATAATAAGAGCAATTGTATGTATAATTTGGTTAATAAATGGTGTTATGGTGCCCAACAACACTCCACAACACACTGATTTATTACTTTTTTTTGTGCTGTGTTCAAAACAGTTGTGTAAGTGAAAGTAAGTCAAATTCTTTCCTATTACACTCTCTCCCTGGGCATGCATATCATTTTGTATTGCTGTGGTTGAAATAAATGGCACAGAAACCTATAACTGCTACTTATGTATACCTACATATACTTTGGCAAATATATTCTTTATATATTAATGGATCCAATGTTACAAAGCAAGCAAACATGGCCACTCCATTGTTGTCATTTTTTTTGGTTGTCAGGCATTTCCCTTGTACACTGTAAAAAGTGAAGCATGGAGCTGTTCATTCAAGCTAATAAATATGATTGAACACATAGTACAATTATTGACTTTATTGTGAAACTCAACCTTTTTGAATTTTGATGTGTCAATTTTGATTCAGACTAAATTAATTACAATTCTGAAGGAAATAAACCAAATGTTTTGGTTCCACTGAAATCATACTCGAAGAAAAGAGATAAGGATGTAATATTTTTAATTTGAATCAAACATGAATTGCGCATGCGCACTGTGGAGCACGGGAGAAGTTGTAGAGAAGTGCTTCAGAGCACTGAGGGAGAGAGGGAGAAAGTGCCTGAACGCGCTCGCGAGAGAGAGAATGAGAGAGGGAGAAAGTGCCTGAACGCGCTCGCGAGATAGCAACGCATGCTTATGGTATTGTGGCGTCGGGACTGGAGGGGGGGCGCAAGGAATTATGGGAGCTCACCCTGTTGGGGGAAGTGGGTGTTTTTCTGCGTGTTTATGTTACTGTTTATCCCAGAGTTTCATGTCATGTTTTATTATCACTGTTCTAGTATTATTCATGTAGTTATCAGTTATGTGGTTGTTTTGTGCCTCACCCTTTGTGTGTTTTCTGTGTGTGGGAGTGGGGTTAGCTGCGTTGGGGCTGTAGTTAGTTTCACTTTCAAAAGTGGAATCCCATGTAAATCTAGCTCTTAGTGTCCTCCTCAGAGCAAAATAAAAAGAGTAAGAGAGCACTGAAACGAATCTCGCTGGTAATCCGTCCTCTTCCACGCCGCAGTAACTTCTGGAACTTCTGAATATGCTGCCATGATTTTTTTTTAAGTTCGGTTCAATTTAAATGTATTAGTTTGGTTCCGAAACTGAAATGTAAAGAATTTAACTTGGATCAAGGTGAATAATTAATATTGGGTCGAGTGAAGTAATATGGTTTATGTCAAAATAAAATAATCAGGTTGTAACAATTGACTTTATTTAGATTGAGTGAAGTCAAATAGTTTAGATGCAACAAATGGACATCAATTTTTTTAATTTGAGCAGGGCTACACTTTTTACAGTGTAAAAAAAAAAAGAAGCGTATTTCCCAAAAAATATAGTTTAACTTTATTATTTAAAAAGAAAACCCTCATATTAGACATAATAAAATGTAAGCTGCATTTCTAAAGCACATATAGTCTAAAAGCTGTAAGTAAAGTTGTCAGGACATGTGGTGGAATCTTATCGACTCATTGGAGGAGCTTAAACGGCGTATCAGGCTTCAGTCAGGAATGACGAATTCAGACTCTTCCAGCATGTTATCCATTTTTTTTATCTTCTCCGCCCAGTGGTGTGGATTTCTAATTGCTTACAGCTTTAAGTATGCATTTTTTTTTACTCGCATTCTTTTAGAAAACTCCACTCAAAAACCCAGCCTGTACTTGTTTATGAAAATAAACAAGCGTTTAGACTTGCAGTATTCATAAAATTAACTGGGAAATTCAACTGGGAAGTCTCACTCTGGTAGTATTTGTTATTTTATTCCCTACACCTTTCCAAAATAAGCTGAGTGGTCAAGTATTGGCTTCTAACTTTCAGCTCTGAGTCCAAAGAATACAGTGGAAACATCTCAGGGTGGCTCTGTAAGCTTGTGGGTAACTAGACTGGTCCTCGCTTTCGAAACTGCAGTCAAAGCACCCTGGCAGGTACAGGAGGGGAAAACAGAGGAGGTGGAACAAAACTCAGTGGTACAATAAGGAAGGAATCCATAAACACAAAACACCAACACCAGGAGTCAATAAACTTTCACCTAGATATCCATGTTAGATGTATAAACATGATTAGAAACTTTTTCTAAAAATAGAATTTAGGCTATTGTAAAACGTTTTATTGTGGACGATGCCAGTCATCCTCTGCACACCGTCAATCAGCAACCGGAGGAGTCTGTTCAGTGACCAACTGCTTCTTCCCAACTGCAGAACCAACCAATTAAAAAACTCCTTTATTATCCGTCATGCCATCAGACTGTACAACTCCTCTTTGCAGGGGAGGAAGGGTCACAGGAGGACAGAGCGCAATATGTCACACCTGGCGCCAGACTACATTGGCCAGGATGCACCAGACACCGACATTAAACACAATTCCAATTACATGACACAGCACATGACACTTCCAGGAAGTAGATCACCTGAGTACTAGCCACGTGGTTTAGCCCTATATAAGAGGCTCATTTGCTCTCATTTAGTGCTGAGTATTGACAGTGTTTTTTTTTCCATTGCCAGTGTTACTTTTTCGGTTTGACCTTGCTTTGTTTCACTGACCTTGATTTTTTCCTGCCCACTGATACTGCCTTGCCATGTTTTGACTTTTGTTCTGTTTATCAGCCCTGTTGGTATGTTATCTCCCTGTTGGTGCAGTTTACCTGACTTGACCTTGCTTTGCCTGACCATCCCTTTGTCTTATACTTTATGTAATAAAGTATATTTTGATTTGCATCTGTGCGTGGTCAATAAACATCTGCACATGCTCAATAATGACACAATAATATTAAACAAAGTGCAATAATACTGTGCAACACTTCTCCTGTTGGATTTTTGGTTTGTTTTGTATATTAGACTTATTTTTTAAATGTATATTATTTCTATCTGTTCCATGTCTGTCTGTCTGTCTGTCTTTCTGTCTATCTATCTATCTTTTTAATCTATCTAACTTCTGATAGAAGCATTTCCAATAGAAACAGAAGACATTATACCCACTTTCAAGCACTGGCAAGAGGAATATAGAGTTACCCAGCACTGTGCTGTAGAGCAGAATAAACTGCAAGCTCTAGAATGATTAAGCTCTATCTACAGTCATTATCAAATGAATTGTTGCAAAAATAGTTGCACCCAGAAGAACCTCTCGGATTGCAATGCCATTCAGAAGGAAGATAAAGGTTACCTGATGGGAACAATGAATAATCATGGTGGTGGAGTGTTGATAGCATATTTTCAATAGGAGTAGGACTAGGAATAGGTCTGCCCATGTTTCTACTCATGGCACAGTATCTGTGTCTTCCAGGCAAGCTCCTGGAAGCTCCAGCAGCAGTATGTGGATGTACACCACAGTGTGAGTCATAAAAACCAAGGGCCGCTGATTGCAGGAGTGCTATCAGAGAGCGTTTGGTAATGAAGACCAAAGATAATCTGGCATTATACACACTTGTACCTCACACCATGACACCATGCCTTCTGGACAGTTGATACATGACAACAAGCTGTTGACTACTCACATTTTTTGGTTGTTTCCACCAAGACAAAAGTGGAATTTTCCATGACAGTCTGGCTCTACTACCCACCATGTTTCATTCCTCCTAATGCTGTTTAACGACTGAATTTAATCAGATTTTTACAAGTGTTCCAACATGGTGTGAAGCCTTCCTGGAAGAATAGAGCTGATACTGCTGCAAACTTCCTGTTTGCACCCTTGATCTCTAAGAAACGCTTGATAAGCAGGTGTGTAAAAACCTTTGGACATTCCACATTGTACATTCCACAGACTCTTTACACACACTGTAGTTGACTCTGACCTGCAGTTGATTCATTGTATTAGCTACATGAGGTTTGTTTAAATTGGTTTTTAGATGAAACCTGCAGGAAGGTAGATCATTAGTAGAGTATCCACCTTATTTTATCACATTGCTTTTGTTCCTTCACCTTTGTGTTTTCATTTCTGCAAAGTTTAAGCAGCATAAAGTAAGCTGCTGAAGTAGTACTGCTGTATACACCTATCATAAAGATGTTAGAAATTATTGCGAAAAAACGATATTGTCGGCATTTTAAGACCATTAAATGGCACTAATATTATGAAAACTTAATACTATAACAAAGGAATTGCACTCTTTTAAAGACACCACACCATGACGTGCAGCCCCGGTCTGTCCCAGCTGGCCTGCGTTGGACCAGCATAAAGACTTTGCCTCAGCCTTCACTCGAGAGATACGCTGATGGTGAATGGAAAGCTGAGGCAACACAAACCAAAGAGACACTAAAGTTAAGCGACTAGAGCCGCATTGGGCTGTTCTTATGTTTCTTTAAATTTGTTTTGGGTGTTGATTTTTCCCAGAGACTGTAAAAAAGATGGATGTCGTGTCGCCGTTCCCATTCATTCAATGAAAATGAAGCCAAAATCTTCCGCCATGTTGGCGATCCTGACACCCGATTCTGCACAGTAGAGTCCAGAGGAGGGAGAAAGGCTGTGTTGAGACAGCCTGCTCATTTAAATAACCCCGTCCCTGAGGGCTGCCTCGCGGTCACAGGCTGCTGAGCGGGGCAGAGCGGAGCTGACGGTCTGTTATTGGTCCCGCCCATAACCAGCCCTTTTACAATAACCACACCTTTTTTGAATAGAGCTGAATAACCTTCTAAAAAACGAATTCTGTGGGGATATAAAATTTTGACAATATAAGCAGAGGTTACACTAGCTGTTGCATTTAAATAAAGTAGGTAGAATTACAGTATATTAGAAAAAAAACGTGATTGAAAGTTGTCTGTTTTGCCATTGAAACCTATGGGGATGGGTGGGGTTACACAGCTTTCTGAAACCGAACAGCAGGGGGCGCCCGACCTGTGGTGGCTTCACTTTTGAGAGACGATGCTCTGTCCAGCTATACACAGTCTATGATTTTTCCTAATAAAGGTAGGTTTTGAGTTCATTTAATTACTGTGTCTGTGTCTCTCTGTGCTTCTGCACTACCGGGTTACTGCAGCCACGCTCACACTCACAATATATGTAAGTGCTTTTTTTGAGTGCGAACACAATGGAAGATATCACGATTATTAAAATAATTGAGGTCATGTTTATTTATTGAACGATAAGTTGATAATGTAATTCTTGTGACAGGCCTAGATGCTGGATATAACTTAATGTTATATGGTTCCCCACAACACTCCAGTCTTTTGGTGTTGTGTTGATGAAATAAATTTTGTTCAAGCGAAATTCTTCTTTCTTTTTAATTATTGCGACAACCTCTAGTAGGGTAGCCAACTGTCCCATAAATTAATGAATCATCCCATAAATTGTGACACTAGTTAAGTATTTTTAGGTCAGATGAAGAGTGTTTTGTATTAGAGAAACCTTATCATAACATCAATCCACACAATTAGTCATAATGTCAAAGTGAAAATATGTTCTAAATGGTTTCGACAATTCATTTAAAATGAGAAATGTCACACCTCCAGTTTTTCCAATGGTTAAATTATGACTTAACATGTTCATTCATGTTGCGTCATTATATGTTCTTGAGGGTAATGGAAGCCGAAAGGTTATAAGGACTCACAGACGAAGTGAATAATGTAGTAAACTCCAACGTCTGGGACTTAGTGGACAATAACTACAGTAGAGCAAAATGTTCTCATAGCTGATGAATTGGATGCAGTAATTTCGATGAGGATACGAGGGTGATCGTAAATGATGATCTTCCCAGGTGACCCTGTAGTGTGTGTGGAGTCTATAATCCAATCTCTAGTTCTCTGATCTTCTCCCACAACAGTCGGTTCCACCCTGATTATGAATTGTAAATATGAAACATATTTACTATTTATGACTCAGTATTCTGTAGTGTATGGTGGATGCTTATTCTCTGCTGTGAAACATGACTTTAATCATATATAGATATATAGGGTATGTAGGGTAAAATTAAACTGCATTATCTTTGTGTACTTAAGTGAACAGTATATATACATGTAAATAACTATCGCAATAGGTGTTTAAATTATGTTTGAAACTTGTTTTTGGCTTTTCTATTTCAACTAGCATAAAGGGGATAGCATAATTTTAACCTTTAGATGTACAAGTGACTGGACCCTACACTCTTCCATAAGTTCATAAGAATCAATATGTCTTTATGCCACTTTTGTCATTTAGGTTAAGAATTGTGATTTGTGTTATATTTTGGATTATATTTGCTCCAAAATATTTAATATTTTTGATAAAGATAAATTTGTATTTTTCATATTTTCTTCTGATTCTGCATAGTAGACAAAAACTTTAAATGAGGAAATCTAAAAGGAAGACAAGTTTTAAGCAATCTATCTATCTATTGGTATGTCTTTCTGTTGTCTGTCTGTCTGTCTGTCTATCTACAGTCTCTAATGTTAGCTAACCTGGCTTGTATAAAATGTTATGTATTTTAGTAAATAAGAAACACCTACTCTTTCACACAATATACATGAATGAACACCCAGTACATACAGTAATATTATGAAATTTATAAAGGTAAAAAAATTGAAATGGCATCTTATAAATAAAATGTTTTTGAGGAATGTGAAATTATAACTTTTCATTATGAAGATATTGCAAGAAATTAACCTCACAAGCGAATTTTTGACCCACTAATGAATCTAAGGGTTCAAGTATTTGTTTTTTTTTTAGATTAGATTAGAGAAGATAGTGTAGTATGGGCAGACTGATGAATAAAATTCATTAAAGACAGAACAGCAGGCGGGAAATACAGTATATTCATGTGTGGGGTCTCTTACATTTTCAACTTCGGTTAAGATTTTAAAATCGTACACTGTGGGTCAGTCATTAGGCCAAAAAACTGGTTCAGCACATCTCTGAAGCAGCAAGGCCTGTGGAAGTCCTTCTGGTAAGCAGTGGTAAATACATGAAGAAGAGTTGAAGACATTGTTTTTGTCTCTGAAATCACCAGATCTCAAAATGATTGAGTGTGTTTGAAATGTGCTGGAACTTTATAGGGTTTAAGGGATCTATCTGCTGCTAACATCTTGGCACCAGATACCTCAGACACAGAATGGTAAATACAGTATCAGCCAAAAAGTTGGACACACCTTAAGTTCAGTGATTTATCATTGTTTTAAAATGTTCTGCATTGTAGATTAACACTAAAGAAACAAAATCAACAAAACAGTGTTAAACAAACTAAAATATATATTTTTATATATTTTATCTTTAAAATAGCACCTCTTGCTTTGATTTACAGCTGTGCTGAACATGTAAACAGTTAATTACATGAATTTCTTGTCCTCTTAATAAAGTGTTTGAGAGCATCAGTTGTAAAGTTGTCAAGAGGTAGAGTTACAGGTATACAGTGAATAGTGAATATTTGAATAATTTTCTAATCCAGATTATGAGAAGCAACAACTTCTTTACTCAACCAAATAAAGAAAAAAAAAATAAAGAAAAGAAGGTCAGTCAGTCTGAAACATTTCAATAACTTTTAAAGTATCCTCAATTTCAGTTGCAAAGGCCATTAAAAATGTTATGATGAAACTGGCTCTCATCAGGACTGCCCCAGGAAAGGAAGACCAAGAGTTCCTCTGTTGCACAGGTTAGGTTCATCAGAGTATTTTGCTTTGTTTAACACTTTTAAGTAACTACATGATTCCTTATGTCTTCCTTCATAGTCTTTATGACTTCACTATTCATTTACAATGTAGGTTGAATGAGAAGGTGTTTCCAAAAACATCAGGCCTTGGAGATTGGCAGCACTATATTCAGTAATATGTATGCCATCCATAAAGGCCTTCCATTGTCACTTGATTTTATAATTAATGTTCTTTTGCAGTAACTTCAGTGAGTGAACAATTGCATTGACATGCTAAATAGCATGGTATAGCAGTATGTAAACTGATCACAAATTCTTACCTTAGGGAACAGCTTAGGAATGCATGCACCTGTATAAACTGTAAGAGCAGCATGTGCATTGCAATGCGACGTGTCATGTCATCTATCATAGTCAGATGTATGGGACATTCCTTGATCCTTAGTGTATCAGGAATACACCATGGGAAGTGTTACCACCCACAGTAGACAGTGCAGAGGGTGGAAATGATTGTAACTGGCAGTGTCTGGCTGAAATTGTCCATGCAAACTTACATTTAATGCAAGAGGCCTGCAACCTACTTCAGGTTCCATGGAACTTGGTAAAAGTCATAAGACATGATACTAGTTCCTGTCCCGTGACATAGTGTCATTTATATTGTTATTAATTGAGTTTCCTTTTTCATTGTTCATTCCCGCTTGAAAGGACCACAGTTTATTTATTCATTTTACTTTCATTTCACTGGAACTTATAAGACCGAAATAGCACCAGAGACCAAGCACCACTGACCGAGTTCCATGCTGCAACAGTGCCTCCACCATGCTTGACAGATGCTCTGGTATGTTTAAAATCTTAAGGCCTTTTTTTTCCATACTCAATTTAATCTTGGTTTCATCTGTCCAGACATTCTTGTTCCAGAACACGTTCCAAACAACCTTGTTCCAGGAAAGGCTTTTTAAATGTTTCCTAACAGTGTAATCTGGTCTTTCTCTTCTTGCATCTTTAAGGTAACTCTATGTTTTTTAAACTTATGTAAGCGCAGATCTTGTTTGCAGATTTGTAGATAATGAGATGCCTACATCCTACACAGTGTTCTTGATTTCAGAAGATACTGTTAAGTGGCATTTTTTTATTCTTTTTTTAAATGTCTTCCATGGTTTTGGGCCATTAGTTTTTGAGCTCCACTATGAATTCCCCTTTTTTTAGGAATAATGCAAAGGCCAAATTTAGAAAGTTCCTATAAACACGTACTAAATACAAATGTGGCATTTGGAAACATCTCCAGAACCTTTATGTCCATTATTTTATTTTAAATAATTTGAGATCAGACAACAATGGGGCATGATGCAGTCAACATATCAACTTATCGGTCAACTGCCTGATTGTCTAATCATACATACAAATATACAGTGTTTCCTAAAGCAGCTAGAAAAATGTGAATTCAGCCTTTGGAATCAACTCCAGACCTTTCATTTTGTCTTTTTAAGTCCTTTTTTTGCCTTGAAATAATGTGAGACCAGGCTACACCTGGCTGTGAAACTTATCCATCAACTGTCCAATAATTGCTTCTTCAGCCTGCTGCCATCATGAAGGAGACTGCGGCAGAGTCTTGGGGCTAGGACTAGCAGACTGAGAGACAGATTCATCCACCAGGCTGTGAGGATGCTCAACTCCTCTCCCTGCTCTACCCCATCCCAATCCTGCCCCCAGCATACACTCACTCAGCATCCTGACCCCCCCCCCCACACACACACCCCATGCACTACTGCACTACTGCTTATACTTGCACTATCATACCCACTTTAATTCCCCAAGAAAGTGTGAAATTTTAAGAAATTTACGCACTAGTAAATTTCTCTTTAATCCCTTGTGTCCTTGTGTCATATATGTCTATCTGTGACCTTGTTGTATTGTACATATAGTGTCTCCCATTCTTTTATATTTATAATCTTATTTTCTGTACTTGCTGTAACATATAACTGCTGTAACAATATAAAACTACTTTACTTGTCTTGACTTGATCATTTTTAAGGCTACACAGTATTTTTTTTAGTGTTAAATCAGCACTGTTGGTATTAAATTAACACATGTTGGAGTGGCACATGTTGCCTATTGTGTGTTTTTTACTGCATGTTTAAATGTAATTTTACAGCGTGTTTAAATGATTGTAAATTCCAAACAGTAAATTCAATATTTTTCAATTCTGCACTTAATTTCAAATGTTTCAAATGCAAATAGGCGAGGCGAAACTCTGAAGTATTATGTCACTGTCCAAATACTTACAAACCTCACTGTATATCCCACCCCCTGACCTGACAAGTGCTGTTGTAAGTAGATAATCAATGTTTTTATTCTTTTTGTGGATCTGTGTAGTTCCTCTTGGATGTCTGCTCTCAGACATATTGATTTCAGATGTTATTCTAATGTCGTTTTTATGACCAGGGTTATGTAAGCGTGCTGAATTCGTGCCTACATTCACCTTCACAGGTTAGGAGAGTTACTTCCTGGGAAGGCCTGGAGGTTGTTGTATTCATGGGTGAACACTGAGTTGATATAAAAGCTAGCATCTTCAGTAAAACCTGACAACGAGCTCTATTGTTGCGACAGCTTGATTATATGCAGAGCATATCACGTTCCCTGTTGCATAACACACTTAGTAAATGCAAAACAGTTACTGCTGACGCAGATGTGAACAATCAGGTTTTGATATCAGGTTAAAATTCAGTTTATGTATCAGATTTCACATATGCCTAAATTCATATCTATAATGGAGTGTGATGATTAGGGGTAGACTTCTTTTATATGTTGTTGTGCCAAATGCCAAAAGTTTTACCAGAGGTCAAATATCAAATCACTAGATATTATGATTATTATATTGTCAGGGTCATGCAAAAATAAATAAATAAATAAATAAAAATAAAAAATACTTATTTTTTGCAATTTCTTATCTGTAAAAGTTATATTACAAAACAACTAATTCTGGTAATAAGTCACCTTTATTTTTCATCTTATTTATTCATCACTCACTTTATAGGATATATTTTGAATTAAAATGTATTGTGCTTTTTATAGGGAATTGTATCTGAATGGCAACTAGGGTTATAAATCTTTCTCATCTCATCATTCATTATGATATAAAAACAATAAGAAGCATGGATGCTTTATGGCTTTCTTAACAGGCAGTGTATGGTTTTTACATGTTTTTACATTGTTTTTTTGTTTTTTGTTTTTACAATTTTCTACATTTATTAATTATTTGGGCCAGTAGAAATGTTCTGGTGCCTTCCATCCATGTGAAAGTTATTTACTTGTTTTCTTGCATGACAACAACAATATTTACATTCCTAACAAACATCCAAATCAAACAAACAAAGGAGAATACCCAGTTTACTGTTTATTCTTAGCCTGCATAAAGATATTTTTGTGCTATCACACACAATTGATAAACTCTATTGATAAAATGCTATTTAAAGCAACCTTTCACCTCGACGGAATAGCCATGCAGGTGAACATGAATCATCAGGGCACGCAATGTTATAAAGCCAGGCAGACAAGTGTGCACTTGAAATCAGATTTTTTTTTGTCATGATTATCTGTATTTCAAATCACAGGGAAGCTCAGGTTAAACAGGACTTTAGGAAAAGTAGGCCACTAGGGTTGCTTTGTGTTTGTGTCCGAGACAACAGGAGTACGTTTTCACTGGACTCTCAATGTCTCACACTTCGCAGTAAAATACATACACAGGCTCTTTCAAATTTATATAGGTTAATGGTGTGTTGTGTAATGCCTTGAATAGTGAATGATAAATACTTCTCACGGCTTTATCAGAAAATGAAACGTAGTATTTAATCTGCAAATTAACTTACTCTACTAACTTACTTGTCTACCTTAAGAATTGGATTTTATTTAGGGTTTCAGAGTAAAGGGGGCTGAATACTTTTGCACACCACACTTTTCAGAATTTTATTTCATAAAAATTTTGAAAACAATGTATCATTTTCATTTAAATTCAAATCAATTAATTTCAATTGTGCTACTTTGTGCTGAAAAAAAGTGTTCAAGGGGTATGAATACTTTCGCAAGCCACTGTATTGTACCTTTTTTAATGGTACATATTTGTATCCACAGGGTACTGCCACACTGACAAGACCAACTGTGCCTTTAAAATGACAGTGTTGAACCTTTCAAAAGACAATGTTGTACCTTTAAAAAGACTATTTTAATTATTAATTTATTTAATTTAATAAATTACTAATGAAAGTAATATAACATAAAAAAAACATGAACTACTGAATTCATTACTTCTGTACTTTTCAAAGCTTTGTATCTATGCAGGTATTAAACAGTACTATGCAAGGTCAAACATGTACCTTTAAAAGTTGATGGGGTACAGATTTGTACAGTATTGTTACCCTCATCTAACTATTTCTCAGAGTGCACACACACACACACACACACAATCACAGCAAGGGAGAGAAACAGAGTGCCGGAGAATCCAAGATCAACAGATTATTTTTTTTCGATATTCAGTATTTCTGCTTGCCCAAAAGAATCCTATTACAGTAAACACATTCCATTTACACTTGTTTAAAAACTGTCTTTGACCACCTCTGAAGTAATGCATTCATAATGCATAAACATGCTCTAAGCTTTACCAAAGCATTCCTGTATATGGGCTTCATTTGAATTATTGATTTATGTGATTTCTGGTTGAACTTTTGGAGAAAAAGTGTTAAAACAAACCCAGGCAATATTGACAGTTTAAAATATTATTTTCAGCCTTTTCTTAATCAGCTATCGGGAACACATTTTAAATAAAGAACCATAACTATAGATAATGATCTCCAAAACAATACAGCTCAAACTGAAACCCATTCCCAGGAGACAGATCCTCTTTTCCCAGCCAACATGCTGATGTGGGGCTCATGGGCTCGCATGAATATAACAAGGGTTGGGTGGGTTCCAGGTGGTCATGGGTTCTGAGTGAGTTCTGAGTGAGTTTGTTCATGTGTAGCCACATCATTACAGCCCACCTTAATCTCATTTGGGTCCCACCTAGGCCCTATAAACAAGTGTACAACCCAGCTGGGCGTATTTTTAACCCCTATTTTTTCATCACTGAACCTGGGCACATCATATGATATATAATATGCAATATTCAGCAAGAAATAAAATATCAACATATCAATCAATGTAGAAACACTGTAGGTGGTCATACTGCATTTCCAAAAGGATAACTTTATTATGGACTTTTAACATATATTTAACATATACTAATGCATCCCAAAAATGTTGAATATAATTGAAAAGCTATTCTGTTTCAGTAATTCATTTCATAATGTGAAAGAGTGATCTATTTTAGTTTATTTCTTTTATTGTTGATGATTATGGCTTACAGCCAATGAAAACCCAAAAATCAGGGTCTCAGAAAATTAGAATATCATATAAGTCCAATTATTACTTTTGGAAGAGTGGGCAGTGTGCCAAGTCCTGCTGGAAAATGAAATCTGCATCTCCATAAAAGTTGTCAGTAGCAGAGGGAAGCATGAAGTGCTGTAAGATTTTGCGGAAAAAACAAAACTGCACTGACTTTGGACTTGATAATAAAACACAGTGGATCAACACCAGCAGATGACATGTCTCTCCATACCATCACTGATTGGTGGAAACTTCACACTAGACCTCAAGCAGTTTGGACTGTGTGTCTCTCCACTCTTCCCCCAGACTCTGCTCCCTTTATTTCCAAATAAAATGCAAAATTTACTGACTGTCAGTGATGGTTTGGAGAAACAGACAAACTTTTCAATGATTTTCTCATTTTTTACGATGTACTAGTAGTGCTTTTATGCCAAGTCATTATGGATCTTTCACTGTATCATCTAAAAAAGTGTTGTAAGTAAGTGGAGCATGTCGTGTTGCCTCAACAGACTTGGGAAAGTCTATCTTGGGAAAACCCACACATGCCTGGGGTGGGACATTCCATTTCTGAAGTTATGCGGACATTTAACATTCCTTGGATGCACATTGTTATGTACAGTATGGATTATGTCAAAAAAGGTATTATCACCCACAGTGGACAGTGCAGTGGGTGGTAATGATCGTGACCAGTAGTGTCTGGTTAAAATTGACTATGCAAACAGACAAGCAACGATTTTTTTAAATAAATAATAAAATAAATTGCATCCACTTTCAATGCAAAAAGCCCCATACGCATGTTCCTCAGGTTGGTGCAGTGCTCTTTATCTTTTATGGGAAATGGCAAAATTCATGGGACACTAAAGTTTTATTAGAGAAGAATGTTTTAGTGTTTCTAGTGTTTATATAACATTAGTATAACACTTTGTAACATTGTAATACATGCATACATTATTTGTGTTTTATCAGTGTAAAATAAGTATATGTTATAGAAGTATGGAATATAAATATAAAACAGTGAAATTTAACTGAATTCAGTACAAAACTGCCTTTGCTAAATATATGTTATCTCATTAACCTCATATGGGAAATGGCAAAATTCATGGGACACTAAAGTTTTATTAGAGAAGAATGTTTTATTGTTTCTAATGTTTGTATAACATTATTATAACAGTTCTTTAAGATAATAATACATGCATACATTATTTGTGTTATATCAGTGTAAAATAAGTGTTTTATAAAAGTATGTAATATAAATATAAAACAGTGAAATTTAACTGAATTCAGTACAAAACTGCCTTTGCTAAATATATGTTATCTCATTAACCTCATATGGGAAATGGCAAAATTCATGGGACACTGAATTTTTATTAGAGAAGAGTGTTTTAGTGTTTCTAATGTTTATATAACATTATTATAACACTTAATAACATTATAATATATGCATACATTATTTGTGTTATATCAGTGTAAAATACGTGTTTCATAAAAGTATGAAATATAAATATACAACTGTGAAATTTAACTGAATTTAGTACAAAACTGCATTTGCTAAATATGTTATCTAATTAACCCTTATATGGGAAATGGCAAAATTCATGGGACATTAAAGTTTTATTAGAGAATAATGTTTTAGTGTTTCTAATGTTTATATAACATTATTATAACATTTAATAACTTTATAATACATGCATTGATTATTTGTGTTATATCAGTGTAAAATAAGTATATTTTATGAAAGTATGACTTTAACAACTTTAAATTTTAAATTTAACTGAATTCAGTACAAAACTGCATTTGCTAAATATATGTTATCTCATTAACCCACTAACACACTCACACATTTCAGACTGAAGTAGTTACTGAATAATCTTACAGTCTTATGATTAGCAGGCTTATCATTTTGTTGTTTGTCTAAGGCTCATTATTCATTAACTAGTATAAAGGTATTAATATGTACGTGTAAAGGCCCATACACTGGCCTTGAACAGGAGTGTTCAGTCTTGGCACTGAAGATCTGTTAACCTTAAAAATTCTGATCCAACACATCTGACTCAAATGTTCCCAAGCCCCTGAGGGTCTATATAACTGGACCATGTGTTTTAGATTAGTGTTGAAGACTGACTCTGCAGGGTGGGACATCAGCAGAGACAAGATAAGCCATAATCATTAAATAAATGACCAAGTCACTAAAACAAACAGCAAGAGTACTGCAAGCTGTTGTAACGCCTTAAATAAAAGCATATACAGTATAACAACTCAATTCAAACAACAGTTTTATCCTGATATGTTGACTCTTAACACTTTACACAGCTCTGCACCGCACGAACAGGTAAGACATGTGTCCTGTAGAAGAGCTGGAAAGTCACCTGCAGTAATTTCCTGGTGAAACCTGTTCACCAAATGCCTTGTGTCACGTTCCATTACAAGGTAAACATGGCTATCTACTGTTTTAGGGTAGGGGTAGGTAAACTAAGTTAAATACAGCTAAGCTAAGTAAACAAAACTTTAATAAAAAAAAAACACTTTCTTTTAAATTTAAACGAGCGCTGGATTTTAATCTACACAGATTTCTCTCTTGAAAATGGTTTATTTAGGTGAGAAAAATACTTCCATTTATTTAGGGTAAGCTTAGATTTAGTAAGTAAATTTCTCTAGCACTAAGGCTGAAGCATTAGCATTAGCAGCTAACCGCTACTGCTAGCGGTTAGCAGCTAATGCCACCATACATCTCTGTTCTGGTAAGCCAGGGCGATATTAGCAAGCGGTTCGTATTTTTATACGTATTACACAGGAGGATAGCTATACATGACTACACACTGATGGTGAGTAAAGAAGTATAGTAACTGTGCTTATGTTTATAATAATGCATGCCTAACTATTTGATTATTAAATTATAGTTGCCAACTATTTTGATTATCATTGATTAGCTTTTATAGCCCTAAATTTAATACTGCTAATTATCTGAACTCCAAACTATTAGTGAATTCATTTTTTTATCAACAACAAGTAATAAATGCATTTTGTGTTAACTAAATAAGGTTTACTCATTTATAACTTTCACAGTGCATGAGCAGATTACCTTTTTAGCTGTTCTGATACTACTGTGGTCATGCTAAATGTTAATATTTAAATACCTGTCCTACTGACTAAAACTGAAACAAACTGATCTTGATGTTCTCTGTTAAATTTAATAGACAACGACAAATGTGTGACACGGTATAACATTGCTGGTCCCTAAACACTAATATTGCAGAATAGCGTACTTTCCCCGACTGCCCAGTGAATGGAACAAAAAAAGCTAGGTACTTTCCCCAAAGCCAAAGCTAACTTTAGAAAGGGTACAGTTCAATGCAGTATCGTCACTTTCTCTCTCTCTCTCTCTCTCTCTCTCTCTCTCTCTCTCTCTCAGACACATACACACACACACACACACATACACACAAACACACTCAAACACACACATACTAGGGATTTTCTAAAAGGTGAACAGAAAGTATGTAAGGAATTTGGGCATTTGTCTACAACACTTCTTTTTTTGCAAAGGGAGCTTTTCCTCAATAACACTATCACTTCTGCTGCTGTAGTTTTAGTAGGGAAACCTTCTGAAAGTTCTGACACCACTGAGAACCACAAATCCTGCTTACAATATAGAACATTTTGTATGCTTAAGTGCTTTCACAAGCATACCCTGATCACTCATCAGCCAACAACATTAAAACCAACAACAAGTGAAGTGAAAAAAAACAATGTTTGTCCTATTACATTGACAAATGCCAAGAGATAGGATATGTAAACCTCTTATTATCAGGGATTTGATTAATTCTTAAAGATTAGTCATTCGGTAATTACATGCAAAGCAATGCAAACTGGCCAGATTATACCAGTGGGAAATAAACAGCAGCGTTTACGTGGTTAGGCAGCAAGTCAAAAAAGTGAGACCTGTAATTATGAAGTTTGATGTGTTGAAAGCAAAAAAACTGGAAAAGCTGAACCGAAAGCAAAATGAAGACCTAGCTGAGTTAGATTGAATTAATATAACATGTTGTGTCTCTACAAATTAACTGAGGCAAAGCAAAATGATAACTTCACAAAAAATCTTTCTGTTTTCTTAACTTATTATAACAAAGATACAATATTTTTTACCCTATTTTTATAAATGTGTCAACAGTAACAGTACAATCCTGTATCATTAGGCCAACACATGGTCACCATCAGCAACACAGATTAAAAGTAACTTGCTCTTACAGCCTACAACACTGACAGATGGTAGCTGCCCAACTCATAAGAAGTAAAGCCCAATTTATACTTCTGCGTCAAACCTTCGCTGTAGCCTATGCGTATCCAGCAAGAGTGTGCTACGCAGAGGAGTGTGTTTATACTTCTGAATGCGCGTATCAGCGGCTTTAATATGGTCTGCAGTTTAAACTGCGAAGGCAGAATGTGTGGACAGAAACATAGTATAAAGAAGAAGTATAAATTGGCCATAGCTGTGGGCACCAGACAACACACTGATGGTAAGTAAAGTGGAAGGACACACCCAATATGCAAATACCTGGTGCCAGAAACAAATGGCAAATATGTATTTATTAATAGTATAGAAGGAGCCCTGGTACATACATAGTTTTCTCAATGTTGGTTGAGTTTCATTTTACTGAGTTACATTACCTGGTGATAACTATTAATACTAGTTTATCTTACTAAAACATAACTGGGGTAGGACATCCAGTGAACCTACATGAGGATCATCGGCGCTGATGATGACTGACACCCATGGAAAGCAAAGGCTAGCCCATGTCATTTTCTCTAGCATTAAATGTTGGCTGCGTCTTGTTGAGTCCATGCCTCAATGGGTCAGAGGTGTTTTTTAGCAGCTGGGGGGCAGCTGCACAGTTTTAGCTAAGTTTATAATGTTATGGCTGATTAATGTATGCTTACTAAAGGAGTTACTGAATAATAGGTCTCAAGATTACCAACTGTATCATCTAGCTATTTGTCTAAGGTTTGTTATTCATTGACTAACACATAATACATAATACAGTATTAGTAGGCCCACATCCAGACCTTGGGCAGGGTTGTCTAATCCTGCTCCTGGAGTTCTGGAAGGACAACCAATAAAACCAATAAACTGACCACAGGGTCATGAAAGTCCATGGCTTGACTTTACTGCTATTTCTTATAGAGTATGTGCCTCAATGTGTTAACGGTAGTTTTGGTGGCTAAAGGGGACCCAGACAATTTTATGCACATGGTTCTAAAGTTATGACTGATGAATATACTGCTTCATATATGCTTCAATTTTAAACTTTATGTTCTGTCCAAAAATGGCAATTATCTCCAAATCTCTAAAATTAATTATCTCTAAAAAAGTATCTCTAAAAAATAAACCAGACATTACAGCATGAACTAATCGTGAGATCTTATTGGAACACATTGGGCAAAAAAATGGAAAAGCCAAGTATATGAAATAATATATACAAAACAAGTTTATTGGTGGTGATAACATCCATAATTCTGCTTTACAAAAATATATGTTGTATTAAATACAAGCAAGCAAAATTTCTTTCCATCAAATTCTGGAGAATTTCTATGGGTCTACAAAGCAAATTTGCAAAGTGTTCAATCAAGAAAGCATTGCTTCAATACCGGCTAATTTGCTGTGTACCAAGATTTATATTTATATTTAAACCACCCAGAAAGAGGAACACAATGGCAAATGACGTCAACTGTTACGTAGTTTCTGTACTTTATGGTTCTTGCAGAATATGTTCTTCAGTTTTTAACACTTTATCTTTTACAATAACCACATCCTAAACTAAACATTTTGAAATATAAGTATAATAATAATAATAACTTAAACTAGTGTCTTTAGTAAGACACTCAGATTTGCTCTATGTTTATCACAGATAGCAGTATACTGTATATAGCGTATCCATTGTTTATTTAAGAATTAAGGGTATTAGTTGATCATTTTTTACTATAGTAAATATCTTTACTGTCCAGTAAAGGATTTCTACCAGAGTTTGGAAAATTACTGTAATGATTTATTTGCACTCTACAACAAAATAGTTTGTTTACAAAGCATTGCATTTACCTATCCCAGAAACACACTGAAAAAACACACAGAAAAACATTGTGAACTGTGGAGTCCCCCAGGCGTCAGTCCTTGGCCCCCTTTTTTATTTTATGAATGTTCCCTCATAGAAACAAATAAACATTCATTCTGCCGCTTCGTCATCATTAGCCATCATCAACCCCTCTATTGACAATCACCACCTAAGCGAGAAAAAGGTGTGGATGAAACGTCTTTCCATCCCCATAGCGCCATAGTCAACCTCCATAACCAACATTATATTCTCCAGTCAATTCATGCCATTCTCCTCATCAGCTTTAAATCTTGATGACAGATTTGACCCTTAACTCACCTTTGAAGCCCCTATCAGACACCACACCTCTGCAGGATGTCTTTTCATTATCTCAGACACTATTGCCAAACATCTTACTCATTTCACTGTATCAGATGCTGTTTAAATGTTGATTCATGTTGTTGTCTTCTTCAGACTGAATTATTGCCATGGACTGTTGGCATTTGGAGAAAAAATATTTTAATATTACAGTACATTCAGAACAGTGCAGCTCGATCCTGACGAGAGTAACAAAATATGAAGACATCACAACACTCTCTATTGTCTTTAGTGGCTTCTCATCTCTGCTAGGGCTGAATATAAGGTTTCCCTCCTCACTCATCTGGGTATCAATGTCAAAGCCTCTTCCTACTTGAAAGAGCAATTCACCCCACTAACCATATCACAGTTTCCCAGTAGAAAGCACAATATGAACTCCTTCTAAAGTGAGATTCTCATAACAGTCTTTAATGCAGCACAAACTGAAGTTAGACGCTTTCCAGCATATACAACAATAAAATATCACATATTAATTTAATTTTGTATGTTAATTCTAATAGTAAATACATTTTTAGCCATATACAAACAACAATGGCTCTATTTTAGCCATCTTTAGGCAAGCTGGCATCCTCATTCTGTGCTGTTTTCTTTAGGGCGTGTCAGTGTGTCTTTGCTATCGTAACCACAGGAAAAGTATGCCTTGTGCTTGTCAAAATGAGCAAAAGGCATGTACTAATTCTCTGGATTAATCCTGGTGTGTTTTGGGTGTAAGGTGCAATAATCCTCAGCAAGTCACTTGCCATTCCATTTAAGAGCCAGGTGCACTCTGACTTTGGCAGATTGCTATTTCAGGGGCAAAGCTACCTGGATGTGTCCTAAGCTTCTCAGCACAGAAAACTGACCTACTTGTTCACACTAGTTAATTTTATTTATGAACTAGTCCGAAATGAATGTCTGATGGTTGCCATCTGTGTAGGGTAATTTTAGTCAGTGATGCACCTATGTTTTCCTGTGACAAGATAGCAATACGCCAGAAATGTATCTGAACACACCTAATTTTGTGACCACCACACCTATCAGCGTAGATATATTCCCAAGCATGGTTGCTATTTAAGTGGTGCAGGAGCAAGCCGTGAAAATATATTATTGGTGGGGTGTAAGATAGCTTAATATGGCTCTGCCCAACTTACAATACAATCTATGGGTTCGAGTAAACATCTGGGCTTAACAAACTCACAGGCATCAAATGTTATGTTTCTATTAATAAATATATTCGTGATACCAAAGCGCAGTTAAGAAATTCTCTAATTGTGTATAATTATGGAATGACTTTAAGTGTCACCTTCCTATTAAACATGCTTCATCAGGGCTGCAAAGAATCTGGCCTTGGGGAACGGTTGAAACCTCAACCTTACTCACAGCCTCATAACTCCAGATGAGTCATGAACAATCTTGTGATATGAAAATGCAAAAGGTCAGACTGTATAGATTCAGGAAATGTTGAAAACATATTTGTGAACTATATTATTACAAAGATATTAATCAGAAACTGATTAGAAGCTGGCTAGTGAGTTTATGGAGCAGAGGGTTAATTTGTAACTTTATATTTAACCAGTATAATGCAAAAAATATATATTAGCCCTACAGCCAATAAGAATAAGGCTGACAGTATAATAAAATGCACAGAGGAACCTTCTGAGTTAAAGAGAACCTTCTGTAGGTGACTAAAACCAGAATAACACTGGCCTTTTTCCAAAATAAACAGTGCCAGGAGCAACTGAATAAGGCTGTATTGACTCAACAAACTCTTGTCAAGTGAATCTGACAATCTACTAAATAGCAGAGACAGAAATGACCACCTACAAGCAGTGATTCCTTTCTAATATGGTGGTCCATCAATGGAGACCTTATCCATCTTCCACACCAACACCAGGATGGAGAACCACCATAACCATCTAAATAAACACAAATAAACCCATGAGTAGGGCCCATGAGAAGGTCGAGCATGATGACCACATCTCCCCTTATATAGAATGCATAGTCTGCACTCATAATGTACCGTGAGTATCATTACATACCAATAATATAACCTTAGCATTTGTTTTACAGTCACTTTTTTAATTTAAAAATATAACATATTTTAATTTTAGTCATAAATGTTTTCAAAAAGCTTCATCACCTCAAGTGTATTTAAACAACATGGCTTAAAACTCGCCCACCACACAATAAATGCTAGCATGCACTTCCTCTGAATAAGAATAAGAGCACAAACTTCTTGGAAATGCAGAAATATTTTTGCACAGCTGGCCGGTCAGCTTCCATACGCCTACACTGTCTAGAATTGTGACAGTGATAGGAAACATCCTTACCACCCAGACAGAACAAGGCCAGTCATGTTCCCAGGGACTCCCAGCCAGGGAAGGTTCTGGCCTTAACAGGGATCCATTAAAGGCAGGGCCGGTGTTAGACTGTTGCGCCACTCATAAACCTTTCCATTATAACGTCAGTGCTACCCTCTATAATCTATTGTTTTACTGTCCTCAACATAAAACTAAATCAAACATAAATCACATGTATCTTTTATCTTGATGTTGCTTTATGCCCTCTTTGATCTGGCAGCCAACCAGTATAAATAAGCAGTCAGCAGGAACCGGCAAGGAAGTTTTACTCTGGCAACTGACCATCCCTTTTTATTTCCTCAACAACAAGTTCACTCGCGCACAACTAATCCAGCTGATCTCTGTACTGTGAAAAATCAAATCAAGCCAACCTAAAAAATTCCAAAGTACCTGATTTCACTGTTTTTTCAGGTCAACTCTGTGCATGGTGTAATCTTTTACATCTCAGTGAAGGTGGATTATAGCGTATACAAAATATAAAAAGGTCATCCAAGTGTTGAATAGTATGAAATAATTAACTATTGGGTTCCAGCTTGGATTTTAGCTATACAAGCCAGTTATGTCCAGAAAACATTACAGCCTGAACTAATTGTGAGATCATATTGGAACACATTGGGCAAAAAAATAAAAAAGCCAAGTATATGAAATAATATATACAAAACAAGTTTATTGGTGGTGATAACATCCATAATTCTGCTTTACAAAAATATATGTTGTATTAAATACAAGCAAGCAAATCTATCCCATAGGGAGTACACTACAAGAATGAAAACACACACCAAAAGAAAGCCATCCCAGATGGATAGGTTAAGTATAAAATCAATTATAAAAAGTAATGCCAAAGCACACATCTGATCCATTTCTACTCTCAATGAATAGAGCACAGAATAACATTTGGGTGATGGTGTCCCTCTGTTATTCAGTGAATGTCCTTTTGATTTAATGCACCACTGACCTTCAGAAAAAGTACAATATGATTGGACAGCAAGTAAAACGATATCCAGGAAGCTATTCACTCTCTCTGTTCTTCCAGATTCAGTTTCATTCATCTCTCACTTAGTTACTTTAATACATTCATTAACCTTTCACCTACTTCCTGCATGTTTTCACTAGTTCTGTTCAAGCCCTGACAACACTGTACATTCAGTAATTCGGCACTTGTTTTCCAACATGGTAACCCCCCCCAAAATACAGGTTTCATGTGTCTACTATGACCTGTTTTTCCTGTTCCAGTCCAAAGACAGCACTGCTTACTTTAATATCAAAACACTGAGAGATAAGATTATCATGTGAAATTTGAATGTCTGAAAATGTTGTCAAGCTGCAATTTCACAGTATCGCTCCCCCGCTGCAGAAACATCTGCCCTAGTACAATCGATCACAGTAGAAAAAAAGCCTACCAAATCAATTTCTGTAAAAATGTACATTACAGTACAATAGAATATGTATACAGGTGATCAACACCATGAACACAATTCCAAATGCCCAAGAACAGTCCAGCTGTTAATCTCGTACTGTCCAAGCTGTCCAAGCCATGATTCATGGCTCACCCAGGAATGAAGGTAAACTTTGTGGTCTTCGTCACACAGGGCTGTGATCCATTATTGGAAGTCCAGATTGTGGGTCCAGATGATTCTCCTGTAACTGTATTAAACAAATCTGAATTAAGAGACTGAAAACAGGTCAAGGAAACCAATATATATAAGGTAAAATGACTTATACTGACTAAAGCCATAAATTTAACTTAAAAATTCTGACTGGCTTCATATGTCAAAAAACACAAAACTTGAAAAAACCTGAAGCAGAAGCCAATATAACCTTTAAAGCAAGGCTCACTGCTTAAAGGGGAACTCCACCAATGACATGTAAACAAATTCAGTGGTTTGGTGTGAAATGTTTAATTCTATAAAAACCTGGCAACTTCTATTTTCTATTTTACAGTGTGAGATAGCATTTCTTGAAATGGATGCACTGCAAAAATAGTCATTATATTTACTATCCACATGTTTACAGTAAACATAAAAATCTTTACAAAAAGTCTTAATTGAGCTCTTTTAACTCTCAGCTATGAAATCTACACTGTTAACAAGTGGTTTGTCTGTTCAAGGCAAAAAGAAATTAAACTGTGTTTACTGAATTCAAATACTTCAAACAAAGATGTGTGTATATACACATTATTCTAAATGTGTATCCGAATCAGATAAACACAGCTAAATTGTTTGTTAGCATTTTTTATTGTATTGAATGAAATAATTTTAAGAAATGTTACATTTCTTTGTGACCAATTCTGGATTTCATGTCTGCATATAAATGGAATTCCCAGAATTCTCAACAAAAAGAACATACTGTTTGTTAAAGACAAATGTCTTTATCACAGTAAATTATTCTTACCATTCTTTGACGACGTCTCCTCTTTAGCATGATCCCAATTATTATGATTGCCAGAATTATTACCATGATAGCCACCAGTGATAAGGAAGCGGCAACCGTGTTTGGAGGTGGTTGTTGGGTGGGTGTTTCTAAAACAAAGAAAACATATTTGTGAGTTTTTAATTGCATATGGAAATAATGTATGAATAAAAAAGACTGTAAACCAGATTCACAAAGCACACAGCTATAACACACTAATAGTGGATACATTAAAACATTTCATTTAGTATTTAGCATTTCTCTACAATTGCTAATTCTGGCAGTTTCCAGTCTTATCTGCAGGGGGACAGTGTGGCTGCATGTTTTCATTCCAACCGAAAGAGGAGCACACACTGACCCTCCAATGAAAACATGCAGCTATACTTGTCATGCAGGATAAGACTGGACAGCCCTGAGTTAATTCAAAAGTGAAAATAATTCAGTCGTCCTTAAACCAGTGTTCTGGAACCCTAAGATGGTCCAGTTTTGTTCTGCAACCCAAGATACAATACATGGGGCATAACTGTGAGCCATCAGAAGCCTCCAGAGCACTAGTTTGTGAACCACTGGTTCAGTGTATTCTAATTGCTTACCTACTCTTCTTTGGTTAATTTTCAAATAAACATGGGATTCATTGAGAGATTTGTCGTCATCCATGGTGTAACATGTATATTTCTTCTCATCAGCCTCAGTCACTTGGCGTAGAAGCAGAGAACATTGGCGTTCCTTAATTCCTTCACTCAGGAAGAGACTCCTGTTCTTGTATGGATGATCTGGTTCATTTGTCTTTTCCGCTGACTTCTTATAATGGTTCACAATAGTTTTACCAGCTTGCCATACAACTTTTTCAGTTATGGTAGAGCAGGTACATGGCAGGATCACGTTCTCCCCAACGGAGGCATGGACTTCTGATTGTGCTGCAGTTCTATCTGTAAAGAAATGTGAAAAAATAAATGATTTAGATAAAAATGTAATTGTGAATTTATTGGTTAATTCAACTATTAGGAAAAAGTTGGCTTTTTGTAGAAGCCTCGTGATGTCAATGTGAAACCTTCCATTCACTATCTGACGTCAAGTTGTGGGTTATAGTGCTGATTCCACATTTCCATTTCATTCAAGCCTTAAGGTTACATGACCCTGGTGGCTGTTTTTGTTGTAGAGCGATGTTTTACATTAGTCTAAATGTTGCATAATTAGCAAATGCTACTACAAATTGAACACAGTAATGCAAACTTGTATTAAAATTTCAGGAAAAAAATAAAAGATATATATATTTGCTTGGGAATAAGATAGAAATGGCAAAGATTCACATTGAATATAATGCTAATGTGGTGAAAAAGAAGAAGTGAGAGCATGTCGTGTAGGTCAGCTCATTAGTATTCTGACTGTTTTCAAGATTCAGTTCCTTCTTCTAAAAGAGAACAGTGTTCGTGTTTTTCAATCACAAGAACAACTTCCTTCATCACAAGGACAGGTTTATAATATCTGTCTACTGAGTACAAACACTCTCTCCCTCTCTCTCTTCCTCCCTCTCTCACAAACATACTACTCACTAAGGAAGGAAATTCGCACGATGCCAGCTAGCCTTGTATAAATCTAATCTTGGGCAAACACATTTTCACCTCACTCCTGATACTGCAGTCTTTACTAGGCCAGTAAAAAGATCAGAAATGGAAAGCCTGAGTCACCAGGCAGCAATCTTAAATCACTCTACAAAAAAAAACAATCATAATCTTCTCGTGCAAAAGGGAACACACCCAGTAGAATTACTCACTGTAAAAGAAAAATACAAGCATGCACTCAAAAGCAAACTAAAGAGTGTGCACTTTGCTGCAACATGTGCTGGCCCGTGAAATAGGAAACATTTCTGTCAGTGGGTCAGGAAAAGGGCTAGTCACTTATCTACCCCATATAATCTCTCACATGGACATGCTGTTATTCAGTCCAGACTTCCTGTGACGCTGCAGAAACGAATATTGTTTGGACTTTATTGTCCAAAGTCTGAAGCCACGCACAGACACAAACTTACCTAAGCTCAGCACTGCTAGGAGCCACGCCATGAGAACAGTCCTAAAGAGAAAAGAACAAGCCAGATGTAAAAATATGTCACATCACAAGTATGAGCTGATGCAATGTTTCAACCACATGTTGATGTAGCAACTCATACTAGTGTGAGATTTGTGAGATGGCAAATGTACAACATTACCAGGATTTAATGTGTTGTTATCTCATTTACTGGAACAAATAGAGTCCCAGTGCTGTCTTACACCCTGAGTGGAATGTCCACTGGTTTATACAAGGCCAGTTGTGTTTTCTTTTATGCGTGCAGCCAAATTTAAATATTTATAGCTGAATATAATGGAACATTTGTCTTAGGCTGAATATCAAACACAATTTTTTTTGTAGTTTTTCATAAATTTGGCGCCATATTTTTCTTTAAGATTGCATAAATGAAGTAGCTTGTTATTATAATTGTTGGGTATAAATTATTATTATTATTTTTTTTTTTACTTTTTACCTAGTGCTTCTTTTGTCATTTGTGGCCAAACAATTTTGGTTGCAGAATATTCAGTGCATCTATATTTCAAATTCTAATAATATTAATTTGTAAAAAAAAAAAAAAAAAAAAAAAAAGCATATGATTTATAATAGCCCATATCTGTTTACCCCCAGCATTATTAAACACAGTGATTTTAGCTGATGCCCCATACAGGGTAACATTTCTAGCAATAGGGGCATAGAGTTTCCTATGCAAAGAAAATATCACTATAATATTCCTGTATTTGGACTGAATGAATTTTGCAATCTGTTCATCTATCCTACCTAAACATATACAGTTTTTAATAAACTATAACAAAATCTGTGCATTTTTAAAGTTCTCAGTGACTTGTTTTAAAAGTCAGGGCCTTCAGAATTATACAAATAAAGAACTACTTTGAGCTACATGTTAATGGTGTAAAAGTAGTGATTTCTTTGCATGGTCAACACTATCTCTAGCATTGTGAGCCTGCTGGAAGCATCGGCTGGAAGTGCTGTATTTTGGAACGCTAAGGGTGAACGGAGGTGAAATATTCAACAAACGTTTGTACTTGTTATCATGTTTCACTACAACCCAAGTTCATTTCACACTGGAGTTCTCCTTTAAATTTTTTTAAGCTTAAAATGGCAAGCAGGACCTCAGACCACCACCACCAGGAGATATTAAGTGTGTATATTAACCAGTTACCAGTTTACATATTTGCTACTCATTATTCATGCGCATAAATCAGTAGTAACTAACTAAAAATTCCTGACATTCTTTTTCTTTAAGCCCAAATTCCAAAGCTATGATCTGCATTCAGAGCTCAAACTTTCACTTTTATTCAGGCTGCAGACCACAGACTAATAATCTAAATTATAGCCTTATCTCAAACAGTGACACGTAGACAGCTATCCTTTAAAGGAACTGCAGGCCTGATTTAAAATATGTATAAATCTAATATAAAACAAAAAAGCACAACTTTTGCTTGGGATTAGCCAGTCTGGTTTAACCCTTTATGGCACAGATTTAATTTATTTTTTGGAAGAAATAAAATAATAACTACTATTGCTTTAGTGTCTTTTTATTCATAATAAAAGTGATTTTGCTGCATAATGTTGCCATTTAGCTATAAATAAAAACACTGTTTTAGTAAGTTAACAAAAAACAAAATTATTTTTTGATATTTTGTGAAAAATGTTAAAATACAGGCATTAAACTTTTAAAATTAAAACTTTTTTTTTAAAATAATAAGGCATGGTGTAATAATCAAAAAAGTGCTTTCCTGCCTGAGGGCAACACCATGTCATAGTATGAATGAGCTGGTCTGGTTTGATGTCTGTGTGTTCAGACACTGCTGCGTGGATATACTCAGCTTCTTGATAATTTATTACTGTTTACTACTGTTTTCTTCTTTATATTATCTGACTGTCATGGTTTGCAATTTCAGACAAATAACGCGAGCCAAGTATATGTGACTCTTCACTGTAACAGTGTAAAGCTTAACTAACAGTGATGATTTGCAAACAGTGCACACAAACTCAAAACTGATTAAAAAAATGAATTCAATAAAGCAAGAGTGTTAATTGCCCTCCCTTTTTTTACTTAGAACAGAAATAAATCCATTATTTCTTACCGTACAAGAGCCATTCTGATTAAACCTCCGGGCACGTAAGTAGATACAGTGTTGCTGTAAGACAGTCTGTACTGCTTGTGATCCCGCTCAACGAAACTCTGCCCCTTTTCCTCTCCCGCCTACACTCTCTCTCTCTCTCTCTCTCTCTCTCATACACACATACACACGCACACGCACGCACACACACACGCACACTCTCGCTCACGTTTAACTCCACGGTCGCCTGCATTGGGCTTCACATTCTCCAAAGGATCGACTCCTCGAATCTTTCATTCCACTCCCACTAAAACTTTTCCACCACAACAGCACGGAAGAGCTGATATTAACCCTAGTGATTTTCTGACAGTGTAACATTTATCAGTTAACCACTTGAGACTACATTTGAAAACAGGTAACATGGTGTAAAAATTATCTGTTTGTACATTTATATTTCATAATTTTATCCAATTTTGTAGTTTTTTAATTTTTTTATTTCTGCCTCTCACACTCAGATTTTCAGGAAAAATCTGATTTCAACGTGAGATAATGGAGATCTTTCGTATCTTTCGCATATAGAAGCCACCAGCTACACATTTGCTTCTTTTAGAATTATATATTTTTTAATTGGTTGAAAAATATAATTTTATTTATTTCTGCCCCTAACAATCAGATTGTCACGGAGGAAAAGTCTGATTTTCCCATTTTTGCATCTTGCAACAAAAATCAAACCTACTTCTGTTAAAAGACGCAAAATTGAGAAAACGTCTGATTATCAAGTTAAGATTATTCTTCTCTGAAATTCTGATTGTATAGGGTGTTTAATAACATAAAAACTGCATGTAATGTCATAAGGTGCTGCTAAGTATTTGTAAAATAATAATAAATAATAAATAATATTAATAATAATAATAATAATAATAATAATAATAATAGTAATATAGTATATTATAATAAATATACAGGAAACAGTAGCTTGTGCATCATTTTAAATGGTGCTGTCTGTTTACAAAAAAGTGAAGTTGTTATGTAAGAACCAAAACTGTAATCAATAAACGCTCATATATTTGATGAATATCGAGATTTTTTGTTACAATATTGCCCAGCCCTATTAGAAACCATTATACATTAAGTAAACAATTTAACAAAACAGTCATGTTTATTTTGGGTAATTTTGTAAAAAAAAAAAAAAAAAAGAAAAAAAAAAAAGAAATAAAAAAAGCTAATAGAATCGACTCCGGTTGGGGATCTGAATCAATTAATCTGATTCACTAAATAGCCGGAATTCCCATATCTGCTCAGTATCACCCTGGATGTTTATTGAACACGTGCCCATTAAATGGTTTATTACTGTTATAACTATAGCATGGCTTACTGACTGACTGCCACACATTTTACAACAAGCAGCTGCGGTTGTTTTTGTACACCTATTTATTACAGTCCGAGTTGAATAAACTATGTCACGTTGTTCCTTGATGAGAAAATGTTTTTTACAAGAACAATTTTACATCTCTCCCAAAAGATGGCGATAATGGACGAGTGCCTTATTTCCTGCTTAACTTCAAGAAAAACAAATAGAATTTACTGGACTTTATGTCTTTAACCCCAGGGTTACAGGGCTCTCTAGTTCCGCAGGTTTAACATCTTGACATTACTGCAGGCCAGAGGGTGATACACTGCCTGAAAAACAAACAAACAAAGTGTGGGTATGTTAGTGACAACGTGGCTGAAGAAATGGCTAACAAAAGAAAAAAGATACAGAGCTTTAAGACCTCAAATAATGCAAGGAAAACAAGTTCATACTCATAATGTTCAGAAATTAAATTTTGGGGGAATAACCCTGTTTTTAATCACAGTTTAATCACAGCAAATTTAAGAAATACACTGTTTTTATGTATACAGGGTGTATGTTGTATGCAAAATATGTTATTTTTATTTTTTTATTTTGCTTGGGATGGTTCTTATAGATGGTTATATCTATTGTTTCAATGAAGATCAAATCTCTATATGCATAATTGTGAAAGTTGAAAACAAACAGGATATACTGTGATGTCCTAGGTTTCATGTATATTATGCCCCTGAAAAATAGTTGTTTATAGAAAAACTTTACAAACTTTAAAAACTCAAATATTGCTATGTTTTATGATGAGTGTATGTAAACTCCTGAACATAATTGTATAAACATTTTCACTGCAGAACTGAATTTTTTTCACATTTTTTGATGGTTGATGTGAGTGTGTATTTTAAAGTATAATAAATAATTTAACATAAGTCCAGAACTCATTGGCTGATTTTTTTTTTTTTTTTAAAGGTATTTTTGGGTGGCAGTTTGACCTTTTAAAATGAACGGTAGTGCAGTACTTCTCTCGACCACTAGAGGTCTCTCGCCTCACGCCATAAGCCGATACACTGAAGGACAGCTGTATTTAATCACAGAAAAGGGTAATGACTAAATTAATTTAGTCTTCTCTACTTTTAATGTATTAAATATCCTCGTTTACTTGGTATAATGCACTGGTACTCTCGATGGACTGCCCTGTTTAAAAGATTTAAGCTATTTTTAAATGGCATAAAAATGACCTGTTTTTGTCTATCCTAGAAGGCCCTACTAAATATATGATAAAACACATATGAATTAAGGTATCTATATTTAATAGTGGACTAACACCAGCAGATGACATGGCTCTCCAAACCATCACTGATTGTGGAAACTTCACACTAGACCTCAAGCAGCTTGGACTGTGTGTCTCCCCACTCTTCCTCTAGACTCTGGTTCCTTGATTTACAAATGAAATTGGAAGTTTGGAGAGACATCTGCTGGTGTAGGTCCACTCTGTTCTTTTAAGTCAAACGTCAGTGCAGTGTTTTTTTCTGGGAAGTTCTACAGCACGTCATGCTTCCCTCTGCTGAAACTTTTATGGAGATGCGGATTTCATTTTCCAGCAGGACATGGCACAATGCCCACGCTGCCAAACGTACCAATTGGTCTTATACAGCTCTGGAAAAAAGTAAGAGAGCACTTAAAAAGTATGAGTTTCTTTGATTTTACCAAATTGAACTGCTTGTTATTTTGCACCAGGAGTACAGGCATAAAGCAGTGTGTAAGACTGGTGGAGGAGAACATGCCAAGATGCATGAAAACTGTGATTAAAAACCAGGGTTATGCCTCCAGATATTGATCTGAAAGCTCTCCAGCTCTGCAGTTGTTTCAGCCATTTCTTATGTTCTGCAAATAAATGCTATAAATTACCATCTTACAAGATTTATTTTAAAGAATTTGTTTTGTTTTAAAGAATGAAACAGCAATGTTCATTGTATTCAAATATATGCCTATAAATAGCAAAATCAGAGAGACTGATTCAGAAACTGAAGTGGTCTCTTATTTCATTTTTTTTCCAGAACTGTATTATATTGATGTGCAGGAATACATCCGTTCTTATGCCAGAATTAAATGTTGCTTTAATGCGTTGGAGATGGACTATCAGATCTGTGGATCTGAACGTGTTAAACTCTGGATGTGGATCAGGTTTGATACCTGAGAAAGCTATGAGTCCCCTTCCCCCAACCTTCCTCCTCCTCCTCCTCTTCTTCCTCCTCCCTGTTTCCCAGCCCCACCTCCTCCTCCTCTCTCTCTCTCTCTCTCTCTCTCTCTCTCTCTCTCTCTCTCTCTCTCTCACACTCCTCACGGCTGGTCAGGTGACTGGTGCTGGGGCAGCTGGACGGCCAGCTTCATCTATCTCCTCGCACATTCTCATAAAGCTGTTCCAGCAGCACCGCAGGGAGCGCGGAGACCGTCAGCAGCGAGTCTGATCCGGCCTGACTCAGTGCAGAGTGCGCAGTCTCGGTCCAGGAGTCCAGGATGGGCGAGCGGGCGGCGATTCTGCTCTTTTTAGTGGCGACCTCGGCGCTTGCTGTCGAGGTAAGAGATTGTAAGAAGACTGTAACGTAATGGAGAGAAGCTCTCCTCCCTCCTCCTGTCGTTTTTTTATCTCCTCCTTTCTCCTGGGAGGAGATCCAACAGCAGATCATCGGGCCTGAGTGGAGAAGGACCAGATATACCATTGCGTTTCTGCCCACTGTTGTTGTGTTGTGTTATTCACAGCAGCCTGTGCAGTTGGTTGTTGCTGTTGCCTGTTGTGTAACGATGATCATGACGGGCCGTGATTTAATTTCCACATATAGCTGGTCGGCTGTGGAGAAATCTAGGCTAGCTTAACTAACTAACGTTAGATGATGGTGATGATGGTGATAATGATGGGTGTGGGCAGAGATGCTGCTTTGCCATTTTCCTGCAAATAAATAGATTGATATTTATATTTAGCTGCATAAACAGATATTTAACCTAACGTTATATGTATATCAGCTAAGATGTGTGGAAGATAAAGGCTTTCCTGGTCGTTTGGCCCATTTTTGATGTATATTTTGTACAGTAAGCCATTTTTCCCTGGAGGAGCAGCTCAGCCGTCAGAGCCTCCAGCCGTTCAGTCAGTGTGAAAGCCAGTGGGGAAAGTGCTGATGTGCCGTTTCTCGCTGATTGCGGAGAGATGGCGCTGATTATCTGGAAAGAGAGGACAACGGCTAACGTTACGTTAACACACACATATACATACACACAGCACACACACACTCAATGGGCCGTGTTGAGTGTAGGTAGTGTATGTTCACGGCGGCGACGAGAAAAGCTAAAAAAAAAAACGTCTTGTTTTTGTGAAAAACCCCCAAAATGACCCTTTCTTCTTTAGCAGCAACTGCAGCTGCAGGACTAACCTGATGTAGCTGGTTAGCTAAACTATTGTTGTCATAAACCGTGAGGATGTTATGGGATGTGGGAGCTGTGTGTGTATATATATGTGTGTGTGTGTGTGTGTGTGTGTGTGTGTATTGGATGGGTTGTGTGTATGGAAGAGGAGAAGATGCTGCCTGACAGAAGCAAGATGGCGGCGGCGGCAGCAGCAGCGGAGCTGCGGTTGCGTTTCGTTTAACATTACCATTAGCTAACATTAATCCAACGGGAGAGGAGCCTGCTGCTCACACACACTTACACACAAACACTCACTCTCTCTCTCTCTCACACACACACACACACACACACACACAGCTGGATTAATATTGAGAATAAATTGTGAATTATGAAATTTACCCCCAATGGTGAGATACAGTCGTGTCCGGATTTAGGGCTGTTTTTTTCTGAGGGATGCTCAGATCATGTATGTAGGCTGTGCCCTCAAGGACGCAAAGCTAACACACACATATACACTACAGTATACAACAAACATATACACAAAATATAAAACACAAACACGTACAGTATACGTCATACAAACTACAACATATACAGTGTACATCTCATATACATATGATACAACACATACATACGGTATACATCATACATAAACAGCCACGCACATACAGACATACAATATATACAGTATGCAGCACGCATATACAACACATACTTACGGTATACATCATACATATACAGCCACACACATACAGGCGTACAGTGTACATCATACATATACAGCACATACAGTATACATCATACATGCACACACGTTATCATACATATACAACGAACATTCAGACATACAATGTACATCATACATACACAGCACACATACAGTATACAATATACATCATACATTATAAATCATACAAAATAAAACACACAAACATTTTACGACATACATATACAACACATACACATACAGTATACATCATGTACACACATACTGTATACATCATACAAAATGCAACACACACACAGTATATATCGAGCATATACAACAAATACACATTTACTAAACAGCATACATATACACATGAACACACATATAGTATACATAAAAAAGCATGCACATTTACAAAACACAGCTTACACATACACACAGTTTATTGTTATATTTAACGTAATGTAACACATAAACCATCTTATAAATGTGTAATAAGGTTTACCCTTAAGGAGCATTACATTACATGTGGAATTAAGTTCCTCCAAAAGCCTTTATTGTACATTTTTTAAATGTACGTAACGTAGTTTATCCTAACTGTGAGGAATGATTCAATAGTGTTAAACCTGGAAGAGTTTGTTCTGTCACTATTTTTACTGCTTCTGACCTTAGAATACAAGCAAAATATATTTTTCAGAGCGATACCAAAATAAGAATAAAGCTGTCACAGTGAGTGTATCCCTCAAACAAGAGTTAAACAGTCTCTGTTTAACTGTAAATAGATCTTTAGATGTGCACATGGTTTATGAAAGTGAAGCTGGAGCCAATCAGGACCTTCTGCTTTTCTGACTCCTTAGCAAGCCTTAATCTGTGACAGAATTTGATTCTGTGTAATGGCTTAATGGATTATGAATACAGCTTCAGTGTAATTAAAATCAGATATACATTTGAACTTTATAAAAATATCTCAAATACTGAACATGATTAAATGTATGGCAAACAAATGTGCATGAAATATGTTGTGTTACCATATGTTGGCGTAACATATTGTATGTTAAATTTTTCTAGAAGCTACAAAAGTCATCAGAAAAGAATTTAGCTTTATATGTGGGAAAACTTAATTAAATAGAAGTTAATTAAATAGCAGTTAAAACTGGTTTGTTTAGTGTATCTAAAATTTATGACAGTCATTCACTTCATTTTGTCTCAGTCCCATTGGTCTAGATGCAATGTTGGATTTTAGTTCTGTAGCGTATTTTTATTAACCAAGTTCTAACCTGGGTTTAAATTAGCTTGTGGGTTTTAAGTGTGTCTTCTAGAGCAGTCTGCCACAAAGCTCTGCTTTTATGTGATTTTCCCACAAAGCCGTGTAGTATACATTCATTAGCAATGTATGCCCACTGTTGGATCATTATAGCTTAAATAAAACACCAGTGACTTGCCACATGAGTACATTATTTAACTGTTGTGGGTCTTTGTGTGTAAAGTGAGTATTTTACAATGGTGATTTAACATGCTTTAGTCTACAAACTGCTCAGTAATTACTAACTAAGAAAACAAATTAAAACATATGCAGTGTAAGAATAAAGCATCAGATCTTATACAACACAAACTATAGAGTGTCTTCTAAGAAGAAAATAATGATTCATTCAGTGTTTGGTCTGTTTAGGTTATACTAATAAATGATTTTGTTACAGTGTTACCAGTAAGAATCATACACATTTGATTTTGTTCTTGAATCTGATTGAGGGACAAAAATATATAAGAACATTGCTATTTAAAATAGGTTGAGGTCAGAAAATGATTGAATATGGAGGTTTTTCTTTCTGAAATTATTATTGAAGACCAAAATAAGAATAGACTGCAAAGAAAAAACATAATACGTCAGAAACGAACTAAATACCTAGATGAATGGTCAGAGAATGGCAAAAGTGTGCATTGTTGTGTGGTGTTTAGAGATGCATTGCAATGATGCCACAGTCATCCGTGACAGGGAGGCCCAGAGAGCACAATTGGCCTTGGTTCTCTCTTGTATCACTCAGCGTGATGCTGCGCTGTTTGTTAGCTAATCTAACAATGCTGGTGTTTATTGTTCTTATCCAAGCGTGTTTATCTGTTTAATGAAGTTATCTTTGTGGCAGTTCACAAAGATGCATCTGACTGGCTTAGTACAGTGATTCTTATTTAATTTTTGCACTTTTAATTAAATGTGCAGTTGGGTCAGTGTTCTTTAAGTACTGATGATATCCTTGAGATGCTTATTTTAAATACAATATGAAAATGTGTTAAAATCTGATTAAATATTGATATATTGTCTAGCTCTAGGATCACTGTGTGTCAAAGAATGGAATGGAAAATAAAGAGTATTAAGAAAATATAATGTACCTGAGATAGATTTGTCATAAAACATGAGTGCAGATAGTGGTTTCCTTTTGTATCAAGCAAATGTTAAGATTAAATGTATGGTTTAGTTAGCCTTAATAGCCTACTACACAGGTGCACGTTGCGATGACGATGCTGAAACAATATATTGTGCCTCCCTAGTAGACGTAATAACAGCGTTTTGTTTGCGTCAGCCTGGCGACAAGGGACACCTTCTTCTGTTGCCAGGCTCTTTGTTACTTAGCGTTTGTAGAGAAAGCTGTGATACTTCAGCACAGCTCTACAGGCAGTATCTTGCTGGGCTGTTGATTTCTCTGTGATTTGTGTTGTGCTCTGTGTTGCTCCACGGGCCCGAGGCATGCACCAGACAGGCAACAGCAGCACTTCCTTTGTTTATTACCCAGAACAAAAAGGTGGAAAAACAACAGTCTCTAATCCCTTTGTTGAATTGAACAGTGTGTCTGTGTGTAGGGGAGGTGGGGGGAGGTGGTGAGCGGCTGCTGGAGCAGTAGGGAGAATCTATTGTGACCGTTAGGGTCAAGGCTAGGCCATGGAAGCACAAGACTAAAAGGTCATCATCTCTTACTCTACCAGTTCTGTGGAGTATACAGCTCTGGAAAAAATTAAGACACCACTTCAGTTTCTAAATCAGTTTCTCTGATTTTGCTATTTATAGGTTTATGTTTGAGTAATAATGAGCGTTGTTGTTTTATTCTATAAACTACAGACAACATTTCTCCCAAATTCCAAATAAAATATAAAAATTTAGAGCATTTATTTGCAGAAAATGAGAAATGGCTGAAATAACAACGAAGATGCAGAGCTTTCAGAACTCAAATAATACAAAGAAAACAAGTTCATATTCATAAAGTTTTAAGAGTCCTAAAATCAATATGTGCAGGAATAACCCTGGTTTTTAATCACAGTTTTCATGCATCTTGGCATCTTCTTCTCCACCAGTCTTACACACTGCTTTATAACTTTATACCACTCCTGGTGAAAAAAATCATGCAGTTCAGCTTGATTTGATGGCTTGTGTAAAGTCAAAGAAACTCATCATTTTTATTTTTTTCCAGAGCTGTATATATAAGATTACTCACAACAATCAGACCACTGATAGAAAGTGAAGTAAATAACATTGAATATCTTGTTAAAGTGGCTCTCGTTTAGGACTGTCAGGGGCTAATACATATTAGTCAGCAGTTGAACAGTCAGTTCTTGATGCTAATGTGTTGGGAGATGGAAAAATGGGCAAGTATAAGGATCTGTGCCTCTTTGACAGGGGAAAGATTGTGATAGATATACGACAGAGTCAGAACATCTCCCAAATATCAGGCAGTTCTTGTGGTATTTCCAGTTTTCAGTGTTTAGCACCAACAGCAGGATCATTGGTGCTGAAGTCTTAAGCAAAAGCTAGTCTAGCTCGGTCACAATGACTATTTTATAGGTTATTTATTGTTTCAGAATTAATTGCATACTTTATAATATGGTAGTCAATTTCTGACAGTGTTTTTGAATTATGTATTAATAGCATGGATAGCTGAAAACGTTGATGCTGACTTTGTCTTATGCAGCATGTGCCTCAGCACTTACAAAATTATGTTATGCAGGTGGTATTAATGTTTTGGCTGGTCGGAGTATGACAGTCAACTTACTGTGCTTGCATATTAGTTAATTTTTCTGGCTCCTCTAGAATGTTCTCTCTGGAATAAACCAAATTTAGCATGAAGCTTTAGGCGTTGTTCTCATACGCTGCTTTTGTTTTTTCTACTTCTCCTCCTCTCCTCCCTTCTTTTGCGTCTCCATAGACTTGACTTCTTTTTTAGCTGCATTGTCTGCTTCTCACTCTGAATTTGGAGTACAGATTTAGACTGTGCTGACTTATTTATATGCTGAGTTCTGGGCCCGCATTCATGTTCTATTCATTCAGGGTTTTTTCCCACATTTTTGGCTTGGTTTCATCAAAAAATGCAGTTTTAAAAATGCATCCACAAATTTTAGTATGTTACGCCCTGCTTGCTATGCAGTTACAGGGTGGTATAATGTTTTTTAAAACGGCAATTAAATCCCACTTGGACCTTTGTACTTTGTTTTGGGTCATTAGTTTACTTTAGTTACGGTCATTTCCAGACTGTACTTGTTTTTTCCTTTCTTCAACAGAGGCATTATATATAATGGGATACCCAATAAACAAAAAAAAACATATGGACATGGTATCTTAATTTTAACAATGTTGAAAGATGATGGGGGAGGATGCATGTAACTAAACAAATAAAACTGAATAAATGTATTTTTAAAAAGCTTAAATGTAAATTAAATATGTGAGAAATATAATAATAGAAATGAGGACATTTGGACGTGTGTTTAAGACTATTGCAGATTTTTTTAAGAAACTTTTGGTCTGTCCTTGGACTAAAAAAAGCATAGACGATCTGACCTAGTCATATTTGGTGCTGTTTTAAATGTTCTACTATATATTTTTCCTGGACAGAGGAATAGCTAATTTTGTAGTTGCTGTAAGATCTATTTAAATGCATTTCCAGACTCATGCATCCACAACCTTCTTTTTTGTGAAGGCCTCAGAGAGCTCTGTGGTTCCATAAAAACACAACTCGCTTCAACAACCAAGAGCAAACCAAACTAAATGTTTGAGGTCAGACAAAAGCCTCGGGTCAAAGGAAAATTGTAATTTGCTCTGTGCTGGCTCAGTCGCTATGTGTGAAAGGATGCGATCTAAGAGCAATGTCCTCCCTATCCATATATAGCAGGTTTAATATATGTCACAACGTCAGCAACTGTGTGTTTTTGCTGCAAATCAGTGCTTAAACAACTTAACACTCGTTTCTTTCGTATATCCATTTTGAAAGAAAATATATGAAATCATGGCATGGCATCATTCCTTGCTTATGTTTTTAGTACAACAGAGCGTGATTTTTGGAGAGCAGACAGACTTGTTGTGCGTTCCTGCTGGTGAAAGATCTTGCATTTCTAACTAATCAGTCGAGTAGAGTGCAAACCACTACCACTATTTTCTCATACCAGGTTGTGTGGAATGAAAAGTACAGTAATTTGATGATTTTGAAAGTTGTGTATTGTGAACCTGCCAAGACAGGCTCCTCCAGAATCCTTGCTAATGGTTTTCTCCACCTAATACTAATTTTAGACATCTTTATTAATAAATGTGGGACATACATATTTTGTAATCAGAATATTTGTGAATTACATTTTACTAGTTATTATTTTGTCTGTTTTATTTGTTGTGCTCCCACCAATTTTCATAATGAATCATTTATCAAAATAAAGATTAAATGTATATAAAAATATACTACAGTATATTACAGTTACATTACATTATATTTTATTACAGTTCCTTATTTTTGAATTAACACCAATGATTACAATAAGGGTAGTTTACCATTGGGATTTTTGCCATTTTTACCATATACAGAAAAAGTATTTTGGTGTTTGGGTAAAAAAGTATGAAAAACTAATAATGAATACAGGAAAATCATTTATTTTAATCATATTGGTGTTTGTTGGTATGTTTGCTGTTTTTCTTTAATGTTTGGTGCTCAGTAAATATTCATGAATTTTGTAAAATTAAAAAATAATAATAATGAATACCTTTTGGGGAAAAAGGTTTGGGTTTGGGCCAAAAATTAAATTTTGGTGCATCCATATTTAAAACTGTTTTTTGTCCTTTTCACTGTCAGCTCATCTTGTTTGGTAAAATTTTAAACTGTTAAAGCTTGTTTCATATTAATGTTCGTGTCCAGTTCTACTAAAGCCTTTGTTCTGTCAGTAAATCAAACCTTTTACTCATCTCTTTAACTCCCTTTCTCCCTATCTGCACCCTTTCTCTCTGTTTTCCTTTTTTAATATTCTTTTCTGCATTCCCTTTGCATTTTCAGGAGATTAGGGCTGCAAAAAGCTTTTCAAACACATCTAAAAAGGACTGTAATGTTTTACATTATAGATTATGTAACTAGATTTTCAACCCTACAGTCAGATTACAGTTTGTGTTCAGGGATCTTGCAGAGAGTCAGAGTATTGGTTTGAAGTCGGCCATTACTGCTCCACTGTTTAATTTTAGTTTGATAAAGAATACATTCTTTACTGTAAGCGTGTTTTGCACAGTTAAGCTGAAGCAGACCCTGAATTTGATATCTGATATGAATTGGTCTTGATGGTATGTTTTCACAGCTGTAGAGATGATCTCTTGATCTATTATTGTTTACTCACATACACTGGAGCCACAGAAAGGAAGCATACGTAATTTAGTTAAATGAGTGATCAGCTGAAGAAATAGTGGATTAAGGTGTCAGAAATATGGATTATCTTTCCCTTGCAATTCCAAGTATTCTCAGTATGTTCAGCTTTTTATCTGTACTTTATCCAAATGAAGTTATATTAGCAAAACCAAAAGATATTAGAAATGTGCTGTTAGATTGATATATGTGTGTAATAAACTCCCTGTATGGATTATATTTTAAGAATGCACAGAATATTTGGCAACCAAAAATAGTGAAAGAATAAGAAGAAAGACAAGCGTTTTTATTTAAGTCAAATTTTAAATTCATGATAAGAATTGCAGACTTTTATTTAAAAACAAGATACAATATATAGACTGTTTATTTTATTCAGTGGTGGAAATAAAAATTAAAAAACACAAATTTAAATAAATACATTTTTTAAGAGGAGAATATAATTTTTGGTCAGTTTTCTAGCAATATATTTTTCAGTTTTGCACCTATGTAAAAAGCATTTTATATAAAATAAACAATATAATAAATATTCAGCCTTAGAACTGGCTATTTACTAAATGCATTCAATGCACCATTAGTAATATGTGTTACCAGCTTGTAATAACAACCTGTAACAAACTTTTTGCTGTATTTTGCTTTTCACTAATATCTGGCAGTTTGTTTTTTTATATTATTGTCAGTTCTTTCCTTTTGTTATCTCTGTATAATTGAGGACAGCTTCCTGTGTTTATGCTGTCTGGGTTGAAAAGTATTTAACCAGCTGGTTACTTGTCGGCTGGTCCAAAACTAGGATCATAAACAACGATGCATCTTCCAGAGAAACAATAATCCGTTTATTAAATTGAATGTATAAAAAAAAGTATTACCCACATTATTATCCCAAAATCATGTCCCAAAATCCCTCATAAGTTTAAGCTCATATGAACAGAGATCAAAGTGTTGGTCATACAACAGATCTTCTGTTCCTGAAATGATATAGCACTGCTGGCAGGGTTCACATGCCTTTGAAGATTCTGTTTGGAGGGAAGAAATGACCAAAGGATTTTTCCTGGATGTGATGCTGCAGTGATATTTTGTACTTTTGTGAGGGTACTTTGACTTGTAATGATCACAGATCCCTTTTGGTGCTATATAAAACAGGATTTTATCATATTAATTATTTTCTACGATATTCAAAAATGTTGGCACACCCCTAGTAAAATTGTTATCTATGGGGGAGGGGATTTTTTTAGAGCACCCTGCCGCTCTTTGGGTATTAACCTGGATATCTGGGACATTAAAGTAATGCCTTTAGGGTGGATGTCCGCATGTTTCAGTTTAATCGAAACTTAAGGTGCCTAGAGATTCCCATTCCTGGTCAGCTAGCTGAGGTACCTTAGTTATAGCATTAGTTTGTTAACCTAATGGCTGTCCGTCTTACTTTGTGTGAATTATAAGTCACATGTGATGTACTGTGGTTTTCTTTGTCTTCATATAGAGATTTGTTTTAATGTAGTGGTGTCAAAATGCTGCATAGTGCGTTGTGGCACGCTGAGGTCTCTAAACAATGCCTAAAGTTTGTACGAAGTTGTGATGCAGGTACACTGTCGAATTGTTCTATCTATCGCTATGTGCTACTGTGTAGCCTCTGTGCATGCACTGATCCTCAATTTTAAATGTTTCCATGTGTTTTTCTGTTAAAATATACAGTACTTCATTCATATTTCATTCAAAATATGAGAAACAACTGAGAAATATTCCTGTGAACCTCTTGTTTTCTGTTTCTGTGTGATTGTGATAGGTGCCATCAGATGATTCGGTGGGTTTGCTGGCAGAGCCTCAGGTAGCCATGTTCTGCGGGAAGCTCAACATGCACATCAGCGTCCAGAGCGGAAAGTGGGAGTCTGATCCTTCTGGAACCAAGAGCTGCATCGGAACTAAGGAGGGAATTCTGCAGTACTGCCAGGAGGTAAAAGAGACAGAGCGAGCAGAAATGATTAATGAGAGTACTGTGTGTAAAGTGCTGTGAACAAATAGAAGAAAACAGAATGTGAGGTAGAAGCCATATAACTAATATTGTCATGTTTAATCAAAAATATATTGTAGTTTATGAAATTCCAGTTAATATGTGATATTTTGTTAGAAAACCAGTAGTAATGTATTTATAAAGCATGTACACACTGGTCATCTACTTCCTGTGCCTGTAGGTTTACCCAGACCTGCAGATCACTAATGTAGTGGAAGCCAACCAGCCAGTCAGCATCCAGAACTGGTGCAAGAAAGGCCGTCGTCAGTGCCGCAGCCACGTGCACATTGTGGTGCCCTACCGCTGCCTGGGTAAGTATGTGTGTGTGCGTGTGCATCTTTAGACTAGGGCTGTCCATCTGCATGATGCTCTTGTCAGAGCACCCTGCCGCTCTTTGGGTATTAACCTGGATATCTGGGACATTAAAGTAATGCCTTTAGGATGGATGGCCGCGTGTGCTTTTATTGTTGGCGTGTACCATCTGTCCGCTGCCTGGGAGACCGAAGCGCGTGTGACGCAATGTTCCCAGGACATAAGTGTTTTCACATATGCTGATACATGTCTTTTTCATGTTTACACTGCTTTTATGGGATTATGCTGAATACAGAACATTAAGGGTTTAATGATGCATACATTTTCCATTTGAGTGCAATTGATGAATCCGAGGTCAGGTTTTTAAAAAGGGTAATCGCAACCCCCATCCTTTATAAGCAACCAGCTTTAGAATCAACCCTGATGCATTGATCCCTATAGTGGCTTTATTGAAGTAGATTTTATTTTTCTACACTGTACACTTTTGATTATTACAAATTATTACAAACTTAAGGCCAGTTTATACTTCTGTGTCATACCTATGCTGTAGCCTATGCATCGCCGTGTTCACTACGCTCTAGCCTACGCCAAAGCTTGAAGCGCACCTCTCTGTAAATGTAACTATGCGACACAGAAAACGGCAGCTTTGATTGGTCTGTCGGGCCTTGAGTCCCCGCCCAAACATTCCCGCCTTCGCTGTTAAAACTGCAGAGCAACACAGATCCGCTCTCAGTGGACACGAGTAAGCTACGCCGTAGGTTTGACTCACAGGTATAAATAAGTTTTTACTGCAGCATTATGTTAAAATTGCTATTTCCTTGCTCCAGGGCTCCCCCTACAGTTGTGAACCTTAATTGCCATTTTGAGCTGCCACTAAATGTCACACTGTTTACATGCATTTCTGGACAAGCTGAGAGATGCAGAAAGTGAAAGAATAATGTGGACCAAGGCAGTAGAGTAATATTTTAGATTGTACCCAAATTAAAATGCCAGATTATGGACTGCGGATAACTACATGAGTAAAACAAATAAAAAATCACCTAATTTTTGAAAAGCAAAACAAAGATAAAACATCAGTTTTTATTTATGATTTAAAGCAAGGTTACATTTTACAAAGCATGACGATAAAAATATGTGTTCTGTTATTTATTAATAGTATTTTGCAGTCTTTTTTCTTTGAGCATAACTCTCTGCTCCTTTCAGCAAAAAAATGTAACTTATTTAGTGCATGAGACTAGTTAAGATGTTCTTTTGAAATAATGCAGACAAGATCTTTTTCTTATGAGTCTCTAGAATCTTCCAGACCATCGTTTGCAGCAAACAGGGTGCTTTTACATGCCTTTCTAACAACCAGCAACCTACCAGCAGTTTTTGGAAAACTTCCAGACCTCAGCCTGACCTTCACTGTTCCTGTAGAAACTGCGGTTTTCTAATTATATTTTGAACTGCAGAGATCACTACCTGAGTACGCTTTGTTTTGTAACCTTCTCCCAGTTTGTAGGCATTATTATTTATTTAGAATATTTAGAATGTTTTCTCTGTAATTTAATGCCCTTTAAAGATCCAGCTGACTAAGGCATTAATGCTTGCATTGTGATCAGAGGATCGCTGGTTTGAATCTCGGATTCTCATGCTGCTTGCCATCAGTAAAAGCCTCAGCCAGAGTCCACTATTGGTCTTGCTCTCTCAGGGGTGGATTGATGGGATTGTTTTCTCCACACATCACTTCTGATGTGATGTTGTTCAGCACAGGCATCTGTTAACTGATGTATCATAGCTTTGCAGCTAGTCTACACCCTCTTAGTTTGGAGGGCATGGCTTGTGATTGGGGAGATCGTATGAATGGGTATTGTGTAGTTTGTTTGTTTTTTACTCAGTTAACTATTCACATTAAAAGTTATGATGACCAAATGTGTCTAAACAGTTTCATATCAATGTAGGAACTAATAATGGGATTTTTTTTTTCAGTTGGGGAATTTGTGAGCGACGCCCTTCTGGTTCCTGATAAGTGCAAGTTCCTGCACCAGGAGAGGATGGATATGTGTGAGAGCCACCTGCACTGGCACACTGTGGCTAAAGAGGTCAGAGTTCAACACCCATTTCATCAATCTTTATTTCTTTACAGTTCACATACAGCTCTGGACAAAAATTAAGAGACCACTTAAGTTTCTGAATCGGTTTCTCTGATTTTGCTATTTATAGGCATATGTTTGAGTAAAATGAACATTGTTGTTTTATTCTATAAACTATAGACAACATTTCTCCCAAATTCCAAATAAAAATATTGTCATTTAGAGCATTTATTTGCAGTAAATGAGATGCAGAGCTTTCAGTCCTCAAATAATGCAAAATAAACAAGTTCATATTAATAAAGTTTTAAGAGTTCAGAAATCAATATTTGGTGGATCTTGGCATGTTCTCCTCCACCAGTCTTACACACTGCTTTTGGATAACTTTATGCCTTTACTCCAGGTGCAAAAATCTAAGCAGTTCAGCTTGGTTTGATGGCTTGTGATCATCCATCTTTCTCTTGATTATATTCCAAAGGTTTTCAATTTGGTAAAAAAATCAAAGAAACTCATCATTTTTTAGTGGTCTCTTATTTTTTTTTCAGAGCTGTATAACACAGTATTAGTAAAAAACTAGCCTACCTCCTGCATAAGTCATCAGTTGTATCACATCTGGCACATAAGTTCTTATACTGTTAGTTCTTATACTGATGACTCAGCAATTCGCCTCCTCCTCCCTCCCCTCCCTCTTCTTCATCTCTCTCTCTTCCTTTCTCTCTTTCTCTCTGCTGGTTATCTCTCTCTCTCCCTGCAGTCCTGTGGCGATCAGACCATGAATCTTCATGACTTTGGGATGCTGCTGCCGTGCGGTATTGATCGTTTCCGCGGTGTGGAGTTTGTGTGCTGCCCGGTGGAGGAGCAGAGAGACTCCGATGCTGAGGAGCAGGAGGAGGCCAACTCAGATGTGTGGTGGGGAGGTGCTGAGACTGAGTACAGTGACAGGTACGCGCATAAGCATACATGCATCAGCCATAACATTAGCACCACCGACAGGTGAAGAGAAAAACATTGATTTTCTTTATATACAGTTGCATCTGTCGAGAGGTGGGATATATTAGGTAGTTTGTGAATAGTCACTTTTTGAAATTTATCTGCCTCAGAACATGCTTATATTGTAAACCCAGACTCTATGAAAGTGTGGGTGGATGATAAAGGTGGGCATCTTTGGGTCTGACTCACTGTAAAGTTTGTACTTATTCTTGTGACTCTGCCCTATTCAAAAAGCTCTTCAGCTTCCTAGGGTGTCAAATTTTACACAATTTAAATACAATTCTAATTGTTTTTGCATTGTTTTGTTCAAATAAAGATGTGAATAAATGATGATGATGATGATGATGCACATTTGCAAAATGGAAGACCTATCCCTTTGATAAGCAGAGCACAGTGCCAACCAAAATTCTTTCAGGAAAGGGCAATCAGTGAGCTGTTGGAAGGGCCGGGGACAACAATGGTTCTTTGATGTGATCAGTAAATGCCCCATTTTACAATGTACTGGACTTTAAAGGAAGCCCAGAAGCTGCAGCACCAATGGCGTGAACATAAATGACACTATGAGCCTAGTGGACAGTTCTAAATATACAAAAGATACAGAACTGAGATCTAAATTGAAGAAAAATTGTAGCTACTCTACCATTTATTTTCTCCATTGTGACTAAGCACATTACAATATTCTCATTTAAAAAGCATTAAAACTACCCTAAATTTTTATAATACAGTAAAAATCTCGTCTAGTCTGCCAGGCCTGAAATACACTATTATTACTGTCTCCCTTCCAAAAAACAGAACAACTAGCATATTAAATATAGGAATTGTAATCTCAATTATGATTAATCAAAGAATTGTTGCGTTACATTTCAGAAAATATGCATGTTTCAATGGAAATCATTTGTATGTCCATTTAATACTTGTTTATTGTGTGCTATAAATTACTATTGTTTCAATAATAATTAAAAAAGAAGAAAAAAATACCTTGGATGCATTCTTTCTTTTTTACTGCACTGTCAAAGTATCGATCAGAACTCGGGACATCCCTATTTGGAACAGTAATATTACTGGATTTTGCACAAATATGGTCGCACAGCATTATGCAGTTCTGGTGAGAGGGCTTATGAAGCTGAGTTGCTGAAGCTGCGTTTCAGACCGGAGTAGCAATGACAAAGACGCATTTTTTTTAAGCTTTTAGTTTAATTGCTTTTTTATGAGCATTTTTATTGCTTTATGTTTTTTCTCTTGGTGATTAATAAAGTACAATAAAGTATTAGCGTTAGTGTACATAACATTTCATACATTTAAAACAAAAAAAATCAAATTCAGATGCATCCAAATTTCTAAAAACCCAACAGATTTCAACACAGCCATCAGAGCAGCAATGTTGATTGTTGAATAACATGTTCAGGTGTTGTTAGAGATGGAGGATTGAGCTAAAGATAAGGAAACAAGGTGACGAGCTTCTAAATTTACAGATTTACATAACCCTGGAGAATCTCAGTAAACGTGTGAACCCACTTTTCTTCTGCATGTCCAGACAAGCCCCTTCAGAACCTCAGGAGCAAGAGCCAGAGCCTCTCACCACAGAGGATGACGAGGACACCGATGATGATGATGATGATGACGAAGAAGAAGAGGCTTGGGATAACGATGAGGACGGTGATGGTGTGGAAGATGCTAATGAGGAGGACGATGAGGACGAAGATGCCACAAATGAGCGTGACACCAGTGAGCAAGCCTCAAATGTTGCTATGACAACAACCACTACTACAACCACTGAGTCTATAGAGGAGGTTGTGCGAGGTAAGATGATTTTTCTTTTTTTTTTATTTACACGCATACAAACACACAGGATGAGCAAATACAGAACAGGTTAGGCAGTCGTTGCTGAATGTGGGCATGTTTGATATGGATGTGATAGTTTTTGTTTTAGTCAGCTGTTTTATTTTCCACTTTGTTTACGGGTTTTATAAGATAGAGAACTATCAGCTGTGCAAATAACCCGAAACGGGTTGTTGTATTTGGGATGTGTGCATTGTGTGTGCCTGATTGTGAGCAGTAAAGATTATCCATGTGTTTGATGTGTGTGTGCGTGTTGAATTGGAGAGCCTAAGCTGGAATCTTGATCTAATGATCTTTGAAGATAATAACACAGTCTTGGATTTAGCTTCTGATTACAAAAAAAGCCTTCATTTTTATTTTCACCCTTATACAGTATATAGTATAAATAAAATAAACTGAAGTAAACACAGTAATATGAAAAAACTACACTTTTTTTCCCCTTTTTGTTTATATATTAAAAATTATACATAAGGACTTAAATTACAATAAAGAGAATGTTTTTGCAACTCAATTGCAACAATTTGAATTATGCTAAAAATGTATCATTTAGAAAAGTAGTCTGTTTAAGACAAAATACCTAAATACATTCTAAACAAAATTTCAAAAGCTTAAAAAAGTACCCGATTTAGATTGAATGTTATGTAACAGTGCTATATTGATGATATTTTGTCCAAATTTTTTAAGCTTTTATTTTCTGATTATAAGGTATTACATTTAAAAAATATATATCAGATTTTGGAAGTAAATTTATGTTTAACTGAAAGTTTTGGATTTATTTTTTCTTTTTGCTACAGCTAAGGTTTTTTTTTCTACATTTACAGGGTGTAGCTAGCATTCAGTGCTCACTGCTTTTTATCCAGCTATAACTAAAGATGGTTTATTTTGCGAGGTGTGGTTACAGAGCCACTGACAAAAATCTGCACCAATTCTGATTACTTTGAGAAATCTTCTAGTAAAGAGACTTCCAAATTATTCATAACACCTTTTAATTGAGCATCAAAATGAAAAAAAAAATAAAAATAAGATGACAGCCTTGTTTTAAGTATAGCATTTAGTAAATTAATTTCCATTTATTTTTTAATTTATTTTTAAATTTTTTCTAATTTTTAATTTCCATATTTTGCATTCTGCTAATATCTTAGTATATTGGGTTGGATAAAAACCTAGGTAAGTCGTTTCTGGACCTGCAGGGTTATGCATTCGACTGCAGCTTCTGTATGTATGTGCACATTTCCAGTGCAAGTGTGTGATTGTAAATGTGACGCCAAATGTCTCTTCTCGCCAGCCGTGTGCTGGGCCCCACCACGGAGGGGTCCGTGCCGTGCCACACTGTCCCGCTGGTACTTTGTGGCGGAGACAGGCCGCTGTGCCCCCTTCAGCTTCGGGGGTTGTGGGGGCAACCGCAATAACTTTGAGTCGGAGGAATACTGCATGGCTGTGTGCAGCAGCAGTGTGTGTAAGTCTACAGAGCCAGACCTCCTACGCCATGTAGAAAACAGAGTGCTGTCTCTATCTGTCTCTCCGCTCCTCTCTCCGTCGCTCTGCTGCACTGTCGAGCTCTCAGCAGATGGCTGGCTGCATTAGCGTGCATGGATTACAGGTCCCTGCGAGGTGGCCATTTGAAGACACTGTATCTCCACTGTAACACTCACTCCGCCTGTAATGTTGCCTAAATGATCCACTTCTCTGTGGATTGAAAAATGTGACCTATTTTAGAAAGAGTGTGTGTGTGTTTGTGTGTGTGCTTGAGTGTGTCCTAACAAAGCTTTTACACTGCTGTGTGTGATATTGGGCCTGACTGACATGAACATTTTGTAACTGATACCAATTTTCAGACAATTTTAGGTTTTACCAATTTCATGCAATCCTTTTTTGTCAAATTTAATTTACCACATGAAAATAACTATTAACATCAAGTAGAGTAGTTAAACTCCAGCTAACTTCAGCAACAGTAGTTACCATTTTAGTTAGTATTAGCTAGAGTATTTAACATTTATAACATCAGCTAGAGTACATAACATGTAGCTAACATTAGCTACAGTAGTTAACATCCAGCTGCCAGAGCAGCTTACATATAGCTAACATGATCAGAAGTAGATAAGTTAACATCCAGCTGACATTAGCTAAAATAAGCTAGAGTAGTTAACATTTGCAAACATAAACTAGAATTGCTAACATCGGCTAGAGTAGCTAACATGCAGCTAACATCAGCTAGAGTAGCTAATATGTAGCTTAAATCAGTTATAGTAGCTAACATGTAGCTAACATCAGTTAGAGTAGCTAATATGTAGCTAACAGCAGCTAAAGTAGCTAACATCAGTTAGAGTAGCTAATATGTAGCTAAATTAGCTAAAGAAGTTAACATGTAGCTAACATCAGTTAGAGTAGCTAATATGTAGCTAAAATGAGCTAAAGTGGCTAACATGTAGCTAACATCAGTTAGAGTAGCTAATATGTAGCTAAAATGAGCTAAAGTGGCTAACATGTAGCTAACATCAGTTAGAGTAGCTAATATGTAGCTAAAATGAGCTAAAGTGGCTAACATGTAGCTAACATCAGTTAGAGTAGCTAATATGTAGCTAAAATGAGCTAAAGTGGCTAACATGTAGCTAACATCAGTTAGAGTAGCTAATATGTAGCTAAAATCAGCTAGAGTAGTTAGCATGTAGCTAACATCAGCTAGAGTAGTGAACAGGCAGCTAACATCAGTTAGAAGAAACTAACATGTAGTTAAAATCAGCTAGAGTAGCTAACATGTAGCTAACATATAGCTAACATCAGCTGTTTTTCTTACATAAATGATTCCAAGATCTCAAATAAAGTAAAACAATTACTTATAACTAATTGTTTTACTTTTTGTCTTTCTCAGAAACAACATTTAAAAACACTAGTTGTCATTAGCTCTCATATAGCATCCGACAGTGTGTCTCAGTAGTGTTCAAAAGGAAGTTCAAAGTTCCTGATGTAATTTTCTTTTATAATGTTTAAACAGACACTGAGCGCTTTATCAGCAACATTTCTGCTGATGCTAATTAAATTAGTCTTCCCACCATATTGTCCAAATGATATATCAGTCTGGCCCTAATGTTTGTTAGACTGATTGAGTCTGACTAAGCTGTTTAGTAAATTGCAGTCTAGCTCGTCTTCGTTCTTCTCGTCTTGCTGTTGTCTAATTCTGTGATGTTTTTTCTGAGTTAACATAGTCCATGTCCTAACGTACTTGAGTCTGAGTGCAGTACCTGTTTATTTCTCGCTCAGTTTGCCTCTGTAGGGGGTGGAAATTGGAAGCCAGGTGTGGGCGGCTGGTCAGACCAGTCTGTGTCAGTGACCCGCAGCTCTGTGCTTTCTGCATGGTTAAGCATAAAGCTGGTCACTGTGAGAGACTGACACTGCGATGTTCCTTCAGTTGCCTCGAGCGCAGCAGCTGTCTCCTACTGTCACACTCTTCACACACAAGCTGATTCACCACAGGGCATTGTCCACTGTAGGCTTGAGAGATTTGACAATGTGATGGTTGCAGTGTCTTGACATGTGATATTATTCTTGCACTGAGACGACTATTGGCAGTCGTCAATAATATATTATATTAATATATATATATATATAATATATTCTGATGGGTTTTTATATATATATATATATATATATATATATATATATATATATATATATATATATATATATATATATATATATATAATATATTAATATATTCATGCTCCAACTAAGAATATGTAATCTTCTGTCAGTTTTAATTAAGTTTAGTTTTAATATTGCTATTGCTTCAGTTGGTTTGTTTTTCATATTCTTATTTCTGAATTTGTGCACATTTCTAGTGACAATCCGTCTGCAACCAAAACTTAATATTGCAAAATAAGGCTCGGTGTAACCAACATTTATTTGTGCATTTACACCAAGATACCAAATGTCATAGCACATGTGACTGATATGTTATATGAAAATGATTTCTGCCAGCATTGCTTTTTTTGGCAGCATCTGTCTAGAACTGTCTGTGCAAACAGTCACGATTATTACCACCCACTGTGCTGTCTACTGTTGGTGGGAATGTCACATGCATCTAGCACTAGTATGTTGAGATAAGTATATTATTATAACATTCAGTGATTTTTTTTAGGAGAATGCCAGGTCTGCTGTTCGTGAGCTGAAGCTGTAGCACAGTTGGGTCATGCAACAAGACAATGATCCAGAGGTTTACAAATTAATAACTTGAACTTTTGAAAGGTTTAAGTATCGCAATGCATGACCTGAAACTCAAAGGCCTAAATATATAATTGAGCTAAAGCAGTTTTGCAAAGAAAACATGAGCTAAAATTCCTCTTTAGAGACATAGTTAGAGACAAATGTTTGGTTGCACTGCTGCTAATCAGTGTGTTGTTAGCTATAGTGATACGATATACGCTATAGGCGTAGAAATTTTTGAATGGGTAATAAACACTGCAGGAAATAATAATAAATCATAAAAAATGTTTTTTATGTTTTCATGTTTTTAATATAATCAGTTTTGCCCAGCTCTAATCCATAGTGCCGCCCACCCCCCTTTATGTCCAATCTGCACTACCATAAGAAGTAAAAACCTAAGTCACCGCCTTACTGTCTTTCTAAAACTTTGCTTTCTTTTGCTAACAGTCATGAAGTCTGCTGCTTTATACAACATGCCTTGTGATGATTTACTAACCCAAGCCTTTTTTACCTTTTGGATTTATCCTATTATATTTGTATAAAATTTGATTGAGTCTACCCTTAATGCAGATAAAGATAGTAACACTGTCCTGCCGTCTGCCATGTCCCTTCAGTGCCCACCATGGCCCCCAGTCCTCCCGATGCTGTGGGCCGCTACCTTGAGGCACCAGGAGATGATAATGAACACGCTCACTTCCAGAAGGCCAAAGAACGTCTAGAGGCCAAACACAGGGAGAGGATGTCCGAGGTCAGCACTTTCCTTATTGCTTACATTAGATTCGAGTTAGCATGTTAATTAATTATGATACCAAGGCATTAGCAAAGCCCACCCATCTCCCATCTTTTCTCTGGTTTTAGTCTCATTAGTAAATTATGCATCAAAACATCAGAACACAGTTGTGAACCTCAGCTGACATGTTTCTTCAATAAAAATGTAAATATTAAAATTAAAATATTGTGAGAATATGAAATTGTGAACACTACTATTGTGATTTTTTTTGTAGTTACATTTATCATTACAAGTTATCTAGATTTAAAACCTGTATTTGGTTTCAAGCTGAGTGCAGCTTTCTTGTCTAATTGAGGAGTTTACAAGTCAATGGACATTAATTGGTAGAAATTGGTAGGAAATCACAAAACTGTGTTGTATAAACTAGGGGTGTGCCATATTGTATCATACGCAATAGTATAGTCAACATTTTTAAATATCATGAACAGTATTATACCCTGAATTATTAGTATTAGTAGTATCATGACATTCTTGATCATTAACTGGATCATTGTTTAGGGGTGTACCATATCTTAGCATATGCAATAATAAAAAATTATTTTCATTTTGTTGCAGTAGTGTATTCTTGAAATATTTTTTTTAAATTTAGTGTTTTGTCATATCGCCAAGAGTATCGTTATCTTAAAAATACTATAAAATATTGTGATATTATTTTAGAGCCATATCGCCCACCCCTGGTATAAACTGATTATCACCAACACAGAGATTTCTGTAATCCAAAATAACATTTCCAAAAATATATAAATTTCTTTCTCTGTGACCGTTTTAGGTAATGAGAGAATGGGAGGAGGCAGAGAGGCAGGCTAAGAGTCTTCCTCGTGCTGATAAGAAGGCTGTCATTCAGGTAACATGCCTGCAATTTTAATGTGACTTCTTATTAAATTATATATTAATGAATAATCAGTTTATTTTGCGTCTTGTTAATGGGACCACAGAGATTTTAATGGTTATAATGTAAAGGCAGTTAATCAGGACTGCGGGACAGGTTTATCTGAGGTTTAGCACTTGCACTTAATAAGAATGCAGCTGGTGCTGGCTGGTCTTGTTGATCAATAGAAAGGCATTAGGTGTTAATGAGCGCTCTGTGGCCTGTGTGCGGGTGTGCGTGTGTGAGAGCAGCATTTCCAGGAGAAAGTAGAAGCACTGGAGCAAGAGGCGGCCAGTGAGAGGCAGCAGCTGGTGGAAACTCACATGGCTCGTGTGGAGGCTCTTCTTAATGACCGCCGTCGCCTGGCTCTGGACAGCTACCTGACTGCCCTGCAGGCTGACCAGCCCCGGGTACACCCACACACACTCCCACACACACAACAAAAACACATAACAGTGTATAAAAACACCAAGAAGTTCCATGCAGTCTGTTTTGCACATTAGATAATAGCACTAATTAGCTTATTGCTTCACCCACTCGGCTGTTGTTGTCAGTAAAAGATTTTCTTTTTCCTGCCCTGCAGCCTCGCCAGGTGCTCAGCCTGTTCAAGAAGTATGTGCGTGCTGAACAGAAGGACCGGCAACACGCCCTCAAACACTTCGAGCATGTGCGCATGGTGGACCCCAAGAAAGCTGCTCAGATCCGACCTCAGGTATCCACGTAGACGAGGCTGTGTAAATCAGAAGAGGCTGATGGCTACATTTTATTATAGAATGGCTATTTGAAAATGATTTATACATTAATACAGTTTAACTCTGCCTATAGATGCTGACCCATCTGCGGGTGATTGAGGAGCGTCTGAATGAAAGTCTAGGATACCTCAACAAGGTTCCACGAGTGGCCAATGAAATCCAAGACCAAGTTGGTAAGTACCATGAGAGAGTTTGTCCCTTAGAGAGTTTCATTTTCATCCATCTTTTAACTATGTTAACTTGTATGAACAAAGTTGGTACAATCTATCCCCTTTCACATATACACATATACAGTTATTTTTAAGCAAATTCTTTATATTTTGTATTTAGGGATTTTTTACACATTCTTCCTCGCTGTCTGTCCACAGAATTGTAGTGGCAAAACCTGTTTATGCCTTTTGAGATTGTTCCATGTGGATTTTGATGTGTTTAGAATAACTAAAACAGTACACACTACTCACATAATTTTTTTCTATGCTATTAAGGTAAATACAGTGTGCATTTCACCCAGAAACATTAGAGTTTGACGTTAAGCAAAGTTTAAGGGTTAACTTTAATTAGCACACAGTGCTATATCTTTAAAGCTAAGGCTGTATCTCTGAAAACATTTTATCCTTTGAGTTTTAGAGCTGTAAAATTGACTAGCGTTCTCTGCTGCAATGCTATTAGCCAATCAGAGGCGATATGTTTGCATGTATGAATATTCATGAGCAAGAGATGAAATCCTGTCTTTCTTCAGAGATCACTAATTCAGTAAAATAAAGCAGGGCTATACAGAAACACCACAAAAAACAACTCACATGACATTCATTTATACTAGAGACCACAACTAGACATTTTAAAATGAACAAAAAAATGATGGAATGAGACCTTTAAGTGCTAATTCTTTTGTGGGCTTCAGCTATTTTAATTTTAAGAGAGCTAAGTAGCTGCTTACTTCACTTACTTAATTTACTTAAGTTGATTATTTCCATGTAACTAATAACAAAATAAAGTTTAGTGCCTTACTCCGGTATAGAACAAAAGTATATTGTACTGCATATTCTCATGCTAGGTCTTTCAATTGCTTTCTCTCTCTGTCTCACTAGCGGTGCTGATGCAGCATGTCCAGGCCGAGGCCACACAGCAGCTGTCCTCCCTCCAGACAGACATGAGAGTGAGTTACGGTAATGATGCCCTGATGCCAGACCTGCCGGACAGCACCACCTCTCTGGACGCACTGCCCCCGGAGGAGGACGGCCTGGGCTTCATCCACCCGGAAAGCTTCAATCAGGCCAACACCGACAACCACGGTAGTCATACAGCAGCCCATCCACAGTGCAGCCCAGCCATCTACATAACCACAGCAGGAGTTACAGCATCTTACATCACACCCACACAGAGAGCCAGCGAAACCACACCACACTAGCCAACCAGCCACATCAATATAATTACACACAGTCATTCTGCAGCTCCGAGTAAATCACTAAACCAGACTCAGCACTGAATTAAACAAATGAAGAAAAGTTCAGGGGTGTGTAGAAATGCTGTGTAATCTGATTGTTGTGTTTGTTTGTTTGTTTTCTCATGATGCTCTCAGTTGAACCCGTTGATGCCCGTCCAGCTCCAGATAGGGGACTGCCCACACGACCTGGTGAGGGCATGTTTTTTTTTTGTGCCTCTTTTGATTTCTTTTAATTTTAATCTTTTAATTTAATTTTAATTATTTCACATGACCATATCATTGGAATGTTTCTCTAAAGGGAGTAACTCTTACAGTTTGTTGTTGCAATGCAAAAGCCCTGTATCGCCATTTTACCTTTAGCTTGTATCAAAATATCATAATGAACAGACCAATTAATATCAAGGTTTTTGCTACATATATTTTGCTAAATATTGCTAACTGCTATAGATTTTTTACGTTATAAGTGAATGTTATGTATCACAGTTACAAAAAAACACTGCATAGGCTTTTTAATTTGAAACATGCAAGTCACTTTTTTTAAAATGAACATTAATAATAAAGAAGGTTATATGTAAAATTAACATTTTAGAGATACAGAGTTTTTGCAGAACAGTTACTATTCACTTCTGAATTACTCCTGATTAATCTGTGTGTGTTTATAGTGTCTGGCTTGAAACCTGAAGAGATGCCAGAGGTGAGGATGGACACTGAAGAGAGGCGCAGTGCTGGATATGAAGTACATCAGAAACAGGTACTGAATTCACATCTATCGGAGGAAGCATGTGCTAGTCTTCACCCTTCTGGTGTTTTGGGGCATTACTAGTGATAGGGGAAGTCCTAGTGAGTGCGTTGGGTAGTTGGCTGTGCTAAATTGGGGAGAAAATGGGAAAAAATTAGGGGGGAAAATGATAATAATGTGTATAATATAACTAAAACTAAATTTTATTCTGATAATCATTTTTTAACACTTATATTTTCAATGAATAATTTTACAATTCTCAGAGGTGGCAAATGGAGTAAGTGATGGATTAACTGATAATTTGTCTATTCAGGTGTTTTACGCTGAAGACATGGGCTCTAATAAGGGAGCTATTATTGGTCTGATGGTGGGCGGTGTCGTCATAGCGACGGTCATTGTCATCACCCTCATAATGCTGAGGAAGAAGCAGTACACTTCCATCCACCACGGAGTCATAGAGGTTTGTATTATCTTATTTTGTGTGTATTTTACAAAATTCGTAGAAATGACATTTAGAAATGTAAAGTAATCTAAAGCAATGGTCTGTTTGTGTTCAGGTCGACGCCGCAGTGACCCCAGAGGAACGCCACCTCACTAAGATGCAGCAGAACGGCTATGAGAACCCCACCTACAAGTTCTTTGAACAGATGCAGAACTAACAAGCATCTCCATCACCCCCCTGCCCCCTCATTCACCCCACTACATCAGGACAGAGAACACAAGCTCACCCCTCATCCGCACTAACGGTGAGCTCTGTTGCCATTGAGATGAGAGCGGCTTCTACCACCCGACCATTTCATCCAATCACAGATGAGTGTTCACTTTGTTTTGCACAAAAAAAAAAAAAAAAAACGAAAAATGCATCGCCGTCGCTCACCCAGCCATTTGTCCATCTGTCTGTTCTTCTGGGCACTTCTCAGTCACGTCAAGGTCCAGGCAATTCCCGGGCCAAGTTCTGTCTCTATTTCCTCTCAGTCTCTGGATCAACTCTCTTCCTTTCCACGTCATCCATGTGTCCTCTCTGCTCCATGCTTCTTTCTTCCCCTGCTCTTAATGTCTTCACCCCCCGTCTCTTCCCTCCATCATCATGTCTTTGTCCCAGGCGTACAGACGACAGCTGTGCTGGACTCAAGTCCGACAGACTCCAACCTCTAAGGATGGCTAGAAGCAGAATAATGTACTCATCATTGAGCTTTTTTTCCATTTCAGGACCAATCTGTCCTTGCAGGTCTGTTTTTCCAGAAAAATATTTTTAAAAAATTCCAAAAATACATATTATAAATATATATAAATATATATAAAAACCTTAAGGAAATAATGAAAAATGAATGTTTGTTTTTTATTTTGTGTGTAATAATGTATTGAAATAAGGCAGAAAATAGCTGTACCTATTTAGTGCATGGCAGTTACGACAGGGAGGCGTCGACCTCTCTGATGTAGAAATTCTAGCAGGATTGTACATTTTAGTGTTTTCTCGTGATCACGTAATTTTAAAGCATTAGAAGAGTTCCAAAAAATCTGTTTTGAGGCTATGTTGTCACTAAGGACATGCTTTAAATGAAGTTAGTGCTTTTTCTTTTCCTCTCTTTTAGAGTACACCACAACATGCGCACATACACACACACACTTACACACACACATGTTCACACACAAACAACACGGCTGCATGGGCCTGAGAAGCTGTATGTAATATGATAATGAAGTGTAATATAAGCCCATGTGTTTTGTTGACATTCTATGCACTCTGTATGTTGTCTTTTTCTAGGGGCCTCTACATCCTGCCCTGTTTCACTTTCATTCATTCCGTGTCGGGAGTTATTATGAGAAGGAAAACAGTGGAATTTTACTGTTTAAATATCCACCATTTTGGATTAATGATTAGGATTCCACTTCCCATTTGCTTTCCTGTGTGTCTGTGATATTCACAAACACTAAATGGGACAAAAGTTCTGCACCTTTTCTCCTCATTCCTCCAGTTATCCTTCACTCTGTTTATCTCTCCTAGTGGTAGCGATGGCAAATTCAAGATTCAAGAAAGAAAATGATCCACATCAGGATTGGGCATTTCTAATGTGAGAACCAGATTTGGATCCATGTTTAAAGAACCAGATTTGAAATAGAGATTGTGTGAATAAAGACGTGTGAACAACCTGTAATTTGTTAAAGAGCTTTTACACCATGGTTCTTCTATGGCTTAATGCAAAGCGCCATTTAAAGCTCATTTTTTTATTAAGTACTTTTATTACAAACTAATTGTTACTAATTGGTAACTACATGCAAAGCAATACAAACAGACTTAGATGTTCCAAAGTTGAAGGAGGAAAGAAAGCCAGGAACCATCAGAGGGTCTGCAGCGTTTAAGTTCTAAGCTGTCGGACTGAAGTGCTGGTAAGGATTTTACTTTCTAGATCTGAATCTGCCTTCGCTGCACACAGGCAGGCTAGAAGTGCTATAAGAGCCTTAGGGTGATAATTGCGTTGATATGAAAATCTGCCAAGCAGCTTCATATCAAAATTCTCATTAACGCACTCTTTCCCAAACCCTTGCCTTTCTTTTAACAGTGCTAAGCATGTGTTCAAAGTCATTTCACTTGTAAGAGAATGTAAGGAGAATGGTAAAGGAAGTGTAAATATTAAAGGTGGTCCACAATGAAACAATACACAAGTCCTTCAGCCGAAGCAGATGTGGCACAAACTTTGTGGAAGTTCACAGCAATGACAACACTCCACTCATTCACTCCCTCCGTTCATTGACAGGAGAGCTTATATCAGGTGTTGGTTATGCAAGAATCCTCAGAGATTAAAAAAAAGTGTCAGTGGTCAGTATGGTGCAGTAAAGAAAGAGATGGCTCCTCCAACCTTTCCCAGTCTCACCTTTCTGTGTATATTTCCTTGTATGTATCTGTCCAGTTCATTGGCTTAGACTGGGGGAAAGGCTTTCTACACTGTATTCCATTAATAAAGTTTTGAATGTACATACAGTCATGTGGTTTGTGTGTGTTTGTTTATTTGTGTTTGTTTTTTGTTTTTTTTGAAAAAGTGGGAAGTGTGCGTGCATACTGTAGCTGTCCAATGAAAAACCTATATCTTCAAAATGTTGACTTTAAGAAGAAGCGAAATTGTTCTTAATTTTGAAAGGAATTCAATGTAACATGTAATTTTAGATCACTTCTATGTCTATGGTCTGTTAGTCTAGAAATATGTATGCAGTGTACAGAACAGATGTAGGGTTTAAACAATGTTGAATATTGAAAAGCTAAAAACAGACGAAAATGAAGATACATGTTTTTCATTGGACAGCAGTGGATTTGATTCATTCATTCAAATCAACATTTCAAAAAATCAACTTTTCTCTTTATTGCCCCCTGGTGGACAGTTAAAAGTACCTCACCTTGAGGGAAATTGGAACCTCAAAATAAAAAAGAAAGAAAGTACGGATCCTTTACAAATGGAAAATATCAAAATACACTGCCCTCATGGCTATCAAAAACATAGAATATATATACAATGGAAATGCAGCCAAAGCTACCCTGCAGTCAGAGAAGAAGCGTACAAAAACTCAAAGCCCATACACGGCCATTGATAGTTTCATTCATCTCCCTCTCACAGGACCTGCTATACTGTCCCTCAACATCCACTCATTCATGTATATACACACACACGCAAACATACATACATACATACATACTTACAGTCACACGCTCTTAAAACACACAAACAAACACACACACACACACCTGCTCATAAGCCCATTTGCCATGCCCAAAGTCCCTTTCTTTGCCCCTCCCCTTTTTCGTATGCCCCCTTTTTACCCAGCCTCTCCCACTCAGCTGTCCTTCTCCAGTGCCGCAGCGGCCAGGGTGACTGTGGTGACTGGTTGCCCGGCAGCTGTCGCCAGGGTGACTGTGTTGACGGACTGGCCTATCCCATGAAGCTGAACCCGCGCTAGTTTCTTCTGCTCGCACTCCGTCACCAGGTTGTTCAGTTCAGCGGCGCTGTAGCCGATCAGAGTCCTCAGGTCACAAACAAATTTGTAGACGAAGCGCTTGCCCTGCACTTTGCTGATCATGTCGCCATCATAGTAGTATCTGTGAAGGACAGGAGTGAGAGAGGTGAGAAACGGTCAGCGAGTGTGGGCACACATTAGAAAGGTCAGAAGAGAAATCTCAGAGAAGACCTTCCGGAACCTTCTATGAATTATAGATCCCATGTTTCATAACGCTCACCACCTCCATATATTATTCATTCAGCATTTCATAACATACACTAGATGCATCTGCAGCACAGAAACCAACACAGAAGAGTCCCAATTATGGAACTTCCCAGAGGCTGCCAACACAGCTACAGCTTGCATCATCAATCAATTAATCAATAAATTAATCAACAAACCTTTATTTTAACTCAGAGGTAGATTAAGGATAACACTCGTTAACAATGTAGCCGAGCATTTAAAATGGACAGGGATTGAAAAAGAAAATAATGAGAGAAAAAGAAAATTAAAAACATTAAAAGAAAACAGATTTAAGCATAACTAATAAAAGACAATTAAATTCAGGACTTCAATAATAAAAGGTAAAATAAAAAAGATACAATTACAATGAGTAGGTCTAATGTTTAATCAAAAAGATCCGTCAAGAAAACTAAGGTGAAACCAAAAGTTAACTATACTAAAAATTAAAAAATAATAATTATACTAATATATGAAATAACCAAATACAATTAAAGGCATGAGTTGACAAAAAAGAAATGCAACTTTAAAAGAAATAAAACAAAACACAAAACCATACATAAAATCAATTAGAACAGTGACGGGTGCAGTGGTAGTGGTTAAATATTAAAAGTGAAAAACGGGACTAAGCTTTAAGCCTGTATTGAAATCCAGTTTGCTGGTTCACTGTGACTAAAAGCTGATTTATTTATTTTTTTCAAATCTGTAAAACACTCTGTACCTGGCAGCTCGTCCGTCCTCAAGAGTGCCTCTAACAATTACAATTATTTATAGACATTAAAGAAGTGATATATATTTGAATATATGGAGACTGAAGAGTGTTTTAAAAATAAAAAGTAAAGCTTCACAATCTGACTGCAATATCATTGGGAGAGCTGTAAACAGGTTCTGCAAAACAATCATTTTCTTTTTTTGTGGAAACTAACCTGAGGGCTCTGCTGAGCTTCTCGTAGTTCATGGTGGGCTTGTTCTTGCGCTGCCCCCATTTCTGAGCCACCAGCTCAGGCTGGTTGAGTTTGAATTCCCCTTCCTCTCCCACCCAGGAGATGCACTCCCTCGCATCCTTATCTGTCAGCAGCTCCAGCAGGAACTGCCACAGCTGGATTTGTCCATTATTTCCTGAAAGAGGAGACACAAGCCTCTGTGAATCATCTGTGGTGGGTAGAATTATCCATATTTAAATATACTGATACTGTTGATTAAAGAAAAAAACTGGGTCCTTTGTTTTACAATTGTATTGTATTGTAGTTATTACCCAAAATCTTATGCAAACGTTTGGGTTCCCCTAATCCAATTACAAATATTGTAAATTATCTATATTAAAAAAAGGTACATCCTCTACAGAGACACATTATTTACTGTTCATTTGAATAATTTAACAAACAAACAATTTAATTAATGTGGTTTGTGGAAGTAATAAGCACATTTATTGTTTTGTTATATTTTTATATGTTTTGTTATATGTTGTATTAAGAAAATGAATGAGTATTTGTGCTATGAAAAGTGCAGGGTGCTGGTTTTCACTAAGAGCAAAACATTGAGTCTAATCAACTCTAAAGATTGCTCCTTGCTGTGTGGAACAGCTGTACCTGTGCGGTTGCCCGGGGAACTGCGCTCTTCTCCTGAGATACGAGGAGCTCTGGGCATTTTGTTATGCTTCTGCACCTTTATGGCTGTGGTTGTGGCCTGCTGCACAGGGGCAGGGATAATCTGCACAGCTGGAGAACATCATGAAAGAGGACAGAAAATAGAGCAGACATTAACTTACAGCATCTTAAATTACCATCTAATCCCATACTGACAATATGTTTGTGGTTATTTAAGTAGCTTGCTGATGGACACATAACTTTAATAAATATTGAAAACTCAAAAGAAAGGGCACTTCTCTTCATTTCAAGGAGCCCTGAGAAAATTCACTAGTCTTCATCATGGAACATATTATATAATTTACTAATAAATATATAAATAAAAAAATATCTTGTATATATGCTACAAATGCAGCAGAAAAAAAGATTAAACTGCACATTCCTTTAAACCCTCAGTAGCCAGGTTTCCTTCCAGCTGTGAAATAAGTTTAAAAGAGTTTCCTTCAGCTACTCCACATCATAGATTGTTTTTATTCCGGTCATTCTGTCAATTCCTACCTTGTTTTGTAGCAACAGTTGTTGGACAAACGTAGAAATGTAGAAACTAATCAGTCATGTTAGAAATAGACTATTATTCGTATGTACAGTACAGATTTAATGCACTTCTTTTTTTACTAACAAAATATGTATCTCTTTTATGCATGCATATTAACTTAAGCAAAAGTGGGAAACTCTAATGGCTACATGCAAATTTTAAAAGTATTTTTTGGAAAATATTTTTTAAAATCCACCTAGAAATTATATAAAAGTATACAAGTTCTTTTTAGGACTGTTTCGAAAAGTTGACTATTATTACTTTCAATATTACAATAAGGGTCACAACTACAAATGACAGATTACTAAGAAAACAATATTTATTTATCTATTGTACAGAAAAGTAAATCGAATTTTGCTACTTACTTTGGTCAATTGTGACTGTGGCTTCCTGTCCCTGTTCCTGACTCGCCAGAACATCTGCAACCAGCATGTGACATGACAAAAATGTTACATTACATTTAAATTTTATTTAAATAGAAAATGAAAAAAAAAAAAAAAAAAAAAAAACATTTTTGCAACGTATTCACAAATGCTCACACATACTAAAATCACACTCACACTTGCGCAACAGCTCCAGATGGCTCCACAGGATCTCTCCATTGGGCACTCTCTGGAGGAATTCCTCCTGGCTGAAGGCACACAGCTGGCGACCTGGAATGTGGATGCCGCCTACCTCCATCTCCTCAATGTTGAACTCCTTCATCACCCATACTGCCCAGTGGATCACCTGATCAGCCGTCCACTGCACCGGGTCTGCCACAATCACAGAGATGAAACTTTACACACACTGACCAGTAAAAATCATGTAGTTATTGTTTACTAATAGTCAAACTACTAATATTTGATGCTTTCCAATAATGTACAGAAACAAACAATGCAATTAAGCTTTTTGCAGTGTTATTAAGATTGATTTGTGTTTCATCCTTTAGACTGGAGTTGGATGGGATTTAACTAAATGATACTCAGCAATCAGAATTAGAATTAGGGCAGATGTATATATTTATTTAATTATTTATTTAAGATGTAGGTTATGGTACAACATTTACTAAACACTGCATTGCAAACGTCATGTTCTTTTTTGTAAACATGGTCATTTCTATCCAGCACTCACCATAAGGGATGCTCAATCGGACCTGCTCCTTCCGGTATCCCTCTAGTGCAGCTGCCCATCGAGTCACCTGTTCTGAGGTTTCATCTGCAATTGTTGCACGTTCTACTGCTATCACCTGCCCATCCTCCACCAGGTGTGCTTCCTCTCCTGCAGCTGCATCCGGGTCAATCACCACCTCGACTGTCTCTACTGGCTTCACTATTTCCAGGATATTCAATTTTTCTTCACCTAAAAACAGTAAAGACACACATACAATCAGCTTTTCTGCAATCTCAATCACATTCCATGCACCATATAATTGGTCTTTACTATGGTTTGCACATTACATGTATGCAAGTCAGTATAACAGGTTAAAAAGCACTTGCCTGGTCTGGTGACAATCTGCACACTCAGCTGAACTGTACCATCTGTCTTCACACCTTGGTCAAAAAGGCTGTGGTCAGGGTGCAACTAGAAGAGGAATATAATAATAATAAATTTAGTTAACCTAAACAAACATGCACACATAATTAGAAAAAATTACTGAGTACATAAAACCTTACCTGAATATCTTGCAGACAAATATCATATCCATCCAGCGGAATTTGTATACGGGGTTCCAATAACTTCTTTAAGTTGCCCACAGGCTCATTTATATCAATGTCCTGTGTGATTAGTTCAGCTGATGTAATGATGTGCTCCTCTATCCTACAGACCCAACAGATACCACAACACATAAAGAATGAGGTCATACAGGACCGTGAGATTACACTGGAGAACACAGTGACCATTGATGAGTCCCAAAGCACTCGTTACACAAGATGAGATGAGATAGTTGGGAGTAAAAAGAGAACATACCCTTCTTCTAAGCATTCTTGTTTCTCATGTCCATCAATTTCGATCTCAATCATCTCCTCAGTCTCACTTTTTGACATCTTGAAAGAAAATTTCTAAAAAATTATAAATATTATAATATATTATAAATATAATTCTAAATTAAGTGAGATGTAAGTGCTGAATTTAATTAAATTGTTATTCTAGAAGCATTTTACAGTCATTACAGCTAAATGAATTAATACAATTTACATAACTTAAAACATTTGAGTATTTCCAAGTCTACATCATGGGACAGATTATATAATTTATTAATAAATAGATAAAATAAATAAAGTAGACACTTAAGCATTGGTTAATGGACTATATATATGCTAGATATAAAAGATTAGGCTGCCCATTACTTTCAACCCTCAGTACCCAGGTTGCATTTCAGCTGCAAAATAATTTGGGGAAAAAAAGCAAAAAAGTTTCCATAAGTCATATGACTTTATTGTTAATATGTACAGATTTTTACATCAATTAAGTGAGATGTAAACTAACTAAATACATTTATATAATTAAATTGAAACTATGTTTAAATACATAATGAGATGTAAATCACTATTGAAAAATAGCACATCTCATGAAACAGGATATATAATGTACTGGATAATGGGTTGTATATATATTTGCTACAAATGCAGCTGAAAAATGAAAGGCTGATTATTATTCATATGTACAGTATTTGACAACAATTGAGGGAGATGCAAATGCTGAATTAAATGAAATAGTTATATTAAAGCCATCACACAGCTAAACTATATATAAATATGCTAATATCTCTTTTTATGTTTACACATAATTAAACCACAATAAATTGCACTAAACTAGTTATTAGTAAGTAAGTAAACTCAAATATAACTAACTTTATACTCTATATCTAAACTTATGTGCAGTGTAACTATTTAACCTGTGGTCGGTGGCGGTAGTTACATGGCGGTAGAGGGGGAGTGTGCGAGGCGCTAAAAGAGCTCTTCGAAAGCGGGCAACTCTTACGCAACACCGAGGCTTGTGCAGAGTGTAGGCCCACTGCGATTCTCTGCCATGTGTGTGAAATAAACATGACATTTTAAAGGGTGAACTAAAAACGTCTGGTTTTGTTAATCAGAACTGGACGTTGCTTTGTCGGAAAGCTGGAAAAAACGGCGGTTACTGTCAGTCTTTGGTGACAGTCGCTGCGTTAGTTAGGTTAGCTAGGAAGAGGACGCGCGAATAGAAGCAAACGCAGTTGCCATATTGGGAGTCGTTTAGGGTTTCGGGGTATGATTGGAAAAAACGGTGCGAGAAGCGACTTTTTAAAACTTTTACGACTTTTAAAAGATCGCCACACATCACACTTTAGATTGTGGAAACTTAAAACGGAAATGGAAGAAACGGAAACAAAACAACAGAAGGGCAATGTAAAAGCAGCCGGAAATCCTGGCGAAAGTCACGGCGCTGTCAGACTTCCGAAAACGGGCTGGAGAAACGGACGGGACGACGGCGGGGAAATCTCTCGATTGTGAGGCTAGGAGTTGATTTTGGGGTGTCAGGTAGTGATATTTTAGCTTAAGTCGTCTAAAAACTACTGCTTATTTGAGCGCTTGGCCTTTGTTAGCTATCTGGTTAGCTCATGGGGAGACAGGGAGACACGCCTGGATAGCTAGCTTTAGCTTACCTAGAGTAGTGAGTGGGCTGGCTGTGAGCTCGCCCAGCCAAAAACAGACAGACTTACTTCTTCACTGCGATTTATTCATATAAAATACAGGTTAGATAACTAACTAGCTTAAGTTAGCTTAGTCTTAGATTATTAGAGTAACGTTAGAGTTTAAAGTACTAAACCTGACTTGATAACATTAGCTAATAAACCTGATAAAGGCAGAGTTTGCCTGCTAGTAAAACTCATGTAACTGTGTGGCGCTAGGTACGTTAACGTTACACTTCACTGCGATTTATTTATTTATATTAACTACAGGTTATTTTTATCTAAATTAACCTGTTCTAACACAATCTAAAATGAATAGAGTGGAGTTAACAGTTCTAACTAAACCTGGCCTGATAATTTGATAAAAGCAGAGTTTGCCTGCTAGGAAAACTCTGTACTGTATAAAGTGTCTGTGTGTAACTGTATGTGACGCTAGCTACGCTAAGCTAGCCTAGGTTATGCAAACTAGTTAAGTTACTTATTTCTACTTTACCTAAATAACTAGTTGAGTCTATTCTAACAGCCTAAAATAACCACATTGTGGTTCTGAAGTAGCTATTAAGAAAACTCTTGTAAAATGTAGCTTAAATATTAGTGAGCTAGCCAGCTATTAGCTATGGGCCGCATAGTGTTAGCTAGCTAACATAGCTAACTTAGCTAAAGCTAAAGCTAGCACCGGAGCTTTGCTTAGCGTTTAGTTCCGCCGTAGTTCTCCAAGCTAGCTATCGAGCAGCTTCCCCCCGAAAAGCGGGAACAGCGCACAGTCCCAAATCCACACAGTCCAGCGCCGATCCCCCTCACACGGATCTCCGCCCCAAATGAACAAGATTAAGGATCCACGTACCTCTTTTTCGGATCGCTAAGTAAGTGCTGTAGGCTGTAGTTAGTTTGAGAAGAGTGGGGCTGTAGCCAGCTAGCTTAGTGTGCGCTAACTTCTCCAGCTAAATGTTCATGCTAGTTTTCGGTCAGCATTGCATTGGGGGCGGGGATGTGGAGGAGGCCTCGCTGGTCTCTGTCTGCCAGCGTCCAGCAAAACACTGCTTGCTTAGTTGTGTACAGTTTGGTTGCTTAGCTTAGCTTTGGCTAGGGAACTTTTTAACTTGGCTCACATTTAAGAAATAGCTAGTTAGCTAGGGTACTAAAGCCAAAACACAGAGTTTATCTGTCTCGTTCCCAACCGCGTTAGCTTGTAAGTTGACTTAGCTAGGGTAGTTATTTAGTTAAACATGTGAAAGTTGTTGTTGTTGTTGTTGTTGTTGTTGTTATTAGCTAATGTTTTATTTAATCTGTCGTTGTAAATAAACATCAGTCCGTGCAAATGTGACGTTAGCTAGGTATTTAACAGACTGCAAAGACTAATAGATCAACAAACAACGTGTGATTTATATTATATACTTGAGGTTCATGTACACTCATAACAATGGTCAGTTTTAACTTTTAGGTGGGTTTTCTGACATAAGTACAGGATCAAAGTTATGCATACAATATTACGGCATGATCCTGCTACCACCACCATGCTTAACAGGTACAGTGTCCTTAAGGTTAAATGTATTGCCTTTACTCATCCTAACTACTACTTTTGTAGCCAAACAATATATGTCTGTGATGACCTATTATTTAGTTAAGCCTGTGAAACCTGTTATTAGCTACTCAGTTCAAATGTAGGTATCTAGGTATTTAACTACATTATATTATATCTATTACAAATAAATAAAATTAATCACTTTGCACTCGTGGTTTGTTCATTTGTTTGTTTTTATTAAAATGATGAAAAGCTGTCAGTGTTGGTGTATTTTGAGCTGTTTTAATGAACATCCCTCCCCTCTCTCTCTCAACCATCACGTTTTCCATTTCTAAACACACAAAACATACTGATGATTTTTTAGCTCACTTTTAGAAGATAATACAGGATAATACAAATCAGTGCAGTTATTACAAATATATATACACATAAAGATGTAAATAGATATGTGGTGTTTCTGATACAGTAACTAGTAACTTTGCTGTGTTTAATCTTTACCACTAGGGGGAGCTGCAGTATCAGTTTTCATGTGGTTGCTCTTGACGCTGAAGTCTGTAGTTTTTCTGTGTTTTTATTCATTTGAGGTTTTTATATTGCTCATTAAAATTAGTGTTTTCTGACTGTTTTGGATGCTTCTTTAGTCCCCAGACTAAAGAACAGACAGAAGTTATGAGGGTTAGTGGTGTGGTGCTCCATCTTCCATCCACTGTGTACAGGAATTGTGCTGCTGTCCATAAGAAGCATCTTCAGATCATGAAGGACTGTGTGTGCCTGTAGTGCCTTGGCTGGGAAAGGCAAGGTTGACATAAAACGTTTCAATTAAACATGGCAGTTATCATTCTGAACGTTTTTTGACATTTATTTTCAAAGATCATCTTGGTATGAATATATTTTCGCACAAACAATACATTAACATGACTTTCACAATCTGGATAAAACATCTTTTGTAAACAACTTTTTGCATTTTATTGTTTATTAGTAAATCTCCACTGAAATCTTCCATCCCTCCCCCCAAAGGATTGATTTAATATCTGATATAATTTTGATGATGTTAACCTTTTTTTCTCCAGTCATTCTTTTGAGAGAGAATGTAAGAAAAGTCACAAATCCTAGCGTCGGTCTGCTTTTTAATGCTGTTTTAATGAGTGGATTTTTAAAAGATAGGACACTTACATCTGTTGGGGCTCTGTGTTTAGTCATATTCCTAAAAAAAAAAAAAACGAAAACGTGTCAATCAACTTTTTTACAACATCTATGGAAATAATATGATTAAAAGCATGCAGGCAAGTATGCAGATTCAAGATTCAAACCTCAATAAATAAAAAAAATAAAATGTGTACCTTTTTTGTGGTCTTTTTTTCTTTTCCTCTGTTATCAAATGAAAGAATATGCACTGCAGTGAACAATTAACCAAGAACTGGCACATCATTCAAAGGCTAATAGATCAACAAACAGCTCATTGTTATAATACAGTTGAGGTTTATATGGACTTGTTAGTTTTATTAGTTAAAAATTATAAATGCCAAAATGCAGGAATCCTTCCTGCCTCAGGTTATAGCAACAATTACCTAATAATCTAATTTGGTGCATGTATATTTCTGTGTGATCCTGTGTGTGTATTGCTGAACCTGAAAATTTAAGATCCATCAAGAAGCTTAAATCTCTTTATATTAAGTGTTCTACACTTATTATATGCCTGAAAAAAAATAAGTTTAACCAACTCATTGGAAGCCCACATATTAATAATATGTTAATTTTGTCCACAATGACAAGTATATGATGAGGATCTGTAAACATTCAACCAGAACTCTGGTTTTTGAACTCACTTCGACAGCAGCAGCAACAACCTCGTCGACAGCACAGGCAAATGGCCAGACAGCAGGAAAGCAGAAAAAGGCCAGCACCGACTCCCGCTGCTATGATTAATGTTAGATTCAGCTCAACTGAAAAAAAAAAAAAAAAACTGTAGTAATCTGTTAGTGGACAGAGCTGCATAGAGTATCCTAAACATAAAGGGCTGAAACTACAGGCATGAATTATGCTTTATCTAGTAAATGTCTATTGCAAATTATTTTAGGTCTGAGATAAGACTTTCTATGCAATGGATCAACTAAAGGTAAAAGTAACTTAGTGAAAAAGAAGTAGAAACAAAGAGTTGTGTTATCTTATTAAAACTGCATGATAGGGGGCTCTGAGTGGTCCAGTGTACTAAGGCCTCTGCCACTAGAATTAGGAGATCAGTCTTTCGAACCCCATTCATGTAGCTTGCCATCAGCCCAAATGGCCTTGCTCTATCATGGTGGGTAGATCACCCCAAAGGGTGATGTTGATCAGCACAAGGCATCTGTGAGCTGATGTATCGGAACCAAGTCACTGCATTTTCCTCCACATCAGCAGCAGTTTGAAAAGAGGCGGTGAAACGGTGTATTAGAATAGGCATGCGCTAGTCTTCAACCTTCTGGTGTTGGGGCATTACTAATGATAGGGGGAGTTCTAATGAGTGGGTTGGGTACATGGCCTTGTAAACTATAGAGAAAATGGGATGAAAATAATACAAAAAAACTGCATGATAGAAAGGAGCACAGTGCAGCCATGGAAATGGGTAAATTGCTTATTGTTCTGCTTAACAGGTAATCAGTAAGCCTCAGTAAGGTTGCTAACCATAGCTGGGTAATTTACCATCATAACTTGCGCATTAAAGACAGGCAATTTGAACGTATTCATTCACTAATCAGCTACAGAGTAAGTGACACACATGCTCGCATTTATTACGGATTGTTCCTTTAAGTAGTTGGTACCTAACTTCTCATGAGCTAAGTTACAAGCCTATACTATATTCAATAGGCCTGTTGTACTTACACTCAGTGATCTTCATATGTTGGCCTGCACAGCTCTTTGGTGCCCCGATTGCGTTTGAAGCCTCACAGCGATACTGCCCTGCGTCAGACTTCGACACACTCTTGAATTTCTGCTCAGAAGGCAAGGGAAGGAAGGAAATCATGGTAAACAAAGATGGAGATGAATAGCTGATGACAAGCCCAGTGGTCATAAAGTAAACATGACGCTTTTGTATCTAAATCAGTCAGGGTGTAGTCAGAAGATGACCGCCAGGGGAACTGGAAACAGGAGATTGTGTGTGTGTGTGTGTGTTGATACATTCCCATACTATCTGCTTTGCACATTCATATCACAAAGATCAAACAGCTCTCAGTAGTGTCGGAAAACAAACCAGAGTGCCTGTTTTGGGGTCTAGGCTGTAGTTGATGTCTGGCAGGTGGGCTGTGCTGAGGGGCTTGTTGTCTTTGTACCAGCTGTAAGTAGCAGGAGGAACACTCAGCTTGTCTTTGCAGTGCAGCTCCACCGCTGAGCCACTCATCACAGTCTCAGGGACCTGGCAATCTGGAGCATGGGGGGGCACTAGCCATGGACACACAGGGGGACACGTCATCATTTCTGGTTACATCATCGAATGTGTTGAGACCTCTAATATTTAATGTATCACTAAGAAAAGGACAGAAACCCTTAAAGTAGAATATAATAGACGTGTCTTTACTGTAAATATATATAACAAAAGTCATTACCACCCTCAGTAGACAGTGCAGTGGGTAGTAATGGTTGTGGCCCACGATGTCTGGCTGGAATTGTCTATGTGAATAGGTCAGTGTAGCGTCCTTTAGCTTCCATGGGACATGGCATAAATCATGGGACATGGGACTGAAATATACACTGATCAGCCATAACATTAATACCACCTGTCTATATTATTTGAAAAAAATTCAAAAAGATTTCTTGAGGCAGGGACTCCAGATATTTTAAGGTACGCTGTGGTGCTAAAACATTTTGATTAGTAGGACGTTTCCTGAATGTTACAGTTAACGTTCTTAGAACATTCAATCCGTTAAGTTTTGTGAATGTCTCTATTTATAGTGTTTAAACATGTAATATCACTTGGGTCAGTGTTTTAATTTTTAGTTTTGGGAACATTGCTTTGAACGTTTCCATAATGTTTCCATAAGTATTCTTCTTGCTGGGAACATTATGAGAGAAACATCCTAATAATGTTGGGATGCAAAACATACTTATGTCACACAGTTTCAGAGAATTCTTGAAACATTATTTCTGTAACTTTACAAGATATCTTTCCTGGAACCTTTTCAAAATGTTGCTACATTCTTAAAATGTTCTCTGATCCTTATAGGTGACCATGGGCCTCTTAACAGTTCACTGATGGACCACTTTTGGTAGGAACTGGCCACTGCATACTGGAGTTTTTGGGTTGTCTAGCCATCAAAATTTGGCCCTTTTTAAAGTCACTCACACTCCTTATACTTGCTTATTTGTTCTGCTTTCAGCACATCTACTTCATGAACCAACTGTTCACTTGCTGCCTAATATAACACACACCTTGACAGATGCCACTGATGAAGATAATTGCATGTGCCTACGTGTGACAACAAATGAGTCAATAGGTGAAATGCATTAAATTACTACTACTAAAAAATATAATAATACATTAATATTTATATATCAGGAAATAGAAAAAAAGAAAGAATAAACCTACCAAGCACACTGAGAGAGACGGTGACCTCCCCCAGATGTATCTTGTCATGTCGTGCAGTGACCTCGCAGTGATAGACCCCAGAGTCTTTCTGGGTAACACCACGCAGAGTCACTGTCGCCCCGTCAATTGAAGCCCGACCTTTAAATGAACCTGATAAAATGGATAAAATGGATCAGTGCAGATCACCATAACTAATACAACTGATCAAATCTTACAATTTATCTATCATCCTTTGCAATGCAGGATCTATATTTTTAAAACATTCTCTACAGCAGGGATTACCCACAGTAAAGATCCTTTTAAATAGAGAAAAAAAGAACTACATAATAGGTAGTTTTTTAAATAGTGATTCTGCTATTATTGAATAACCCTAGGAACTATTTCTAAGTGTAATAACAATCGTTAATAAACAATAGTGCAGTTATTTAACAGTGAGCCACTGCAAATCACCTGTAAATTCACCATCAAAATAAACATAGGAGACATCCTTTCCTTTCTTCTTCCATTCAATTCGAGGGTTGGTTTCCTTTTCTGTGCGAAATTCACAGGAGAGGACCGCATCTGTTCACGGGAGGAAGATTAAGGTTCAATAAAGAGCATGATGCAGCCCAGAATCTTTATGAAATACACTTTATTAACCCAACTCTACTTACTTGTATTCTCATGAACCTCCACTTTGGGCTTGCTGGTCATCACAGTTAGTGAGATGCTGTAAGGGACTGTGTAAAACAGAATTGGAGATAAGAAGAAGAAACATACTAAACTAGCTGAAATTAAACTCTCATTGACACAAATAACACACCCAGGTTGCTGCAAAACGTGATTCTTAAATGCTTACAGGTGTGGTCTTACACCCAAACACCACAATAGTGCTTCTCAATCTGCCATATAAAAAGGTTCTCAGAGGATACATTTAGGTAGTCCTCTTGGTGAGAGCTAGACCATTGATTTGTTGACTCTAAACATGGCACTAATTTGCCACCTTCGCCGTCGTGACAGCAGTTTGGTTCAAGTATGGAGGGCTTCAATCCTGCCTTGGCTTTGGGGCAACCCCAATAGCTTACAGATATATGCAGAACATCCTACAGCCATAAATGGTTGGTGTGGTGCAGTGTATAACCCCACTACCTGCCAGTGAGCTGCAACATGGGGGAAACTGGGGTTTAATTGCCGCTCTGGTTCATCAAACCAAGCTAAACTACTTACATGTATGCACCAGGAGTGGCAGAAAGTTGTCCAAAAGCAGTGTGTAAGACTGGTGGTGGAGAATGTGTCAAGATGCATGAAAACTGTGATTAAACACCAGGGTTATTCCACCAAATATTGATTTCTGGACACTTAAAACTCTATGAACGTGAACTTGTTTTCTTTGCATTATTTGAAGATTTGAAAGCTCTGCATCTTTTTTGTTATTTAAACCATTTCTTATTTTTTGCAAATAAATGCTCTAAATGACAATGTTGTATTTATAGAATATTATAGTTTATAGAATAAAACAACAATATTTATTTTACTCAAATATATACCTATAAATAGCAAAATCAGAGGAAGTGATTTAAACTAAAAATCTGAATGGGCAGAATCTGAACTTTACTGTTGAAGCATATACCACTACTGTCACACTCCCCTGCCTAAAACACTGTCCAGCATACATTCCCATAGCTGCTCCCCTGAGCATCCCTCAGGGCTGTGCCTGGAACGAATCTGCTTTGGAATGCTGAAGAGATTGATGGATAGTGTGGGAAAGACTGTCAAGTCTGGAGTCAAAATGGCAAATTTTAGTGTAAGTCAATGGATTTTTTTTATTGCAAGTCATTTAAATAATTAATTCCATTTGTTCATTCATATACATATTAGATTAGAAAATCTATTTTTTAAATATATCTAATATATAAATCTAACCAAAAAATACAGCAAGATTCAATTAATGTCAAATAACAATGGAGAGACATGAAGTTTTTTGTGAAAGCGACAATATACATATATTTTAGTTACATCTATTTAATTTAATTTTCAAAATAGTTTTATTTATATAGCGCTTTTTACAACGAATTTGTCACAAAGCAGCTTATCTTACATCTACATAATTATATCTAATAGTCAGATGTGTGTACTGTATTTTACACATAGCAATACATATGGTACATATTTATGATCTGACACCGTCAAAGGTGTGTTTTAAACTATAACTGTGTGCATATTTGCTTATTATATCACAGTAATCCACACCAACTTCACCTACAGGAAAAAGAGGATTAGTAAAAATCACAACCCACCCTAGAAAGTAATAACTAAATAGTCACTCCAAAGTAACAGTTAAAGCAGACAAAAATTCAGGCAATAATAAAATATTATTAAATATTACAGATGCTATAGCCTTTATATGAAATATCACAGTATATCATTCATATTACAAAATACATTCTTCTAAAGGTATACAAAAATGTACTCAATTAAATCTTATGTGATTTCTGAAAATTGAAAAAACTGAAAAGAACTAAGATGCAGGGTCAGTCAGGGGGCATCAACAACACAAAGTGATGAGCTGGAGGAGACTGTAGAGATAAGAGATTGTAGAGTTGTGGGGGTTCTTTTGAACTGCAGCATCATCAGCTTCACAATCTCAAAGTGTGCATCAGAACATCATGTAAACAGCATGAGGGCCTGCAGGGAACCCCACCCAGATCTACCTTCCCACACTACAGAAACATCTGTACACTTAAACTTATGTTGATTGCATCAATCGATGTGATAAACATAAGTTTATATACCTAAAACATTTGTTTGTATGCATTTATGTTGAATGAATTCAAAGAAAATGCAAACATATCTACACTAAAAAGGGTCCTTTGACTCCTGGCCAGTTTAGCTCAACCTAAAAAATGTAACTCCCATGTATTTTAATTCATTTTGGAGTATTATTATTGTTCTATTTATGATTAGATTTTTACTCAAATTAAAGGACAACAGTCAGATTCACATTATCTCAAAAAATAAAAAAAATTGCAAACAAAAAAAAAATGTAGATTTAAGTTTTTTTTTTGTGTGGCAATATTTTAAATACTAACTCTTTTTGCTCTACATCTTTAGGTCAGTATCATGTCTTTGTTTATCATCAAAACCAATTTTAGGTGTTTATAAAGTTTTAAACCTTTTATTCACCAGGAACTAAAGAGCATTAAAGCATTTCTCTAAATCTCCAGTTTTAAACAGGTTTCTCACATTTTGAAATGTTCTGTCTTTTTTTTTTTTTGGTCTAAACTTTATAAAACTGTCTATAAGAGAGTAAATGGAAGGTTACAGGTTGTTGAGTGTTTGTACTCACTCTGCAGCAGGGTCAGTAAAGCGCTGAAGGTAAGCAGCGGTGTTCGCCCCATCCTCCCTAGTGTCCGGTGCAGTGGTCAGTCAGTAGTGAGCTCTAACAGCGGTTTTGCAGCTGGACGGTGCAGGAATGTCTCTCCTCCCCTCCCAATGACCTCATGTAACACTATTTTACACTGAGGGTAATTGTGTTTCTTAAAGCCCTATCTGGACAGGATTCGTTTCTCAGGGGGTCCCGGGGTATTTTATTTCTGTCCAGAAAGACCATTACCAAATTACAGGCTGAATTTCCTACTGCTTTTCGCTGGACTCCATGGTCCTCCGGTAATTTAAGTCACGTCTGGATCCACATCTCTGAGTTTTGTCAACTTGTGTTTAATAAAATGGCTATTTTTCCACTGCTGCTCACCTTAATTACACTTTGGGCACGTGTTTCCACAGAGATCCACGTAAACACAACAGCGTGTGGAAGTGGAGAAGCTACTGAACATGATGTCATGTGACCGAGAAATACGAGAAAATCTCACTGGTCCTCCTGTTTTTTCAATTGCAGTCCAGATGCAAGAGTTTTATCACTGAGTAGAAGTGTGAAACATTTTTCACAGATGTCCCCTTGAAAAACTAATTATATCTGGATAGGGCTTTAGATGTTCATGTTTAAGATATGGTTGGAAGTGTTTCAAAACCTGCATCCATTGCAATGGACATTCATCACATATTTCCTTTTTTTAATGTTGTTTTGCACATAACACTAATTCAGAGTAACTTTTGTTCATCAAAATAGAGCATGAACCAATCAGTCAGTTCAGGAATTAGAGTGTGGCAGCAGTATAAAGCCAATAAGAGCTTATTTTTTACTAACTTCATGTGATTTAAACACTTTAATGTTCTTGTTCATGTTGTTTGTGACATATAAAAGGGTCAATGGCAAATATCAAATAAAAATACAATACAATGGACAATAAAAAAACATTTTAATGTGTTAGTTCATTAGATTTAACAGAATTTTATATTATGCTACTAGTTTCTTGTGTGCGTTACAAGTAGAAAACAGCATTTTTATATCTTTCCATTACTGTATCATAACTCAAAAGCAAGAAATGTCTCCTTTACAAGAGTGATTTCCTTTATCACACTTCATCCTGTAACTAAAGGTCTTGTAGATTGAGTGAAGCTATTCAGGACACTTCCATCATGCTTCAGTTTGTTTGCTCCAGTAAAGAAAAGCTTTGGGATTATGTATACAGTGGAAGACTCAAAGGGGTGTATGAAAAGTAGCCACTTACAAAAAAAGAGTGAGTGGATATTAGATACAGGGTGGGTCTGCATGACCCACTCATAATAAACACAGACATGTGTTGAAGCCATTACCACCAACTCTCAGGTTTAAACTCAGCACAAAGTACGACGTTCAGGGCAATAAATAACAGACGGGAGAAACCCAGTGTTCATTAGAGGAAATGCTTTTTCCAGGGAATATCTGTGAAATAAAATTGCATCACTATTAATTAATAATAAAAAAGAATTTTGGTCATGATTACAGAGATTCATGCACATCAATGATAACTATGGTTAACTAGTCTAGTCTAGCTTAAAACTTATTTATTTACTTTAGCATTTAATTAGTTCAATTTAGCATTTTAAGTTGTTTTTATCACCTGTTTTTGTATTTACAGCAGTGAGCAGCATTTTAAATGCATAAAAGGTGCTATAAACAGTAACTAAAGATTATAAGAATTTTATTAGTCAAAATTACAATAGAAATACAGCTCTGGAAAAAATGAGAGACCACTTAAAAATTATGAGTTTGTTTTTTATTTTACCAAATTTTATACCTCTGGAATATAATCAAGAGGAAAATGAATGATCACAAGCCATCAAACCAAGCTGAACTGCTTGAATTTTGCACCAGAAGTGAGTTGCATAAAGTTACCCAAAAGCAGTGTGTAAGACTGGTGGAGGAGAACATGATGCCAAGATGCATGAAAACTGTGATTAAAAACCAGGGTTATTAAACCAAATATTGATTTCTGAACTCTTAAAACTTTATGAATATAAACTTTTTCTTTGCAGTATTTGAGGTATGAAAGCGCTGCATCTTTTTTGTTATTTTAGCCATTTCTCATTTTCTAAAAATAAATGCTCTTTATGACAATATTTTTATTTGGAATTTGGGAGAAATGTTGCCTGTAGTTTATAGAATAAAACAACAATGTTCATTTTAATCGAACATATACCTATAAATAGCAAAATCAGAGAAACTGAAGTGGTCTCTAATTTTTCTCCGGAGTCGTGTGTAATACTGCTAAAACATATGAATACATTTTTATTAGTAAAAATTATAGGACTACTTTCTTTCAGACAGCATAAACAGTATTGGGTGAAAAATTATCACATTTAAACAGCTTGCCATAGAAACGTGACTTTATAAGTTTTATAAAAAAAAAAGTAGCATTATTGATAGAAACCAAGGTCTGTATGTGTTTTGATTAAAACATTGTTCCTCTTATTCATGATTAGATAATGCTTGTTTGTTTGACTTTTTTATTGAAGCTGCAGTGATTCAATATATCACACTTTGGACCCTATGAGAGCAGGTTCTGTGAAGTCACGTGGTCGTAATAAGGTGTTGTTTAGATAAGGAGGACTGTAAAATCAGCAGGATGTCTACAGCACAGGACAATGTTATTAAGCCCTGTTCTTCCTCCAGTCTCCTATATAAGACTAGAGGGATCTCTACAGTCACAACACAGAGACCAAATCTGAGTGAGGAGAGAAGAAAGAGCGAAAACGAGGAGAATTATTAAAGTAAGCAATCTTGCATCTTTTCTTTCTTTTTCTTTTATTTATTTTTCCGGCAGATTGACTGACAGTTTGATGCTTCTGTCTAATATTGGTAAAAAATACCATTTATTTAAAGCAGTATTTTAGAATGCAGTCATTTCATAAAGCTAAAAATAATGTGCATGTCTCTCTCTGCATCTCTTTTCTAGGTGTTTGATAAAACTGGAACTATGAGGATTTTCCTTTTGCTGTTTGGGAGCCTTGCAGGTACAGTTTAAATGTATTACTTGCTTGTTATAAATGATTTATAACTTAATATATTACATTGCCATCTGATCCTATCAGCAAACACATGTTTGGCTGAGTTTTAGCTTTGGCACTTCCTCCAGCTACTCTAGCTACTCTACTGTGATTAATTGCAGGCTATAGTACAGTAGGCTATATTGTCAATTTCCTGATTCAATAGTTCTAGATTTAATTTACATAATTGCTGACCTGATTCTAATAAAAACGTCAATACATCTTTATTAAAATTTCATGAATTGTTTGTTTTTCAGGACATCTGTTCAATTTTTTGACTTACATTTTTTAGATTGTCAAACAAATTTATGTGTTATCATTATGTACATTATGAGCAATAATACACATTACACTATAAAAAACTCCCAAAAATAATATTTAAACATAAAGTTGATAATGAATTAACTGATGTTGTTTCAGGCTGTTTGCCTATTAATTTGATCATCAGAAGTTATTTAGTTCTCAAAAAGCATTTTTTAAATTATTATTTGAAATAATAAAATATAATATATATATATATATATATATATATATTATATGCTTATATCAAGCAAAAAATCTGCCAATAGGGTACGCATTTTTCTTAGAAAGATTTCCTAAAAAAGCTATTTCAAAGTCTTAAAATGAGTGCAGTAAGAATTAAATCAAGCAAAAATCACCTTAAATTTGTGCACAAGAATCAGAATAATTTGATTGCTGACTTTTCTAAATGCTTAAAATAAGTTAAAAGTTCTAAGTAAGACTGAGTAAAATTACTATTAATTACATTACTGACTATTAATTACACTTACAATGCTCAATAATACAAATATCACTATCAGAGAAGAAACTATGATTTTTAGCCTGGAGATTTAAAAAGGTGTGGAGATATCAATCAAGTTAAGCTTAAATTATGTATTCCAATATTTCATCAATACCTGATCCTTGGTCCTGTGTTAGAAGCACTAGGTCACAATAATTGCATTAAACTGCATGTGTAAATTCATGCCTTTTCATAAATGGCACTGTTGATCATTATTCTATCATTATTCCTTCAGTGGCGGTGGCCCTCCCTGTGCAGGACTGGGTACCAGTGGAGAGTTTAGTCGCACCACCAGGAGAGAGGAACCCTCTGCTGGGAGACATTCTCCCTATTCAAGGCCGTGTCATCCAAGAGGATCCAAAACCTGTTGTTCAGGTGAAACCAGCGGAATTAAACCCAGTGCAACAGAACCAGCTGGTTAAATCCAAAAGTCTAGTGGAAGATGTGCCTGTTTTGAAGATTATAGAAGAGACAGAAGAGAGAGAATCTGTCATGAATGAGCCCAGAGGTCAAGTCCAGGCTCCATTAAACATGATGGAGGAGCATCTGCCAGCAGAGGAGCCAGTGGAGGAGCTAGAACCTGTTCAAAGCCTTCAAGAGGTTGCAGAGTTAAATCCCAACAGATTGGAGGAGGATCCAATGATTCAGCAAGAACCTGAGAAAGAGGAGACGTTTGTAGAAGATGAGGAGAATTTCCTGCAGGAAGAGGCATCAAAGGAAGGAGAGGAGTTAATGATGGGACTGGAACCTGAAGATACATTAGCAGAAGATGACAGACTGATCATACAAGAAGAGGAGTTATTAGATGCTGTGGCACCACCTATAATGGAGCTGGATGCTGTTCCAGAACCTCGTGAAGTCAATCAGAGAAGCCCCAATGAATTCTTGGAGGAGCCTGTGATGGAGCTAGAACCTAAAAAAGAGGAAGTGTTTGTTGAAGATGGGGAGAATTTCCTGCAGGAAGAGGCATCAAAGGAAGGAGAGGAGTTAGAGATGGGACTGGAACCTCAAGAGGCATTAGCAGAAGAAGAGAGAAATATCCTGCAAGAGGAGGAGTTATTAGATGCAGAAGAAGCCCCAGTAATGGAGCCTCATGAAGTATATCACAGAAACGCCAATGAATTCTTGGAGGAACCTGTGAAGGGGCTAGAACCTGAGGAAGAGCAAACATTTGTAGAAGATGATGATGAGAATTTCCTGCAAGAAGAGGCATCAAAGGAAGGAGAGGAGTTAGAGATGGGACTGGAACCTCAAGAGGCATTAGCAGAAGAAGAGAGAAATATCCTGCAAGAAGAGGAGTTATTAGATGCAGAAGAAGCCCCAGTAATGGAGCCCCATGAAGTGTATCACAGAAACGCCAATGAATTCTTGGAGGAACCTGTGATGGAGCTAGAACCTGACAAAGAGGAGACATTTGTAGAAGATGATGATGAGAATTTCCTGCAGGAAGAGGCATCAAAGGAAGGAGAGGAGTTAGAGATGGGACTGGAACCTCAAGAGGCATTAGCAGAAGAAGAGAGAAATATCCTGCAAGAAGAGGAGTTATTAGACGCAGTGGAACCCCCATTGATGGAGTTGGATGCTGTTCCAGAACCTCATGAAGTCCATCAGAGAAACCCCAATGAGTTCATTGAAGAGCCAGCAATGGAGTTACAGCTTGAGGAAACTTTTGTAGAAGATGAGGACAATTTCATGCAAGAGGAGGCATTAATGGAGAATCCTGAGGCAGCCCTGTATCCAGCGTTGGAGTATGAACCTTCACAAGACGAATTGTTAATGCAGCATCAAATCCAACAAAGAACAAAAGAAGCAGAGTCAAACATGATAGAGAATCTGCCAAGTGAGAAAGAGCTCATGATGCCTGATCAGGATAATCTGGATGAACCTTTAATGAATCAGAATGCAAGACAAAAGAGAGAAGACAGTGAGATGGAACCAGCTGATGGTAATCCATCCAGCAACAGTAAGTTAATAAGTTTTTATATTGCGTGCATAAGCAGTATAAACTATATAAATAGCTTAGGAGAGAGTGCAGTGGTAATTTTCATCTGAAATATGTCCACAGGGTGGCGGTCATGTAATGGTGTGATAAGTAATGGTAAATGTTACGTGTTCTTCAGTGGACCCAAGAAAGCACCTGATGCAGAGGTACCAGTGCATGGATGCTTTTCATTTCTCTCACCCTTGAGATACCAATATCTGGTTTGGTTCCCCCTCTCAGGTCTTTCTGTGTTGGAAAAAAAATTAACCATTCTCTGAACCAGAGTGAATTTGGATCAGAGTAAATCCTCTCATAGTCCAATAATTTTCCACTTACACATCTGTAGAACTAATTGTAATACTTGTTGAAATGTTGCTTCTGTTCTTCACCAGTTCTTCTGCCAGAACAATTTCCAAAATGGACATCTGGCTTCTGTGACCAGTAGATACCTGCACAACCAGATGATGGGGCTCATGGACAGAAATGGAGGTCGCAGACGCACCTGGATTGGAGGCCTGAGATACCTGGATGTAAGTTTCCATGGCAGTCAGTTTGAGTAGGCAAAAATATGATGTTATAAAGAAAACTTCACATCAAAGGACAAAAACTAATTTAATTTTATTAGTGGAAATCAATGTTAAAAGATTTTATTCTAAATCATTTTGGAGCATTTCTGTTGGTCCATTCATCATGATTTTTTTTTAAGATTTATTTTTAATTTTGTCCCATTTTCTCCCCAATTTGGAAGGCTGATTAGCTCACCCACTCATTATGGCTTACCCTATCCTTACCCTGCATACATGTGAACTCGGCCACCTCCTCTCCTTTCTCAATCGGAGGAAAGTGCAGCTCTCCAGCTCCAATACCTCAGCTAACAGATGCCTGTGCTGTGTACCGACACATCATCTTGGGAGTGATAAGAGGAGAGAGCATCATCTACCCACCCAAAGAGAGCTAGACCAATTGTGCTCTCTCTGACTCTGGCTGCTGATGGCAAGCAGCATGACGTGGGTTTAAACCGGTGATCCTCAGATTAGAGTGGCAGCGTCTTAGTCTGCAAAACCACTCAGAGCCATCATTGTGAAATTTTGACACAGTATGAAGGACAGTGTCATCAGTGTGTTTAAATTATATAGTAAACTCAGATAAATAAAATTAATCTGAAACAACATTATTCACAAGTAGTTACTCTAGCTATATCATTACTTTGTGTGAATCACTGTTATGTATTGTTTTCTGTATTCTCACATTCTCAGACTGGACGCTGGATATGGCTGGATGGGGCTCAGTGGGGCTATGCTGACTGGTTACCTGGAGAGCCGAATAACACAGCTGGTGTGGAAAACTGTGTGGAGATATTAAGTAAGCTCTAAGTTTAAATATACGAAGTTTACTATACAAATAAAGTAACCATAGTGTCCAAACATACATTCATATTACAATATTCAAATTAAAATGCCTGAAATAATAAAAGAGTTGTGCCTGTTCTTCTTGATATACAATGATTAACATTGGTGTCATGTTTTCTTACAGGTAATGGAAAGTTCAATGACATGCCGTGTTGGGATCTGAGGGCCTTCATCTGCTCCTATCCTTATTAAAGAGTCTCCCTGCCTTCTGCTCCTGACGTCACAAACCTTTTTGCCTTAAATGTTGATTCATATTGTATTTTAATTGTAAATATTGTAATTACATATAGTCTTCGTAATACATTATAAAGTATATTCCCATATTGTACATGTACATATGAATTATTATTGATGAATTGCTGTGACATGTGCCACATGACTAATGTATATAAAATTATGTATTAAAACATCTTTTTTGTACCATGACCTGTTGTTCTTGTTTTATCTATTTGTATCATGATCATCTACATTCACCAGTCATGTATTGTCATTCAGATAAACCAAGCAATTAATATATAAATAATAAAATGTGACATGTAGCTAAAGGTATAAAACACTGAAACTGTTAGAACCACCATAAAGTATTGTGACCTAAGATGGTATGCTTTCTTGATAACCTACAAGCAAAACTATTCATTTATTTATTTGTTCTAATATTTTTAGTTACTTTCTATAAGACAAATATGTGTAAATAATTGACCACATGATTACAGATAAATGAGCCAAAATATTATGATATGAAAATTTGTTATGAATAATATAATACAAATGGGAGCCCAATATCTCAAGCTAAAACATATTTGTGGGCAGATTTTTTTCCAGATACTTGAGGTATTGTCAACAAGGGAAAATATTATATTAAGAGATGTGTCAGTTTGAGCTGAGGGCTTGAAATTTAAAAGGCATTCAGATCATTAGAGAAATTTTTTTAAGGTTGGTGTCAGAGAATCAGTCCTTGGAAGTAAATTATTGGTCCAGTTTATTTTTGGGATGAGCTGTTTCACTTTATCTTCTTGATCTCTGTTTCTCAGTGCTGCTCCACAGTGGCAGAAGTCAGTTGCCTCTGGGAGATTACTGCAGCTTTTAGGTCATGCATCACAGAGGCCTTAGTCAGGCACTGGTTCTGTGCTGGTCGCTCTCAACACCCCAGCTCCCCGCTTTCTGTCCCCTCGCCCAGTCTGGAATTCCAGGAATCCCCCGTTTCTCGATGTCAACTGTGGGATAAAGAGAGAGCCGCTCGGTCTGACAGCAGCGTTTGTTCTGAAGCCAGCAGCCTCCCATGATGATCACCCATTAAAAACATGTCTGTTACTAGAAAAATGGATCAAGCTTAGAAACTCTGGGGAGCTGGGCATGTGTGTGTGTGTGTGTGTATGTGTGTATTTCTGTGTTAGGGTGTGCTAGTGTTGACAGGACGGACTACCATCTTTTAAGTTACAGATTGGGCACAGTGTTTCATGGCCCATTAAAATATCAGCACTCATCAGCATGCACTCTTCACCCTTTGCCATTACATCAGGCCTTTTATTTTATTTTATTTATTTCTAATTTATATACCACTTTATTCCCAATTTACAAGGCCAATTACCCAACCCACTCTTAAGGACGTCCCCTATTACTAGTGATGCCCCAACACCAGGAGGGTGAAGACAAGCACATGCCTCCTCCGACACATGTGAAGTCAGCCAGAGCCCTGAAAGATCCTCTCAGCACAAGGCGTCTGTGGGCTGATGTATCGGAACCGAGTCGCTGCGCTTTCCTCTGAGCACTGTGTAATTCTAATTGGCAATGCGGCATCAGCAGCAGCTCAAAAAGAGGCGAGGCTAACTTCACTAGTAATAGGGGGAGTTCTAATGAGTGGGTTGGGCAATTGGCCTTGTAAATTGGGGAGAAAATGGGATAAAAATTTGAAATAAAAAAGCGAAAAAAAAAAGAAAATCAAAAGCCAGCTCTTCACAAATTTCTTTCTCACACATGTACACAACACACAAACACATATGCGCAGTTACGGATGTACAAATATGAATGCAATTAAAACTAAACACATCTCCCCAGCCCATGCACATGCACTCACGTGCAACGATATGCAGAAATGCTGTCTGCACGTGAAACACCTAAAACTTACTATGACTTCTGAACCAGCGAATAGAAATTGCTTAATAGTCATAAAGTACAAAGCAGACTGTGGTATTTTGAACCAGGAAAAGAGATGTTATTTGCTCACATGAACCTGATATCGAACACTCATATACTTATAAACATTTATGATAGGCCACTTATCCATTACTCATCGTTGTCAAAATGAGTACAAAGAGACCCTGAGGAAGTAAATAATTCTGAAAATTTAATCAATGACTAACTGCTCCAATTTTTATTTTTATCTGGGCTTTTATTGATACTGCACAAATCTAGTGTCTTTTGGAGACTGTGAGATAAACACATTTCATTTAACGTTACTGTCCTCAGCGGGTGTTGCTGTGATCTCTGTCCCACAACACTCACGGTGCAGTCTCAGTCACTAGTTAGCTAGTTTGTTAACTAGCTAGCTAGTTGGCTAGATCGTTAGTTAGGTAGCTAGCTAGCTAGTTAGGTAGGTATTTAGTTAACTAGCTATTTTGTTAACTAGCTACCTTGTTAGTTAGATAGTTAGTTGTGAAGTTAGTTCTTATGCTCATCTGAAGCTACATGAAGTTTGGAGGTGTGTAGTGATGTGACTGCAGAAAGTTCCTCTCTGCACTATGCTTCTCAGCATCTCCTTTGTTATTTTACACTGACAGAGCGAGTCGCTGTTGTTCCTAGTCACTTCCATTGGGTTATCATATCACTGACAGTTGGCTGTGAAATAGTTAGTAGTGAGTAGTGAAATTTCACGACTGGACTTGTTGCACAGGTGCTGCATCCTATCACGGTTGCCAGCGAGCAGTTAGCTAGCTAGTTAATTAGATAGCTAGTTAGCTGGCTAGTTAGTTAGTTAATTAGCTAGCTAGTTAACTAACTAGCTAGTTAGCTAGATACTTAATTAGGTAGTTAGTTAACTAGCTCTTTGGTTAACTAGCTACCTTGTTAACTAACTAACTAGCTAATTAACTAACTAACTACCCAACTAGTTAGCTTACTAACTAGCTAGCTAACTAGTGACTGTGAGACTGCACTGTGAGTGTTGTAGGACAAAGCTCACAGCAGCACCCGCTGCTCGCTGAGGACAGTAACTGAAGAGCATGTGTTCATCTCTCTAGTCAAGTTAATTAGTTAACTAGTTAGGTAGCTAGTTAGTTAGTTAGTTGGCTAGTTAGTAAAAAAAATAGGCAATGACATCATTTAGGGACTTCTAGCAACTTTTAGGACTGCCAATAGATACGTTCCTTACTGGAGAATTAACAACACTACACTGAAGTTCACTGAGCTCCTGAGAGTGACCCACTCTTTAACTAAAGTTTGCAGAAGCAGTCCCAGCATGACTAGCTGCTGCTTTTATACACCTGCGGACATGGAAGTGATTGGATCCTGAGTTCAGTGATTTAGATGGGTGAGTGAATATTTTTGGTAATATAGTGTATCAGCTCACAACTTGGACAACTGTGGGATTTTCCAAGCCATCCCTCAAGGTAACACTTCGTGACTTTCTGTAACCTACTGGTATGTTTTAATTAATATTAAGCAATATCCTCAAACCTGTGTGATTTTAGGACACTGTCTTTACTATTATATGTAAAGTTTTGTGTGTGAGGCACCCGGAAGCAGTAGCTGAAACCAGGATGGAGCTGTAGAGCTGCTATTTAGAGGTGCAGGGTGGGTCGCTGAGGGGGAGGTGGCTCTGGTTCAACCATGAATCATTTTATGATAGTGTCTGGTTGGAGATTATGTGAAGTATCTGCAGTGATGAAGCTAATCCACTCCACCAAGAGTTCTGGGGGCATGGCCTAACCGAGACCACAGCACCAGTGTATTAGATTAGGTCATTTGCCACTGTGCCATCTGAGCCCGCAGAGCTAGATAACATATGTGAACCAAGCGCTGCCCTTAACCCCATCTGTTACAGCCAGAGTGCCAGAAAGTGAGGCTCCAACTAAAAACAAACCCAATGTGGATTAAAGCAGCTCAAACATTCGTCCAACATTCTCTCCTGACTTACTGCATCTGCCTTTATAGGTTCATCACAACAACATTCCAACAGAGCCCAGTTAAACACACCATGAGAATTATACAATACATTTTATAGTACAGTCTTAGAGGTGTGTGTGTTTGTATATAAAATATGTATATAGAGCTCTGGAAATAATTAAGAGACCACTTCATTTTCTGAATCAGTTTCTCTAAATTTTGCTTTTCATAGGTATATGTTTGAGTAAAATGAACATTGTGGTTTTATTCTATGAACTACAGACAACATTTCTCCCAAATTCCAAATAAAAATATTGTCATTTAGAGTATTTATTTGCAGAAAATGAGAAATGGCTGAAATAACAAAAAAGTTCATATCCATATTTGGTGGAATAACTCAGTTTTTTAATCACAGTTTTCATGCATCTTGGCATGTTCTCCTCCACCATTCTTACACACTGCTTTTGAATAACTTTGTCACTCCTGGTGCAAAAATCAAGCTGTCATCAATCAGCTTGGTTTGATGGCTTGTGATCCTCAGTTTTCCTCTTGATTATATTCCAGAGGTTTTCAATTTGGTAAAATCAAAGAAACTCATCATATTTCAGATCTGTATTGTGGCTTCATTAAAAAAAGGATCTTTATTCAAAATAGTAAGCATACAGGAAAAGAGAGAGACACAGAGATATTAGGTTTTGAGTGACAGCCACAATATCTAATTTTGTTTGGTTTGTTTTGTTAATCTAATGCTAATGCACAACTCATTATTTATTAAAATTGGTTGCATTCAATCCAGTTACAGGAGAAGCAGGTTATGTAATTATTTGGCAACATATATTATACAATATGTGGTAAGTATATTCCCCAAGGATATAGTGACCTACTTCACAGCACATTACGAAGGCATGTGTTTAGATGCAGAGCCACATAATCAGGTATCAGTACCCGGCCTGCCTAGCTTTCAGTAGGGCATCTATTTAGCCAGAGGAACCAAATATCACTGGCATGAATCACAGAGGCTCCATATCTGAACCAATTCACTTACACACACACAGAGCTACGGTTCTTTTAAAATGTTATTTGGAACCTAATTGCACTCCATTTTCAAAACAGTTGGGACAGTGGCTTAAACTGAAAAACTGTTTTAACTGAGCAACCTGTTCACTTAGTCAACTTGTATAAACAAGGCCTTCAAAACCTGTGTATATTGTTCAGCATGAATGGTAGCTTCACAGATATGCAAGTTATCCATGCCATGTGCACAAATGTAACCCCATCCTATCACGGATGCTGGCTTTTGAACTGTGATAAGTTGATAAGCCGGTTGGTACCCCTTCACTTTATCCCAGTGTTTAGATTGATTATGATTTCCAGGAAGGAGTATTTTGCCAAGTGGTTAACTCATTCCCAGCTCTATTTCCCAATCAAGTTATTGAACCACTGCCAATACAACTAATTAGTTGCTAAAGTTTTCATGAGGTGTTCAGTTCTTAGCCCATTTTAGGGAGTCTGTTGTCACTCTTGTTCCAATATTTCTCAGGTTTAAACTATACACAAAGGAGTGAAAAACAATCAACTAGTATTGTAGATTTGGTAGTTATGTAGTGTAGTTTGGTAGAAATAGTGTGGATGGCAGACGGGTTAGAAATTGGGGATAGGCCTTAGGGGATTTATAGCAAATTTAGTCTTGTTTATGTTGGTGGGATTTGGGTTCAAAGACCGCGTGTGCTGTGTGCTGATGGCAGTCATAAAGGAACTGTCAGAAGGAGCTGAGAGATCTAGTCAGTGGTTGTGGATAAAAAAGGAATGATGTTAGTTTCAGAAGGTCACCGTGTGTTTGGTATGAGTGATGTTGGAATAGTGGTATCAAGGTTGTGGGCAGAATCTTGTAATGTTGTATGTAGTGAGCTTGGGGGCCTGTGAAGAGTTGTGTGATGTAGTGGATGATAAGTGTATTTGTAATAGTACATTTTGGTATTCTGTGTTAAATGTTGCTGATTGAATTATAAACGGCCACAGCAACCTAGGGAGAGTATGGGAATGGCCCTTATGTGTAAACCCAGAATTTATGTGCAGTATTTATCATCTTTCTATATTGCGGTATGTTACTTAATAACAGATATTCTCAGTGAAGATAAACCATCCAGCAGGCAGGAATGGCTCCCCAGTACCAAGGTGACTCTAAGGTGCCTCTAAGCTATAAGGTAGTGAGATTGCTAGCCTAAGGAACTGCAGCAATGGGAAATATGCAATGATATGGAGTCTCTACAGCGACAGGTCCTGAAATATCCCAGTCACAGTATGTAGTTTCTCCAGTGGGGGGTCATAAAACAACTCAGACATGAGCTTAAAAAAAAAAAGAAAAAGAAAGGTTAATCAAACTGAACTAAACAACCAACAAAGTCCATCTGCCCACTATCCCCACTTGACCTATCCCCTGACACATTATAGTTAAAACTTTTAGAGACTTGCCAGGTCATTAGTTCAGTCTCAGGTTATCCTGCAGCTTGACTCCACCCAGTTGATTAAAACTAAGGGTTGAGTCACTCTACCCAGCAGAGTTGTCCAAACATCCAGACTTGGAGAATTCTCAGAGCTTTAATTTCCTCATCTGTGTCTACGGGGGATACTGAACCCAGTGTGCCCATTCCAAAGTAATCATAAATTCAGCTGGCACAGTGTGGGGGGGCTTGGTCTAGTGGGCCTCTTTCTGCATGGGGGTAAAGGGATATGAAGTTATGGAAGCCTGGTTTCAGCACAGGATCTACGGGTTGTCTGAAAATAACCAAGTAAAGAGCAGGCTACTGATTGTTCTCAGGCAACACAGATTATGAGCCCACCATTACTGCACGGATGGAGGCATGTACAGTAAAATGATCCTTGTTCCCTAGCAGCTCAGGCCATTGTGAACACAATGAACATCTTTACTGCCCAATCCCACCCTATTTTACAAACAACGTAGCTGCGCTAAAGAGCCTTGGCTCCGCTCAGAGGGATCAGTCATTCTATTTAGTCAGACCACTGTGGCTTTAAGCTGCACCATTCTGCACCTCTTCACTAGCTTTAATTTACAAACTCTATTAAATATAGCTCAGTGATTTCATGGGTGGGCCAAGAGGGGATAGTGCTGCTTTATAAACTGGGGATGCCCACATGATGCCAACAATTGAGAAGACCAGGAAGGAGAAGAATTCTCTCTACAGGTCAGTGGGACTGTGTGAATTTAGTAAAACTTGCAACATTCTGAATAAAGCATATTTAAAGGTGATTTCCACCAAACAGTGGTTATGACAGGAACCATTTGGTTTGTTTTCATGCAGTAAGAACAAACCAATTGCAAAAAAATTGCTGTTTCTGTTGTTTGTAAACAACTTGTAAACAACTGAATTTTTATATATAATAATATATAATATATAATAATATATATATATATTATGCAGAATGACCAGTGGCACAGTAGTTTTCTCTGCATTAGGGTTTTCTAAATATTTAATTATGTTTTTGTTCCAGAGCAAATACATGTGGGTTTAAGATAAAAAAAAAAAAGATACAACAGATCATAAATATTTTTATAGTAATTCTTGTGCGATGCTTGTTAAGGCTATTTACAGCAGCTTTTTTCAGTAGGTTTTTTTTTTGCGAACGTTTCCCACTTCAGTCCTACTAGGAGGTGTTTTTTTTTGTGAACAATGCCTAGTACGAAGATTTGCTCCTGCAGAGTGTGTTCTGAAAGTGAAATAAATATTAATAGTGTAATTATTTATTTATGCTCATAAATATATCCACACTTGTTACATCCACAACTTCATCAATGTAGCTATACATTTTCTTTATAATAAATGTATGATTTAGCTTTTAAAGGCATTGAGTACTTTGGCATTAAGATTCTTGTCATCACCTCTGTGAATATTTCTAGCTTTGTTACCACTCTTAATTTGTTTTGTTATGTATTTAATAACAAATTAAGAGAATTTTCAAAACAATCAATTTAAATTTCATGTCTGTTAATATTAAATCTGTGAGCAAAAATAAAATAATAATGTTGACTGATGATCAAATACACTGTACAATGTTTTCAAAAGCAACAGCAGTAACCACACCGACTGAAAGTGATGTCTAAATTGAATTCAACAATGGAAACAAGTGGGCGACGAAGTGCACCGATAAACGGCATCATCAAGCATCCAGATCACATCAAACCTCAGCCCAACATCACAGAGGAGGGCAAGTAGTGCGCTACATGAACATCCATAGAACTGTAACAAAGCACCCAAAACAAGAGTGCTGCAGTCTTACACACTGTGCTCTGTTGTGTTATAGAAGAACTGGATAGAAAGGCAATGGCTGGAGAAGCTCTGAACAGGAGAAACTCCTGGGAGCCAAGCGTCTTCTACTCATTAGGACTGGAAACCTTTTGCTTTGCAGGGCATGAGATCAGCATCCGGGAATCCCTGGACACATACGGTGCCCTCATCTGGCCTGGGGTGAGAAAATACACATGAAAATAAAGTCTTATTAACATGACAAACATCAGTTAATACAATAAATATATTTGTGTTCAGGCAGTGACGTTGTGCAACTACCTGGAAAAGGAACGGGAGCAATTTAATATGCTGGATAAGGCAGTGCTGGAGATTGGAGCGGGAACAGGGCTGTTGTCCATCGTGGCCAGTTTAATGGGTGAGTGAGCTTGTGTTTTAAAAAATTACCAGTATCTTCATTATCTTTAGTTTATAGTTTTTTCTGAGGATAACAGACTGACATGACAAGGTCAGAAACTAACTTGCTACAGAAAAGTTAGTTAACGAAATTTCTAGCGTATTCTGGATCACTGTATGATTCTTGTATGCATAATTATATTGTTTTATAGAGTTTAATATTTCAGCAACATTATCTTAAATCTGATATACCGAAAGAATTAATTACACTATCTGAGGGGTTGGCAGCATATGAGCTTGAGCTTCTGTTTTGCTGTTTGGAGAAGTGAAGGGATTTGCACCAAAACTCATCCATCTCTCTATTTAAGATTTTAAAAAAATATGTGGGTAAAACACAAAAATCATCCTGCTTCTCTTCATCTAATGATGCACCCCCCCAAAAGCCTTCAATTGCATTGTAGAGGCAGGTTTAGCTGTACTGATCTCTCACCAAGAGGTACTCTACCTAACTTAAAAGCAGTTAAAGCACTTTTAAAGCACCCCCTCTTGTGGAAAGACGGCATCCCAGTACTCTTTATTTTTAATATAATTATATTTAATATAATTTAATATAAGTACAGTTGAACAGCTGTTTGTTTGAGCTTCTCAATGCTGCATTGTCTGTAGGTGCATGGGTGACCGCCACGGATCTGCCCGAAATCCTCAACAACTTGAACTTTAACCTCTCGCGCAACACAAGAGGTCGCTGCAGGTACACACCACAGGTGGCCCAGCTGACCTGGGGGGAGGATCTGGCCCGTAACTTCCCCAGCTCCATCTACAACTACGACTACATCCTCTGCGCAGATGTCGTGTATCACCATGACTGTCTGGATGACCTGCTCATCACCATGAAGCACTTCTGCAGGCCTGGCACGACCTTGCTCTGGGCCAACAAGGTCAGACATGGAGGCTGTTAAAAGTGGGCAGAGGGATCTTGTCAGAAATCTATACAGGTGCATCTAAAAATAATAGAATATCATTGAAAAGTTACCTTATTTCAGTAATTCACTTTAAAATGTGAAATTCATATTATATAGACTTGATATAACACAGTGGACCAACACCAGCAGACAACATGGATCTCCAAACCATTACTGATTTACTCAGTAAATTTTACATTTCATTTGGAAATCACGAAACCAGAGTCTGGAGGAAAAGTGGCGAGACACACAGTCCAAGCTGCTTGAGGTCTAGTGTGAAGTTTCCACAAAAGTCAGTGCAGTTTTGTTTTACTGGAAAATCTTACAGCACTAAATGCTTCCCTCTGCTGACAACTTTTATGGAGATGCGGATTTAATTTTACAGCAGGACTTGGCACACTGCCAAAAGTACCAATTAGTCTTATATATAAAATAAAATAATAATTGAGATACTGATTTTTGGGTTCTCACACCAAAAAAGGTCACTTTGTGTGTAATACATCTACACAATATATGAGTTTAACATTTTAAACAGAATTACTGAAATAAATTAACTTTTTAATGATATTCATTATTTTAGATGCACCTATAGCTTCATTTGACCTCTATTGATAGCATTATGCACCATATTCTGCATTATCAATTCTTAACAGTCTGGTCTGCTTGTTGTTGGAACAATCCTACAATCCCAAGCCTACAACAATCCAAGCCTATCAGTAGCTCTGTAACTTCCATTCTGAAGAATTTACTTGTAATTTTTAAAGATGTTTCCACAGTTAAATTTTCTATTCTGAATTAAGAACTTGTACTTGTATACATTTTTGACTAAACTAATATAAGGCTATGTTCACATTACCAGGCTGAAGTGACTCAAATCTGATTTTTTTTTTTTGCTCAATATGGCTCAAACCTGATTTTCCTGCTGTGTGTGAACGTGTGTAAATGTGCCAAATCAATATATTTTTTATATCAGATTTAAATCATTTTCATATGTGGTCCTAAATTAGATATATGTCTGATCCATGGACATAACGTTACTATATTAATGTGAACGGCCAAATCAGAATTCATGCGTCTTTTTGTATTTACACATGCGCTACGTGCTTCTCTCTTGTATCCACCCATCTCCTGGTGCGCAGCTGTGCCAGCGACAGCTACGAGTCGTCTCTCAAATATGAGTTTTTTTTGTTGGTGGTGAAAAAGGTGACATTTATACACGTATCAATGTGCGCATGTAAGCTGTTTCAGAGACAGATTCGTTCACATTAAACACAGATACGAGATCTGAGCAAAAAATCGAATTGGAGCAAAGTGGCTTGTAATGTGAACGTAGCCATTAAAAGCGGTATTCTCTGACGTATGCACACTAATGTATGCACCATCTTCATGAAGGTAAAATAGTATAGAATATTAGGGTTAACTTATTTCAAATCGATCACAAGTTTACTCACTAATTGTGTTGATCTGATTTCTTTCTAGATCCGTTTCCAGTCAGATCTGCGTTTCATTGACAAATTTAAGGCAACCTTCAACACCACGCTGCTAGCAGAGATCCCAGAGGAAGAGGTGAGAATCTACCAGGCCACGGCCCTGCAGTGAGACAGGAGAGAGAAGATACCAAGAGCAAGAAATAGAAGCACAAAATCACGTCCAGTTTGCTGGAATTATAATGTGTGTATTCTGTGTAATAGTGTGTGGTGTGTGATGTTTGTCAGTTTTAGGAAATGTCCATCAGCTCTGGATTAACATGAACATTCCTGACATCAGTACATAACGCATAACTCTCAAACAACAGACTCTTAATTCCTGGTGTCACATGTTTACGCTACATAATAACCAATGTTTTGGGACAGTAAGCATTGTGTTTATTTAGGTTTTATGCAATAATCATGCAAATGTCAATATATATGTTTTTTATGTCATGCCTAAAAATATTAAAAACTATGAAAACCTAGCAAGTCTGCTTTCTATAATGATCAACTGTTGGACTCGTACTGCCACCTGCTGGTCATAGCCACTAAGTTCAGGTTGTTACTGCATAGGACAATGCTGAAACAGTTATATGGCTTTAGGACAATTTCTTGCAACCAATATAAAGCACCTTCATGGGGAACAGCACTCGTGGGAGTTTACAGCATGATGGAATGTGGGCCTCCAAACCTTGCTAAACAGAGCTAAGAATGATACCAGACAAAACATCCTGATGATGCTCTCCTCTTAACATTTTGGTGCCGCCTGCAGAAGAGTACAATAAACAACCTCTATTTAGGATCATCACACTTCTGCAAAAACTTCTGCTATTGCTTCCCTTCTGCTATGGAAGAACACTGAAGAATCAAGCAGAGGAATGAAGCACATAAGGACTGGAATGAAGGAGCAGTGATTGTGGAAATCTGATCCCTCTCAAATATGATGTTAACTATTGGTAAACTGAGCCAATCACAATGCTTGCTTTCAGCATATCTGTAATACTCCAGTACAGAGTCAGCACCTACAGATTTGGAAAAAATTAAGATACCATTTCAGTTTCTGAACCAGTTTCTCTGATTTTGCTTTTTATAGGTATATGTTTAAACAAAATGTATATTGTTGTTTTATTCTATTAACTTAATTTCATTAATCGAATTACTGTTTTAATGCAGTTTTCTTTATATATAGAAGCTGCCACAGTAAATCTCTGTATAGACATTCAATTCTGTTAGAAACCTGTAAACAGTGATTGGCAGTGATTTTCCAAAGCAGAAATGTAAGCACCAGGTTTAATATAAAAGCTTGATGTAAAGTTGAAGGGGTCTGATTACCATTCCATAAAAACTAAAACATTTGAAATTAAATGTAAAGAAATCAATAGCTTGCACATAACTTTAAATAGTGCTGTCTGTTTAAATTTGTTACGCAAGAACTAAAAATTATTATCAATCAAAAATCTCTTATTTAAACAATATCTGAAGTATACAGATATACTTTTTTTTTTTTTTTTTACAATATTGTCCAGCCCTAATTTGGACAGGTGGCAAGACGGTAGGGAAAAAAACTGAAAACACACCAATCATATTTGCATTTTGTGTGCATGGGGCCTTTCAGGAACCTCTCACTATTTCACAGGTATCAGGATCCAAAAACACAGAAAAATATATAAAAAAAGGTTTATTGTAATTAGTACTATTCTATTAAATGTCACAAATAAATGCATTGAGTTCATTTTTTTTAAAACATTATATTTTAATTTCCAAACTTATATTAGGTTACAGAAAAGTTACTTTTGTGGAGTCAGTACAACAGTTTCTTCTCTCTTTTTTTAAAGATTTCCAATGGGAGCCCAAACAAACCTGTATCCCACACTGGGATACACATGAATAAATCATACACACATACTCCGTAGTGTTACTGACCTGGAGAGGAGGATTCTACAAACTAATCTTCAGAGGTTCTGATACATTATGCAAACAAAGTACCTCAATTTCCTATAAATTTCAGTGGGTAATAAAGTTTTTTTAGATACCTGATGCCGGTCAGTTGTAAAATGCGTAGAGCGAACAACAGAAGTTCACCTCTAAAGCTCAAATAAGAGAAAGAAAAAAAAAATGGCTCTTCAAAAGAACTCCCTAAAACAGCTGCCCACAGAATAACAGGAAGCCAAACACACATTCACACACATACACACAATCATACACACGCACACAAACACACATACGGGAAATCTACAAAAGAAAGCCATTAATTCATCCAATCATACGAAAAAATTGTCCGTAGATCCAAAGACATGCCCCAATGGGGCAAAATGGCAGCTGGCTGTGCAGATTCTTGGAGTCAAGGAGACAGCCATCTTGAATTTTCCAAATGTGAATGAAGCCAGCACTTTCCAGGGGAAAAATACAAATCAAAAAGGAGATAGCCTAACTATTTCACACAGAGGTCAAACTACACATTCTCCAGCAGCAGGTGGTGGGCTGGTTGAGAGAGACAGGGTTTTCTTCGCAAGGCTGCGAGGAAGGATCCAATGAGTTGTGCTAATCCGAGTGGAGGCCGAATGGCAGAGTGCTGCTACTTCAAAGTGACTCACCTTAAAAGTCCTTCTGTTGAAAACTTGACCCAGCAGGATCAAATGATCTGCGCTAGCACCAAACGCAGTGTCGTGATTTAACAGGAAAAGCCATACAGCAGAAAGAGCAGGATGAAAACAACTCACCCCTTTAAAGTCCATGCTCTTCAATGCCCGTATCAGAGATAAAAAGGGAGATAATCTAGGTGTGCTAGAAGAAGGGGAGAGGGAACTTGCGTGACTGATAAATCCCTTGAAGACCGCCTCCGGAAGAATTGCAGACAACGAAGTGAAGATGCAAGAGTTAGTCCTCATCGTCGTTCTCATCGTATTCCTCGTCGTCATCATCGTCTCCCATATAAGAGACTGGGGTTTCCACGCGAGAACCACTGTAGTGTGAATCGTTGGAGCTGGAGGCCATCGTTCCGTCTGCTCCACTATCACTGGGGACAGAGAAGAAGCAACAGATACAGATATTAAAATTTAAATAAAAGCAATTATTATAATAATCACAAAATTAACAATATTAACAAGATTAACAAGAACAAGACTGTTTTGCTGCAGTCAATTGCTACACATTTATAGAGGTTAGAAACGTGAAAGAAAGATTGTAGGGGTGGGATTGAAGCAGGAGCAAATGTTTTACAGGCAAATGGTCTGACAATTCAAATAATAGTCAACCCCCAAAAGCAGAAAAGATCACTTACCTGCCGACATGAAAACGACTCCCATTAGTGGATGATGCCCCCATCATGTAGACATTACTGATCGGGCCTTGTGCCATCTCTGCAATACAAATACAGAAAATACTTTTATTGTTCATGATTATGCAGGATTAAGGCATTGTAGTATCGTTTTTGCAATATGCAGTATAGTCACATTGCAGAAAGTACAATGTTTAGAAGTAGGACTGTGTCATCATATAATTTGCAATATATTGTGACAGTAGTAATATGATAAAAAACAAACAAAAAAAAACCATTATAATAGCAGTACTGTGCATTTGTTTTACTTTTTACTGAGGCTGTAAGGATATTTTTGTGTTTGCAGTTTAAATTAATGCACTCAATAATCACATATTTTTTATTTATTTGGTATGTAACATTACTTTTATGTTCATTCATATCTTTTGTTACAGTAATGTATTCATGCCTGAATTTTTATATTACACTATATAAAACTGCATAATAAAAAACATACTGCAATTAGTGGTGTTAATCAATTAAAAAAACATTGTTCAATTACACAAACAAGCTTTTGTGATTCATTGTAATATATTGCATTTTCTAAATATTTTATATCAGCTATTTAAAAGTAAATTAAAAGAATGAAAGCAAGACTGACTAAACTAATTCATATTGGGTGTCAATCATTAAAAAAAATATTGAATTAATCACAACATTACGAGACTAATCATGATTACAATGGGTTAATGCATTAACATTGACAACGCTAATTGCAGTGCGAGTTGTTTTCCAATATTGTCCTGCCCTTCTGCAATTACACTGCAGCATTAATGTATTATCATCCTGTAGTATCATCCTTTAAGGTTACTCACTCTAAGTTCATGTAAAAAATGAGATATGCAGTAAACAAACATTGTCTGACCTGTAACATAAGGCTCTAGTGCTTTGGGCACAAGACTCCTGGCGACTTTTAAGTCTTCTGCAGAGCATTTGCCCACCTCCAACCCACACGCCATGCCCATGCGCTTTAATACCTCAATGTCATCATGGATCTCAAACATACTGTCAAAGTTGAAGAGGTACTCAAACCTGCACAACAACAACACCGAGGAGAAGAAGAGGGTATAAATTAGTGTGTATGAATTTTTTTTTATCAGACAAACAAACATATCATATAACACAAGACTAAAAATGTTTCTCCACACAGTCTAAAACCACAGAGTATCATAAAGTAAACTGTGTTTTTATGGGGAAATTGAGATGTGAAATACATGCTCAAACAAGTAAGCAGATACACCTCACTTTATGGTCACATCATGCTAGTATGCATATGTATTCTTAAGAACCATATCTAATGTAGGAAAAAGGAGCAATATACACCAATAGAAAGTCAGTGTTTACTTGTCATTGGAGATGCTGCAGTCTATGACTGTTTTCTTGCTGGTGTTTATGATGATGAAAGGCAGGTGAATGACTGAATTGTCCGCTGGCGGCCTGTTTGTTTGCTGCTCTGACTGACGGTTACGCTGCACAAGGTTCTTAAAGGCAATTTGCTGCACACAGACATTACAACAAAATTTACATTAGCATAAATCACAAACAGAATATTTAAATATATACACCTTTTAAAACAAACAAGCGTGCCCCTTAATTTACCCACCTGTAAAATGAGCTCTTGGAGCTGTGACTGTTTTTGTTTAATTCTCTCCAAACGTCTTTGTCTCTCCACCTGAAAGACAAAAACAAAATTGCAAATCTCACATATGAAACTCTCAAAACTGCCTTCTTCCACCAATAAAACATTGCTCTAATGCAAACTGTAGGTTTCCCAAATGATGTTGAGAAGCAAGAGTGCAATAATAACATTAATAACCTCAATGCTGGACTACTGCAAAGCCTTCCTTGCTGGATGCTCCTGTAAACCAGTAAATAAGCTCTAACTGGTTCAAAATGCAGCAGTTGGGGTGCTTATAAGAACTAGAGAAATCGACCATGTTACCACAATTGTCTCATCCTTACACTGGTCCCCGTTAAAGCTAAATGATATAGCAAAACAGCTTTAAAATAATGATAATGCTCCACTGCTTCAAATCTTGCAAAACCCTACATCTTGCAAAATCCTACAACCCCGTCACATACTTTCACTTACTTACTCATTGTTAGTTAACTTTACTACAAAAACATTCAAAGCATTCAAAGTTCCCTAACTTTGCCCTGAAAATAGTACAAATATGTCTTGGGGTGGGGGATACTGAATTGAAGAAAATGAAGAATGATATATGCTCAGATATATAAGCTCAGACCTAATAGACCACTCGAACCCACCTCTAGGTTCTGACACTCCTGAGCAGAGTTAGTGGGGAGTCCGATCCACTTGATCTCTTTCTTCTCTTTTGAGATTATGTTCATGGCCATCAGCACATTCAGGGCATCATACACCCGCCGCCGGATATTCTTCTGATCATATACGTGCTGGGGAGGATGAGAAAAAGGGAACATAATTAAGAATGCACCAATTTAAAATTAACTCACTGATAACACAAGATGAGGCAAGACACAATACCAGTTTTCCGCCCACAAAGACACAATTTTACATCATAACTTAATATTTCAGGGATGTCCTGATTTCATACAAATTATAAATAATATGGATGTGTTATCTGCTATTTTAAGCCAATTTCTTCCAGTTTTGTCTCATTTTTAAGTATGCTGCCAAAAGAGCAATGTGTAATAATAATCTCCTCCCATGCATTTTACTCCTAAATTATGATGGGTTATAAATTTAACTATAGTGTAAACATTAGATTTGACCATGGGAAATAGGCCATGCACACACATTTTAGGAAGTGAAATCACAAGGCATTCTCAGCCCTTTCTAGTCCTTTCAAATCAGTTATCAACAACAATATATATACACAATTCTAACATGAAGTGATTTTACTGCAGCATTTTTGAAGGAACAGGAAGCAGAGTTTGACCACTTTTCTCAGAGAATAAAAATGATCAAAAACACCAAATATTAAACAGCAATGGTGAGGTCTTCTATACAGCACTTTGATTAACACATATGTATTAAACATGTGTTCAAAGGTGTGACAGAAAGAAATTATAAACATAACTAAATCTAGCAGTTGACAGAAAACACTAACCGCTTCGTTTGGGGAGATGTGATTGTCACCAGAGCTGAATTCAGCCACCAGCTCATCTGCTACTTCGTTGTATGTGGTGACACCCTTCCTTTGCACCTTCTCACAAACCTTCATAGAGAAATGCCTCAGACCTTTCCCATTCTTATCCCCTTTCTTACTCCTCTTCCTGTGGACAGAGTATTAACACATCAGCTAAGCAAGGCCAGTCATTAAACCAGACAGAGAGGGATTTCTTAGACCCCTGTGCTGTCAAACAAAATTACAGTCTGATAAACTTGTGTGTGAACGCTTCGGTGTTGGCTCACCCCGAGGACCATGGCGAGGCATCAGGGGGCTGGCTCTGAGTGATAAACTGAGAACTGGGTGTGTGGGGGCTGTTCATAAGAAGCACATTGGAGCCACTCGGCCTCTGGGGTGTCCCAATGACCTGTACAGAAAACATGAGTAAGCAAAACAGTTACAACCTGAAATGGCAGTCAATTCTGAAAGATTTATTTTCTACAATACAGTGTTAATTTTTATATCCGTACGAGTATTAATAATTTATGTTTATTGGAGATATAGCACTGTTGTATACTTACCATCTGTGGAGCAATGTTGACATTGGAAGGACCCAGTGTTTTTGGTAACAGTTGTTTTCCCACTCCAACTGACTGTGGATGTACAGTCACTAAAGACAAAACTCCTAAAGGGTAAAATGCAGTTAGAATATAATATTTAGTGCTGGGTTCGGTAAATGTCGGGCATAGGTTAGTGAATTCCTAGCTCAAACACGACTCATTCATCTCATTTATTAACTGACTAACTGGATTAGGGGTTATGTTTGAACAAGAAAACCACAATTATACTAAACATTAGCTGCTCAGGACTATAATAACTAAATAACCCTGACGTAGAATGCACTGACAAGCCTATTTAATCCAGTCACTTTAATAAAGCATAGCACCTGTCTCAGGAAGCAGAACAGTGCATCCTTTTTACTGATCTTGTAGTGAAGGTTTCTGGGGAAACGTTCTGGTCTATTATTAAGTTCTTTAATATAGTCACAACCGAGATGTTAAGAACTAGCACACATCTTGCATTTGAATGCAATTTATGTCTGGATTGTATTCGTATATACTTAGGAAAGATCGGTAATGTGTAGTGTTCATCATACACAAAGAAAATTTGATTTCTACTGCCAAATTAACACACAAAGCTGTGAAACATTGGAAAAAAGTCCATCAAAAATATGCAATGTGCCTAATTTGCTTCTGATAGCTTATTGTACACATCGTTTGTTCATTACTACTACCAGTGTCTTATCAAAATGCATGATCCATTAACCAATAGATCAAGAGATTAAGAGTTAGTTAACAAATAGATCAAGAGTTATTATACATGTTATACTATGAACATAGCAAAACTATGAATAGTATTGTTTTAGATTCTTCCAGTGTTGGAACTCTGCTTGACTTTTCTCCATGTTTCACATGAATAATGTCTGGCATTCAGGACAAACAGCTAATCATGAGTAAATGAGAGATCTATAATTTTGGTAAGTAGAAACTTAGTTCGGAACACCATGCAAGGCAGAGAAGCTTCATTAGACAAGCCTCTGAAAAACCACCCCTAAAACACATACCGTGTGAATTACATATTAGCCTTACACATAAAAAATGCACCACTGTAATATACAACTAGAACTGCCCACCTTTTCCAGGGCTCAGATTCTGGTCTATGAAAACTTTCAGCTCCCCATTGGCCTCAATCAGATCAGCCTATAGAGAGGAAGGAACAGAATGAGGACAAACTCTATGACATGCCAACAAACAGGCACTCACATGTAACCAAAAGCAAAAATAAAACACTTACATCTTTGGCCATGATCCTTGGGGAAGAGGAGCAAAGGCTTGGTCTAACTAGAGAATCGGAGCCAAATGTTCACAAAGGAGTATGCCTGTAAAAGAAACAGAAGAAAGCTTTTGGCACAAATGTCCATCACTGGTGTAACCAAGGTCACAGGCACACACTTCTTTCAGGTTTGTGTAAAAAAGAGAATTTCAGCAAAGAGTTCTATATAAAACACAGAATGGTTCACCTAAATCAACTTTTAAACAGAATATAGGCAGACTGACCACAGCTGAAGAGCAGTAGAAGACTGTAGAAACCAAACCAATACCATGCACTAGACTCTTGCCGAATTAGACTTGGGTTTAACCCTAGGCTTGTCACAATAACTAAGTGTACTTGGTTGACTTGGTTGATTTATTCTGCAAGAATGTATTGCCATAAAATATATTATTGTTATTTTAACAGTACTCATAAAACAATAATCCAGATAATCACTTTTAAAGAGTAATAAAGTTTTAATTAAGAAACTTCAGACGTTGGAATATAGAAAATGTTTAAATATTGTAGATAACACATACATACAATAAAAGCAAACAGTGTTTGTGAATACAGTTACAAGCCTGACCATTCATGTTAATGGTTCTCCTTGTTAAGTAAACACAATGGGAAATATTTGTTATTAAAATTAAGTCAATATATTAAACAATAAGTCTGTAATATAGCTTAACTAACTATTGTGACAGGCCTTCCTAGTTAAAGCACTTTTTATTAAATATATCTTGCAATAGTAACAAATCTTATCTAGCTAATCCAAATGATACAGACATGGAGATCATGATAGATCTGGTGGTTCTAGCTTGATAACTTTTTTATATTTTGCCTAGAAAGTATATCATTGCTACAGGCTCATTTTTGGACAGCAAAAAATGTTGGCCACGAGCTGCAGGGCATTATTAGTTTGTTAGCTAGTTAGCTAGCTAACATGGCTATGCATCTTTCTTATAATCTGCTTGAAAATCAAGAAAAAGCAACAAACAGGGCCAGGCAGTGCAGAGCATGCTAGCTAGAAGAGTGAGCTAGCTAACAGCAGTTAGCTTAGCTAGTTCTGAAACACGTTGTTTTGTAGCGAAACCGTCATTTAGAGGCAAACCAAATGTGATCCGTTCTACCCAGTGCGATTATACACCTTTGCAAAGCTTTGCAAGCCGACTGGTGGTACACTGGACATCTAAAAGCGAAGTAGGAAAACTTTCCACTGAACTTAAAGTCAATACTGCTTCGTTTACCCTACCTTCTTGGGTCCTGGGGTTTTGTTGGCATAGCTCACTAGCTTAGCTAGCTTTAAGGATAGAGGAAGAGGAGGTCTGAAAGCCCCTCTCACGACAGGAAACAAAACTAAAATAATATTCATATAAAAGTTTTTATTTGCGATTAAACGTATTTCTTATGACGGACCACTGCAAACGCCGCTGGCCATTATTTATTATGCTTTATTATGCTTAATAACATGCCCACTAACTTCACATCAACAAAATGGATGCACATGAACACAAGCAAGACTCAGAAAGACAGAAAAAGAGAGAGAGCAGCTGCTTGTCGACAGTATTATTATTATTATTATTATTATGAGTTTATTCACACAGATGAATAGTTAAGTCTAATCATCTTCATGCAAACAAAAAAAAACATCGACAAAACGTGCTCTCGTTTTAATGTGATCTGCATTTAGGCAAATCTGTAACAGATAGCTAACTTAGCTAAGCCAACTAGTTTTTATGTGAGAGAGAGAGTAGGTTTGTATTTGTGTTCTCTAGTTTAAGATAGCTTACGTTGCCTTGCTCAGTGCAGCTTGTCTAAGACAGTGAGTATTTCTCAACCCTGCCTGGTGCTGTCGGCCCACTGCCCCAGCTAGTCAGCTAACTACACTTTTTACACGCTTTCACACGTTTTCCCCGCTCCCAGCAAACCTCATCCAAATAATCAGCCCATTGCTGAGTTAAAGTGTGTGGTGGTGTAGCAGGAAAGCACTAAAATGTGCAGGGCAGTGGGCCGATATGACCAGGGTTGGGAAAAATAAGATGTGGGTGAAGGACGACGAAACTGAATGGTGTATGTGTGTGTGCATGTATGTAACGGTAGCTAACCCTAGCTAGTAGATACAGCTATAAGTGAGCTAGCGTTTCATTCTAACAGCGAGCTAGCTAACAGCTAGTTATTACAGTATATATGCTCTTATATATAGAACCAGCTAGATGAATGTCATTGCTAGGTAGCAAAATAATAATCATATTAGTTAGTTAGGCCAGTGCTTGTGCTAGATCAGCCATATTTTACATGTGAAGGCAATTGAGATTATAAGCTCGCCTGTTCAAAGCTAGGTTATGTCCCAGGCCTTATTAAACAACAATTGATAAATGTGGAGCTTAGTTAGCTAGCTGGTAAATAATAAAGATAGCTAACGTTAGATAGATTAGCTTGTTAAACCTAGCTACATAGCCAACCTAGGTTTTAGCCAGGATGACATAAGTAATCCAGCTAGCTAGTTAACTACTAGCTAAACAAGGAACTAGCTATAGCTAGAAAATTTGCTAGCTAACTAACTAGTTGGGCAGCCATTCAGACGATAATGCAAACGTTCAGATAAGGGAGATGGTTGCTAGCCAGCCAGCTTGCTAGCCAGCTAGTTAGCTTATGGCTTGCTTAACAGCTAACCTAGATAGCTAGCTAACCTTTACTCTGACAGATAGATCGATAGCTTAGCTAGCTAGCTACGTTACAAATTGTTATACGTTAGCTGGCCACCTATTTGGTCGCAGCTTGTCTTAAGCAACAAGTATGAAGATCTGGCACGTCTCTACAACAGCAGAAAAAATGCTTGCTTGCTAAGCTAACTAGTTAACTAATCTAGTTAATACGCAGACGCGGGCGACCGTGAGTTATTTCCCCCTCAACGTCGGCCGACAGCACCGCTAGCTCCTCGTTCCCAGACCGCTAAGCTAGCTAGCATTAGCTAACTGAGTAGTTAACTAGGCAGCGAAGACTGACACTGATAGCACCGGCTAACGACCGGTTAAGCTAGCTCTTAACCTCACTTACGTTCAACAAACAGAACAGAAAACCCTGTAACAAGACACATAAAAGTGCCCCGCTTCTAGTCCTAACCGCGGTTTAACATGTCCAGCGCTATAATCAGAGTGAAACGGCTTACAGTCGGCTGCATTCACGGTTTGAATGAAGCTCCGCGCCGAGTCCAGCCTGCACCCTCTCCTGCTCCTCCGAAAACTGAGCTTGGCGGTGTCCAAGACCGCTACAATCCGATTGGACGAACCCCCTGTGACGCTACAGGTTCGTTTTCATCCAAGCCGCGCCTTTGCACCGCTGTGATTGGCTAGTGCAGTGCCTGGCCTTATGTTGTGTGTCTCTGATTGGTCAATCTGTCTCGGCTCCTCCCTCCTCATCCACCTCCTCCTCCCATTTCTTAAGGACGCTCAGAGTAGCAGCTGGCATGAAGACCAACCAACAAAGCTCGTGAAGTTGGAAGAACACCAATTTTTTACACTTAATTTTTTCCTAATTTTTGATATGTAACTGATAAAACGCTATACTATGGAAGCCCATTTCCGCCACCTGAAGAAAAAAAAACGTCCTCAACTAAGTCATAATTATGGGATAGTAAGTCATAATTATGAGATAAAAAAGTCATAATTATGAGATAGTAAGTCATAATTATGAGATAGAAAAGTCATAATTATGGGATAGTAAGTCATAATTATGAGATAGTAAGTCATAATTATGAGATAGTAAGTCATATTTATGAGATAAAGTCATCTCATAATTATGACTTTCTATCTCATAATTATGACTTAGTATCTCATAATTATGACTTAGTATCTCATAATTATGACTTTTATCTCATAATTATGACTTAGTATCTCATAATTATGACTTTTTATCTCATAAATATGACTTACTATCTCATAATTATGACTTTTTTATCTCATAATTATGACTTACTATCTCATAATTATGACTTACTATCCCATAATTATGACTTTTCTATCTCATAATTATGACTTAGTTGAGGACGTTTTTTTTTCTTCAGGTGGCGGAAATGGGCTTCCATACTATACTTACCGTGACCACATTGATAAAAAAAATGTGTTCAGCATAATGAGTATTTAAGGTAGAAATAATATGTTAGGTAGCTAAATGTCTATTAGAAATCTTTATTAATCACATTTAAATTAACCTTTACGCATACTAATAACAAAATCCTGAACGTTTACACCTTCTGGTGTAGAGTATCCAAAAAGTGTTTTTAAAGAATGATCAAGCACTGTTTAGTCATTTGACTGCTTATCTAAGAACTAAAGCGCAATGCAACGTACCATCTGTGTAATACAGATAAAAACTATGAGCTAATCATTCCCTTGAAGGAGCTATCATGACTAAGCTTGATCAAATTGACCCAAATGTAGCTGTAGTCTTGGTAATTTTATGTGTGTAAAGAATAATGTCAGTCTATATATATTTATCTATTGATTGATTATCATACACAAGCCTAAGTCTAACATTAAATATACGAATACAACTATTAAAAAAGCACTGGCTGCAAGACAAGAATAATAAAATAAAGTTCACAGTTCAAGATACATATAGGTACAGACAGGGACGCAGATCTCTTAGTCCCAGGCTTCTCACAGTATGTTTGTGTGTGTGTGTGTGATGAACACACATAATGTACATGTTGGGGTGTGGTGTGGTGTGCTGACACTGCAATTTTTTACAGACCTAATCAGTAATAAGACTGAAGTCTAAAAGTTAGGAACATTTTGTGTAGCCCTGCTGGTCATTTAAGACCACCAACCTTAGGCCAAGTAAGAGCTTCATCAGCAAACCTTAATGCAGAGAGGTAATGAATATAAACATTGTACCTACTGTACACACAACACAAAAAATATAAAAGATAGAAGTTCAATGCGGGGATAGCTTATATCCTAAAATCCTGTGAAAAAAAACTCGATTCTGAAGTTACTTACTATCACTATGAGTGTAACCTATCTAGTATAGTATAGTAGAGTATAGAGAGAATATATCATATGAAAGTGGCATAACATAAAAAGTAAGTAGCTAAATATTGCCTTGAAATGTTTAGCTGGTTTATTTAAGTTTAAATAAAAAGCTACAAGAAAGACGCAGATTCATATTTTTATCTTATTTAAATCTGAATTAAAGCTGATTTTTTTTTTAGATTACAACAACTACTTAGTTTTTTTGACTAGTTAAGGTTAACTGAAAAAAGAGTGCTATTAGTAGTTTAAAAAGAAAAGCTACCAGAGCAGCACATATTCTTATTTTTATTTAATTAAAATATTATTAACTGAATTCAATTGAATATTTTGTTTAGTTTTTGGTAGTAGAAAAGAGAAATTGTTAGATTTTTAAATATTTTTTTAAATAAAATGTCTATTTTTTTGGTTGTTTAAAGAGTGAAGGTTAACTGAAATAGGAAAATTCACTAAGAAAATAAAAGTGTGTGTGTGCTTGGCAAAAACGTGTAGTTTTTTAATCGTGTTTCCAAGACTAACTACATTTCCCGTCATGCAACAGCACCAGTGCGCATGCTCCGTGCTCCTCTAGCGCATTCCCTCGACGCTCACGCGCAGCCGTATATGGGACTACTGGGTATCAATTTGGTGAAACAGCGGGTGATAAAATGGTAGGTGATCTGGGGAATTATCAAACGGCGGTATTTGGCGTTGTCAGCGGGCGGAGGCGGGTGTGTGTGCGGTGTGCGGCGGTGGCGGCGCTCGGGCGGGCTGTGGGTCCGGCTGGGTGTCATGTCCAGAGTGTGAGGGGTGCAGAATGTAGTGGTGCTGAGCAGGAAGGTCAGTTGTTGATATTAGAGTCCGCCGTGGCCCCGCGCGTACCTTTCCCTTTTTGGTGTGGAGGCTAGAGCGGCGGACTGCCCTCGGGGTAGATGCGGTCAGACTGCACAGCCCCTCAGACTGTAGCCTCAGCCCTGGGTCAGTCTACACTGACCGCAGCCGATTACTTTTATTATTATTACTCTTAATAATTAGGTCCTGCTTAATTGGATGTAGTGGTTAGGTCGCCTTGTCGCTGTCCATGAATTAACCAAGGCACCAGCCTTTCTGTTAGACTATTATTAGACTCATATTCAGCCTTTGCACTGTGTTTATGTCTGTCTAAAGCTTAATAATAATAATAATAATAATAATGGGCAGCTTGTTTTCTCCTGTCACTCCAACAAATGCTTTAAAAATAGTTATGGCAAAATTCTTATTCTGCATGATCAAAATAACTACTGCAAGCTGTTTTAGTTAGTGTAAAATTAAACTAACATCTACCCATACAAGACACACTAACCCACTTTTACTAGTAAGAAACCAGCTATAACATTTTATACTAGTAACAATATTAAATTTATCTTTTAACTACAGATCTATACTTTTTATTCCATTCTCACTAACATAACCAGGGTGACATATACGTAATAATGTCATTTATACTATTATTATATTTTACCATTGACTTACTCAGGTTCCATGTAATTTTGCTCTTTGTTATCTAAATTATAGTACATTCTTTTACACCAATAATTACTAATTTACTAATAGATATTGTAATTCTAGATATTTATACAAAAGTAATTCAGACTAATGCACTGTCGTGCATGCAAACACACAAAGCTGATGGCACATTTCCTCTTTTCAGACTGTTAAGTGTGGAATATGGAGCTACACTTGCTTTTATTTTTGTAAAAACTCAGTTTTACTAAGTTTAACTAACTTAACTAAGTTAAACTCAATAACACATTCCAATATTTTATTTTAAAATGCATCAAAATTACCCTGAGATACAATAATATGGTAAAAAAAATCTCATCTGCTATGTGTAAATTACACTGCACCTTTATTTTTGTCCCCTTTGCAAAAATACAGTTAAGTATCAGCATTAAAAATAATAATCATAATTTTATCCATGATTTAGTCCCATAATATTTTTGTGGTTAAAATAACTTTTATTTTATCCTTAAAATAATTATAAGGGATTGTCACCCATAATAAAAACCTAAGTGTTTTAACACTGATTCTTTTATTCACATTTTAATACATATTATCAAAAGTTTAGTCTTAATGTAGAAAAATTAACTAAGTTAAGATATCTCTAATTATGTTTTGACCAGTATGTTTTGAATAGTATGCGCGTTTAGTCTACAGTTTTAGATCTACAAGCTTTTAGTGGTGAATTGTATTATTAAAAACATCTAAAATTACTTAAAAGATATTCTGTCCTGACTGTACAAAGATATAGTCGACATAATGAGTTTATAGCTTTGTAGATACGAGATACGATATCCTTACTGGTAAAAATGTCATAGCTGACACCTTAAATTAAAACCTTAAAAGTTTTTACTATAAATACTGCATTAAGGGGATCTGGAATAAAGTTTTGCTAGTATAAAAAAAGTTAGGACATGTATTGCTGCCGTGATTTTAGATAAAAACGGCTTGCCATAAATAACCATTTCACAACATGGTTTGTTTTTTTGCACTGGGTGCCCCGAGCTTGTCAGAGCCCGGTCATCTCATGTTACAGGCCAACTGCTAGTTTTGCAAGTGTCCTGTCGCAGTTCAGTGTATGTGTGTGTGTTTGTGTGTGTGTATGTCTTCTGCTTGAAACTAACAAAAATCTCAACCACTTGCTTCAACCAAACACTTACATGTGTCGGCGGTGGTGATTTGAGCACCCTGATTGGAGCAGGTGTTGGGTTATTATAACCCGAGTGTCTGATTAACACCCTCTTTCTTACCCAGTGTCTTTTTACTGTCAGCGTCTGCCCTGCCCTGCCCTGTCCTGTGTCTCTGAATGTGTGTATCTCTGCCTCTCAGTATATTTGCCTGTCTGTGTCTGTACACCCTGCTCTGTGTCTTTATTCGCTTGTCTGAGTGTGTGACCAAGGTCCTCTTCTCCTTTGCGTCCATTCAGCATAAGTTGAAGTCTTCACAGAAGGACAAGGTACGGCAGTTCATGTCCTTCACGCAAGCAGGGGAGAAGACAGCTGTTTACTGCCTCACTCAGAATGACTGGAAATTAGAGGTGGCCACCGACAACTACTTCCAGAACCCAGATCTCTACTTTAAGGAATCCATGAAAACCTCAATCGACAGAAAGAAGCTGGAGCAGCTCTACAACAGATACAAAGGTAGCTTTTAATACCTTCAGTAGCTTCAGGAGCTGCTTGTGTGTTTACAACTTGTTGAAGGTTACTCCAGAGCAAGAGTGGTATGCAGGACTCACTGAGCATGATCTTGTTTAGTACTATTGACTCATCAGTGTTTGTGTTTATGAGTTTGAATGTACTATTTTGTGTCTCCCAGATCCTCAGGATGAGAATAAGATTGGGATCGATGGAATACAGCAGTTCTGTGATGATCTCAATCTGGACCCGGCCAGCATAAGTGTTCTGGTTGTGGCGTGGAAGTTCCGAGCAGCAACGCAATGCGAATTCAGCAGAAAAGAGTTCCTCGATGGCATGACAGAACTGGGGTATGCTTTGATATCATCAAAGTACTGTTTAAGCCCGGGGTAGGTAATGGGGCCAGAATCCAGCACAGTTTACTGATTTTCCTGCTTTAAGTCTATGTCCATACTGCTGGCCCAGATCTGCTTTTTGTTTTTAGATTGATTAATTTTTAATTGTCTGGTCAGCCAGAAACCACATGAATTATGACTTCTACAAATCAAATCCAAATTACGTTTATAAATTCTTTGAAATGTAATTACAATCAGATTTAAACAGCTATTCGTATTAGTCAGATTTAACTGTGTCTTTTGTATTACTCACAACACAAAAAAAAAACAATGACCTGCATTCAGAGTGACGAAAGGTCTAGGGTCCCAAAAGAGCACCAAAGGCAAATCTGATTTGAACAGTTAACAGGTAACAGTTCCGACACTTATTTCAAGAGATCTGAAGAGATCTTTCAGAAATAAATCTGATATACTTGCAGTCTGAACATAGTCTGAACAGCCTCACTGAGCCTGGCAATTAACAGATGAGTTGAATAAGATGTGTTTGATTAGGAAAAGCACAAAACTGTGCAGGAAACTGCCCACCCCTGGTTTGAACACATTGTTATTATGGCAAAAGCAATCCTGTGATTAGGTTTAAGAGAAACATGACCTGTGCCTCTCCTTCTCTCCTCTGGCCTTCAGGTGTGACAGTCCAGAGAAACTCAGGGCTATGCTGCCTCGACTAGAACAGGAACTTAAAGACAGTGGAAAATTTAAAGACTTCTATCAATTTACATTCAACTTTGCAAAGAATCCTGGACAGAAGGGATTAGGTAATAGTGGCTATGAATCTATAAACAGCGCACCATTCATAATATTCTAATTTGAATGCGTTTTGTGAATTCATGTTTGTTTCTGTTTTAGATTTAGAGATGGCAGTAGCATACTGGAACCTTGTCCTCACAGGCCGCTTCAAGTTTCTTGACCTCTGGAACAGATTTTTATTGGTGAGTTTGCAGAGTTTCTGAGAAACGCTAAATGCTCAGACAGAAGGGAAACAAAATGTTTTATAAAGAAACTTGTAGGTAGTATTTAGTTTTTCCACTGAAATCTGGAAAACATTGGCATTTTAAAAACTATTTTTCCAGTCATTGCATGTGTTTGATTATAGGAAAACAGGTTTAAAAAAAAAAAAAAAAAAAAGTCCTAAAATTTAAGCTGTTGCATTTAAGCGATCCTAATTTTTGGCTACCAATACCCTATTTAATGAGGTTGTAATGCTGTCATGTTGACAGATGCATGTTTTACAGTATTTGTTATAAATGGACATACGCTATTGGCATCTCTTCTTTGTGAACCAGTCATTTAACTGTGTTGCCAACCTTTTAACAAACATTTGCTTGCTTCCACCAGTCACCTATTCTGAGCCTACATGCAATGTTAAAAAGAAGAACATAAGGCACTATTTATTCACATTTAATCGCTAATGATACTTGAAAGCTTTTACAGTGTTCCTGACTTTTCTCCTAACTTGGCTTCTAGATAGCAATTGTTAATTCTCAGATATACAGATTGATTTGCATCTTATGGAAAAGAGTTGAGCAGCTGTTAAGTAGTACATCCAATAACCATGTATGTGTAACCAACTGATATTGAGAGGCCTTTAATACACTCATTGTAAGTACAACCTGTCATGTAAGGAAGTAATGGAAATGTTTTTTTATAAAAAGAATGGCAACCCAGAAGTGGGGAGGTTATTTGAATATTAGGTGTAAAAAAATATTCCCCTTGTTTACTTATTTGGCCATTTGAATAAGAAAACAAGTAAGTGAACATTAAACCTTCTATGATTTTTTTTATTAGAATACTGGAATGAGGAACACAGGAATTGGAATTAGTAACATTCATTAGTGAATGTTCCAGTTTTTTATGATCAAATACTGTCTTTTAACACTTTCTTCTTTTTGCTCCACCCACCATAGGAGCACCATAAGCGATCAATTCCCAGAGATACCTGGAACTTGCTTCTGGATTTTGGCAACATGATTGCAGATGATATGTCAAACTATGATGAAGAAGGTAAAAGTGAAATTTTTATTTGCATTTCTTTTAAAAGTTATACATAACTTGTTTAGCCCTGTGCTTATACTTTCTGGGTTGAGTTAATTAGCATGGTGTACTTGCTGGGATCTAGAGCAACAGTTTGGAATTAATTTTAAGAAAGCTGAGAATAATCCTCTTTAAAATGTGGAATCGTAATCATGTGACCACTGTTTTATTTTAGGAGCATGGCCAGTCCTCATAGATGACTTTGTGGAATTTGCTCGGCCAATCGTGACTGGATCAAAGCGCAAAGCTGTATAGGACTGGCTCGGCTGTTTAACAGCTTGGGTCTTTGTCGCCTCACTGAATTCAGCTTTTTTTAAAGACTTGTATAAAATTGCACACATGTACACACACTCACACACGAGTAAAAAAAAAAAAAAAAAACACTTGAAACCGCCAGGCTTGATGAAGACAGAACAGGATAGAAAAGACTCAGGAATCAAAGCAGTACAAAGGAGAAGAAGTATGGATGGAAGTGGAAGACTGAAGATTTCTTTTAGTACCGTCACGTGCACGATGTCAGCTGCTGCTGCTGCCGGCAATCTAATCCTGTCCAGAGACCCTGAGGGATTCTGGGGGATCTCCGCAAATCCAGTACCTCATCCTCACAGCAGACATTGTCACACTTGCACATCTATTCCATTCACATTCTGAATCATAGAACACTAGGAGCCCAACGGAGTGATGTTTGTTTCCTGAGACATTTCTTTTCCTGGATACGCACCTCCTGTAGGACTCGACAGGGTGAATAGGTCAGATGCACTTTCAAAGCCAGAGACCCCTGGACAGAGCAGCATGGAGCTCACACCACCAGCACAAAACTTGTTGCCGTTGTAAAATACTGTATCTACTGTAGCAGTATGTACAGAAATAAATATTATAAATAAACAATATTTTATAAAACATGAAAAAAGGCATTTATAAATGTGTGGGAAGGTGATTTGTGTAAAGTAACAATGAATGACTCTTCTTTAATGCCTCGATATCATGTTTCATTTTAGGTCATGTATTATGCTAACATCTGCTCTCTTTAGCAGAATCTGGTGTGACAGCAATGCCATTCAGTGTTTCTCTTTTTTTGTTTCTCAGTCATCAGAGTTATGTAAAAATAAATTATAAATTATTGCCCAAGTAAATCCTGATGTCCTTTGTTTATGTTCTGTTCAGTAACTGGAAAAAAGAGTATCAGGGCAAATTGCATGTGGCACAAAAAATTCTTCAACATGGATTAAACCTAATCTTGTGCAAAATGTTGATATCAGTAAACTACTAGAAGGATGGAAACATCCCTCCAAGCACTAGCTGTACTAGTAATAATTACTTAACTATGTGTGATTAATATTCACTGTGCAGGGTGACCTAAAGTCCAATTATTATTATTATTATTATTATTATTATTATTATTATTATTATTATTATTATTATTATTATTATTATTATTATTATTATTATATTAATGCTCGTCTCTACATTCTACTAGTGTCTCAAGATAAAGAGATAGTAACTCAAAATAATGAATTAGTATCTCGAAATAATGAGATAGCAGTTTACTTAATAATGAGAAAAAAATGGGCTAGATTTTTTTTTTAGGTGGCAGGAATGGGCTTGCTTGGGCTTGAGTCACCGTGTAATATTTTCCTGCTCAGGAGCGCCATCATGTGCTAATTTAGAATTAAGACCATGAATGTTTATGGATGGACAAGTCAAGAAACAAACAAACAAAAAATAATATAATATTATATTGTCCAAACTTACTACTAAAACGTATGAGAAATATTTAATATTCCTAATATTTAGTAATTAGATTGTTGGATAAGTTTTTTTTTCTATTTGTTTCAACTGAACTGGGGAAACAATTCTTAAATAATGGAACTAAAATAGATATACTATTTATTTATACTACATTAGCAAAGGTAACTAGATCTATGTCTAGAACTAGAACTATGTCTTAACTACTGTCTATTAATAACTGAGACTGCTAATTGATGTACCCTTATTGTAACTTAAGTGTTACAGAATTATTAGAAACAGTTGAACTAAAATATTAATCAACCCTTTATGAAAAATAAAATAAAATAAAATAATAATCACAGCTGCTTTAGCATTTTAACAATAATCTCCTAAGGCAACTGAAATGTGATGTTTTGTGACATTTTGTGAAAAAAAGAAATATAGCATTACAGAAATTAATAGAAATAATAGTAGTAATAGTAATAACAAGTGGGTTGTTGCCTGAGGACAACAACATGCTATAGAGGATTAATACGAAATGAGTTTTCAAAAACCTAACAATTTTTAAGATAGCTATTATTAGCCATTTATAATATAACTAAAGGTTTGTTTTCTAGTGTTATTCACATTTTACATGTTGAAACTCTTTTTTTATATATATATAATGGATATACGGTTTATTATACTTTTTAATAATGCTAGTTAATGCACGGTAATGTCCCGGATGAGCCAATGGGAACGTGTGTGCGGTTGTCGGTGTTTCTGGGGGGGCGTTTGTAGAGTTACACAGAGTTGAGGCTGAAGGCGGGTTAGTGTCTGGGTTTGAGAGAAACAGCGGCGCCTTTTCTGCCTCAAACCTGCGCTGGCATGACACGGGGCTGTGTGTGAAAGCCAGAAGATCAGCATGAATCTCGACAGACTGCGGAAGCGTGTGCGCCTTTATATAGATCAGGTAAGAGAGGCCGGAGAGGCTGAACGCTGGTGCGGCCGTTACACCGATAGTGTTTAGTAGGGAAATAGCCGCTAGCTTAGCTAGCCTAGCCTGGTACTACTGTCTCAGTACTGAGGAGTGTAGTTAGCTAGCTAACAAGTTAACTAACCTGCCTAACTACCTAAAGTAAATTTACACAGCTATAGTTACCACACACTGTTAGAACTTCAGTGTATTAGTGCAGTATTCAGTGTGTAACGTTACATACTGATTCTTCTTTATAGCTATAGCTACTTATCTGTGAGTCCTGCTATAGATAAGTTAAGTTACCTAACTTGCTAGGTTAACCAGCTATCTAACTTATTTAGTGAGCTACGGCTCACAGATTTGACAGCTCATTCTTTATTTACATCTCTAATCAAAAGTGTTAATATTAGCAAGTATAGTTATGTTATTTATTCTCTCACCAGTGGTGGAATAATTCCACAAACTATTTAGCTAGTTAACCTTATTAAGTTAAAGGAGAGATACACAAGCTAAAATCCAATAATAATAAAAAAACATCAATAAAGTCTCCTCTTTATACATGCACTTTCCCGAAAGTACTGTAAAAAATTTCCCTTCAAATATAGCTATGTTTAAGTATAAGAGTTATCATCAGTTATTATGGCTTGAACTACAGTTTTTGTAATAAGACTCTTGCATCTAGCCAACTCATTTTACTTGAAAAGTAACTCGTTGTTATTTATTCTTTTTTAATACACTGCCTGGCCCAAACAAAAAAGTCTCCATCTGGATTTAAGAAAAAGGCAAATAATCTGGTGTTAATGCTGCAGTTGGTCAGGTCTAGGTTCAGCAACAGTATGTGCTGAAAGAATGAGGTCAGCTGACCACTCTTTTTTTGTTGGCAACTTTTTTTAGGCCAGGGAGTGTAGAAAGTTGTGTAATAAAGGTGTTAAAAGTTTTGACGTTTATTACTCAGATAAAAGTATAAATACTATGGTATAAAATACAATAAAAGTTAAAAGAAAAAAGTTAAAGCATCAACTCAAGCTTTTTGCTAAATAAAAGTGTAAAAGTACTGGTTTCAAAACTACTTGAAGTATAAAAGTAAGAGACAAAAGCTTAGGCGCCACTGTCAGTAAAGCACAGATGGTGAGAAAAAACGACTTCAGTACATTGCCTATGACTAACCAGTAGTTTCATTAGTTAGTTGAAAGTTGTCCAAAGGTAGTGGAATATGTTCTACAGGTCATCTAAGTAATCCAACTTCATCAGTGTCTCACTTTCTTATTTTTTTTTGCAGCAACAGTATCAGAGTGCTCTCTTCTGGGCTGACAAAGTAGCATCTTTATCCCATGGTGAGTATTAAGCAATTTGTTTGTGCAGTTTTTTAGTTGTTTTTAGGCAGATTGAACCCTGACATTTTAGGTCCATTATTAGGTCTGTTTTGGAGATACAAAGTTCATTGCGTGACTGTGACTGTACACTATAACTAATACTGAACTAATGGTCTTTTTATGTTGTTTTTTTCCCCTCAGAGGATCCTCAAGACATTTATTGGTTAGCACAGTGCCTTTATCTTACTTCTCAGTACCACAGAGCCTCTCATGCTCTACGCTCTCGCAAACTTGACAAGGTAAGGACTGATACATGGATTTTAACAAATGTAACACAACAGGATAGCACTTAACTCATGTTAATAATTTGTTCAGCTTAGTTTATACTAAAATATACTATATACGTTTAGTAATGTGCTTTAAACAAAATAATAAAGCTATTTTTAAGGGAAAATATGTTTCTGATATCTGTGTTATGTTTTCTTCCTAAGCTTTATGGAGCTTGCCAGTATCTTGCTGCAAGGTGCCATGTGAGTATCTGTCAATCAAATGACTCATTTGTGTTATACTAAATATGAAAAGTTTCAAGCCTCTATTCTATTTTTAACTTTGGTCATGCAAGAATTAAATTATCTTAAATTCTATTTCTTAAATTCTATTTCTATATTTCGAAATTCTATTTCAGTGTCCCCACCACTTCTAATTTATTTTCCTTTTGATTTCAGTATGCTGCCAAAGAATACCAGCAGGCACTTGACATTCTGGATATGGAAGAACCAGCAAGTAAAAAGTTATTAGACAAAGGGCTAAAGGAGGAGGCTGGCACTAGAGAAACTGCCAAAGAATGGGAAATGTCTCCAACTTCAGTGAGTTTTTTTTTTTCTTTCTTCTGCTTATAAACATTAATACAGAAACATACAGTACTGTCTCTGATATGCAGACATGTTACTTGAAATGCGTATTGGCAAGACCATATGCGCATCACTGTGCAGGGATTACGATTTAAAATATCGCAATATATTGTAGGCAAGGCTATAGTTTGCTGTTGTTTAAATACTTGAATGATCATACTATAATATTATAAATGATTATAATTTATGGAAAAATCTTTTTAAAAGAGTATGTGTTTCATTGAAAGATATATTTTCTTTCTGTAAAGTTAGTGTTTTGAAAACAATATTTTTGAATGGAATTGAAAGTATGAAGTATATTCTATAGTAGCTGTTTCATTATTTATTATATTTATTGAAGATAAAGATTATTTCAGTGATGTCTGGGTGTGGCTGGAGATAATGAATGCAATTGTCAGTTACATTCAGTTAATGGGGGGGTGGGATCTAATACATTTTAATGTGACAAATGGACAAAAATAGGAATAATTAGAAAGGGAAAAACACATATTTACAGCGCTGTACCTGTGTCAGTCTGAATAATATAAACTTTAAGTAAATTTTAAGGCAAAGTTATGTTGAAAATTAATGTGAATGGCGCAAAATTAGATACATTTATTGGAATTTATTACCTTTCATGTTTTTATCATCTTCAGTAGCTTAAGTTTGTGGTAGCACATGCTGTAATTTGTGGTAGCGCATGCTGTAATATGGTTGGAAAGTGTTTCTGACTCCCTGTGGCTGTTGTGTCCCTCAGATCAGTAGTTCTATCTGCCTCCTGCGGGGAAAAATCTATGATGCCATGGACAACAGACCTCTAGCCACATCCAGCTACAAAGAGGCCTTAAAACTGGACGTCTACTGCTTTGAAGCATTTGACCTTTTAACGTCTCATCACATGCTGACTGCTCAAGAGGGTGAGAGAAACATTTATATCTATGCTGGCTGTGTACTGTGTGTACTGTTCTGTGTGTGTATCATTAAGCTATCGAGATATTCCACTAGAGCCACTCATTTTTAGCTTATGTTCCTCATTGCAGAGAGAGATTTCTTAGATTCCCTTCCCCTAAACCAGCAATGTACAGAAGAGGAGGAGGAACTGTTACACTTTCTTTATGAGAATAAGTTAAAGAAGGTGAGAGACTGTATCCATGTTCTTTAGTTGTTTGTGCATTATTTAACATTAACAGATTTGTGTGTAAATGTAATTCTTTAGAATTGTGGCTGAAAATAGTAATAATTATTGATGACTAAAATTCTTTGTTTTTATTGACAGTATAACAAACCTAGTGAGATGGTCGTACCTGAATTGGTCAATGGTCTTCAAGACAACTTGGATGTAGTCGTATCTCTTGCAGAACGACATTATTACAACTGTGATTTTAAGATGTGCTACGCTCTCACATCAATGTAAGTAATTTATGAAATTTAACTAAATCAAAGTTAATTTTTGCTTGTTAGAAACACTGTTCCCCACACTGTTTTCTGAGGTTGTATTGTAGGACCAGTGGTTCACTGTATATTGACTTAAAACCAAAAATCTAAGGAGATGTTTTCTCAAAGGCCACATATTGAATGTTTCTTGTATGTTTTTCTGACCAGGGTAATGGTGAAAGACCCATTCCATGCAAATTGTTTACCAGTGCACATAGGAACCCTAGTGGAGCTGAGCAAAGCAAATGGTAGGTAATACACATTACAGATACTTTACTCTTTAACTTGAAACAATTTGTTAGTAACTTTATTGTATTTGTTTACCTGTAGAATTGTTTTACCTCTCCCACAAGTTGGTGGATTTATACCCAAATAACCCGGTAAGTGAACTTTCCTTTGCATGTTCTTTTTTTACCTTTTGTACCTCTTTTATTATGTCATATATGTCATGTTCAGTTATGATCTTATGAATATTGTCATTACCTAGGTGTCCTGGTTTGCTGTTGGATGCTATTACCTTATGGTGGGGCACAAAAATGAACATGCACGGCGATATCTAAGGTAAGATCTTCACTAAAAAATTGTTATTGAAGAAGCACATGAATCAGCTTTGCACTGAATACACAAAGAAACACCTTATAAGTTGTCATTAATGTTGTTTTGTTTGGATTCCAGTAAAGCCACCACATTGGACCGCACGTATGGGCCTGCTTGGATAGCGTATGGCCATTCATTTGCTGTGGAGAGTGAGCACGACCAGGCCATGGCAGCTTACTTCACTGCTGCCCAGCTCATGAAAGGGTATGTGAGCCTTTAATTCTCAACAAATATCAGCGTTTGTTTACTGTAAACGAGAAACAAGATAGGAGATTCTGATCTTTAATTATATTCACTGATTCACAAGGTGTCATTTACCCATGCTGTATATTGGCCTGGAGTATGGACTCACGAACAACCCAAAGCTGGCAGAGCGCTTTTTCAGCCAAGCTCTAAGCATTGCACCAGAGGACCCCTTCGTAATTCATGAGGTTGCCGTGGTGGCCTTTCAAAACGGAGAGTAAGTGAACCTTTTTACAGGAAATGGAGTATAAATGTTTAAATGTTACAGTTCTCAAATTAAGCATATTTTTTTTTATTGTGCATTTTGCTTCTACCTTGCTGATTAACCCTATTATATTTTCTGCAGCTGGAAGACAGCAGAGAAGTTGTTTCTAGATGCAATGGAGAAAATCAAAGCAATTGGAAGCGAGGTAATTGTTCAATTAACAAGAAGTTGTCAATGAATCAAGGAATTGCTTTCTATTGACATTTCTTAACATTCAAAATGAAAGGTTCAAATGCTTTGAATGGTTATTTCATTGATTTTAGCCATAGAAGAGTCACTTTTGATTCTACAAAAATAGAGATGTGATCCTGAAAAATCTAAGAAACCATCGCTTGATGTTAAAAAGTGATTTACTAATTTAAAAACGGTATCATGTCTATTATAAACCAGGTCTTTATGGAACTAGAAATGCCTCTTCTATGATCACAAATCTTATTCCATAAGGGCTGGGTGCAGATTATCATTCCAGTAAAGAAGCAGATGCACACCTCAATCAGCTGGTTAAATTATCTCATCTTTAAACATCTGCTTAGTTATACAGTGTGTGCTCTTGCTTGGTTTAAAAAAAAAAGATGTAGCACTGCTTTTTTTTTTTTAAGGTAACGGTGGACAAATGGGAGCCATTGTTAAACAATCTTGGTCATGTGTGTCGGAAACTAAAGTAAGTCGAACACTGAACGGTGTTGTCTGTTTATTTGTCTTTATTCTGCCATTTTTCTTGCTGTAGTCTCTAATCTTTTTTTGTGAGCCAAGTTTGAATATCTATTATAGCATCTGTCACTCAGTCTGTCGTTTCTTACAATGCCTAATTACTTCATTACAGATGATTCATTTGTGTTTTATGAGGCCTTTAAGAGGTGGTGCTCTGATTATGCTCAATAGGCCACATTATTTCTAAGTATAGTGATGATTTAACTAGGAACTAACCCAAAAAGGACAGGTTTCAAAAATTACTCAGGCCGGAAATTTTAATGAAGAGCATTCAGAGAGCCCTGGACACATTGAATTTCTTTTTTGCCGTTTATTCTCAGTGCCTCATGAATGGGGTACTTGATCAGTATTCAAGTGCTGAATGAATTATGCATTGCTGCTTGCTGGATTTCAAAGACACTTGCAATTGGTACTTCAAGACAATGCTACCCACTTTTCATTTAAGTGCTCTTTTTTGGAATGAGGTGTTCTTAATGTTTGCAAAAAGGAGGACCATCCTCATTGGTATTTGAAAACACTTCATGTACTACCACTACCGTTGGGTACTACTCTGTTAAGATAATTCATTTTTATTCATTGTTGCTAAATAAAGTAAATGTTTATATTTATATGTGGCCTTTATTGTATATGAATAACATGCCAGTCATGTGATCACGTAGAGCAGTGATTTCCAATCTTGATTCTGAAGGGCCTTGTAGTGTTTGCCCTCTCCGATCACACCTGATCCAGCTAATCAACTGATTCAAACCACCAAAATGTATAGGACAGACGACCTCCAGGACTAGGGTTTGAAACCATTAAAATATTAAGATGTAAAGACAACATAAATTAAAATGTATTGTTTTTTTTTCTTCAGAAAGTATGAGCAGGCTCTGGAATACCATCGGCAGGCCCTGGTCCTCGTTCCACAGCACGCCTCCACCTACTCAGCCATTGGCTATGTGCACAGCCTCATGGGGGACTTTGAAAGTGCCATTGACTACTTTCACACTGTAAGTTATCCAGCTGCTTTTATGGATGCTAATTTTCATATCATTTTTCATCATTAAAAAAATTATATATATATATATATATATATATATATATATATATATATATATATATATATATATATATATATGAAAATATTAAATAAGCATATGTGTGAATACCTATATTTTCAGGCACTTGGTCTAAAAAGGGATGACACGTTTTCTGTCACCATGCTCGGCCACTGCATCGAGATGTATATTGGTGACTCTGACGCCTATATAGGTAGGTTATGAAGCAATAAGGCAATAATGATTTCCAACACATATTTCCAGCACATACTATTATGCCAGTAAGTGTATAATAATTGTTTTTTTTTTTCTATCATAGGGACTGACATCAAAGACAAAGTGAAGATGATCCCCGGCACGGCAGCTCTGAAGAAGATACTCAGCACTTCAGCTGAAGACAGTGACAGCCAGACCCAGCCTCTAGAGGAGAGCAGCGTCATGGCCCCAGAGACACCACCAGCTGATGCCTTCCAGCGCTTCCTCTTAGAATGTGACATGCGTGAGAGTGACATGATGCTAGAGACCTCCATGTCTGACACCAGCACGTGATAGTGGAGACTGCACTCCGAAGAGAATGGAGAGAAATATATACTGACAATTGAAAAAGACTGAGAAGAGAAATACGAGTGTTCTGAGGAAGACCTCACCTGCAGCACTCCCCCAGATCTATGATGAAATTTCTTTTGCAACCGTGGAGAATTTATTATGAATAAATGTACTGAGATAAATACATAAAGGCTTTTAATTAACAAAAAGTAATACAAACCATACACTTTTGTCAGTATTTTTACTTTTACTACAGCCTTGCAGCACACTATGCTGTAGACAACGTGTTTTCTCAACGCAGAAGTGTAAACCAGCCTTAAGATGAGAGAGATGCATGCTGTTAATTACACGTGTGCATGAGGGCTACCTTGCGAATCCTTCATACGTTTGGGACGTTGGTTGTGCATGTTCTTAGGAAATAACGCTATGTGTGTGCATGGTGTAGTACTACACACACAAATGGTAGAAATGGCAAAAAAAGTTTAAACAGTGTCCTTGTACTTGCTGCCCAAGGACAAATATGCTTGTCAGAAGTCAGAATACCTTAAAAGAGGTCAGTATTATTTTAAAAGTTGATGTGTAAACCTGGTCAGTGTTCTCTGGTCTGCCTCAGAAACCTCCAGTAGCACTTGTAGTAAACAGCTGTTGTTTATGTGAACACGTGGCCAAACAGCAAGAATATCTATAGCTTTGATATGACTTGATATAAATAACACAGTAGACCAACACCAGCAGATGACATGTCTCTCCAAACCATCACTGATTGTGGAAATTTCACACTAATAGACCTCAAGTAGCATGGACTGTGTGTCTCTCCACTCTTCCTCCAGACTCTGCTCCCTTGATTTCTGAATGAAATGCAAAATGTACTGATGGTCAGTGATGGTTTGGAGAGACATGTCATCATCTGCTGGTGTTGGTCCACTGTGTTATAATAAGTCCAAAGTCAGTGCAGGCTTTTCCTTGAAAATCTTACAGCACTTCATGATTCTCTCTGCTGACAACCTTTGTGGAGGTGCGGATTTCATCTTCGAGCAGGACTTGGCACGCTGCCCACACTGCCAAATGTACCAATTGGTCTTATTGTATAATATTCTAATTTTGAGACATTGATTTTTTATTTTTTTTTTGGTGGTAAGCCATAATCATCAACAATAAAAGAAATAAACGCTTAAGATAGATCACTGTGTGTAATACATCATGTATTGTAATACATGAGTTTCACAATTTGAACTGAATTACTGTAATAAAGTAACTTTTTAATTATATTCTAATTTTTTAAGTTGCACTAGAACATCAGTAACGACAAGCCACACAAATGTAGCCTTATTTATTAATTCTGATTTGGTTAAGAAGCTTTAATTGAAGTCATTATCTTCACTCTTGCTCCACCCCACCTGGTGGTCGAGTCCCTCAGCACTCCTCCAGCGACGCCCCCTGTTCTCTAAACCCCGCGTCATGGCTCTTCAGCGCACCGAGCGGTGTGAGTGGAGGGTAAACACGTCGTGATCTCAATGAGGCAGAGCAGCTCTGAGAGCTGCAGGAGGAGAGGCTAAGCAGAGAGATGGGCTGTGCACCTTCTAAATCCACCCTGACCTACACCCACGAGCGCGTGTGTGGAGATCTCGACACGTGCTCCACTTTCGTACCGAGTCTGAAGAGCTCCGTGTCCACCCCCGAGAGACCTTCACCCAGACTCTGCGTGGAGACCACCAGCGGGAAACAAACTTTCCTCAGTGGTAAGAGAAACTCCAGCCTACTGATGGAAAACAGATCTGAGTAACCGACCAGTGAAAGTTGTGCGTTATTTGTGTTTTTTTATTATGAATTCACTGGTGGACCAGCTTTTAAAGGTCTTTTTTTTTTAGTTTTTATTCATTTTAAAATGTCTAGTTGTGGTCTCTAGTATGAATGAATGTGAAAAAAGTGCTCCGGTGTTTCTGTATAGCCCTGCTTTATTTCACCTAATTAGGGGTCTCTGAAGAAATGTAGGATTTCTGCTCTTGCTCATGAATATTCATATATGAAAAGATCTCGCCTCTGATTGGCTAAAAGCACTGCAGAAGAGAACGCTTGCCTGCCTTCTCTCTACAGTCAATTTTACAGCTCTAAAATTCAAAGTACAAAATGTTTTCAGAGATATGGCCTTAGTTAGTAAAGACATAGCACTGAGTGCTAGATAAAGTTAGCCTTAAACTTTACATCAGACTGTTAGTGTCCCTGTGGCCAAAAGAAATGCTATCAGTTATGCAGGGCGAGCGCTCTGGTTCAGCCTTTTGATCACATTGTCCAACAGTAATCCATCTAAATAAGTTCATTTATTATGCCCACATTAATGTTCCTGAGCTTTTTGGAGAACATGGCAACTCCAAAGAAATGAAAAACAGACAGCAAATGCAGAACAATTCAGAAGGAAGTGTGTATGTTTTATTTGTCAGGAAACAGTTGCCATAATTAAGGAGTATAATATTAAGAGACATTTTGAAACAATAATTTGAAAAATCTTAGTTTACACAACACTGCCAAAGATAGATAAAGATAGTAACTCAAGTGAAATGGTGTTTAAATGATAGTAATCAAGAAAAATGATTATAAGTAATATAATTTATTATTTGTTTATTACAAAGTCTGTGGCCCATGACTGCACATATATTTCTCCTTTTGGGCCCCAACAAAAAAAGTTTGCACACCCCTGGTTTAACTTGACTCAAAAAGTTTACCGATCTGGTACAGTTAAGCACAGTCACAGAGCTTGTGGGGTTTTAGGCCGCATCCTTCATTACCCATCAGTCTCTGCTTTCTCTACTAGCTGCCGTGTTCCCTCATGTGTGTCCGTTCCTGCTTTATTTCAGTACCTGGTCGAGAGTGCTGTGGTCGCTCTGGGCTCCAGCCTCCCTGCAGCCCCTTCAGACCCCCACCACCCAGCGGCAGCACTGACAGCAGCAGCAGCAGTGACTCAGAGGAAAGCGAGAGTCCAGCAGGAAAACACTGAAAATCTTAAAATAAAGGAGTGATAAGCTCTGTTCATCACACCACACCAATTACAGCCAAAGTCTACACTGTCTGTGCGGTATCACCTGTGTTTCTTCTGAAAGATGTTGGAACACTGCTGTGAAGGCTGGATTGCATTCAACCATAAAAGAGCTTCAGAAAGGCCAGGAACTGAGGCCAGAGGACAACGGTTACCTTCAAGTAGCAGTGCGAGCTGTTTTTGCCTAAAATACCACCAGTTATAGATATGTGAAACTTCACTTATTTTTGTCAGAAATTGTACTATTAAATGGTACTTCAAAAATATATATTTATTTTACTAGTAAAAATAATTGATACATTTAGTAGTCGGAATCACATTTTGTAAGTTTCGTATCTTGTGAAAATACATGTACTGAAATTGTTATTGTCATTTACGTTACTTAATTTTACCTTACAATATTTACAGTCCTGTGCACACAACAAGAAAAAAAAAAAGATTGATGAGCTTATATGATTAGATTTTGCATTCAGCAGAAATGGCTCTTGGCTCTTATGGGACATTGTTTAAATAAACTACAGACAATTTTTCTTCCAAATTCCAAATAAAAATATTGTCATTTCGAGCATTTATTTGCAGAAAGTGTGAAATGTCTGAAATAACAAAAAAGATGCAGAGCTTTTAGACTTTAAGTAATGCAAAGAAAACAAGTTCATATTCATAAAGTTTTAAGAGTTCAGAAACCAATATTTGGTGGAATAACCCTGTGTTTTTTAATCACAGTTTTCATGCATGCATCTTGGCATGTTCTCCTCCACCAGTCTTACACACTGCTTTTGGATAACTTTAAGCAGTTCATTTGGTTTGATTGCTTGTGTTCATCCATCCATCTTCCTCTTAATTATATTCCAGAGGTTTTCAATTTTTAGGAAGTTTATGTATTATAAAGGAAGGAATTAGATTTTTCGAGTATTAGTAATAATTGAGTTAGAGTGCATTTTGCTGATGGTATTTCAAGATTAACCGTTTTTAGTATCTGAATTCTCTAGTTAGAATGAGTGTCTGTTTAGTTTAAGACAGAGTCTTTTAGCGTATTATGAATTTAAATTTGATTCAGTTCGTGCGGACTCTGGCTAAATTCAGTTTAATTTAAAGTGTGTTTCAGACAGAGTGCTGCGCTTACTGTTCTCCTCACAGGGAACAGAGCAGCGCCTCTGTTTTTGTTTTCGTCTGAAGTCTCGCGGGATTTGTGTGCGAGTTCTCGCGAGCGCGGGCGGAGAGGAGGAATGGAGATATGAGGGCTGAAAGGGAGCCGACGGCAGGAAGCAGGGAGAGAAACATCGTGGAGATCCAGTTCAGAGACTCGCAGCGGGAGCAGGAGAGCTCCGCCGGCCAGAAGCAGAAGGAGGAGAAGAAGGAGGTCTTTACTAAGGTGAGGTACAGAGCAGAGGCGGAGAGAGGGAGGTGTGGAAGGAGGTGGAGGAGCTTCAGCACCCCGGACAGCGACCACCGCCACTAACCCGCTACACCGCTAAAACCGCTAACAGCTTTAATCCAGCAGGATTAACCCTCCACCCGAGTACCGTGTTTCTCCTCTATTAGTCCTGCTGAAGCACTACCAGTCTGTCCTCTCCGCTGACCAGCCTTACAGACCGTACACTGAATAAATACTGTACACGACCCTGAACCGCCAACCAGCCATTGGCTATCATTAGCTAAGCTAAGCGAGGCTCACAGAGCTGGCTGGATCTGTCACGATAATCACTATATCGATATATGGACATTGCAGAGCCTCTGTGTGACGTCAAATAATAAAAAAAAAATGCATGGCCACAGCTTATTAAAGAGTGGGAACGATATCCCAACGCATGTCTACGAATTATTAAAGCATTCGTAATTAGATTATTAAATTGTGAGGTTGACTTATATTGTTATCCAGGACTTTATTATCTTGTTCTATGCCTTTATCAATCATATCCATGCATTAGGATCTTATTCTAACACTTTATTAAGTTGTGGCCATGCCTTAATAAGTCATAGCCATCTTGTTCCCATGTTTAATAAGGCATAGCCATGCATTAGGATCTTGTTCCCATGCTTTAATACGTTTTTATTTTTAATATGATGTTACATTATGATGTTTCAAAAAGTAGTTTTGAATTGTATTAATAGTTTTATTAATTTAGGATGTTTATAACTATATGTTATATATTTTAATCCCATGGTCTGGATTGCCAAAACTGTTACCTGTTTTTGAAACTATGTGACCAATGGCTTGCTTCTCATACCAGGTTGTTATTCGCCGACTGCCACCCAGTCTATCTAAAGACCAGCTTGAGGAACATCTCAGCCCGCTGCCATCTTTCGACTATTTTGAATTCTTTCCTGCGGATCAAAGGTGCTGTTTCTTACAACCTTTCTAAGAACTGTTTTTGGTACTCAAATAAAAACTATATATAACGTGCATGTTCATAATTTCTTCTGCAGTTTGTACCCACATCTTTTCTCCAGAGCATACATCAACTTCAAAAACCCTGAGGATATTGTTCTCTTCAGAGACCGGTTTGATGGCTATGTGTTCATTGACAATAAAGGTAATGTTTTCAATATTTATGAAATAAAATGTCGAACAAGCTTCTGTTTAAAAACTCATTCATACTTTAATAAACATGACCCTTATTTTCCACTCTTCGTTATTTAGGTCAAGAGTATCCGGCTATTGTAGAATTTGCTCCTTTTCAAAAGGTTTCCAAGAAGAAACTCAAGAAGAAAGATGCCAAGGCAGGAAGCATTGAGGAAGGTATTTATGCGTTGTATAGTTATTCATTTTTGGAAAGGTCTATTGTGTGTCTTCTATAACATATTTAAATCTGAGCTAAAATCTTAATCACAAAAATGTGGTCACAATATTGTCTACTTTCTGTTATTATTCCAACAACATTGTAAAAAGCTAAAAAAAAAATGCATTTTTTTTTACATCACTGGCACATTACTGTCACAACCTCACTATTAAGTAACATTTCCTTTAGGCTTAATCTTAAACATAAGGCTTAATTCCTGTCTGGGAAATTTCCTCAATATCTTTTGACAACTCAAAATTACAATTGTATTCATATATCCAATTTCTGAAAAGAGAATATTATACATTTTAGAACATTTTATTTGTAAAATGATGTAGGCACCAAAACAACATTGTGTTTGCAGGGGTGTAATAAAAGATAGTTAACTGAATATTTAATGAAACTGTTTGAATATTGTTTGTACTGCTCTACAATAATGCACTGTATATATGCATTATATATATACATTTTGTTAGACCCAGAATACAAACGCTTCCTGGAGAACTACTCTTGTGATGAGGAGAAATCAATGGCCAACCCAGAAACACTGCTTGGGGAGATTGAGGCTAAAACAAGAGAACTTATAGGTATACATTTCCTTCTGCTCTGACTCCATGCACATTACGCTTAACAGTGTTTTCTTCCATTTACCATATATGTTTAGCACAACACAAGCTGATTTTTGATCCAAACAGATCCATTTTAAAAAATAAGAAAATAATGAACGTGAATGTGCATTTCCCTTTGTTTCAGCTAAAAGAACAACTCCACTTTTGGAATACATTAAGAACAAGAAGTTGGAGAAACAGGTCAGGCCACAAATAATACAATGTTTCTCTTTTATAAATGTGCAAACTTGATATTTGTGCTGTCTTACAATGGATTGTTTTTAAATCACAGAGAATCCGTGAGGAAAAAAGGGAAGAGAGGCGACGGAGAGAGCTGGAGAAGAAGCGGCAAAGAGAAGAGGAGAAGAGGAAACGCAGGGAGGAGGAAAGACGAAAGCGCAAGGAGGCAGAGAAACAGAAGAAACTCACTGAAAAGGAGATCAAAATTAAAGTATGACCCTACTTCCTCTTTCAGTTTATTTTTTTAAATGTTTCACAAGATATCAAGGTTCATAATTCTGATGTTTCTTTAGCTCTTGAAGAAATGTGACAGAGATGATGAGGTGGACTCAGATAGACTGAGAGATAAAGGAGACAGTGGAGAGGCTGACCGGAACAAGTGGGAGAAACCGGCTGGCCACACCAAGTCAAAGGAACCAAAGGAAAAGTAAGGACCTGGTTAATGCTGTATTTTTTTAATCTATTGATCACTAAAAAATGCTAAAAATAATTATTAAAATGGGATACAATAATTTTGAAAGTTACAAATATGGGCAAACGCATATAAACTAAACTATTGGTATTGGTAGACAGTTAAATTCTAGAAAAAGGGTTAAAAAAATTAAGCACTTTCATCTAACATCCTAACTAAATTTTATTGCCTGCCAAATTGGTTCTTCTTGGGAAAGATTGGTAAGTGTGATCTATGCTTCATTCAAACAACTTTAATGAGACATCAGAAGACTTGAGGTCTTTACTAAATTACTAAATAACTAAAGACCTGAGTGTACATCAGTCCATGGTTAGACAAATTATCTGCAAATGGTTAAAATGCTTTTTCATTATTACATTCCAAGAGCCTGGCTTGTGATTTGTAATGTCCTACATATTCCTTCAAGTTTTACTGCTGAATTAGAGAAGATGATTCTGTGTGGTGGGTCTATTTATGGTAGAGCTCAGCTGGAGAGCGATAAGGAACAGCGGGAAGGTCACGGCCGCCGGCAGCGGGACAAGGAGCACCGTGGCCGAGAAGAGGAGCGCAAACGTCAGCGGCATCATTACGAGTTCGACAAGTTCATGCGCCGCAAGGAGGAGACCAAATGGGGCAAAGGCTACTGTCAAGACAGGGCAAAGAAAGACGGCCATCATCATGGCTACTCGTACTGCCCGGATGCGGGGGACAAGCTGGGCAAGGAGGACAGGGACGATATTGGGAACAGGAAGGAGCGCATTCGCAATAAGGTGAGCAAGAGCTGATAAAGCTGAAGATATTTAATCACAGTTCATTTTTACTGCAGCCTCTAGCACCTCATAAGCATCCGTTTGTGCCAAAACCACTCAGTGATTAGCATCATGCACTTTACTGTAAAATCTCACTCTGTCACTTATTTATTAAGGACAACACAAGCTCATGTCATGCCTTTAAGAGCATTTAGCATTAGCATACCATCAGTTTGTTTGTCCAGCACTCAGCTATGTGGTAGTATTTCCATTTAAACTGTTTTTCTTTCCTCTGTGGTCATTTTAATTCACATGTCATTATGGCTGTGGGTGTGCAATACAAATCCTCCTCCCTCCTGGGGCTTGTATCGCAGCCCATGCTTGTGTTGTGAGCCGTAGAGTGCTGAATGTGTTGTCGAGGCAGTTAGCTGTGAATTTGGCTGTGAGTTGGCAATCTTGGGCTTGATCATTGATGGAAGACAACGTGTCTCTCAGTCTGTGTTAGTGCATCAGGAGAAAAGGACCTCCCAGTCTGAGGGGCCAGACCAGATAGGAGGGGCTCTGCCAGCCAAGGTACAGCTAGCCTTTGAGCCTTTCTACCCAAGGGGAGGGGGATACCGCACCGCTGTACGCTGGGAGACCCCACACCTTACCACGCTAGGCCTCGTTTTTGACAGCAAAAGGAGATGATGAAGTATGGTGGTATTTCTGGAAATAGGGTGTAACAATACTTTGTGACACAATACATCACAATTAATTATGTAAAAGAATTAAACTCCATAGCATAAATCATATTGGTTGGTTTCCCAAACAAGGATTAAGCCTAATCCTAGACTATTTTTTTTCTTTCAGTGGAAATAAATAATCATAATATAACCCAGCACGCAGCATATTATACATACTCCTATGTATCCTACACCAGATCACATGACTAATAATAAAACAGTTTAACAGAGGTAAGATTTTATCTGATTGTGTTGTATCATGAGTATTATGTTATCTTGTGTCTAGTGTATTATTAGCTTGGGGCTAACATATTAGCTTGTGATTAGAGTAATAGGCTAGAACAGTACAGTTCACAGCTTTTGTTAAATAGTGTCCCTTAATTTTGGAATTAAAAGCAAAAAAATGATTAACATTATTTTCTGTATTTTGAAAACACACACCAGCACATTCAACATCACAATCTCCCCACACTACTAACCCTAACATCAGTACTTTCAGTATCATACATTTTTAGAATATTGCAATGCTATCAGATTGCAAACTTTGTATTGAAATTCCAGTTGGATTGTGAACTGAGTGTATTGTTACATCCATTCAGAGAGCTTAAATAATTAATTAATTTAATTCATTAACTATCAATTAATATTTTTAGGAACCAATATGGAGCCTAACATAACTGTTGTGGGCAATTTCAAATTTGATAGAGGTGTGGAATTTTTATCATATGTTTATGATACATTTCGTTATTATGACTTTCTGATGAGTAGAGCTTTTGGAACCTTGACCTATGCAAAGAATACAAAGATGTTTAGCTTGGATTACAGCATTTAAAAAATAATTAATATTTTTAAGTACGTTTTATTGTTTTGCTGTCAAAAACGAATTGCCTGCTGTTCTAAATTTTTCAATATGGGGGGGGAGGACACTGATCAGAGCCAGAGAGCAGTTGACTTTTTGCTCTGCTAAAACAGGTCGTTTGGGGGGTGCTCAGTGTTGGCGGGTTAATAAGAGGAGCATTATTGTTTTATCACTCTTGTTTCGGGACAGGACCGGCCCGCCATGCAGCTGTACCAGCCAGGAGCCCGCAACCGCAAGCGCATGGGCTCTGGGAACAAAGCCTTCGACTTCAGCCCCATCTCTCCAGAGTCCAGCACTGAGCACTGCTACGAGCTGGCCTTGGGGACGGGCTCTGAGAAGAGTGGAGATGAGTGACAGAGCGGGCAGCTTTACTCGGGGCAGAGATATAGATGGGCAATAATATAATAAAAGCTGAAGTATCGGCCTGTTTAATCATGTTGCGTTTCCTTTATGCCGCTGGTGAGTGTTGTGAACGAAGCCAGGCTCCTCCCTCATTCTCATGCACTACGTCACCAATCTGTACAGATTCATGAATAGCTATGTGGACATTCATGGAGGCTACTGTATGTCAAAGATCACTGCCTGTTTGGATTCACGTTTTCTACACCACACCACAGGAACTCGGCACACTTTATCCGTTGAACACTCATCTGAGATCGAATACCTCATCATTTAACGAGGACAGATTTCTATGCCTTTTTTGTAGTGAATCAAATGGATTCTGACAGACTAGAGAGTTTATGGATAGTATATAGATTTTGCTGTAAAGATCATAAACACATGTTGTGAAATCTGTATTTTTAATATGCAAAATGTATGTTTAAATGTGTAAAATCTGTTTTGCAGCTGCAGTATGACTCTGTAAGAGAAGCTAGCTATTACACAGTCCAGTCAGAATATTATGACCATCTTTTTGTTTATACACTTATTGTCCTTTTTTTTATCTCCACTGAACATATAGGAACACTGTGTGGTTGTATAATTATTGAGTAATCTTCAATGGCCAAAATCAAACAGGACCACCACAGATTTGGTATTATGTTGGTATTATTTGGGTGATTTGGGTTATTCTTAGCTCTGCATTAACACTGTCATGCAATGGTATACAGACACAGCAGTGCTGCTGGAGTTTTTAAACACTTCACATTCACTGCTAGACTGAGGAAAGATCAGGAATCAGAAACATCCAGCCAAAAGCATTACATGATGACTAGAGGATTAAAACAAACACAAAATGTGCAGCAACAGATGAGCTTAGGTCTCTGACTTTATATCTACAAGGTGAACCAGCTAGATTTGAGTGTCTAATATAGCAGACAGTGAGTAAACACAGTGAAATAACAGGATAATATGTATAAGTATGTCCTTGTAATTACAATAACTACAAGGTGCTCCTATATGCTCAGTTGAGCTGATGAAATAGACAATCAGTATACAAACATGTGAGTAGTTGTAATATTCTGATATGATTGTGTCTTACTTATATTTCTATGTATGTTTGTGTGTATGTATGCGCATGCACATTGCTACTTTGATCCTGGACATAATAGCACTGGCTTTAATGATTTCAGATTTTAGCATGCTCCTCTTTATTTTAGATAATAACAATAATAAAAGTAATAATAATATTAATTATAGTAATAATGCTAAAATGATGCCTTTGAGTGCTAACTATCCTCTGTGTTAGACCTGCAGTGTGACTTTCCGTGAGCTTGCAGTACTTCTAGGTTGATGTGAGTCTTTAGCTATTTTAAGATCAGTGTTTCAACCTGCGAGCCAAGAAGAACAAATTATGATGTGTTCCATTAAAAGCTACCGAAGACATTTAGCTCCAGTTTTTCTCGGGTCACTTAGATCATGTTAAATGTCATTTGAATGATTTTCTAGATGCTGTTCACAGTTTTTACATGGAAGATTCAGATCATTGATGGCCACTATGTGTCACATGCCTTAGAGATGATTTGCACTTGACCGTTTCATCTGCCATTATGAAGGTGTCTGAAATACAGGGTTGTTTTGATCTCACTTGGAAGAACAAGAAAACTGAACAAGAATCTGTCCACATGTGATACTACAGAGATATATTATGACATTTTTGATGGATTTCCATACACTGTTTGTCTACAATAAAGATGTTATCCCATAAGCAATGCATTTTGTTTTTCTTTATGCTCGTTCATATATATTTCTAAGGGTGTAACAATGCACTCAGATCATGATTCAGTTTAATTCAAACCATATTTGAAACGCAATTGAACAAAAAGGCAAAAAGAAGACAAATGAAGGCATTTATACATAATACAAAATAAAGGTGCTTCAACTTCATAAGCAGCACTTAACATCCACGCATTAGCAGCCAGAACTCTGTTAAAAACTGTATAAAAATTCAGTAGCCCCTTGTGTTACATTGTGATACATTCTTAAAAGTAAATATACTACAGAGTCCATGTACATACAGCACTCCTGTAATTGATGATTGACTTTTCTGATATGTTAAAAGTCAAATTACCCACTTTAAAATGAGAAATACAGGGGAAAAAATATTTGAATTATTTCTGGAGCATGAAAAATAAGCTTTATCTCAGCTGGTCTTAATGAGTGCAAAGAGCATGTAAATGAAAAATAATTAATTGAATGTATTTAATTCAAAATATACTGTTTGTTCTTATATGTTTATATCACACACTAACTGATCTGGTCACAGTTTCCCAAAAGCATCTTAGCATTAAAAAAATCTTACCATAGAGAGAGAGCATTTAGTGTGAAGCTCACTCGACCATTAAGCATCGTCTTTGTAATAAGAAGCTTTTGGGAAACTCGGTCCTGGTCAATCTGATTTAATAAACTAATAATAAACTAATTTCATGATAATTTCTTATGTGTTCATTTAATTATTGTGGATTTTGAGGTGAACTATAATCTGAAAAGGGGTAAAAAAAAAATGTATTACTCAAAATATTGATTTTTATTGATCTATATTATTAAGCTAAATATAATTTTTTAAAATATATATTTTATTCTATATACTTTTGATTATTATTGTATATTTTATATAATTAATTATTTAATATAATTAAATAATTATATAATTACATATGAAGATAACAGGAGGAATAAACAGCTCATTCTGTAATTCTGTATTATCTTTATCTATAATATCTATCTGTATGAGTGGATGAAAAAGAAGTGAGTAATCTAAAATTATTCAAAAAGAAAAGAATAATAATTAACATTTATACAAATAAAAGGGTTTAAATATTTGAAACGTTATTTAAAAATTACGTAATTCTTCTTGCACTTGAGAAATGTCTCCATCTGGTGTTTATTATGCAGCACACCCTTAAATAAAGCTTAAGAAAAAGAAACAGAAACCCAGCACACCTACTCATCAGTTTCAGAATGAACTGATTAACCTGGGAACAAAATCTTCTGTAAAATGTTTCACTTTTAAACAGTTTCAGATGTGTTTCCTGGCCTCTCCCGCCCAAAATGTGGTGTCTAGCCCTGCAGTAGGATGGGGTGGTGTAAGTCTGACACTGACTGTCACATCCTGCACATGACTGATCTCAGTATTGCACGATGACTAAGATTGAGTCAATACCAGCTGGCTGGATGCCCACAGTAAAGGCGGAGGCAGGACATGAATGAAACTCTTACAGCTCCACCCTTAGTTCTCACACACTCAACATTAACGCTGTTGAACGGAAACTGGTTAACAGTTTTGCATTTGTCATTCAGGGAATGTAACGGTCATGAATATACAAGATTCATTTAAAGAGAAGACTTGATTCTCAGGCATTTTGGGCCCTGTTTAGACCTGATCATTGATCACCTCTCTATAGGTATCCTAAAACTAACTAACTAGTAAATTCAGATACTTTAAAGCACCTATCCCTAAGATTTCCCAGAGTTTGGAGGTGATAAAATAGTCTAACTAAGGGTATAAGTGTCCTGACATGACCATCCATGCAACTAAAACTATGCATCTAATACTGTATATTTATTCTAAAATCAGAATCGTCTGACGTTTGTTGGATGTGATTGCTCTCTACATGTGGATGACATTTCATAAATGAACAAAATGAACAAAATGATTTGCTCAAAAACACCCTGCATTAAAAGTTCTCTTCCATAAAGGTGATATTCTAATTGTTCTAAAATAAATATCACAAAATGTCAAGGTATTTTCGCAATAATAATAATCTTGGCGATATGACAAAACGCTGAATTAAAAAAATATATATTTTAAGAATACACTACTGCAACAAAATGAATATTAAATTTGATTATTGCATATGATATAATATGGAACATCCCTAACTGAGATATTAATAAATACCGGAATTTTATTAGGTTTGTAACAGAAGTCAATGATCCAGAATGTCATGATACTATTAATAATAATGCACTCCAAATATATCCATATATCCAGGTAAAATAATTACATTTAAGTAAAGTAATAGATAATGGACAGATATAATCTGTATTTAGTAGATATATAATGGGAAATAAGAACAGTGTGAATTTTTCTTTTGCTAAAAACAGCAATAATATCGAATCAGGAGATTCAAAAATGTTGGCAATATTATTATGTACAACATGATATGGCACACCTCTAATTCTAATTCGCTGAAGTTGTTTAATCTCCAAAGAAAAGCATTATAAAGAATGTGTCAAAACAATAGGTCACTCTGAAGCTGCTTTAGTTCGCAGTCTGAGATCAAGATGGGCTGTAATAATGGGACCCGTTTGAAAGCCTGACCTGGTCCCAGTAACAACACATGTACAAAACCACTCATGCCAATAATGAAGCATTAGTTAGAGTGATATAAAAAGTCTTTCCACATCCCCTCAGCAGCATTTGTCTGTGTAACTGTGGAACTGCCTTCTCTTGTGTAATATAGCTCCATTTAAAATACTGTAGTAATGAGCTGAAGTGGTGCTGGTGTGGCTGAATACAATCAAATCCTTACAGCCCAGCTAGCATAAAATATTATAAAAAGATTTACCAAACTTTTCTGGAAAGGTTTTAGGAATGTTAATCTGTAACTTTATAGAAAGAATGTTTCAAGAATGTTCTAAAAATATAAGGTAATAATGGTTTGCATCATTGCATAATGCTTTACTAACATAAAGGAAATGTTAAAAGTAAAATTCCCAAAACTTAAAATAAAACAAGTTAAACTTTTAAGATTGTTAGCTGTAACGTTCAGAAAACGTTCTACTAGCCACAAATTGTTAGCCGTGAGTATTGATCTACATACTTGATCAGAATAAAAAGTACACTTGTACGGTGGCCGAGAAAGCCCAACGCAGTGCAAATTGAAAAGCGCTGCAAAAGCACAAAACACATCCATCAAAATTACAACACAGGCGCAGCAAATAGAAAAACGCGCTGCAACTAGAAAAACGCGCTGCAAATAGAACCACAACACAACGGAAGTGAGTCACAACTCAACGGAATTTTCCCGGGGGACCTTAAAAGATACTGTACCAGCTAAGCTGCGTCTTCAGTAACGTCTCGGACTTCACTATGTGTACAAAGGACAATAAGTGGCAAACAAGGCGTTTTGTGAAGCAGAACTTTTAATAAACATAACTTACTTTTCAGAAGCTTGTTTGCCACTTATTGTCCTTTGTATACAGCTGGTACAGCATCTTTTAAGGTCCCCCGGGAAAATTCCGTTGTGTTGTGACTCACTTCCGTTGTGTTGTGGTTCTATTTGCAGCGCGTTTTTCTATTTGCAGCACGTTTTTCTTTTTGCAGCGCGTTTTTCTATTTGCTGCGCCTGTGTTGTAATTTTGATGGATGTGTTTTGTGCTTTTGCAGCGCTTTTCAATTTGCACTGCGCTGGGCTTTCTCGGCCACCGTACACTTGTCTAAACGTAGTGTTAAATGTACTGTGTAGAGTTTTTTAATGTTACACCAGGAAGGAAACAGAAAAAGAACAGTTGGGTAAGCAGCCGTCTACAAACATTTGGACACATATACAACTTTGGTAACTGCAGCATTATTACAAAACGCGTGAGTAAAGAGAAGTTACATCAAATTACATCCAGATATAAAAGCAGGGTTGCATTAAAATGGTTGCAAAAGATTCTTTGCTCATAACAGGAAACACTGAAACACATGAAACACTAAACAGAAATTTGATGACCCTCACAAACAAAGACCCGACTGTCATGTGTACTTCACTCTGACACTTTATAGGATGTTTAAATGATAAAAAGAAATCGGATCTGGGACTGAAACAAAAAAATGAAAAACTGTTTCATGCCTAGTGTTTTGTACAAAACCAATAAAGTAACACAATGTATCATTTTCATTTCACATCACAATTATGTGCTACTTTGTGTTGGAATATCACTTAAAATCTCTTTAAAATACATTTAAGTTTGCGGTTGTAAGGTGACAAAATGTGGAAAAGTTCAAGGGGTATGAATACTTTTGCAAGTCACTGTATCTGGTTTAGACAACACAAACATAAAAAATGAAAAAAAAAAAAAAATTAGTGCTCAAGTTGTAAAATAAAATCCAGCTGTCCGTATGAATCTCTGAAGAAGTGGCTTTTTAAAGCAATGTATTCTGGGAATAATGTGAATAAAACAGTATTTTGATGCATTGTAAAAAGAGGAACTGGAAATGAAAGTGTACTACATTGTACAACATAATTTACATGTTAAAAATAATAAATAAACATATCTGTACACCCCCACAATACACACTGACCAGAAATACAATCCAGTTACTGAGTCTGAGCAAACAAAACCACTAAACTCTGGTTAGAAAGAAAGTGGTGTTGAGGGCAGGCCAGGATGGTGAACACAATTAACCACTGAAAGAGCCACCGAGGAATATAGCAACACTACCTATCAGATACACCTGAGCACCAAACATCTGTAAACCTGCAGAAAATGACATTTAAAAGAATCCATTTATATACATCAGTGATAGCAGTGTTATATCTGACTGAATAATACAGTCTTAATCTCTGATGTGGAGGATGTCAGCGTGCTTTTTTGGTCTTGTGGTGCTGGGTGTGTTAGGAGAACTTTTGCCACAGATCTGCCTACCACATCCGCTCAGGCTTGAGCATTACAAGTGACAAACAGACCCCAAAAAACCCAGGCTTTACTTTTAAGTTGATAACAAAAACAAGAAAGATTTTGTTTCTCTTATAGAATTGGTGGGCAGAATCAGAATACATGAATTATGATTTATGCACAAAACTGTTATAAAAAAAATAAAAAAATAAGTGTACTTATGCATGTGTGTATGCTGGTACACTGACATGCCACATTTCATGGGACACTAACTAGCATTCTGTCATGTAAAGTTTGCTGTGTCCCATGGAATCTAAGGAATATTGCACTGTTGGACCTGTGTTTGTAACCACGCCCCCTCGTTACCTGTCCCAGGTGTTTCTTACCCTACTGGTGTATTTAAGCCCCTTTGTTTCAGTGTTTTATGTGGAGTCTTTTGTGTGCTTCAAATGCTGTGTATTGTTTTGTATGCTTGTCAGGTCTGTTGGGTTTTTGTGCTGCTTGTTCTTTGTTCCCTATTTTCTTATTTAACTTAAATCTGTTAAGTCTTCTTAGTTTAGTTTTCCTTTTTTTTTTTGCTTGTTTTTTGTAGTTTAGTTTATTTTGTCTTTTTTATCTATTTATTTATTTATTTTCGCTACCCATTTTTGTTTTCGTACTGCTTTTGTTTATCTTGTTTCTTTAATAAATTTTGATCGGGATATTACGTCCGTCTTCTCATCCTTTCCTACTTGACAATAATACATCTATATAATATGAGTTTAACATTTTGAAAGGAATTACTGAAATAAAGTGACATTTCAATGATATTTCAATAATAGATTTTTTTCAGATGCACCTGTATGAGTGTGTATGTATATAAAAGGAATGAATTCCATAGGTTCATTATTGCATGAGTAATAAATGGATTGTCAAATGGATGTCATTTCCTCTCATTTTCTTAATAAACTTCTTAATACTCAGTACCGAGTAATTTAAATGTGTGTGTTTGAGTTTATAAATGTATAAAATACCAAATTCATTCAGTAGTTTTCATTTTGGCAAATTTTGTTAGAGGTGCTGTGACGCATTTCCTCCTTCTGTATAGAGCCGAGCCTGTCTGTTTGTTTCCTGACTTAACAGTCAGAAACCACGCCAACTGCCTGTATATCACACACGTGGTGGGCTGCTCGCTCTTTTTGAGGTAAGTGCTTTGGAAGCCCACTGAACCACAAACAAGGCACCTTCTAGACTTCCTTTTATTTACTCTTATACTTATGCTATGGAGAAACACATCCACACCGCATTCATCTGACAACATTGAATTAGTTTAAGTCTGTGGTTTTGTCTGTAGTTGGCACTGGTTTTGCTGTTGCTGGAGACTGATGGTTATGAAGTTATACTCAGGGGTGGCTTAAAATTGGGTGTGATGTGTTATGTGTATAAATATATTTATATATATATATTTTTTGTGTATTCTGTTTTTGATGTATTGACAGTGGTGTGGGAAACAATAATTTTATTTTATAATATTTATATTTGAATAATAATATATATATATATATATATATAATTTATATAAGGTTGAAGACTAGGCTGAACACTAATATATATGTTACTGTTCAACCTAGTTTTTTTTTTGTTTGTTTGTTTTTAATGGGTGAATAAATTTGAAATTAAATTTGCAAATTAAATTTCTATATTGTTACAAGTTTCAATTCAACAAAAGGGTCCAGGATAAGAATGTTTACAAGCTTTCAGTTATCATATCTTTTACCCAGTGGAAATTTCTCACAGATCATGCCCTGTTTGGGGCCCCTACTTCGCGGTTCTTGCGTTTTTGTGAAAGTGGCTCACATAAAAATGTGTGAACCAGAAATTTCTGTTGTAGCAGAGCACAGCATGTCCTGACGACTAAAACCATGCAGTCTGTCATACTAGAGAAAATCTAACCAACTAGAGTACAGGTCATGTGATGTTCAGTAGGACAGGTTTAGAAATAAACACAATATGAACACAGAATTAAAAACCACCTAACCTCTGACTGGACATTTAGGCACCTTAAAGAGGGAAAATTATAGTAAAAAAAAAAAAAATCAGTGCAGGGCAGATGAGCTGACAACAATCTCTTGCCAATAAACAATGTGCCAAAAAAACCCATCACACATGGTCATTCTGAAACTGCACAGCACTATACCATGTTAACTGATCATTATGCTTCCGATAAGCTGAGATTTTTCATTGCATATGCCAGTTGCACTATGTGGTTAAGAGCATCGTCAAGCGAGAAGTTTTTGCATTGTGAGAAACCTAACCAACACCCTACCTAGCACATCCTGTCCCTACAGTGCTCTGCACTTTAACATAGTGAAGCAACTTTGGAGCAAAAAAAAGAAACTGACTTAAAGTGCAAAAAATGCTGTGTTTAACTGTTTTAATTACAGATCATTAGTAGCATGGTAATATTCCATAACGTTTGTATTCAGTCACTTTATGCATAAATAAAAATCAGAGAAGAGAAGAAAATTGGGGCAGTATGAAAAAAACACAAGTGTTTTTTTTACATTTACTTTGACATTTATTTGATTTCAGGCAGCATAAACCCAGGATATTTCATGTTTTGTCAGATTAATTTAATTTGTTAATAAACATCAATACCTGCATTTCAGGCCTGCAACCCATTGCTTAAAAAAAAGTTGTGACAGTTGTGAAACAGACAGTTGTGAAAGTTGTGACAGTTGTCTATTTATCATTTTGAAATATTGCTAATAATTCTCACAACATACCAAACATTTTAGGTGATGTTTTATATTAGCTGTTATTTTAACAAACATGAGTCTTTCCTGTATTAATGATGAGATACTGTTTTTCAATTCCTCCCTGTAAATTGTTTGATATTTTATAGTTTTAGTTTATTACTATTTAATTGTTACTTCAGATCATGCAGCACCATCTCAACAGGATCAATGCTAATATAGGACCCTGATTTAGTCATGCCAAATCACAAACATGCTTTTTCAACCATTCTTTAATCAATTTACTTTAGTGCTTTTGAGTCATTGTCTTGTTGCATGACTCGAAGTCTCTTCAACTTGAAGTCGCAGACTTTTTTTCCCCAGACAACTTTTGATTGCGCTGTTTCCTTTACAGATTGTAAGACATCTGAGCCTTCTCAGAGGATTTTTGTAACATCCAGACACCCTTTCCTAGGAGAGTAGTAGCAGTACAGAATTTTCTTAAATTGTGGACATATTGTCTAACTGTTTATTGTTTATGTACACCTAAATCTCTGTGCTTTGGTATTCATTTCCAGCCATTTCCAAACTTTCTTAAGAAACACAGGTTTTGCACAGTTATTTTAATGTGCAAAGGCCCTGTGAAACCCACACATTTATATCCAAAGCAATTCTTATTCCATCCCTTTCAAGTTAACAATAATTTGGTAACCCACACTATGGTTTCATCACACTGTCTGTGGTGCAGGTCCGTAACCTTGGTGTTATCTTTTATTCTACATTTCTTTTGGGGCTCATATTAACAACACAACCAAGACTGCCCTTTTTCATCCCAAAAGCATTGCCAGACCATGTAGCTAAAACCCCTCATATAAGCCTTCATCACATCTAGACCAGAACACCAAACTCCTAAAGTTAAAAGACCAGAACTGGCTCTTAGTTCAATTTCATATACAATACAAATTTCTACAATTTTTTTTTATGTTTACCATCACTCTGCTGTTTTGCAGATGTTCTCCTCCACATTTATTCTGATCTACTGATGTTTAAATGCTCTTTGTCCCTTTTACCAAACTGTGCATGTATGGTTATAGAGCCATACATTTCATGTTGTTGAGAAACCAAAGCTATGAACTCTTTTACCCTTTACCTGCTTTTAAAAGTCTCATTTACAAATGTTTCTTTAATGTAATTTTTTCAACATTGTTTTTATACTTATTCTATTGGTGTCACTTTAATCAGATTAATCACAATAATAGTGTGTGATTAATTGTGACTTATCACACTTTGTTTAATAATGGATATTTAAATGTCAACAAAACAATTAACATAAAATATCAAAATGGAATTATATTTATATTAGTATCAATTACTTAGAAACAATAGTGTTTTTTGCTGCATTGGAACATATTAATCACAACCACAATAAAATCAAAAACTTATTTCAATAACTATTATTACTCCTTTTAAATTATTTATTTACATTGTGGTATTAATCACAATAACAAAATAAACGAAATCAAAAAAATATATATTCAAATAATTATTATGTTTTTTTTATTAGAATCTAAAAAATGTGCTAAATTTAAGTGGAGAGCTTTAGGAGCAACAGCTGATTCATGTGTTTATTAACATTGGTAGTAGTTATTTATTCCTATTTATTCCATTCTCTTTTCTTAGGTTTGATTGCTTATTTGCATTTTTTGCTATGATTCTGAGTTTGTCTCTGAATTTTAAAGTGCCACTGAGGCACTTACAAAATAAATTATATTATTATTTATTTATTTATTCATTTTTTATATTTGTAACTTGTAACAATAGACAATTCTGGTTCATTCATTAAACCACATAAATGACTTATCAGTTATATAGCAATTGTTAAAAAATTAGTTAAATTTCCTGTCACGTTTAGTCCCTGTCTCAGACCCCATCTGCATAAAAACAAAACAGAATGTCATATATTTATTGAGTACAGAGGAAATCACACAGCTATATGCATTTTCTTTGAGTCTCCTGAACAGTGCGGATGTTGTTCACACTGTAGACTGAGGTTTGAAGTGATATGAATCATCTGTGTGTGTCTCTCTATGTCCCTACAGACACTTGAGCAGAGCGGTCGTCAACATGAACGTGAGCGGCAACGTCAGCAAACTAGACAGCACCACTCTGTCTATATTTCAAACCAAATGGTCGAGCGATCTCATCTCGGCCGTCTACGTCGTTGTGACCGTCGTCAACCTCTGCGGAAACGGCCTGTCCATGTGGCTGCTGCTGTTTCGAACCTCCCCGAAGACTCCCTCCATCATCTTCATGATCAACCTGACCATTACTGACCTGGTCCTCGGCTTAATGCTGCCCTTTCAGATTATGTACCAGCTGCAGGGCTACAACTGGACTCTGGGTCCCAGCATGTGCAACATCCTCACTGTAGCCTTCTTTGCCAACATGTATTGCTCCATTTTGACAATGACTGCCATAAGCGTTGAGCGCTACATGGGCATTGTGAAGGTCATGCGCTTCAGGGAGCAGAGGAACAAGACCACCTATGCCATTTGTTCCTGCATGGTTATGTGGGTCATAGTCCTGGCAATTCTCAGCCCACTGGAGACCACAGATTTGACATTTAATGTTAAAGAGCTCAACATTACGACCTGCTTCGATGTCCTGAAGAAGGACATGCTCCCGACGACGGCGCACTGGGCCGCTTTCCTCTTTGGCTTGTTTGTGGTGCTGTTCTTCTGTCCCTTCATTATAACTGTGTACTGCTACGTCAGGATTATCTGCACCCTGATCAAGAACTCCAAGAACGTCCAGAAAGGCCGTGCCATCCGCCTGGCTTTCACTGTCTTGTTTGTCTTCGTGGTCTGCTTCGCCCCCAACAACATATTGCTCCTGGCACATTCAATCACCAGGCTTTTCTTCAACAAGTCTCTGTACATGTACTACAAGCTGTCCCTGTCACTTAGCTGCATCAACAGCTGTCTGGACCCATTCATTTACTATTTTGCCTCGAAGGAGTTTCGCCGAAAGATGAGACAGCTGTTGAGGCTGCGCAGCCTCAGCACACTGGAGAACGAAATGACTGCCGACGGCCCCAGAGAGAGCTTCTTCTCAGGCCGCACCGTTTCTAACGGCAACGAAGAAGACGAAAACCTAGAGAGGCAAGTTAATCAGACAATGCCAGCTTCTAGTTTATAGACAGAGGAAGTTTGCTTTTTTTAACTGTGAATTTGCACCCATTTCTTTCTGTGGTCTCATGTTTTTGTTCTGTTTTGACCATCCTCAGCTTCCCGTTAAGGGGAAGCCAGTCTGCTCATGTGACATTTCAAAACAAATCCTCTGATATCAGGAGTGCTGTTTTATTTTTTTCTTCTTGTAGCTGAAAACAATTACTATTTGAATATAAAGCTTTTTGATGTTGTTCATATACATTTTAAATGTACCTGTTTATTGTGTTATTCCTCAGGCATGTTGGTCATTCTCAGGAATGATTCCTCTGAAGTAAAAAAAAAAACTATTTTGCAGCTAACAGCCAACAGCTTTATTTGGCAGCTATTTCTGTTTGTGTTCTGTTTATTAAATTGTAAATATACTGTCTTGCAAAAGGTAACCACTGACCACATGTAGCCATTATTTAAGTTGATATTACACGTTTTTTGCCACTTAATATGTAATATTTTGCTTGTATTTACTGGATTATTTGTATTTTTTTCATTTTAATTTGTCCGATTTTTATACAACACACAGATACACAACATACAAAAACATCTGCCCACGTGTGGGTCATACACCGTATTTTTCGGACCATAAGGCGGACCGCATTATACTTTCAAACATAAGGTGCACTTTCATTTTTTGAGAAAATTAAAGGATTTTAAGTGCACCTTATAGTCCGAAAAATATGGTACGTGTGCCAGTATTTTGCCAGTAAAACTAGATGTAGAAGTTGAGACGTGAGTATTTTTTTTTTGATGATTGTGGTTTAAAAGTGGACTAGGTGCTGCTCTCACACAGACCTATTTTAAAATCCAGTATTACTATAACAATTACATCTATTACTGATGTATTCATTGTGATATTTCTTTTTTTTATTTGTTATTGTTTTATGTGAATATATTATTATCATCACATTGTTTAGTACAATTGTTTAATTGTAGTGCAGTACGTGGGGCAGATGATTTGTAGGCGGTTACAAATGAAAAGTAAAATAAATAAAATGCAAATAATATTTTAGTGTAGTAGCTCAGTGTCACATACACGTTCTGTTCCTCTGTTGTTTAGTACATATATATTTAAATACTATTCATGTATATACCTCTGTCTGATGCCAAACATTAAAAAGTTCTTTTTATCGGCTTATACTAATGGGAATCAGACATTATTATGCAAAATTAATGTACTAAGAATCTCAGGGATTAAGTAATTCTGTTGATAACATTACATTGTTAAAGCGTGTTATACTCCAGGGGCCTGGAAAATGCTGGCAACATGTTTTGCCACATAATTCTGATTATTCAAATAAATGTTTTCTAATAAAAATATTTTCTTTCATTTTTTATGGGGTCCCTATAATGTCTTTACTTTTTATTAAAATTATGTAATTGATATAATTATATATTTAGTAATGTATTAAGATTGCTCACTGCATATAGTCTATATACGGGTGATATTTAAATTTCTACATCTATCTAGCCTGCCATTGTTCAGCCCCTCCCATTCACAGTGAAGTTGTTATATGATTGTTTTATCAATAAGCACTTTCTAAATAAAGCCCAATACAAAGGAGTTAATCAGAACAGAGCTCACTTACTTTACGTCTGTCTTAAAGGTAAAGTACCATTAACAGCCAATTTAATTCTAAGGAAAAAGGAAAGGTTAAAAATGATTTAATTATGACCATATTTAGAATCAGGAAAGTACACTGTTGGTCACAAGAAAAATAAAAAAAGTACACTATTCATAACACAGTGAATGTAGTTTTCCAACCAGTAAATAACCTTAGTCTGTTTTGGCACAGTTTCACTGTATTGCAAAGAATGTCACAGCCAGGTCACATTTCATTAGTTCCTTATTTCAGTTTCACAGTTTTTACCATACTACTTCACACGGCTCAGTTTAAAAAGTTGTGGGTTAAAACATATGAAAGCTACACCACGGTCAGAAGAAGTGGTCAAAACATCCCCGTATTTTCCCTTTATTTTTACCATTTAAGCTTTTCAGGTCCAGTCAAAAATGGAAATAGGGCAAAATCTACTGTATAAAATGTACAAATGAACTAAACAAGAAAAAATAATTTTATTATTGTGCAATATTTGTATTAATAAGTATACTGTAATAATAATAAAAAAACATTTATTTGGTTAACAGCTTACAGCTGGTAAATAGCCATGGAAATAAACTGAACTTTTAAAAATGTAAATTAACAAAGACTTTGTCTTTAATAAAGCAGTAATGGACTGTGTTATTGCACTCTCTACTGCAGCAGTTACACACTTACACACAGCACATTCACACTTTCATCATAATAACTAGAAAAAGACACAGAAACACAGAGAACTCTCTATCTAACTATTACAAGTGGAAGTCTTTTATTTAGAGAAATTACAGATGAGCGGTGAGTACTGTTTCCTACACCTTTAAAAGACTCTTGGAAACTGGAGAAAACTGCTACAGGAAGAGTCACATCTGGCTGACCCACATGGCAACAGCTTTAGCCTTTAGCTTCAGCTCAACATAGATCTCAGATAAGAGAAGAATTAAAGTTCTGACAGGAGAAATGCAGTGATAAAGTCTTTGATAAGATTAGAAAATAAAATACACAGCACTGCTACTGCAAAACTTTTGACCGATACTGTATAAGCAGATAAAAAAGAGGGATGTGAAAGAAACAGCATAACTGTATGACAGCTTTCACTGAGGTGCTGATAAAAAATTAACAACAAAAATATGGACTCATTTCCATAAACAGAATTAATAAACAGAATACCCAGTACACTGGATCTTAAGGGTTACCCAAATAATTACATGGGTAATGTGACTATTTAACTTAAATTGTTATATCTCTTAATATCGTTCTTAATAATTTAACCTGATTATGGACACCCTGTATCTGCTCGTAGCAGGTTTCAGATGGTAGTTGGGAAGTGTAAGGTATGTTTAATTTGGTTTTAGTTTTACTGGTTGACCAGTGTGGTCTTGATGGTTGAGCAGATGCTTCGTTCCAGGTTACAGTAACTTGCTAGCATTCGGCTAAAAATTTAGCTATTCTTGTTCCAACCTCTGAATAAAAGTCAGAATTTAATGAGAAATAAAACCTTTATTAAAACAAAAACAAAACCCGTGACAAAAACAATGAACTAGGAAAATCATAATCCAGAGTAATGTATCAACCTCAAAACATAAGAGACAAACTAACTAAAAGTAATTTGATATCTCTGGCTGTGTTAGTAAGCTAACAGCTCCCTGGCTAGGCTATAACTAGCCACGATTTGACCCTCAAAAAATTTATAGTTACCAGAAACCAAACAAACATACAGTTTAAGAAAACTGTTTCATTAAAATAAACACATGTTTGATTAGTATTACTGAACACTACATAACTGCAAGATTACTTACTGATTTTTCTTATTAGACTTATTAGTGCTGCAGACTGAGGAGAAACTGCAGCTGTATAATCAACTTGATTAATAAATAAATCAGCTTCATCAGGTGCTGTTGATTAAATGTCAATTAGCTAGGTAAAATGTTGAAAACTCATTGCCTGGTTAAGTGTTTTTCACATTGTTAGAAAGAAATAACCCTATTAATAGGACTATATACATTATATATAACTATTTTAGTGTAGTTAGGTGTTTGCTGCCAGTGAATGAATGCTCAGAATTATTTTTTTCTACAGTACCGAGAAAGCCTGGTTTTGCATTTATGCTGATCATGTACTTTCTGCTTCTTCTAATGCCAAGATCAAAAGCAATTTGTGGTAAAATGGAAAGAGAAAAAAATCTCAACACAAAATCTCTACCATGCCCCATATGAGCAGGCTGGCTTTGTGCCTCGCTGTCTGCGTAGGCGAGCCTGTAAATTGAGGTTAGCTGCAGTGCAGCATGAGGCACAGACAGAGCAGCGGATAGGCCACCCCAAACCATTAACCTACAGATAAATCAAGGTTTATAGCTGTGACACTCATTTCATGACTATTGACTACTGTTTAAAGCCTATTGTGGAGTCTGACAAAATAAAATGTTTAATTTTATGCAACTGTGTCAAGCAGCTTCTGCGTTAGTCAAGTTCTTCTTTGTTTAATATGTACTCAGCAAATTCAGGTACATTTAGGTAAAGTAATTTAAGTAAATCCTAATTTATTATTTTTTAATTTAACCTCTAAACAAACTGCTCAACCTTTTAAGCTCAAAGTGCCATCTCAAATGAATTTTAGAAATATAATCATTAATTGTTTATTAATTATTAATTATTAATAGTAAGAATTAATAAACAGGAATTGAAAAAGAAAATTAAAGTAATATTTAATCACATTAGATAAAAATAAACTATAGAAGAAAATTTGAAAGTTTAAAAATTAAAAAGATAACTAATTTAAGAGTAGCTAATATGAGATGATCATTTTAATGTTTCATTAATAAAAGAAAAAAAACTAAGAATTTAATACATCTAAGAAGTCAGACAACAACAACACTAATAATAATAATAATAATAATTGCAAATGTGATCTGTGTCTGTTTTAAAAGTGAGTTGACAAAGTTTCAGTCTATTTAAAAATAGCTTAAACACATTAAAAATATATTTAATTTTTTATTTTATTTATGTTCTCATTGGAAGGCTTTGTTCTTTTTATGGACTCAAATTACTGATTAAATCTATTTGGATATTTTTTAAAGAAATAAATATTTTAAAAGATGATTAGAATCAAATCACACATTTAAAAAAATGTTCAAAAATTTGCTCTTTATTTCATCACATACTGACTAGGTAACTTTTTTGGACGTCATGGGGACGTCTAAGACAGGTGCAGGAAATTGACGAATATTAAAGAATATATATATATATATATATATATATATATATATATATATATATATATATATATATATTTATTAATTTATAAGTTATTAACATTATTGTTATCAATATCGTTAATCAATTTTAATATAGATTATTCAGGATTAAGTATCATGTTATTTTAATTATATTTTTGGTATCTATCTATAATTAAAGAATTTAGGTATTTATTTACGTATGTATTTTTTTTTGGGGGGGAGGGGGATTTGCCCCGCGCAGACTTTTTACATTAGTAACTAATTTCACACATCATTTGGTAATACAATATTTTAAGCAACAAGCCACTGGGAGCTGAAAGAGTCGGATATTTTTAGCGAAACGAGCAAAAAAAAGTGAGCTGAGTGACTGATGAACACTGTGACACGTGTTGTGCTGTTGAAGGTACCGCCACGGTGTCTGGCAGTGCGCATGCGCACAGAAACACTCCGCCAGTCTGTGCTGTAGGCAGTGCAGTGTGGACGCGGTGTGCACAGGAGGCAGAAACTGCAGAAAGCTACTAACCTACAGCTCAGGTAAAAAACAGCGTTTATATACTTTACTTACCTGCGCTTATTAATGCTGATTATGCAGCTGCTGCTCTTCTAATTCATATATTTAGCTTGTAGTGCTCAGTATTGGTTTAAATGAAGGTAAGTTAGTGTGGGTTTGTGTGTTGTCGTTTATAAATACAGCTCATAGCACTTTTTCAGTGTTTTAATTATATAAAAAAGCAGTGTTTAGTGTTTTAAAGCAGAAGTGGAGTAAATGAGCACACTGGGAAGGTGTGATATGAAGTCAGACTGAGAGTTTAAACCCACTGTTTACTTGGACCTCGACCTGCTTCATAGTCAAACATCTAACATTAGTCAGGTTAGTTAACTCAGCTTAGATTTTGCATAATGTAGCTACTATAGTGAAAAACAAGATATTTTATTTTGAAAATTAAATTAAAGTCACAGAAAATTGTAATACTTAAGTAAATATACACGAAATATCTATTTTAGTAGAGTATTTACTTAATTCACTTCATTACTGTTTAATACTGCTCATACTTTCACTTTAGATCAGAAAAAAAGAAAAAAAAGACAATAAACAGCATAGTAGTTTGTTTAAGCTTAAAACACCATTTCTAATACTTAATACTTTATAAAAAGTACTTATACAAATATGTGTGCATGGAGCATTTATATAAGGTCTTAAGAAAGTTAAGAAATATAACATTATAATTATAATTATAGTATAAAAAATCCTTCAATTAAATTGTGAGCAAAATTTTTCATTTTTTTAAAGGGTTGCCAATAGGCCTGTCACAATACTTAGCTATAATTGACTTACCATGCAATATACAGTGTCAATCAAAACTCAGGACACACCTTCTTATTCAGTGTTTTCCTTTATTTCTTTATTAAATGTATTTCCTACATTGTAGATTAATATTAAACACATGAAAACTATTAAGGGACACATCATTATGGAATTATGTAGTGACCCCTGATCTAAACCTGTTGAACTGAGATGGTGATTTGAGGTGATTTAATTGGGATGAGCTGGAGTTTCACAGCATAAAGGAAAAGCAGCAACTATTGTTCAGCACCTCCAAGAACTCCTTCCTTCAAGACGCTCATGAAGACACTGAGATTAAAATGCCAAGAGTGTGCAGATCTGTTCTCAAAGAGAAATGTGCTACTTAGAAGAATCTAATATAAAAAACTGGTATATTCTGGTTTGTTTAACACTTTTCCCACATGTGTTCCTGTATAGCTTTAATGTTTTCAATGTTAATTTGCGATATAGAAAAATCATGAAAAGCAAGAAATCACACTGAATGAGAAGAGGTGTGTCCAAACTTTTGACTGGTACTGTATGAACTTACTGACCTCACTGCTGTTCGTTGTGTTTACTTAGTAATAAGAGCTATTTTTAAAAAAGAACCCAAGTTTTAAACTAATGTGCAAATGCATTACTATTCTATCATATTATTAGTATGCCAGTCGCATACAGTGGTCATAAAATAACAATAATATTGTTTATCAGTTTTATTTTCTGGGAGGATATATCATTCAATATACTGAAATTTGGTTATTCTGACAGACCAAGGTACCACATTTGCAGACTGTAGGTAAAGCCAAAATTGCCCCAGAGCTTCTCTGCTTCGGAAGTCATTTGTGTTTCTAGTTTAAGAGCAGTGTAAATATAAAACATATAATTTTGTCTGACTCACTGTTTTTCAGGTTAGACCTCCAGAGACCACGTATCATGGTGTTGAATCCGGTCATTTCCAAGCTAAGTGGCAAACTTGTGGTACTGGCCAGTGCTTCTCCGAGGAGGTTGGAGATATTGACCAATATAGTAAGTTACCAAAACTCATAACCCAAAGATCTGGGTGGGCGATGTGGTACAAATTGATTGATGTAAATATATGTGTTCTGTCTAATATCAATGTTATCTAATGTTGGAATTGACAGTAAACAGAGATGCAGCATTAAGAAAAATCTAGTTAGAAAAAATATTTAATTTTATGCTTATTTTACTAATGGTAATTTGATCAAAGTTAGTTTTGATGATGATAAATGTTGATGATAAATGAGCAGAAGAAATGCTCCACAGTTATGTATAATATTACCATTATTTTTCTCATTAATTATCATTAAATAAATTGTATTGGTTGCTTTATCTTATTATTTATTAGCACAGCAGCGCCATTGTGAATTATTGTGTTGTAATTAATTGCAACAATAATAATATAATATTATGGGACCTAGTGTAAAAATACAATTAATTAAATCTATAAATAAATTAATAAATAAATAAATTGTTGTTGTTTGTGATGTAGGGCTTGCGGTTTGAGGTAGTGCCTTCCTGGTTCAAGGAAACTTTGGACAAAACCTTGTTCAAAACTCCGTATGAATATGCAGTGGAGACAGCTAAGCAGAAGGCATTGGAGGTGGCTCAGAGAATGCCCTTTGTAAGTAATTTGCTATTACCAAAGTAAATACTTTCTAATTTCTTTCCAAAACGATCTTTTCAGATTTCATTTGTCGGTTGTTTTGAGTTGTCTTGGCTGTTAACACATCTGTGTTTGGTTTATTTGACATGTACTGGACTCAGAAACACTTAAAAGCTCCAGACATTGTGATTGGTGCAGACACTGTTGTGGTAAGGTCTTTCTGTTACAATACATTTCGTTAAAATGTAACATGTTTAAAAAAAAAAATTACTATAACAGAATTTTTATTGTCTTCTATTTCAGACAGTTGATGGTTTGATTCTGGAGAAACCTGCTGATAAACAAGATGCCTATCGAATGTTATCAAGGTTATTTTTTTCAATGCACATAACAGCATACAGCTCTGGAAACCGTTTTAAGAGTTCAGAAATCAATATTTAGTGGAATAACCCTGGTTTTAATCACAGTTTTCATGCATATTGGCATGCTCTCCTCCACCAGTCTTATACACTGCTTTTGGATAACTTTATGCTGCTTTACTCCTGGTGCAAAAATTCAAGCAGTTCAGCTTGGTTTGATGGTTTGGGATCATCCATCTCCCTCTTGATTATATTCCAAAGGTCTCTTATTGTTATGTTACATGATTTATAGGATCACTGCTCTTGGTTTAATTACTCCTCTATTTAACTCCTCTGTGTTTCAGACTGAGTGGAAAGGAACACAGTGTGTTCACCGGAGTTGCTATTGTCCTCTGTAATGAAAAAGAAGGTGAGTTAAGTAAAATCATGCCGCTAAGTGTCATATAACTGTATGCTTAAACAACAACTTTAAAGCTGCAACTGTTTATGGCCTAGAGTTGGTTTCACCAACTAAATTTATGTGGTTTTATGGACAGTGCCTTATCTGTTTTTGTTTGATGTTTAACGTCTTTTACTTTTCAGGAGGAGAAATCGAATACAATGTGGTTGATTTTTATGAGGAAACTAAAGTGAAGTTCGCAGACCTCTCTGAGGATATGCTCTGGGAATATATCAACAGTGGAGAGCCCATGTAAGTCTAATTTTATGTCTGTCTGTCCACTCAGAGACATGTTAAATACTGCCCTTTAACTTCTGACCTTGTGGATGTCAGTACAGTTACTTAATTGTGTGTATTTGCCATTGATATTCCCAAAGTGTGTGTAAATGTTAGTGGCTGTAAAAAAAATCATAGACATTTAGTTTTAGTAATTTTTTTAATAATTAAGTCACTTTTTTTTATTTAAAATTGAGCTTAGCACTGATATTTGTTTTTTTATTTGTTTAAATGTAATTGTTTCATTCTATGAATACCTTGTAAAAGGAGTGTCTGTATCTAATGTGTCACCACAGTTCCATTTTTATAAATCGGCTTTAAATAAATCCGAGCTGGCTGTTTTTTTTTTTATTTTTTTTTATCCCAAATCCCTTAAAAGACTAGGGGCACTTTGCAGGCTGAAAGGTTTAATTTGCCAACCTTTATTGTTAACAGTACTGATATATGTATATGTGAAAGAATTTATGCTTTACTGTGAAAACATTTAGTTAAGTTGTTTTAAATATCTGTATTTTTCGGACTATAAGGCGTATTAGGCAATGATAATAGTAAATAGCAAGGCCCCTTAATAGCGCAGTAGTAGAATTCATACATAAGGTGCTCTGTTGATTTTTGGGCAAATTAAAGGATTTTGAGTTCGCCTTATAGTCCGAAAATACTGTATATCATTTCCTTGCCATTCCTGCTTAGAATTGAATTGCTGTTTTTCGTTTAGATATTTTACAGAAACTTAATAAATGTAAAAGCAGTTACCGATTCTTTTTCCTGACAGGGACAAGGCTGGTGGTTATGGGATCCAGGCTTTGGGGGGCATGCTGGTGGAATATGTGAAAGGAGATTTCCTTAATGTGGTGGGCTTCCCACTCAATCACTTCTGCAAACAGCTGGGGATGATTTACAACAGCCCACCAGAAAGCCCTGCTCACAAAATAAAGCGTGAGGACTCCACGGAGGCTGAGGGGCCCTGGGCGCTCGTTAACAGCCTGTCCAAGTGCACTGAGAACGGGGAGAACAACCAACAGAGCAGCAACTCGGACTCAGCTCAAGATCAAAATGTGGTCGGGCCAGAGTGTGCCAAGTGCAACAACGAGGGCTTCCCACACAAAATAGTGGATCTACTAGATGGGTTCAAAGCATCAAAGGTGCGAGGGTATCTATATTTGTTATGAAGAGATTATAGATGTACTGTATATGACCTTTACAAAACAGGCTGTGTGTTGAGATGATTGTCCACAGTGTTAATTGCAACATATATCACAAACATATCTGCATGAATTGTTGTGGTAAGAAGGTCAAAGTCAGTAATTAACCTTTGGCGTTGTTCTTGGACCCCTGCACGTCTGTTATATTTGATTGGGTTGATTTTTTTTTTTTTTTTTTTTTTTTTTTTTGAGTGACACAAATAGTACTTTGCCATATCTGTACAGATCTGTAAAGGCAAGCTCTGCTGCTAACTACACTAAAATATTGGAAATCTAATATTTTAATCTTACTGTAAGTAAACAGAAGCACTTAACTCACCTAAATAAACAGTTTTCAGGAGAGAAATCTGTGTAGATTAACATCCAGCACTCGTTTGATTTTGCTGAATTAGAAGAGAAACATGGTGACACCCATGTTCCTTACTAGTATTGCTTAAATTGCGACTTATAATCCGGTGTGCCTTATATATAGACTAGAAAATTTGACGTTCATTGATAGTTCGCCTTGTAGTCCGTAAAATTTGGTATTACATCTTATTAACACTTCTATTTATTTCTGTCATTTTAGCAGCATTGAAATGGCTGACCTATGAGTTTATCTTCAGCAGTTGCACACATCTTAACCCTTTCTTACCCTGAATACTAGTCTAAGTAAAAGTGGCTTCTGTGTACTTGTGGACACGCAGTGTACAGTATATTGATGGTGTACACACCTTACTAATTTCTGATTTACACTCTGCTAGACGTTATTTACAGCATCCAAGTTGGGGGTGTTTGATGTTCTGAGTGACTCTGAAGGCCTCACATTGGAGGAAGTTGCCGACCGAATTAAAGCCTCAGTTCTGGGCACTGAAAGATTGCTGGATGCTGCTGTCTCTTTGGGGCTGTTACATAGACTCAGACATGGAGAGAACACTGGTAAGAGTGTCTAATGGTATATTTAAATAGACAACATCAGAATGTGTTTCTATGTAGTTAATAACAGCTCATTATTACTAGCAGCACTGGAATTACTGTCATCTAAAAATGAGATATGAGGTCATTGTGTAACATCATGCCTGCAAACGCTTTGCCTGTCGAGTAAAGAGAGAGATTATCATCCCTTCATCCCATTTCCTCTGTGTGGAGACTGTGTGTGTTCATGTCACTGAACTGAAGGCTGGCTGTGAACGTTGCTTTGTGTGCATTGTGTGTCCCAGTGTACAGGAACACAGATCAGGCCAGGCGGTTCCTGGTATCAGACAGTCCTCTGTCTCTGCATGGTTACATCCTGCACTGCAATGACCTGGTCTGGCCCCTCTTCACCCATCTAGAGAGTGCCGTCAGGGAGGGAACCAATCAGTATGAAAGGGCTTTTGGAAAGAAGACTGAAAACCTCTTTCAGGTTAAACTGCCTGGTCTTAACATTGTGATATGTTGGGGTCACATGTTAAAATAAAAAATAAAAAAAGATTAAGTATCAATATTCCTTTTTTCTTTTTTTTCTATTGAAGGATGGCTATTACAAGAAGGATGACGTCAAAATGCGATTCATGAATGCAATGCACAGCATCGCGAAGGTGACTGGAACAGATGTGGCCACAGCATTCGATCTGTCCCAATTTAAAACTGCCTGTGATGTTGGAGGTAGCTTTTATTGCTTATGTGGTTTGTTCCTATTTTTATTATAGCTAAAATTGTCAAATAAAAAAAATTTGCCTTTTTTTATACCACAGGCTGTACAGGAGCAATGGCATATGAGTTCACCAAAGCCCATCCTGGATTATCTGTAATAGTGTTTGACTTGCCACCTGTTATTGAAATGAGGCATCACTTCCAACCTAAAGAACAGGATGACAGGGTATCATTTGTTGCAGGTCAGTGGAAATATAAGTCTAAGAGTGACTTTTATACAAAGTTGCACACTTGCATGTGTTTGCAGCCCTCTTATTGTGGTCTGCTGTGCATGTTGAAGATATTCACTCCTGCTACCACTTGTGTGGTTGCATGTTTTTTTTTTCATTTTGTAATATAATTTCTGAAATGCCTGTCTCATGCTTTACTGCTTGGCTTAAAACCTTTTTCTATAATAACAGTTTGTTTGTATGAGGTGCAACGTCTTGTCTTTGGAAAGTGCAGTTGTTCACAGTTTGTGTTTAAGGAAAATAATGATAAACATTAAAGATAAAAACAGCCCTATTATTTTTCCAAAATTTGGTGTAATTTCTCTTGCAAAATTCCTCTGTAAAAGCTAATTTGTGATAATGAACTCCTGCCCTGCGTGGAGATGTCCCAATTCAATCCATTGGATTTGAATGAGCTGAGTGGAATCAGACTGGATTGTTATATTATTAAGATATTAACACACTTTTTTAAAAAGTCACTATTAAACTACATAAATCAATTTAGAACGTCTCATTCAATTAAAAATAAAAAATGCTGAAGCATTAATCTGCATATGTGCATTTGGGACAACAGTAAAAACACATTTACAGTACTTTCTTGAGTTGTTTTCTTTATCTGTTCCCTTTTTGTGTTTATTCTCAATAGGAGATTTCTTCAAAGATGACTTGCCCAAAGCAGATCTGTATATTCTTGCACGGATTCTCCATGACTGGTCTGATGACAAAGTACATGAGCTGTTGCGTAAAGTCTCCAAGGCATGCACTCCAGGTATGAGTCCCTGGCTTTATTCATATGTCTCAAATACTTACATGTATAATTAAATATAAAATGCAAAAAAATTGCCATAACTTTAACCCAGTGTAATTGACTTCACCTGATAGCAACCACATTTAACAGCACAATAGTCAATAGTATTCGTTCATTTGTTGCATTCACTACATTTTAACAGTCTTAACTGTTCCTTAGTGGGATTTATAGACCTTGTACTTTAGATAGCAGCAAGAAAAAATAGGAAATTATATATTATTTATATATAATTGATATATATGATATATATGATATATAATTTTAGCTCATTTCTTTTGGGTCATTCATGAAGAAATTTCGTATAGAACAGCTGGCAGCAGCTAAAATAGAGAGCAAGGTTTATGCGTGACAGTGGTGATTAGATTAATATTTGACATTTTACACATGAAAACCAGCTGAAGTCCTCAGACATTCGCTAGTTCATTGGGTTCATCTGTGTTAATATTATTTACAGTAGCTGATAACCTATTTAGGATGAGATATGTTAGCAGCATTTCAAAACAGGCAGCACTGGTCATTCATTAAGTAGTATGCGTCATGCGTTTGTCACTGCGGTGCAGGCGGTGGGCTGCTGGTCTCTGAGATCTTCCTGGACGAGGAGAGGACCAGGCCGAGCAGGGCGCTGCTCCAGGCCCTCAGCATGACGGAGGGGCAGCAGAGGAGCGCTGTCCAGTACAGAGACTTACTGGAGGAGCACGGCTTCACTCACGTACAAACTAAATACACAGATAACCTGCTGGACGCCATGCTTTTTGTAAAGAAGGACCCAAATGCTGATAAACCATTACCTGCTACATCCTCTGAGTCTGTTGAGACTGCAACTGCCTGAAATTGTAGTTTGTTCAAAACACAACTTTTATCTCAGTTTTAACTGTAAATGAAGTACCATTAAATAAGTTAAATATCGATATGCAGTACACTGACTGTTTTTACAAGGTCTCCTGAGCATGTCTGTATAATTGTAATTATAATTAATCTCTGTGAGAGGTGTTTCTTCTTGATTGGTTACACTGAATAAATGATATTCTTATTCAAAATTGTACTCCAGTGTCTTGTGTTTCTTTAAGGTATTTAATCAGGGTAATTTCACTCTATAACACCTGTGTTTTCGACTGGCAGGCTGTGCCGTGCTCCTAGCTGAGACTGTGCTGGATGAGGCCAAGCCGCGGGCCAGCAGGGCCTACATGCAGTCTCTGAACATGCTGGTGCAGACGGAGGGCAGGGAGAGAAGCTCAGCTCGCTATAGGCAGTTGCTGGAGGCCAATGGATTCTCCCAGATGAGAGTGTGTCACACAGGGAACTTTTTAGATGCCATATTAGCATTCAGACGATAACTGAAGAGATGTGTGTGTACTGGGTCCTTAAGTTTTCTGGTATCGTGTATAATTTTTTTTTTCTTTTTTTTGCAAGAGGGATTATTGAAGACTGTTTTACACAGGAAAAAGCTTAAATATTGAAATGAAATATTTTGTTACAGTGTTATTATTAATAGAAGCACTAAGTCCTAATAAAATAAGTGCAAAGGTTGGTACTTATCTGCTCATCCAGTGTTTCTTTTAAAATCACTACAATGCCACTGGGAAGGCTATGCTAATACTAAGTGTTTGACTAAAAGATGACAGCGCAGGTTTAATTACATTATGGGATGATTTCCTGGACAGTGATTGATTAAATGTAGTCCTTTTAATGCAGAATTCCCATTCAAAAATCAGTGCAGTCCAAGACTGATCTCAATACATGTCTAAAAATATCTGGACAGGACGTAATCAATACCACTATTCTCAATTTTTTGGGAAAGGTTTAACACAAAGTTAGAAAAAAGTAGGTGACTAAATATAACCACAGAAAGAATAATTTTGTCACATACTCAGATTGCAGTTCCTACTCTTAAAAATTTTATTAAAAACCTGCAGTATATAATCTTGCTTACAATATTGTAATATATTGATATCTTGTGAAGCACTTCATCCTTCCCTCTGCTGAAAACTTAATATTAATAATATTAATGTTAATAATAATAATAATAATAATAATAATAATTACTGAAATAAAGTAACATTTCAATTATATTCCATTTTTTTCAATCCTTATCATGATGATGCGTATTGTATCGTCAAGTTATTGCCAATACCTAGTGCTGCAAAGCTTTCTACTTCTACTTTTAGCTGATTTCATTAATTTTGCATGTGACTTTTTGTATAGTGCCGTCTCTCAGGGATAATCCGGGGTGTCTAAAAACAATTCTGGAAAAAACACTCATATGATAGGCCATAAGGTGAACTAGAAAAAAGTGAAAGTGATTTTCATTCTCACGTCTGGGCACCACTTTTTAAATGTGTTTTTGAATATATAATACCCACATGAACCTTGAGTTAAAAGTTCTCCATAAAAAAAAACTGTTTTTCTGCAGTTTTTTGTTACGATACATTAATGTATATGCAAATCTAAAAAAAAAAACAAATGGTAAATGTTGCTGGTTTTGGTTTTGCTGGTAACTTAATTTATTTCTGTTTTCACAACACAAGATTTTTTTCCCTTAAACTTCAGAAATTGACACCAAACAAAAAGAAGCATAAACACAATATGATGATTTATGCACTGATGTTTTATACATAAAAAAACGGTAGCCGCTTTGTAATCAGAGAAAAAAGGAAACATATACAGATTTTGAGATTATGATTAATGCCTACCAGCCCAGGAAATCTCGCGATATGAGAGGCTGGGCCTGCGAGAGCTGCAGTCCGTCCTGCTCTCTGTGAGTCTGCGCACCGCATCCCGATCTCTGCGCCAACCGAGCATCACCTCGCTCCCGCCGCCCGACCAGACCCGCAGCCCCGCCGCTTCCAGAACCGGTTACAGACCCGGAGACATGGCCGACGTCGCGATATCCTTCGCGAAGGATTTTCTAGCGGGCGGAGTGGCGGCTGCCATCTCTAAAACAGCCGTAGCTCCAATCGAGAGGGTGAAGCTTCTGCTGCAGGTGAGAAGATCAGCTGCTGTCCTGCTGTTCCTCAGCTGTAGAGACGGGTTTACAGTACCAGCGCTGAACTCTGCGCTCTTTAAACACGCTGAAACCCCGCTGTCCGCCCTGCGATCCTCACCGCGCTCCTCTCTGCGCTGCAGTCTGCTGCTGTATCCTTGGGAGGCCATGTTGAAGTCCTCTGCAGCATCCCTGCATCTTTCAGGAGCATCTGCACTGCTGCACAGCTCACCTCCACATCCTCTCACATCTCACTGGGAGGACTGGGTTTAACCCCTTTAATCAGTTCAATCCAGTTAACACACATCCTGTATAGTATTGAATATTATAATAATAATGTCAGAATTTGACAGTTTCTTGTAGATTTTTTTCTTCAAAAACAACCTATTCATTTTTCCTTTTTTCACAGTTTTAAATTAATTTATGTGCTAAAAAAAAAGCAAAAAGAACACAGTTCTTAAATTTGTGTTTACCGAATTCATAGTAAAAATCTGGTGTAAAAAAATTGGACCTGGGGTGTAGTGAAATGATAATAATGATAACGAATGTTTGTCAAGATTCCCACCTCCTTTTACCCCCAGCATTTCAAAATACTATGCTTTTAGATGATGCTCCCAACAGGCTTACAATGCTAGTGATAGTAGGCACATAGTAGATGTTTGATAACTGTTGAGTCGTATCAGAGTGCAGTGCTATGTAGTAAACTAAATCTAAATATAAACTTCCTTGGAATAAATACGAACAAATATTAAATTACTGTTAACAATTTTGAAAGCCTCTCATTGGTAATCATTGAATGTGCTGGCAACAAGTTACGTAACACTAACTGATGCAGGGAGTAGCCTCTCATTTTTTAAACAACCTTGTGGAAAGACACATCCTGTAATCATGGAAAAAGATGTTCATCTTTTTTTTTTTAGAAAGGTCATAATCCATGATTACTGGGATCCACATCAAAAGTAATTAAAACAGTAGTATTATATAGTTTTTTGTAGCACTTTTATCTGTTTGTGTGGAACACACAATGCTGGACATGTTTTAATGGTATTTGCATTAAGTTGTATATGTTTATTAAATTTACCCTCACCTCTAATGTTAAAATGCAATTAAAATGTCCACTTGTGTAAAATATGTTAAAAAAGACTGATAATTATAATAGAAATAAAGCTACATGATAACAGCTGCTTTTTGCTTTTTTTTTCAATCTACAGGTACAACATGCCAGCAAGCAGATCAGTGCCGATAAACAGTACAAAGGAATTATGGACTGCGTGGTGAGGATCCCCAAAGAGCAAGGCTTTGCCTCTTTCTGGCGTGGAAATTTGGCCAATGTCATTCGCTACTTCCCCACACAAGCCCTCAACTTCGCCTTCAAAGACAAGTATAAGCAGATCTTCCTGGGTGGTGTAGACAAGCACACACAGTTCTGGCGTTATTTTGCTGGAAACCTGGCGTCTGGCGGCGCTGCAGGAGCCACTTCCCTTTGCTTTGTGTATCCCCTCGACTTCGCCCGTACCCGACTGGCTGCTGATGTGGGTAAAGCTGGTTCCACCAGAGAATTTTCTGGGCTGGGCGACTGCCTGACAAAGATCTTCAAGTCTGATGGATTGCGAGGCCTGTACCAGGGTTTTAACGTGTCTGTGCAGGGCATCATCATCTACAGAGCTGCTTACTTTGGCGTTTATGACACAGCTAAAGGTAAATCAAGTGGACAGCATTACCTTTCTGGTACAGTCTATAAAAAAGCAATGAAAAAACACTAAAAACTTAACTGATTGTCTTGTTTAGCACATAGACACAGGGCTGGTTATCATCACTCATTTACTCAAGGTCCCAATTTATAAAACATCTGATTTAATAAGAGATATTTTAATTGAGAGATATTTTGGTTACAATAACAGGTTTAGAGATTTAAACAAAATAATAAATATTGTACTAGTTGAAGGAGCATTCAGCTTGCCCTTATTACAATCATAATAGTGTTTACAGGAAGTATTAATTCAAAGTATTACTTTATTGTTTGGTATTCTTGCAGCTTTTTCCAAAATAAATTCGTTTTTTTTAAATATTTATCTCAGGGTTTATGTGAATCAAATGATTTTTTTTTATATCCAGTCTTAGCGAATTAAAAAATTGAAACCATAATGTCTCTTTCACTCTTGGGTGGCAGACTAGCTGCAATACAACTTTCAAACCCCGGCCAGTCCTGTGTAAGTAAATGTGGCAGAAGGGAATTTTTTAAATTGTACATCTGTTTATGTTCTGTGTCTTCTGCAAGCTTCCACTTAAATATTACCCACCCACAACTGTTTTCTTTCACAATTATTTTTTTTTATATCAGTAATATTAATATATTACTATATTAATATTTTGAAGAGGCGTTGAGATAAATTGTATTCTATTGTAATTTGGCATTATCGTTAGAGGTTGGTGATGTGGCCCTATAATAATTATACAACAAAAATCTAATAAGAGAGGTATTCATAGCAAAGATTAACATATGTTGCCTGGTTTGTACAATATAATCTGATTCAATTGGCATGGATTTTGTCGCTGTCAAATCAAAAACAAGTATTGCCAAAACAGCAATTTTACAGGAGAAAGATACAACTTTCTAAACTTTCAATGGAAGTCAATGTAAAATAAGTTTATTTCAGGTCATTTTAAAGTATTTCTATCGGTGCGTTCATCAAGAAATTTATGCTTTTCCATGATTATTTACTATGGAAAACCAAATGAGCCAAAATAAATTGTGGTAACAAACTGTGTGCTACAGATGCAAATTTGAGTCAGCAGTTTTTGTTTTTAAATTAAGTTGACAAAAGCTTTTCTTCAAAGAGCTATCCTACCACACATGATTCAGTGCATCTATTACTGTTACCCTATTACCACCTGTTACCAAATTTAGTGCATCTGTTTGGGTAAATCCTCAAACTGTGCTGAACCACCAGCCCCCCAGGACTGCAGCTGAACACCCTGCTGTCGGGACAGAAGGCATCTCTATGTTTTTTTTTTTTTCATGTTCATGAATTGTGTGTTTCCACATGTTTATTTACATGTCTTCATTCTTGTGCACGCTGGCGGACAGGCATGCTTCCCGATCCTAAGAACACCCACATTATGGTGAGCTGGATGATTGCACAGAGTGTGACGGCAGTGGCTGGCGTAATCTCTTACCCTTTCGACACCGTGAGGCGTCGCATGATGATGCAGTCTGGACGCAAAGGAGGTATAACACACACACACACACACACACACAGTTACACATATACACACAAACACACACATACAGACACACATACAGAAGTCATAATATAGAGCACAATGACTGGAGTGCTGTATCACGAGGGTATTCAAGAGACTCCCTCTGCTCTCCATAATGAGGTGATTTGCATAAGCTGAAGTCTTTGTCTATTGTGCCCTCAGCGGATATTATGTACACTGGGACCCTTGACTGCTGGAGGAAGATCGCACGTGACGAGGGCGGCAAGGCCTTCTTCAAAGGGGCTTGGTCCAACGTCCTCCGAGGCATGGGCGGGGCCTTTGTGCTTGTGTTGTATGACGAGTTCAAGAAATATGTTTAATCACAACCATTTGGTAAGACTTAACGATAAAGGTAGTAGAATAATAGATTTTATCGATGAAGTTTGTCAGGCTTTTCCCAGCTTTCTCTGTTCTTTCAGCAGCGTGTAGATGAGATCTTGGTTATCTAGGATTAGAGGCCAACTTAAATCCATCACTTCATCTTATTATTTTTACTCTGTGTTGTGTTTATTTTAACATAATGTGTATTTGTTGACACGTGTTTGCTCTGATACACTCTGAATGCACTTTTAATTTGCTAATCATCTGGTAGAAAACTCTACTGGTGAGTTAAGAATGTTTTTGTCTTGATCATGACCATATATTACCATGTACCAGGCTCAGAAACAGTGGCATACATACAGCAGTATTTGGGTATCTTCATCAAAGATCATCCCACAAACACATATCACTGGTATGGAGAGTTTTGCACAGTTTTGGCAGTGCCATTTACATAGCAAATAGCAAAGCAAGGGTTAAATGAATCATGATCCGGCACAGGCAATAACTGAGCATCTCCACAAGATGGCACAATTGCATCTTTTTTTTTTTTTTGGTTCAATAGAGTGTAATACACTGCCCTAATCCATATCTGTCTATGTTATTGGAGATCCATAATATTATCTCCAATAATGAGGCTATTGAATATCATTTAAAAACAAAGCGTGCATCTTAAACAACATGGAAATCACATCACTTTTCACAGCATTTCTTTCTTCTCTTCAGTCTTAGGTAGAGAATTACACTCTGTTAAAATCATATTCAGTCATATTCAACATGATGCTTTAATTCACACCAGACCTAGCCTTTATCTCTCTGTGCATTAGAGTGGAGATCAGCCCAGTAAATGCCTCCAGCACTGAGGCCGTTCAGAGCCTGGGTGACGTGAAAAGTAGCCTCTGTTTCCATTCTTTCTCTTCATGGAGCGCCGCTGAAGTATTTTCCTTCTCCAGTAATGAGGGGAGTAATGTTTTCATGGTGATTTTCCTGTCAGTCCGAGTCCTTCCTCGTGCCAGGTTGATCCTGATGAAGTAGAGCCCATTAGCAGCAATATGACAACGAAGGAAAGGTATAAGGTTTAAAGTCCACACAGGACATTATAATGTGAATTCATCCAGCATGTAAAATATATTTTAAATCAGACGATACATTAATCGAACATTAAGGGGGCCATATTTGCAGAGATGTGTTTATTGCTAGGTGAACGACTGGAATGCTTGTAAACTCAATTAAAGTGAATACCTCACATGATTTCTGATGTGTTTCTTTCTTTAGGAATGCTGGGAATGTTAATGTTACTAACAATGAATGGAGACTAATAGTCACTAACAGTTTTGCATGATGTCATGTAAGGAAAATGCTGTTTTAGTAAGTGTTAAGTTTCATTAATTTTATAATTAGCTAAATTAACATTATTGACAAAGCCATTCCTTTAAGCAGGGATGCTCAATGAATTGGCAGATAATTGCATTTACAACCTTAAATCAAATTAATTTGGGAGTTTTGGGACAGTATGAAAATTTTACAGTTACATTTCCTTTATTTGAATGCAGACAATACAAACACAAGATATTTCATGTTTTTTTTTATTATTATTTCTATTTTATTTTATTACAGCTATGGGCTAGGGCAGTTTAGAGCTAGTGATAAAATTATAATAAACAAAACAAACCAAAAAAATAAATACTGATGTGATTTTTAACTGGTGGTTGTAATTTTTGGATCATTTCGGAGTCTTTAAGGAGCAAGATGAGGGTTTTCAGTTTTTCCACAAATTCAGGAGAAAATTGTAATGTTTAAAAACAATGTTATCAATAAAGACTGAACGGAATTTGCATATTTTGTCCTCTACAGTCCCTAATATTATTGAATAATGTAATGAATCTGGAGGGCAAGGGTGCAGGCCTAAGCTAAACATCTGTGAGCTCTAAACTCTCAGCACTGCATCAGGTTCTGTCATTTAACAATAGCTGAAAGAACCACATTGGTAAGGGATTATTTAGAGGATTGTTTAATCAAGCGATAAAAAAATAGTCTTACATAAACAAATTAAACCAAAACCATTGAAAAAAAACAAAACAAAACATAAATGCAAGAATGGACCCTTGGGAGGTAGTGGTGTTATCCACTGCGCCACACCAATCACACAACAATGTGTAAAACGTTTTTTTTTTTTTTTACTAGCATTTTCCATATTGTCCCAGCATTCTTTTTTTGATACATGGTTCTACAAATGCTCTGTACTGGACATATGTTTAGATTAAGGCCATATTTAAACCTATATTTGATGTATTTATTATATATAAATATATATAAATATAAAAACTCTGGAAGAACTGAATGTTGAGTTCTTGCGGGACAACTGTGCATCTGCAGATGTGAACATAAAAAAATATGAGAGATCAGATAGTGGCAATTCCCATATCAGTGCATTCCCACTTTTAAAGTATTTGAATTCTAATGTATGAAAAACCCTTTCATAATATGTCCTCATCTACTGCTGTGATTAATTATGTAATCACTGTTTGAATATTGGTTTGATGCAAATACCAAATATTTTTACCAAAACAGATCTACAGCACAGTGCGGCTTGTCTGTATCTTGTGACTAGAAGATGAATTTAAATTAGAATCTAAATATGGAAATAATAGATGAAACAGCTGAATGACAGACTCCCTTGAACCGAAGTATTTCAAAGAGTCTGTAATCAGGCTGGTCCAAAATCACAGCTGGGCACATTCACTCCATAATGTCTCCCATTTTGTTTACCAGCATTAACAGAGAGACTTTGCAAGTCTTTGTAATGGAAACCATGCAAGCCAGGGCAACTTGCTCCCAGATCAAAGGCCACCGTAATTTACTGGAATGGCTGTATAACTGAGCAATCTTGTGTAACGTGAGCTGCATTGTCTGACTCGCAGCATACTGTACATGTCAGATAAATATTAAGTCATTTTCTTCAAATGCGACTCTGACAAGAATTGCCGAATTGCTTGGAATTGCCGGGTCTGCAAGTAATTATAATACTCGTGTTAAGTGCTTTGATATTAAAATGACTGCTTTAAAACCATTTACTGTCCTCAGATAGCAGGAAATCTACAACTGCTTCCACATGTCCATATTTTAGAAAACAGTGAACGTGGATAGCATGTGACATTATCTGCTTCCTCCAGAAGTAAACAGGAGGCATTTTGTTTCTTTCAGCTTCATGACTTTTAATACAGTTATTAATAATCATCTTTAAAAAAAATCACTATTTTTAAAAGAAGAATTACATCTTTTTCAATGTTTAAGCGGTGAGGATAAAGTAATTCAGAATGGTTTGGTATGAAATGTGAAATCATTGTATAGGAACACACACTCATATATTTTTTTTACATTGGTCTTGATATAGAAACTAGCTCTGAAAATACACTGACTGGTCAAAAAAAGTGGCATTGGGATTTATTCACTTTGTTTAAACACTCCTCCCATTCATATCATGCAAATGTAATGAATTGGTGAAACCTGCTGTTAACTTTCTAAGAAAAAAAAGCTGACATTTCATAGGAAACCCCCCCTACTCAGCCAGCTTATAACATTTTCCTATGTGACACTACTTCAGTTAACTCAACATTTTTTTGTTGTTGTTGCTGCTGCACATTGAGATTTTTTTATTGATGCAAAAGCTAAAACTAAACCCATGTATTTATTTAATTCTAAATTTCAACAAGCTTCTGCAATGCCACAATATTTATTTCAATCCAGTGTTGCATTAATTAAATTTTTCACCAAGATCTTGCAGCAGCATTGATGATGGTAGAGTCTGACCTCTGCACAAAGCAGCTCTTCTCCATCCAGCACATCCCAAAGATTCTCAATGAGGTTAAGATCTGGACTCTGTGTTGAACTCTCTCTCAATCCATGTGTGAAAATGGTGATCTCATGCTCCCTGAACCCTGAACTCTTTCACAATTCCAGCACCATAAATCCTGGTATTATCATCTTGGAATATGGTCGTGCCATCAGGGAAGAAAAAAATGTATCCATTGATGGAATAACCTGGTCTATATAGTATATTCAGGTAGTCAGCTGACCTCATTCTTTCAGCACATACTGTTGCTGAACCTAAACCTGCAGACCAACTGCAGCACCAACCAACCTCACATCATTTACTTAGTTAAATCTAGGTGGAGTGTTTTCTTTTGGCCAGGCAGTGTGTCTACAACACAAATATAATTAATTTATTGCTTTCATATATAAGCAGAAACATTAAATATAGTAATGCTGACAATAGTAAAAATGGTTTTATTTCTGGAGTAAAATGTTTAATGTAATTTTGGCTTATAAACCCCTGCATGTATATCTGTAAACTAACTTTCTGCACTGTAAACTGTTAAATCATTATTAAAAAATGACCTACAGTGGAAACTGTATTTATTTTGGCACAGTCTTATTATTCATAGTTGAGTTCAATAGAATACATGGAAGTGTCACATCGTTTGACAACTTCAAACACTATCAAACAAAAACAGAGCTGTCATAACAGGCCAATTCCAAAACCCCAAAACACAACATGAAACAGTCATGATTCATTTTACAGACCCAACATTTACATACAGTTATGTATGAGTAATGTAAGCCCTACCAGCCTTAGTCACAGCTGCACGCAACAGCCACTTTCGTAGAATATGGTGTTTTTCTATTTATTCGAAGATTTTTTTTTTTTGTCTTGTCTTTGAATACCCAGGATGCACCAAAACATATAGACACACATAGTACAAATAGACAGTAATAGTACTGTCTTTGTATGTGTGTTTGTGTGTGTGTGTGTGTGTGTTTGTAACATTTTTAATACTGTGTAGCCATCTTTCATTTTTTTCTTAGAGTGGTTGTATTTTTTTAATTGTAATTTATTAAAAAAAATAATCAGATTGATCACAACAATGTTATGTAATTGATGTTTAATAGAATGTAATAGAATGTTTAATATGTGAAAGAAAGAGAGACAGAGAGGTATTATATATTATATTATATTTAAAGACTTAATTTACATTTTAGAATGTGATGCTGTGTTTACATTAGTAAAAAAAAAAACAGTTAAAACGTTAAAATTTTCAGATTAATTGCATGTGTTAATCCATTATTCCATATTTGTCTTTGCTCCATGTAATACAATTGTGGTTCACCTTCATTTATGCAAAACTATCTAAACTAAGAGGAATTCTTAAAATACAAATTCATAAAATACAAAATACAAACATTAACTGGTTCAAACCAACTGTAGGTATGAAATGTCTAAAGAGGTTCCACTACATCTGTTGAAGTTTAGTCAGCACAGTCTCTTCTTTACCTGGTAGTTTATTGCTTTTTAATTCAAGTTTTCTTGTCAAAACTATGTTATAATTTATTTTCAACTGCATTGAGGCATTACACATTTAATAACTTTATGAAAACTTATGAAATGATGAAATTATTACATTTTCTGAGAAATATTGCATTGTTAGTATTGCATTGTAGCATTATGAACTTTACAATACAATTCCACGTATGCCCACTAGATAGAGCTCTTGAAAAGGAAATAGAACACACTTCCTTTTACTACGTCTTCATCCTACACACTGGATGTTTATTAAGCTTTGTATAAAAACACGTACAATCAAACCTAATGCAGAACCACTATAAAAAATATTTTATAATGCATTTCTTAATATGAATTAAATGCTAATGCTAGTATCGGTACTGTGCTTTCTGTGGTCCAGTGAATGCTCCAGTGAACCAGTGACAAGAAGACCATTAGCACTAAAATAGTTCATGACAGGCCTTTCATCCAGTGCTCTGATGACTCTTTGTTGTTATTTTGGGTTGTCCCATAAGACCACTCTCACCTAGCAGCCAGCAGCTCGCCTCACAGCAACACAAACACACATATACACACTCACCTGCATGGCCTGCTGCTACACGATCCTGCACAGAGTTCATTCACTCTCACGTCAATCTCCTTTTAGTGCTCCTCTCACCACTTCTTATCTTCCAGAAATAAAAATGTATCTCGTTCTCATAATGTGATCGTGATTCTCTGTAATGCTTGTGCCCCGATAAGTAGCTTTCAGTTATAATTTCCTTTTTATCCTTCAAGTTATGCTCTGAATCGCTACAGTGATACGGAGACGTTTTGACAGTCGTTGAAGTGCGAGATCTGAATGTGCTTCTCTGTAAATCGTGGAAGAGAATTTCTTGTCAGTCAATTATCAATCACTCCCTGACAGGTAAGCAACTAGGTCATCTCCTTTACAAGTGTCACTTCTGCTCCTTATTGCATTTATCTGTATCTGTATTTGCTGATCACAGGTCAGTTATGAGACCAGAAATGCACTCTGTGTGTGCACGCTTTTAATCTGAAAAAAAAAAGAAGCTCCTCTCACCGCAGAACAAAAGGTACATCTGCACTGATCGCACGTAAAAGATAAAACCTTGAGAAAGGTCTCAAATCCTTTGCCAGGGAAAGGAAGCAGTGGTTGATGTGGTTGTGTTAAAGACAAACATGTTTTCGTTAAAAAGTCAGTTTCCTTTGACCACAGAGACTTCAGTGAGATCGAAGAGATGACCTACATGAATAATTAACTAATCATGTCCTGGTCAAATGCAATGTGGCACTGAATTTAGTCTATATATTCAATATATTCATATATTTATGAATGAAAAAGGTTGCTCTATTGTTGTAGGATGCAGAGTGCATGTGCAATCTACACTATTTAAAAATATATAGAATTATTCTTTAAATGATTCGTTGCCAAATGAAATGATGCCAACAAAAATCTCTGACTTTGATGTAATTGGTCTTCACCAATTTAAAGCATAAAAAAAGCATGTTTTTAGATTTTACAGCTTTCCATAAAAACAAAAGTGGTTCTTCTATGGCTTTGCTCATTGATAATAGTGCATACTGTAGGTAGAGTATCAAGCGAAAAATGTTAGACTCAATGCTCATTTATTTATTGAGGAAAAAAATCCAATATTACACATCTGTGAGTGGTAAAAAAAAAATAAACTTTAGGATAAGGAGATAAATTAAAGATGAAATTAGAGGTCAAGTGTCTTCAATCAGTGGGATGACAATCAGGTTCACCCTATTTGATTTAACGAACAGAGATCTATCAGATATATTGTTGATCTTCACAACATGTTTTTGGAAGTGTGTCATGCCACGAACAAAGGAGATTTCTGAAGAGCTCAGAAAAAAGTTTGTTAATTCTCATTTGACTGGTTTTCAGACTGGAAAACCATCTTTAAAGAGTTTGAACTCCACCAATGCACAGTCAGACAAATGGTGTACAAATTGAAAAAAATCAGCACCATTGTTACACTACCCAGGAATGTTAAACCAACAAAGATCATGCCAAGGACAAGACATGTAATAGTCTGCAAGGGCACAAAGGAACCCAAGGTAACTTCTAAGCAACTGAAGGGCTTTCCGTGATACCCTTCCACAAACTTGTGTTGTAAAGATCAGTCTTTGGTGGATCCCTGTTTCTTCTTCTTCTTCAAAAAAAAAAAAAAACAAAAAAAAAAAACAGGGCATCGCTCACATTGACTTAAAACACCTGGCTCTAATTTACAAACAAACTGCTAATCTGCTAATCCTAAAGATTTGCATTTTACTTTTGCTACTCATGGTTATCAATAATATTAGACTATTTTCCGCCACTCTATATCAACAGATTTTCTGTTGAACTGGAAGATCTAACCCATGTGAACAAAGACGATTTAAGCAAAATGAATAAAACATTTTAAGCATTCAGTTTCAGATTTGTGGGTCTTCAATCTTTGGAGTGATGGAGCTCCAATATTTAACACCCAAAATTTTTGGGATTGTTTGAAGAGCTTGGATCCAGTGAGCTTTGTGATCCAGATCTTGCATCAAACATCAGCACTTGATTTTAATAATGCTCTAGCTGGTGGCTGAGTGCAATCAAACACTGACAATAACAGTGATCCAATGTCTAGTGTAAATCTAGTGCTGATGCTTCTGCAATGTCAAAGGGGGACAAAGTCCCAGATAATATTTTATTTTTTTATTAGACACATGGGATAAGTGGGTTATTTACAAACCTGCAGATGTAGAATGTATTGTATGCATTATTGCACTTATGCAGATGTAAAAACCGCTTACATTTAAGTCAGTCAAAGCATATTATATGAATGTGCATTAAACACTTAGTCAAAGTGCAGGTTGAATGTAAGTCAAACAGCAAAGGCAAACAAACACTCGCATTATTGTTCCTAGCTCTGCTTCTTTGATCATGGTTTTGGCCTCAAACTGCTGACGTGTTGGAAGTGCCATGTCACTGCCTGGCACCGTGGCACTCATCAGAGAGTGGCGCACTCCGAACGCAATCAGGTGATGGCCTCCTCCTCTTGTAGAGGACTACCCCTCCACCTTCACGCACCATTTCGCTGAACCTCTCTCCACCAACAATATCAATCAATTCTCCAACATCAGAAGGGGCTGAAGAACAACTTAGAAATCATATGCATCTCCTGCTGCTCCCATGGCAGCCGTGTTGACTTTACTGTAGCGTTTCTTTGATCCCGCCGTGCTTTGATTCACTTTTCTCTCACCCTTTTAGCTAAACATATCATTGGAATTTCACTCTTTGTTCCTGACAGGCCTTGTCTTAGCTCGACTTCTCCGCAGACATGTAGCCCTTCCCAGAGGAGGAGCCATACACTGTAGCCGGTGAGGAATTGAGCTTTTCTCAAAGACTTCTCTTGATTCTTTGACTCTGCCTTTCCCTTTCACTCTGTGTCCTGACCTCTCCAGACTGGACAGGCGTTTCGTCCTCTCACCCGCTGGACTGCCTCAGATTGCTTGCCGTGGTCAGTGTGTTTTCAGCGGATGGTGATGAATACTGAACGCTGTCTGACAAAATCCATCTCGCGAGATGCAGCTTTAAAAGATGTTTTCAACATAAAACTGTTTTGTGATAAAAAAGGGTAGAAGCCAAGAAGGGGCTGCAGTGATTGTAGATGTGAGTCTAGGGCTGAAGAAGAAAGAAGAAAGATATAGTATGCCGTGTTCAGGGCCCAGTTTTCCAAAAGCATCTTTGTGTTAATATCTGCTTCACTGACCAGCTTGGCCATTTAAAAACTTACAAGGCTTGAGCCCAGATACTTTAACGTGTACCTATTGCATGCAGACAGCTGGTATTATCAGTATGGAAAAGCTGCGCCAATAGTATGAAAAACTCAGCATGACCTCAGCATTGGAATGTACAGCAGTGAAACTTGTATTTTTTTTATAATATTGGGGATAAGCTGGCAAGCCTGAACTACACATCCCCGCAACACCATAGCAGCCATACCTCAACAACCTAGCAGAGTCTTGGCAACACCATAGCAGCTGCACCGCCCACATCATAGCAGTGTCGCAGCAACACCACAGTAGCCACACCAGAAACAGTGTAGCAGTGTCCCAGCAACACCATAGAAGCCACACTGGCAATAGCGTAGCAGTGTCCTGGCAACGCCATAATAGCCACACCAGCAACAGCTTAGCAGTCTCCCGGTAACAGCATAGCAGCTCCCCGACGACACCATTGCAGCCGCACCTCAACAGCATAGCAGCGGCACCTCAACAGCATAGCAGCCGCACCAGCAACATCACCTCAACAGCATAGCACTGTCCAGGCAACAGCATAACAGTGTCCAGGCAACAGAGTAGCAATGTCCCAGCAACACCATAGCAGCCACACCAACAACACATAGTGTCCCAGCAACACCATAGCTGCTGCACCTCAACACCATAGCAGCCGCACCAGCAACAATGTAGCAGTGTCCCGGCAACAGCATAGCATCTGCACTGGCAACACCATAGCAGCCGCACCAGCAACAATGTAGCAGCGCCACCTATAAATAGATGTTTTTGTTTTGCCTTTTGAATGTGTATAGGAGCAGTAGAAACCCAAGTGGAATTACAAGAAAAAAATGCAAAAAGTGAGTTTTGCATAATATGTGCCCACTATAAAGTTAAGATGGTGTGTGCTTTTATTAACAGCCAATCGCCACTGGAAAGTCTGCACTCAGCACCATGCTCACTGGAAAACTGTTCAACACTGTAGGTGCAGACTTTTACTTTTTACTTACCCCCCTGGTCTGTTCATTGGTCTTGATTAGCAAAACATTTTCTTACATGGACTTTTAACACAAATAGCCTCAGTTTATATATCAGAAAATACATGATGTTCCACCATCATGCTATCATGAGTGCTGTCCCTATAATGGGACTCCCCCTAAGATCACACTGATATACTTCTGAAGTAATAGCGATACTATCATTCTGCTTCTCACATCCTCTCTATGGAGAAAAGTGACTAGGTGATGAGAGCCATTTTTTAAGTACAGTTTTAATAGACTTTCAACAGTTGGTCACATATTTCTCTGAATCACATTAAATGATATACATTAAATGGCATTGTTCTGAGAAACGGGAGATGCAACACCATCCTCCTCACCCAGAAAGAGAGAGCAAATAGGTTTACTTTCAGGTTGAAGTTAATTGAACTCATTTTATTTAGTTGTACTGGCTGGTAAGTTTACTCAACATGTTAATACTAGTTAATCTGACTAAATACAAAAATATTTAGTAGTAGTATAGTAGTATTACATGTGATTAGCCTAGTGCTCTTTTATAAATAATTACTATAAATATTTTTTTTTTGGTGATTACAGATGAGTACATATTTGACTCTCAAATGCCAGAAAAAATAAAATTGCATAGCTCTGTGCAGAGGACTATCTGGTCAATCGTCTGCTAGCAGCTCAGTGCTGGTTTGGTAGACTGTGGTAAGGTTTTTAGAAAAACCTCTGATCTGCCAGGTTGATAAAATAGGTAAAGCATAAATGAGTTTTGTTATGAATATAAAAAACTCAATGGAACAGCGTTAGAGAATGTCAACTAAAAATGTTTAAAATAAATTAATAGTAAGTAATTTCTACCATGTTTGAACCATTTCCCACTTCATACTGCCTCTGAAATTATTGATGAAAATATTTCACACACTCAAATACCACCTCCAAGTCAGGTTATCCCAAAAACGTATCAACATCCAGCGATGTTGAGGTCTGGACTCTGGGGCAGTGTGTGTATCCATTCCTGTGAGAACATCAGCAGCTTATTTGTTTGATCTTCAACTGATCTTTTTTTTACCTGTTTGTTTTTCTCAGTAAGACCTTCTAGATCAGCCACAAGTTCTTTCAGACACACAGCACTGACTCTTCTTTCCACAGCGGAAGGATGGTCAGATACATGTTTTCAGATTTGAAGCCAGTATATCTTGATTTGCACCTCTCTCTTAAAGATGAAAGCGTAAAGGTCTCTCTATCTAACTAGGGCATCACACAGTCAGCCCTTATTTCTTCTTTATGTAACTGAATTATCTATTATTGCCTTTTTAATCTTCTGAAGAGTGATCAACAGAAACACTTTTAAAAAGGGTACATTAATTACTTAACGTCTGTTTTGACGAAAAAATGAATAATCATCTAATAATCAAACAAGAACAATTATAATAGCTGAACACACCTAATATAACATTTGTTTTCTCAGAATTCTTCAAATCCTGCTAATAATTAAGTCTCAGAAGGATTTACATATATATAATGTATATACAGCTTTGGACAAAAAAAGAGACCACTTAAAATGATGAGTCTGATTAGACACTGGGTCTAAGAAGCTACTTTTGGGTAGTGTACCTCTTAGTGAGAGATTGTTGATTGTTAGACGTGCCTATATAATGTAATTTAAAGACATATTGCTCAGTTGACTGACTTTGAGATACTTTGAGCATAAAGACATTATGAAGAGCAGTTTAAATCTGCCTGTGCTGTGAAATGACACACTTGCTATTAAGTGTATCAACAAAAGAAATTAAGAAATGTTAGAAAAAAAAAAAAAACATTTTGGTGCTTTATTGAACCTTTGATTGTTGACTCATATTTTATTTGATGTTGCAATAGATGTAACACAAGCTCCCACCATAGACACTGCCCTCAGCCCAGCCACAAACACACACACACACACACACACACACACACACACACCTCCACTACCACAGAGTCACAGAGCGTGTGTTTACTGGCAGGTTGGGAAGCACAGGGTCGAACTACAGATGAATGATTAAAATGTCAACATTTGGGGATTTATTCACTTCATTTAAACACTCCTCCCATTCATATCATGCAAATGTAATGAATTGGTGAAACCTGCTGTTAACTTTCTAAGAAAAAAAAGCTGACATTTCATAGGAAACCCCCCCTACTCAGCGAGCTTATAACATTTGCCTATGTGACACTACTTCAGTTAACTGAATTTTTTTGTTGTTGCTGCTGCGCTTGTTTTCCTTCAGAGATTTTTTTATTGATGCAAAAGCTAAAACTAAATCCATGTATTTATTTAATTAAAAATTTCAACAAGCTTCTGCAATGTCACAAGATTTATTTCAATCCAGAGTTGCATAAATTTTTCACCAAGATCTTGCAGCAGCATTGATGATGGTAGAGCCTGACCGCTCATAAAGTCTTCTCCATCCAGCACATCCCAATGAGGTTAAGATCTGGACTCTGTGGTGAACTCTCTCAATCCATGTGTGAAAATGATGGTCTCATGCTCCCTGTACTCTTTCACAATTCCAGATTGTCATCTTGAAATATGCCCGTGCCATCAGGGAACAAAAAAAATAAATTGATGGAAAAACCTGGTCTATATTCAGTATATTCAGGTAGTCAGCTGCAGCAGATCTGCAAGCAGATCATTTGCTTAGTTAAATCCAGGGGGGTGAGATGATCTTACTCCAATCCTCTACAATCAAATTCTTATGATCTTTTGCAAACTTTATCCTGGCTCTTCTTTGCTTCTCATTGAAGAAGGGCCTGTTGCTAGCTTGATTTCCACCTCTAGGAGATTGTTTTGAACTTTTCCTTCCATGCACTTCACCCCAGCTCCCATTTGCCATTCTTTTTATAGGTCACTTGATGTCATCCTGCGGTTGCTGACTGACATTTAAATAAGTTGACGGTCAAGCTCCAGACCTGAACCTCATTGAAAAACATCTGAACGTAATCATGTCAGATGTGGGCTGGATGGTCACAAGCCATCAAATGTGCCAGGAGTGGAATAAGGTCGCCCAAAAGCAGTGTGAAAGACTTGGAGAGAATGGAGAGCATTCCAAAATGTATGAAAGCTGTGATTAAAAAGCAGGGTAACTGGTTTATGAACTCTTAAAACATTAGCATTGTTGTTACTAAATGAGTATTAACTGATTTTCTTAGCACTATTTAAGGTTTGAAAGCTCTGAGTCTTTTTCATTATTTTGACAATTTCTCATTTTCAGCAAGAATGGGAGAAATGTTGTCAGTGGTTTATAGAATAAAACCACAATATTCATTTGACTCAAATATATACCTATAGAATTTGGGCATGAGCTGTGCAGAAAGTCATCCCGTAAAGAGGTTACAGCTGTAGGTGTAGAGGAAGGAAGTGATAGTGTGAATGCAGAGATGGTTTAGTGGTGGTGATACTGAAACACCTCACTGAATGACTGAGAAGAGGACCAGTCATGAAGTGCTGGAACTGCAGAGTGCTGCTAGTCCTGTCTGGGGTCTTTTGCTTTCGAGCCAGGGTAGAAAGTTCTTCAGTAGGTGAGTGTTCTCATGATATTTTTTTTTTCATTACATTTTAATTTCAGATTGTTCATTTTTTATTTATATATATCATTCATAACATTCATACTGTTGTTTGGGAATGGGTATATGAAGACAGATGATACAGATTGAATTGAATATTTGTGTTAAGTCTACATAAGATTCATGGTTATGTATTATTAAACCTTAGAACTGTTCACAACTCTACCCTTATGAATTGGATACATCCCAAATATAAAAAAATATATCTTTCCAAGAAACTTTGTAAACAGGTTTTGAGAAGAATGTTCTCTTTATTGTTAAATATTACCTACTAAAAATACTCTGTTAATTGAGAGGCTGTGGACCAACTGAATGAAATATTTGTTCTAATAGACAACATAGTTATATAATTATATATATAACAGTAAGTTAATACAAGCATTAACTCGTACCTATATATAGTTTCTGTATCTGGTTTACACAGATTTTCAGACACAGGCACATGCTCCGTGCCGCAGTCACAGGTAGCAGTGATAAGATTAGGTGCATCATGGCAAGTGTGCTGAATGAGGAACCACATCTAAGGATGTTGGAGATTTCGAGCTACTGTGGGTACGCTGTGCAGAAAGGAAAAAAAAATAAATACGTGTATTACAGCTTGATGAACCACTATGATTACTGTCAGGTCCAAAATATATAGCCAATGACTCATTTTTTGTCATTTTGCTTCTGGTAATGGAAATGTGATTAACAGATCAGGATTTTTGTCAATTGTCTGCCTGATATTACATCTATAAATCTTGAGGATTTCTATTTAAGCATTACATAAAAAACTTTCATGTTTGATAAGGAACATTACTGAAAATCATAACTGCAATTGTAATAGAAAATATAAAAAAAACATGTTTAAGTAAATCTGCTAATGTCAAAATATAATGGATAAAATCATAAAATTAGCTCTTTCCTGAACTTAATTTTAAAATAAATATTTTCCATGAATACAAATCAAACAGTTCATGTTCTCCAAACCTTTAGGTTTGTAATGTTGTTTTTACGTCTATTTTCAAACCTGCAGAATTTGGGTTGATTCCTGTTACTGATCTGGAATTATTAAGTGGAGTAGAGAAAAAATACAGGCTTCTCCAAGTGTTTTCAGAATGGAAATAAGTTATTTTACTGCAGAGAAAAAACTGGGTTTGTATCAGCTACACCTGTAGCCCGTATACAGAACTAGGCATTTTAAGCGGTAAAGTGTAAACTTTCAGTTTTTACATAGTACTTTAGTATTTTTATAGGCTCAAAAATAATAAAAAATATTTGAGGTGTAGTTTCACGGATAGGTGTGAACAGTTTCCTCATTGTTTCATGATAAATAAGGAGATAACAGGTTTGGTATTGATTGGTTGTTTTTGCGTGTTAAATTTGGTGGCTGTTCTGGGAACTCTTAATATGTAGTCCAAAGACACGAAGGTTATTATTAGACTGAAAAAAAAAAACCCACAAAATAAAATCACAGAGATAGCACTCTAAAAAATTTCAAAATTAAAAACTAAAAGATTTCAAATTAATAATTTAATAATAATATGTGCTGGGAAGCTCAGCAAAACCAGACCTCATTCACAAGATAGCACCATACAACTTATACATGTCACAATTTATACAAAATATTGTCACAATGTTTATTTGTTGTATTAAAATTAATATTGATATTTTTATGAATCCAGGCTCCATTAATATGAAGATTACCAACACGTCAAGTACAATAAATGTGACATGGGAGCCGCCAGATAAGTCCAAGAACCCCTTGTGCTACAGGAGTAATTTGCAGTACAGGAGCCACTGTGACTCATCCTGGCAGGTATGTTTTCTTTATACAGGAATGATATGCACGATATAGAATATTATGACCTACAGAGCATCTATATAGAGTTTTTAGAATTTTACAATTTCATGAAAAACATTTTATCCACAATTTTAGGAATAGTTTTTTTGCAGGTTGTTGAATATCTCTCCATATTTTCTTCTGATAGACTCTGCATGCGTATAAAGAGTTTATTGCTAATTGCTCTTATTGTTTTTTTTATTGGTACCACTTATTTTTGCAGCCTTTTTTATTGCCCTGTCATCTTTTAAAGACTTCTAAATTAGTTGCTTGAATGTTTTGCATGAAATGGTAAAATGTCTCACTTTCAGCATTTGATGTGTGTTCTATGATATATTATGAATAAAATAAGGATCTATGAGCTTTAAAAAGCATGGCATTCAACTTTTTTAGCCAGGTTCTTTGGGTTGCCTCAATATTTAATCTGCTTTAGGTGCTAGTTTGGATTTTTGGTAACACTTTACTTGGATGGTCCATTTTATGGCCTTGTTGATGCTCAACTGACATTCAACTAACACTAAATAAAAGGTCCATTACATTTAACTTAAGCCTATGTTGAATGTAAACGATTCAAAATAGAATCTAACCCTACACCTAACCCTAACCTTAACCCTTAATCAACCATAAAATCTAACCCTACACCTAACCCTTACCCTAACGTTAACCTAAACTTAAAATCTAACCCTAAACCCAATCCTAAAATATTAATTGGGTTAGAGTTGAATGTAGGGTTACATTCAATAGAGAATCATTTACTCTCACCTTTTAGTTCATTTGCATTTAATAGACATGTAGTTGAATGTTAGTTGAATGTCAGTTGAGCATCAAATGGACCATCCAAGTAAAGTGTTACCGATTTTTTTTTTTACTTAGTATTTCTGCCATGGTGAAGAATGATTTTACCAGGGAAAACATTTATACAATCAAATAGTCATTTGAGCTGTCATGTTTTTAATCATTACCTTTAAAAAAGAATCCTTAAATGACAGATTTTTACAGTTTATAATTTTAATAAAGAACTTTTTCCATCTCAGAACATATCTAAGAACACAAACATTAAAAGCTTGATTTTCCTGATGGTGTCTTTTTTACAGAACTTTAAAAACATTGCAGGGTTCCGCTTTGTGCTGCCTGCTCCAGACATGAAGAAGAATTATGTTTTCAAAATAAGAACAAGGCTGGAGTGTGTCAATGAGAAATGGAGCGAATGGAGTCCAGAGAAATACTGGAAGAATGACACAGGTAAAGATGTTCATCATGCCACCTTGCTCTGAGCAAAGGAATTGTATTAAGTTACTGAACATGTTTTATACAACCAAAATAATAATAATAATTGTTGCCCTGACTTGTGCTAAGGCTTTTTACTCAAATAGCTGGTTAAAATAGTCACCTAAAGATTTTAAGTTTAAATTTACAGTGATGTAAACCAGCTAGGTACCAACTAAACACACTAAACATTACACAAATTATTATTTTTTTAAGTTCCCTGCTCTGCAGACACATCCGCAGTTAGCATCAAGGACTACGTGTTGGTAACTGTGCTGCCGGTGGTGTTTTTACTGATTCTCTATGCAGCAACACAGAAGCGGTAAGTATCAAACTTACCTCTTTTCAACCCCCTTCTACAAAACTATTTAACCGTCAGTCTCGTTTTGTGTTTTTTTTTTTCTTGAACGTGAACTAAGTTTGAGAAGAGCCGACTGTTCAAAAAGAGTAGGCCTGTGTGTTGATGTGATAAATTTCTTCTCAAAGGATAAGAAGACTTGTCCTTCCTATAATTCCAGATCCAAAAAACACCCAGGAGAGCATCCTAAATATTGAGCAGTTTCAGGTATGTCCAGAACAGACCTCGATCTGGCCTTAAGCATCTCAAATCAGCATGTGTTCCAAGTTGTTGTTGTTGTGAGTCACTCTTTTTGTACTCTTTTCTATTTCTCTTCCTCTTAAAGTGGTTCACCAGCTTCTCACAGGAGTGTGAGGAATGTGAAATGGTAGAAATTGAGCTGGTCCCCCAGTCAGAGGAGGAGGAGAGTGAAATGACTGATGAACTGTCACCACAGAAACCTACAGATACTGTCCCAGAAAGCCATGACCTAGACCCTACCACAAATACCAGCCTGTACTTTGCTTACCCGTCTGATTCACCTGAGGACAGCGAGGCTCCACAGTGCTTACACGCCATGCCCGGCTACATTACCATTTAGATACAGTGTTCCAAATTACACTATATGGACAAGAGTGTTGGGACAGCTGCCCATTCTTAAAAGTGTGCCAGAGAACACCTAGACAAAGGACACCAGGACTTCTGGAACAATGTGCTTTGAACAGATGAGTACGATTTGAGTACAGTTACAGAAGACATGTTTGTCACGAACCACTAAAAACTGTTCAAAGAATCCATGCTTACTGTAAAGCATGGAAGGTGTAAATGTCATCATCTGGCAAGCTCTTCATCATAGAATCTACATCAAGAATTACTCACTGTATCAGAGGGGGCTTGAGGAAAATGTTACATCATTCATATTCCTGAACACTGAAGGTGAAGCATCACACAGCTGAAAGAATTCTGCATGGAGGAGTAGGAAAAAACTTTATCTCGATGTCAGACAGATGGTTATAGGAAACATCTAATTAAGATTATTATGACCAAAGATGGAAAATTCCAGCTATATGGGCATATGGTGTCCTAACTTTTTTTCCTACAAAATGGATAATTACTGTTTATTAATTGTATAACCTCTCATACACCATGAATTGTATTGCACCTAAGGCTTATTATTTGGGTGGCAAGGTGGCGCCACTGGTGGTGCATATGAAACCGCATCAGGGGCCTGGGATTGTGGGTTTGGTTTCTGCTCTGGTTACAGTGAAGAGTTTGGTGTGTTCTTTCTGTGTTTGTGTGGACTTTCTAGTGGGTGCTCCAGTGGTAGGTAAAGTGGCCATGCTAAACCGGCCCCTATATATAATTGTGTGAGTTAATGGTTAAGCTAGTAAATTAAAAGGGTAATTTAATCATATTTTAAGAAAATAATGAATAGTACCTAATAGTACATGTACATTAAACTCAACAATTTAACAACAATTGCTATATTTTTGTTGCATGTCATGCATTTGAGAAATCAACAAAACACAAAGCTTTCCACTGAACCAACCACTAACAATAGCAACTTTAACAACAGTTATTACTCTAGCATTGTTACTATAGCAAAGATAATGTAACAACGTCACTCATGAGCACCTTAGAAGACCTGATTTGCACCACTATAGGCCTGTGTGTAATACTGATACCGGACAAAGGAGGGCACTCTGACTATTCTAAAGACTGCCCTGCATAGACAAGGCATATCAAAGGCAGCAAGGAGCAAGCTCCCTCAGCATCAAAGCCCACCGTAAAAGGAGGATGTAGGTTAATTTGAAGGCTGATTTAAAAGATTAATGCGTAGCTGCCTGCATAATAGATGTGTAGTTTCAGTGTGACGCCATCACAAAGCCAGGGCACTGAGAATCTGCTCCTGCCACGTGCTCCTTACAGCCGTGATTGATGATGAGGGACAGAAGGAAAACAAACAGGAGCAGGAGAGGATCATTCAAACCCTCATTAAGAGACGCGTTCGTGAAGTTAAAGACTCTGATATGCGGACGGACAGACGGACGGATGATAACAAACACTCACGCCCAGTTCACACCTGTTTAAGTCTTCACAGATTGACCAGTGTTTCCTTCACACTCGGCTTTTGTTTAGGCCACGCCGGTAGCATGGCTGCTTCCTCGCAGCGCACAGAGTCCATATTCCAGCCATATGAGGTGAAGAGAAAACCTTCTGTAAACACTTTTTCACTCAGCCGTGAAAACAATTTCGGATGTTTAATTAGGCCTATAAGCATTTTTGGGTTTATGACATTAACAAGCCATGCGTTGTTTATAGGATAATTTGGGGTCTTTCAATTAAGTTTATTTGCTTTCTGTTTTCCACACTGCATAAATGAAACACTCCATCTGCGCACATGGAGACTTTCTGCCAAAACTCTGAGCCTGAGGCTGATCCAGATCATATTCTGACTTCAGGTATTAGAGATGTTCCAACTTTTATTTTTTCTAGAAGTCAGACATAATGAGAAAGTGATCATCAAGATAGATTAACCCCTAGTGCCCTGAGGCGTCTGAGGCATCAAAATCCCCATCACTTTGTATAATAATGTAATAGACATTCAAATTACCAGGTTGAAGTTACTCAGATCTGCAGCTTGTTTGCTTTAATGTTACAGGCCTTTTCAAATCAGATTTGAGTACATTTCTTATCGTTGTTGTCCAATGAAAACTTTCTTTATTTTTTGTACTTTTTTAGTTTATTACACAATTTAAGAAACACACACACTGTCACAATTTCTTCAATAATAGACCAAAAAACTCTCCTCAGAAAATTACCTGAAATAAACTTATTTTATATTGACTTCCATTGAAAGCTAAGAAGGTTCCATCTCTCTACTTAAAAGTTGCTCTTTTAGAGACACATTTTTTATTGGACCTTGACGATATGTGGTCATAGATTGGTCCTCATAAGCACCTGCATCACACAGAATGAGCATATTCACAACAAGTTATGCTTCCTGTTGTTTTAGTTAATGAATAGCTATTAAATATATAATTTTTCTGACACAACAATAAACAGAACAACAGCGGGGTGTTGAAATACGGCAAAACATTGGCAGCACAGCAAAAGGAGACATGCATAAATGTAACAATGTGCACATATGTGCAATTTCAGGTATTTCACAATACAGACGGACACAGGTCAATGTGAACCAAATAATCAGAATTGTTAAGTGATCAGAGGCTTGTTTTGTGAAGCTTAGAGTAAGAGTTTAGAGTTCTCCTCCAAGTGTGTTTGGCTGTCCAGTTAGAAAGAGATGCATGTAGTTATAATGTATAAAATATATAAAATACTATTTTACATACAGTATTAATGATGAATGGATCTTTCAAAATGCTCTAGATTTAATAAAATATCTTTCTTAAAAACACAAAATTTATTTTTTCTTTGTCTTCTAAAGTTTCTGTTTGGAGTTTGAGGTTTAAGCTTGAGTTTTTTCTTCTTGCTCTGAAATGCTACACTAGTGGGAGTTCATGGAATATTCCTTTAATTTTATTTATTTTATATCAAAACGTGAGTGTCTTAGGTTTCGTAGATCTTGCATTGCAAGCTCCACAAGCATGGTCTTTCAGAAGATACCTTTCTGAAGCTGCAACAAGCAAAGACATCGAGTTCTGAAGAAACAGCGCCATGAGGCTGATCATTTTCCTCCATATAAGAGCTCTTCATATCACACTGATATATGCTGTTGAGGGTTAAAAAAGTGTAAGACGATAAAAATATTCTTTGAAAACAGCATGACAAAATTTCGACCAAATTTTCAGTTGTATGTGGCAGGTGTTTTTCTGAGATCAGATAGAGGTAGAAAGTGGGCGTTTTCGCAGTAGGTTGCATGACTTGTGAACTAAGTGCATCTTACTTGTGCTCCATACAAGCCGTGCCTTGTAATTTCACTACACAACTCATAACCACAGTGTTAACAACAATGTCCAACATGCTTTCATATGCTGCTCATAGCAGTAAAAATCTGATAATTTTTTTTTACTGCCAAACTTGTAACTCACTCACTCTAATTGAGCTTTTGAACTTCTCAAAACTACAGCGCTTCTAGAGAAAAAAAAAATCTCTTTTTAATCAATGTTTCATCTTTTTCTTCCAACCAACTGCTCTGTGGTGTAAACTTCCTTTGATGCGCAAACCTACAGCCTGGGGGTGGATGTGATTGAGCCGAGCTGAGCCGGAGAGGCTGTGCAAGTGTTCCACTGCAAGCACCTGAGCACTAACCGAGGGGGGCATGCAAACCGTGACCACAAAAATCTTGAGAAAACAAAGAAATTATCTCACAGTGGGGATGTGGGGAATTGCCCAGTGAACAAAGCAGATGTGCACAAATGAATAGGAGAGGAAAGAGGGGTTTTTATAGGGAAGGCGGTGTAATCAGTAATCAGAACTATTGTCTGGATCTCGTTTCTGCTTTAACTTTATTATTTTCCAACTTATTTTAGCACTCAAACAAGTGGAAAACAACTGTCAAAGATTTCATTGTGATGTAATTTCAGGACATTCCTTGAAATCTGGTTTTCTAGTAATTTCTTGAGCTGATTATCTTTCTTATAAATGTTAGTATAAAGAACCTTCACTTAATAGTTAATCATTTTTACTACAGTTTTATTACACTATATTTACTTATATTTATTTCAACTGGTAAAAACACTATTGCTCATATTGATCATATGACTTTGCATTTTTTTATTATTTTTTATTATTTTGTGCTAAATATTAATTCAAATTTAAACAGGTAAACAATACAAAATATATATAAATATATATTTTGCATAGAATAAACATACTTACAAATAAATTATAACTTTGCAGTACATATACTGTAGCTATATTGGACAGAAACCTAATTTTAACAAGACCATTTTAACAAGAGGCTTAACTTTAAATAAAAGTCAATGTAAAACTTAATGTAAAAATTCCAGTTTGTCACAATGTAAAGAACTTCTTCTATTGTCAAATTATTTTCAAACTAAAATAAAGGACAAAAAGGGATAGAAAGGTTTTATTTTGGGTGAACAAAGAAATACTATAATCTATATTACTAAACCATATATTAAATATGCATGCTGTGGGATTAACCTACAGGTAGAACTATTTATAACATAGTCTATATACAACAGTAATAACGACAATCACTGATATATTATAAACTCATTTTATTAATATGTTATACTATCTTCTAGCAGTTCATCAGTGAGTACCATATTCCACCAGTTGGAACATGGGCATGCAGTGTGATTTCATAAATGTTTATATTTTTTAATATATATAAAGAAAATGGTTCTATAAGCCTCCTGAAAAAATATTTGACATGTAACAATAATGGATCCAAATACTGCAGGCTTTCCATAACTAAAAAAAATGTTATTCAAAGAATCATATACACAACAGGTTTGTATACAGCTTAAAAAGATACAAACCATTTGAACATGCATAAAATTATGTAATTCTTTATAATAAGAGTTTATAGATAAACAGAAAAAAACATAAGGTATCAGGAATACAATCATTTAATACAGTATATAATACAAGTATATTTGAATGTTAAAGGTGGTAAATCAAGAGCAATGAAGCATATGACTGATTTTTTTTTTGTATGTTAAAACATTTCCTTACACTTACACTCTTTGCTTTTGATGCTAAAAGAAGTTCTGTCAGGCTTCCTTTCCTTCCTGCCATTTACACACACACACACACACATACACACATACAAATCTCTGAAATGCTGCTTTACATCAGATAAGTAAAGCTTTGAACAGACATACGTGAACGTATGAACGTCATGCAGAAACATAAGTACACATTCAGATACAGACGCTTTGTTCTGAGGTTAATGAAGTATGTAGTTGAACATAATTTGTAAGACAGGAAATCTGATAAACTAGCTTGCTCGCTATCGCTAGTCTTTTTTTATAGAACTCACTTAAAGCTCAATTGTCACTGTTTTTATAGAGCAACCAGAGCACAACATTTATAGAGCAACCAAAATGTCACAAATGCGTACCAATCACTAATACCATCTAATTTTTAGTATGAAGTATGTTGTCAAAAATTGGAGACACCTTAGCATTCAATATTTTTTTTTCTTTAATTTACTTTTTCTTTACATAGTAGAGTAATATTAACTCTTCATTAAAATACATAGAAATGATTAAGGTACACAGAATTATGTAGTAAACAGTAAAAAAAAGTGTTTGTCCTGTACAGTCCTGAACATGATGAGCTGGACTTTCACAGTGTGAAAAAAAGCAACTATTGTTCAGCACCTCCAGGAACTCCTTCCTTCAATACCCTGAGAAAACTATTCCAGGTGAATATGATTCAATACATATTTTGTGTACTAAATTGCCAAACACACACTATTAAGATGAGTATATCGTTGTCTAATTGTTTTCCAATAAAAACAAGTATCTTCATAACAGCAACTTTACAGGAGAAAAATAAATCTTTCTTAACCTTCTATGGATGTCAATAAAAAACTGTAATTTTAGGCAAATTCTATTGGTCCATAAATTAAGAAATGTTAACACAGTATAAGGGACAGTTGGTTTGTTGAAATAATGAAAATGGAGGGAGTTGATTTTTATTGGACAGTGCTACCTGAGGGCCTGAAGATCACAAGCATCCAATACTGGCTGTTGGTTTTAAAATTTAACTGCACATTTCTCCATTCTCTGAATCTTTTGATGATATTATGTGCAGTAAATGTGTGGTATATCCAAGGTTTTCACCATTTTTTTGTTGAGAAACAGCCTCTGAAACTGTTTTTCGATATATATGATATATGATATATATTTTTTTATATATTTGTCTTGCTCTGTTTTAACCAGTCATGTTAGTTAGTAAATTTTTTAGTTAGCAAATAGCTCCTATCGAGCTGTTTTAAAGTATTAATTCCATCAGGTTGTAAATGAGTTAATGTTCATCACGAATTTCACATGAAATGTGTGAAATGTTCTAATGTGTATAAAATATGGGTCTATGAGATTTGAAAATTATTGTTTTTACATAGAATTCCAACTTAATTTGGAGTTGGGGTCGTACTTGGCTTTGTACTGACTGGTTATAATAAAAAAATTATTATTTAGTTGTATAGACTTTCATTAATCTTTGCAAATGAGTAAATGTTTATATGTTAATGTTCATTAATTTAGTTGAATGAGTTTAAAAATATTTACCTAACACACACACACACACACACACACACACACACACACAAAGAAAGACACAGCCCCCAACTTTGGACTACTTTAAACCACCCAGCCACAACATCCTGACCACAGTGGATGCCGATGTCCCCAGTGACCTCTCTTTCAGAAAACACTACATAATTTAGTCCAAAACAGAAAACACAGATTCTGCTGATGTAAAAACATACTATTAGTTATTACATAGTTATTACATCGTTATACACGTGAATGTGTTGCGTAGACATTAGTGGGAGGGGCTCTTCACTTCACTGTAAGCACTGGGTTGGATATAACCCTCCCTACTGCCTAAATCTGCACTTAAGTTTCCGTAACAAAACAATTATTGTTATATTTACGACCATATTTACAAGCTAAGAATCATGTAGGGACCTCTGTTTTTTTGTGAGAGTATAATCAGTTAATCAGCCACACCTTCTCTAATCAGATCTGTTTAAATAGTGCTCCAACCCCCAGCCGCGGCGTTCGCGTACCCTCCGGATTGCGTAAGAGCAGCAACAAACAGCTTGCTCAATTAATAAATTAAGTACGCTAAATATGGCTTAGAGTCATGTTACTTTAGAACTACTTAATGATAATCAACACCCTAACAATTACATCTTTTATACTTTTAATTATACATTGTACTTTAGCGCCTGGCGAATGGGAAGGAACCTCGGTCCCTGGTGGATTGTTCTCTTAAACATTTACAGTGCTACATGTGTGTGTGTGTGAGTGTGTGTGTGTGTGTGTATGTGAGTGTGTGTGAAAGAGAGAGAGAGAGAAAGAGAGAGAGAGAGAGAGAGAGAGAGAGAGAGAGAGTGAGACAGAGTCTAAAATCCAGCAGTGATACCCACATAACTACACTTGTTCGCACACGCACACAGATCTCAACCTCGCTGGAGTGGCATGTTTTATTTATTGTAATGTTTTAGTGGGGGGAAGATTCATTATCATAAAGGCCCCGAGACATTCCGCACAAAGAGCAAAAAGCAGACTCGCACTTTTCCACCCGCTGCCTAAAGAACGTGCAGGTGGAGCCCCGTGATCGAAGACTAACTGTGGCGACGTGACAGAAGTTGACAGTGTCAAAGAGCCGCTGTCTCTCGCACATAAAATGTCCCTGAAGCAGGCACTTACGGAGAGATGTAAAACACCGCAATCTCTTTTTCCACCGGCGTTGTTTTTTAGTCCCATCAACCTGTTTTTAATACTCCACGTCGAGCCTGTCACGGGCCCCAGGCAGTAAACGGTCGACGACAACCGCTACTGTTGGCAAACCCACTGGAGGCTGACCATATTGTACCTGTGCTTGGCTCCTTTACACTCTTTTTCTTCTTTTTGCTTAGTCAAAAACTCAACGAGCAACGATGCAGGAATACCACCTTTTTATTTTGTCATGTGGCCTATTCTTTGTGTAGAAAAAAAGTGATGTGTGGGATTTGTGGCATGAAAACCCAATATAAACTCTGCAGAGGCCTTCTTTCTATTCAATTATTTAGAGTTCAAGAAAAAAGGGCACCAGTATCAACATATTCCCTCCGAAGATTCAGCGCAGCTCGGCAAGAATGGATAACATTTATACAGCGCCGGCTTCGCCAAATAGCCGGAAATGGAAACAAACACCTCCAATTGGATTCTTCGCCTTGCGTTCCGTTCACAGCTCACAGCGCCTCCCAGCACAGCACACGACACTGTTCCACTAAGCTAAAAAACCCTCGCTACTTTCCTCACACACCAACAAAAGCAAGCCTCCATGCTCCATGCATTCCTGCCTGTTGTAGCAGATAGAAGTATGTCCTCCTTTTACTCGCATCTTCCCCTGATCTGGCTGTCTGCAGCTTCCAGTCGAGGGATGGAAGGGGGGAATAATATATATAAAAATCAAAAAACCCTAAATAAAACCCTCCTCCACCCTGCCGCCATTTAATTTTATTAGAGCTTTAAAAAAGAGAAAACTTTCTCACATCCTACAGGCATGTCTTAACTCCTCGCACTTTGGCACTTGATTGCATAAAAAGGTGTCAGTGCTAAGCGCCGTGGTATTGCCTCTAATTATGTTGAACTCAAATAAATAAATTATTTGCTTTTCACCGGGCGAGGGTGACAGGTTTGCCAACAGCTTTGACAAATGGAAGAATCGTTTGCAAATGCGGCGCGTGTACATAAAGTGTGGCGGCGGAAAGAGAGCCGCAGACAGGGCGAGAGTTTGACAGCTGGGGTTTTTTCCCTCCTGTGTTAATAGTCTCACCCCTCGGCGGCAGAATAAAGCTCCATTTGAGGAGTATAGGGCTGGAGTCGCTGCTAAAAAAAAAGAGAGAGAGAGAGAAAAAAAAAAAAGGCTGATTGTGCCGAGGCTGATCTGGTATTCATTAGCCGTTATTGCTTGTGACCCCACCTGCTCGTCGGGCCTGTCACGATTAGGTTTTTCGCTCCCTCCATTTCAAGAAGCTGATCAGACATTCCCCCGTGCTCATGGAAGCAGACACCAGACAGACAAATTACACGAAACCAGAGGTTTCAAAGGACGGAAGGAACATTGTCATCAGCTTGAAGCATCGATCAAACTTCCGGTTCGTCTACTGTAGTTCTACCATCTCAAAGCCACACACCAGGGGATTACTGTGTTTGGATCAGGCAAGAACTCTAGAAGCAATATGATAACATTCAGTATCAAGATATTTTTCAGAATATATGGCTGTAGTGAAATTAACAGAGTGCAGATTTCAGCTCAGTACTAAAAGAATGTCTTACAAATTGCAGCTTGTTTTAATTGAACTGTTTCTTCTGTGGTTGTCTTCTCTTGAAATCAACCTGGATAATTTAAAAAAAATGAAGACCGTTCTTTCTAATAAATAATAAATAATTACTTATTTATAGGTAATTCTTTCTATCATTTATTGTTTCTTCTGTCTCCAATAGCCTTTCAATAGTCTTTTAAAGCCTAAACTGAAGGAATATGATTTTGAGGACGCAACTGATGTATCCTTCATGGCTCTAAGGAGAAAGAAAGGAAAAAAAAGAAATATAAATTGGGTGAAAATGGCAGAGAATTATGTTAGAGTTCAGAGCAGATTGTTTATTTATGAAAAGAAATAAAAAATAACTCTTAATTGCTGGAGGTTGGACCTTTTTAGTGAAGTCACTAGACTGTTACATCTCCAACCAATAGGCTACTTATAATACTTCATAAGAAGGCAGTACTACCAAGGACCTGCCCAACCTTTGAAACACAGCTGAGTCCACCATTGATAAACCATTTCTCAACTACACTGTAAACCATAAAGGTACTTCATAGTTTTCTATGAATAATAGAAAGACACTTTTATGGTTTTCATTAAAAAGTGTGAAGTACCTTCATTTTTTATAATTAGCCCAGAGACCCTTTCTAATATTGAGAGGTTTTGCCCCAGAATTGATCAGGGTACAGGAGAAAATATCAGATTTGCATTAACCTAAAAGACAAATATTAATTGCATTTATACATATGTTGATATGTTCTTTTAAAACAATATAAAACACACAGTAAACAAACATAAATACACAGCAGCTAACTCTCAGGTCACTGCAAAGTGTGAACAGGCAATTTAGTAAAACATAAAATGAGAAGACTACAGCCATGAACAGCAGACATTGTGACAGTAACGTTCAACTTTCACTATTAGATTGTCTGTAAACACATTAGTCATAAATCTACCACTCACAGACATTTTCGGAATTTAGTGGTTGAGTACTTACTTGGATAGATAACATAGAAACCATGACTAATACTGTAGAAAAAGACGGCTAAAGCTGCACAAGATTGAATATTCGAGTTTATTTAAACAAACGGTTAGGCTCAATCCCATTTCAGCCCTTGGCCCTACCATTTACCCCTACCCCTTGAAAACGAGTTACTCCCCTTAAGAATTGGGACAACCCTTCAGGCACTTGATACGTCACCAGGAGCGCAAAAGTTCAGTAGCCTAGCTGCTGCTGGTTAACTAGTTAACTTTAGGGCATATTTTATTGTTTGTCTTCAGAAAGGTGGGGGAGATGGTGCAGAAATTAATTATTATTGTCCATTTCTTAATTTCTCTGTGAAGGGGAGCTGAAATTAGCTTAAATTAGCTTTTATTTTATTTTATTATTCCGTTCTGCCTTAAATGCTGCAGCCCCTGCCATCTGTTGCAGAATTTAAGGTGGAATGGAAAGTTAGCTAGCTAGCTAACTACTGAAACATACTACAAGCGATCTTTTTATGCTTGTTATGAAGAATTTGGCCATAAAACACTGAAACTACACATTAAACTATGGTAATATAGTGCTTATTATCACTTTTAACGAGGAAAATACATTTGTGGGTTTTTTTGGTCGCTTGTTCCGACTTCTTCCCAGTGATAGTCCTCGGTTTGAAGTGTGCATCTGAAAAGTCTCTGCATAAACAGATATTAAGCCCTATCTCTTCTCCTAACCCACCCCTCCAGCCTAACAAGAATCAGGACAGAATATTTCCCCTCGAAAATTTAGAAATATGTATAGTAAAAAGAAAATGTGGTTTAAATTTTAATAAAAAACAAATACTGAAAAGTTTAAATGTTGTATCATCTAGGATCTTCAATTTCATGTTTGTAAATACCTCTTAATTGGCTCTGTAAAGGCAACTAAGTTAATTATATAATATTCCCCTGTTTCAACACCACTCTAAACTCTAAAAAACATAAACAAAATCATGTAAATGAAAATAATATATATTGACAACAATCGCAATAGAAACACTGCTATGTTACTGACATTATATCAATGATATATAAATGTACTGCTAAAGCTAAAAAAAGCAGTATCACAATAAATTATAAATTAATATATTGTGTACTAATGTTTATGACATATATAGTTGTACACATATAAATACATCCAGCTCTGTCTCAGGCATTGATAATATATATATATATATATATATATATATATATATATATATATATATATATATATATATAAACAGGCCTGCTGCATGTCAGAGAGCTGGAGTGGACTGATTATTAATTTTTCGCCACCAGCGTCGACAAGCAGTGCTGTTCTCAGCGGAGGATGCGGAAGCTGCAGGGCAGAATAGGGAGCGAGGGGGCGGAAGGTGGTCGGTGGTGGAACTCCAGCAAGCTGTAAAGGTCAGTTTCTCACTGCACTGCGTGTGTTCGTGCACTGGAGGCGAGGCATGGAGGATATCATAGGTTTATCTTGTGGGTTTTTCCCCCCTAAGATCATTATGTAGCAGCAGACTTCTCTTTTTTCTCTTTTTCCTTTTCCTTTCTTTTCTTTTTTTTATTACAGCGACTTGCAGTGAATACAGTACTGGATTAGTAAAGAGAGATGTTATGATATAGTAGGCACACTAATTAGCAGAAAAAGGGCTTAATTGTATGTACACAAGTAATTAGATCAATCTTCATCACTGGGCATTGTTGAATCGGGGGCCATTTGTGCTCATTCATTTGCCAAAACCAGATACTGCCAAAATGAACACAGTCCCACTCATAAGTCACCCCTCCTTTTTTTTTTTAACACACACACACATACACACACACACACACACACACACACATACACAAACACACGCTAAACTAACTGGCCTTGTGCAGAGAATATCCATCTGCTCCAAAAGTGTCATATTATGGCAGTGCAGCAGCTGGTTTTGAAATGCTTTTTTCATTTTTATTAAGCATTCACATTTACAAACTAACCCTGTTTGCAGATGAAGTCTTACTCTATAAATTATAGATGTTGAAACAATTTCTAAAACATGTTCATTAAAGACAACACTTTCTTTAAAAAAAAAAATAGAAAGGGAGAAAACCGGCTCATAAATATTTCTAAAAAGCAAATCTCGACGCACAAAAAGGCAGACTCCTTCCTCGACAACTCAAACATGTGAGAGGCTTCACATCAGCCCTGACTTGCAGACATCTTGAAGACGCGCACCTTCGCACACACACAGACACACACACACACAGACACACACACACAGGCAGGCACTAGTAGCGTGTGGCTGCGTCGTCTGCGGTGGTGACGCCTCTCTCCTGGAGAGGTTGGTGGCTGTGCTGGAACGCTCCCACTCGCTCTGGAAGTGATGTTTGTGTGGATGACACGCGTGATCCTTTAATCTCAGGCTCAGCTTGTTGAGCATCAAATTGAAATATCCTGAACAGATGTAAAAACACATGTGAGCCTGGGCGCGCAAGCTGCGCCAAGCTTTGTTTCATCTGCTGATGATGGGAGCCTTAAGGAGATCTTTTTAAAATTTCATCACTATTCAAAAGGATAATTAATACGTACCCCCAGGCTTTGATTATGCTCTGCACAGTGTGTTCGGCTGGTGTGGAGATAATGAGACGCTCATCAGGCGCTGCCAGCGCTCCCCAACAAACACAGCTCACAGTTTGCATAAGATACTTAAGATTCTGATAAGGTAGCGTTGGCGAGGTGCGCGCAGTCCCACTCTAATTTGGATCACAATGAACCCCAGCACAGGCTGCTGATGTGCTACATGCGCTGGGGGTGCTGGGTTTGCATGGAGACCTCTGTCAGACAACAGGCAACAACATCAGGCTCCTCTTTTCAGGTAGCACACACACACATTTAGACACACACACACGTACATACATACATTTATTCCCCTCCCTTTTTGTTCAGGGGAGCTGTAGAGGAGGGTCTGGCGAGGTTGGGGATTGGTGCTGAGGTGATGAGGGCAGAGGATGAGGAAAAGGAGGAGGCGGTGAGGTGGAGGAGGAGATGGGATCAGACTGACAGGTGTCGAGGGGAGGATTCTAATGAGCGCTGTCAATTGGAATGCGGCTCGGCAGCCATTTTTACGCCACCAGTGATATTCCCGCTGAAGAAAAAAAAAACAGAATAAGAATAAGAAGAAGCCAACCCTCACCAATGACCCTGTCGTTCCCTAAACAGCTGAGTTAGGGGCAATTACCCAGCCATTTTGCTCGATGCTGCCGCACTTTGACTCCTTGGCCAGAAGCTACAAAGTGGGCAGGCCTCGGCTCCGTGGAGGGTCTAAACGCAGCAGAATGAAACAAGCGCTACATGGCACTTGTCCCAGGGGGACAGCTCGTGCTGAAGGTAATGACACCATCTCACCCGAGTTGATTCCGTAAACGGGTAAGGAATGGGTCCGCCCCAGATCACAGGGAGGTTCTTTGTCTCAGTGTGTCACGCCTACAGACACCCGTGTCTTGCTCCTTAATGACCTGGTGGGGGTGGGCGGGATGAAGAGGGTGAAAAAAAGGCTCCTGATAGTTACAGTAAGTCTACACATGTGAGCAAGGCTGCAAATAAAGGACTGATTGGGTCTGATTGTTTCATACAGAACATGCAGTTCAGTTAGCCTGACAGGGGAGTGGATAAAGTGTGTGGATAAAGACGACATGATATACCCTGGTTTCAGCATTAGATCTGAGATATCTCAAGAAAATGGAAATAAGAGATAGAAATATTGATCAAATAAAAATAGCAGTATTTAAAATAAAGAAAAAAAAAAATATATATATATATATATATGGAAACCATTGAAGTTAACAAGCTGATATATCTTAAATTAACCAGACCATTTTGGTCTGTTCTAAAACACCACCAAAGGCTTAAATTATGACAATATTAATAACGCCGATTAATGTAACAGAACATTATGTGCATGGCTAAATACACTATATGTCCAAATATTTATGACAGAATTTTTCTAGTCTCTAGATGGGGGGTTATCATCCAATTTCCTAATCTAAATAATGCTCTTGACTTTGAAAGCAATCAAATGCTCACAGCAATGCTACAAAGTCTAATAGAAGTATTCTCTGGATAATAGAGACAGTTTTTCAACAAAAAACTTTAAAACTCTTGATTTTGCAAGTGCCCCAACATTTTTTTTAAATTTTAGATGCAGTTTTAATATATTATTATCAGTTATTTATACATTTAAACAAATGTTTGATGCTAAAACCTTTGTTAAACTAGGCTATATTTGACATACAACTTTAATGACTATCTATGCCATAAATAATGCCAGACAAATTCCAGCATTGTTTTAGGCATAAAAAAATATACCCTTTCAAAATTTCACACATTTTTGTACACAGTGGTAAGTGTGTATAAAAGAATACTATATATTTTAGTGTATATGATTATATAATGTAATAATACAATCATATTTGAGTCTCTTATACATGATAAACAGTATGAATGTTGTGGGGCTTAATTTTTTAATGCATAATTTAAAAAAAATGTTAAATTGATAAATAATACAACACGAATATTGCTGAATGACACCAAAATGAAAAGTATCTTTTTTACTGCTTTAACTGTATAATATCTTAAAAAAAAGCTTTGTTTTTGTACTGTTTTACTGTATAATACAGTATAAGTGTCCGTGCAAGGTTAGCATGCGGATGTTGCATAAGAGAGAGTGTGGTTAGAATGATGTCAGGTGCTTTCTTGTGGAAATTTGTGGCTGAAAAAAAAAAAAAAATCAACCCTCTCAGCATGATGCCCGAACACACAATAGGCACCTCTGTTTGGGTAAAAGATGGGCTAATTAATTCCTGTGGGTTAAAGAACGCACACAATAGTCAATCACCAGAGACTACTGTGAAAGCCTAACACAAACCCACACAACTACACACACACACACACACACACACACACACACACATACTGCCCCCTGCTGTGAGCTCTTTCTCCTGCTGCTGCAGATGCTGGGTAAAGGGGCTGGTAATATGTGCTCAGGTAGATGTGAAACTCTCAGCCCTGCACAAAAAGAAGGCTGGCAGAGACAAAGCCCTGCGCCCAGGAAATCATCCACTCACCACTCCAGAGCTTCACTACTGTCACAACAGCTCCCAGCCCACGAGCAGAGGAGCTACACAGCCTCAAACATGGCCTCTGCTGGGCCAACAGAGGGAAGTGTGTGAGGATCCTGGGTGGGATCTGGGGACACTTACTGTAGCCCATAATAATCAACGTGGAGGCCCTGTGTACATATTCATGCAGGAGACAGGGCTTGGAGATGGCACGGATGCTAAATGCTAATGAAGCCGGTGACTAAGCAACAGAAGGCAGGTCCCAACGAGACTTGTTCAGTAGCCTCTAATGATGTACACCGGCTGACGTATGTGTGTCAGAAATATTTACATATTAACTAATGCTCACGTTGGGTTGTGTTTGCTGGCTTTTTGTGAACTTCCTGAAGACGTTCACATTCTTCGCACTCTTCCACTCTTCTTTGCACTCTTTCAATTTTTTTTGCGCTCTTTCAATCTTCTACGTCTTCTACTTCTCAGTTTTTTAGCGAAGTTCATACCGTGAGGCCAATCAGCACAGAACTAGCAGGAGACCGACATCACGCATTAGAGGTGACATTCAGAGAACGCACAATAGATTCATTGATGTTCAAGCCCATATTTGTTAGGAGCCCCGCGGCACTGTAATGCATTCTCTTGTTATTCTGCTGGGCTGAGCGCAGAAGAAAGCCACGGCGTCATCCGTATGGCTGCCGGAGTCTCCCAAGATGCGCTTCCATTATGCCTCTTGCAAGAGGCATCAGCGGCGGTGGTAATCGTTTCGAACTTCACAAGAGCTTTTACACGAAAATAATTTGATCCAAGCCATCTGCCCCAGTGTGATGGATACCTGTGTAGAGACATGCATTTCTGACAACACCGTGTCCTCCCTCCTCCAGACAGATAATAGTGTGTCAGTGTCGCTGACCGGGAGTGCCGCGTGTTAGTCCTCGGCCGAAGTGACATTTTCCAGGGTCTGGGGACCCGCCGGCAGCGGCAGCACGCATCCGAGTGTCCTGCGATTCAATTCGCTGCTTGACACCGGGGGATATTAGCTTTGGACAGGTGAAGAATGGTGGGGGGACTATGTTTAACTCACAGTTTCGCCTTCCAAAGTTCAAAAAGCAGTTCAGAAAGATGCTGATTGAGCCCACTAATATAGTGAGCTGATTATTATAGGAATTTAAAAACACAATAGCTAGGTTTCTAAAGAAAATATTTTCTTTAGTCAATTTAAAACATTTCATGACAAAACATTTTATGAATAAAATTCCACTACCAGCTTTATTGGACCCAAAATTCTTCAACTCCGGAATTTACGAGACAATTTCCCTTTGGAAGGCTTTTATTTAGAGGGGAGAACAAAACACAGAAAGTCCCCATCCTCTTACTTTCCTCTCAAACCAAACATCATGGCACAGAGATGTACAGTAGGATGATTCAAAAGCATTATAAACCATTAAACCCTTCTGATTTGACAGAGAGAGATATCCATAAAAAGCTGAAGCCTTACTAAATGCAATACAACTTGCATAATAGTTCTGTTGTTGTTCAAAAATGATACAAATTAATTTAATTGACAAACAAATTCCTAATAAGTAGGCTATGGGGTAGTCAGGAGAGCCAGTGGTGCAGGACAAAGCATAGCAAAAAAGATTTGTATATTTTTTTTAAGCTAAAACAAAATTCTTAAAACAGAATGATTCCATATCAACGTATCAAGTCATGGATTAGCAGTAAGTAATAAACTGACCAGGAAGTGTTACACTTTGGGATGGCCTGGGTAATGATTGTGACTGGCGGTGTCTGGCTAGCAACTTAGCAGAAATCACTTCCGTACCAATGCAGGAGGTGACATTTATTATCTCAGATACAGTAGAACATGGCAAAAGTCATGATGCAAGTTTCTGTCCCATGAATATTTATGCAGAAAAATGCATTTTTAAAAAGCTTTTTAATGCTTAAAGTCAGTCAATTATCATTTGCAGTTTGGGCAAAAAAAATCAGGAATCAAAATAGTGGCTAATTAAGTGGTTGATTTCTATGAATTGATTTATACATTTAATTCACTCCATCCCTGTATGTTTCTAAGAACGTCTCAAAGTTTGGGCAGAATTCACATCTATACTAGTTCAAGTTTAGGCCTCAGATTTCAGTCTCTTTCCCTCGTTCTCTCTCTCCTTCACTCTTCTCAGCCTGAGTGACAAACAGTGCACGGGGCCTCTGAGCTGCGGGCCGTCTCTGCCCTAATCCTCCTTCCCCGCTCTCTCCGGTCAATGAGTGTCAATCAGGCCTCGGCCCGCACCGGCATTGGCAACAAGTTCCGCATCCTTAGAAAACAATTATGATTGGACTGTTGTGAAAATTGATTCCCGGGTTGACGAGCCCGACGTGCGCATTCTTCTCAGGCTGGTGGGGTCCTGCCATGGGAAGCAATTACCGCTGAATGCCAGCTGACAGCCTCATTCCAGAGTGAGTCAGGCCTGGCTTGATCCTCAGGCGCTCTCTAGGCAAATTGTATCCTCACTCTCATCTCAAACCTCTTACCAACTGTTGGCTTCTATCAGGAAAATAGATTGTTCCCTTTGTTCCCCCAGCATGTTGGGGAATGGGATGGACATGTCGTTTCAACAGTAAGGAGCTTCTTTAATTTTAATGGCCCGCACTATATGCTGCGGCCGAGGGATGCAACAGTAGGTCAGAGGCTCCGGAGCTTCTCTGCCCTCAGACTGGTGGAAGGCCACGAGAAGGCCAGGAGACGGGAACTCCATCAACTTGACAGGCATCCTGCCGCTAAAGAGCGGAAAGCAGAACCCACTTCCTTCAGCTTCACCAGTGTCTGCGTGTCTTTGGCCTCCTTTGCCCTTCAAAACTTCAAAACTTGTAACTGTAAGTAATGAAAACTCATTCTTGTAGTAAAAACGAGCATACAGTGACTCACAACACACTCTTCACTGTTCACGTTCTATGCAAAAGGGGTTCTGTATAGAACTGCAAGGGATTATTTGGCTCAGCGTGGAACCCTGTTTGGTGCCATATAGAACCGTTGTTTAAATGGATCTAAACTAGATTGCTTTTCTAACTAAAGAACTCTAAAACACCCCTTTTCTTGTGTAGTGTGTGTAGAACCACTTTTACTAAAGTATACTTCATTTAGAAAGATCATCCATTGCTAAAACTGAGATCCAAGATCAAAAAAACAAATAGATTTATAAAGTATAAAAATTTTTATTTAAAAAATATTACAATAAGAACTAGATTTTTAGTCCTACATACAGAAGCACTTCTTTGTCTAAGTTATAAAGCTAAGTTAAGGCAGACACAATGGGTGCTTCTTTGGCTTCTTAGCCCATTTATACCAATCAAACAGTTCTAGATTGTAGAAGATGTGACCTATGCCACATCCTTTTACCTTTTATTTTGTTTAAATCTTTTTTGTTAGCTATTTAATATTTATTATTCTACAAAATATTTATAATTAATATTTAGTAGATGCTCCATGGACGTATCTTCTGACGGGCTCCAGAATAAAGTGAAGTTGTAATTACTGGTTAACCAACTAAATGCACTGTCAAATAGGAATGGATTTTTCAGGTTACTAGCAGCTTTTCTTTAACTGATATTAAAACTGTCTGAATCAGAGTTACTACCTGAATCAGGGTTCTGATTTGAATCATTAAAAATCAAATCATACACATTACATAAATACATAAACAAAAACAGAATGTCATGAATGTAAAAAATAAAAACATCAGTAAATTTCCGATATGTCAGAAATTTTACTAGAGGCATCGTTTACTCCCTTTGCCAGTCAACTATATCTCGCTTAATTAATTTCACATTCTGGGACCCTGCCTCCCTCTGTACCTGCTGCTAACTTCACTTAAAGAGTGAAAGAAAATCAATTCCACTGTAGTCTAATGAACACAGGGATGAAAATGTGCCTGGATTCCACAAAAAGGGGTAAATCTCCATGAGATGCAAACTCTCATCTGTCAATTTACTTATTAATTTAATAAACACATCAAGGCACAGTTCAGTGAGCGCTTTAATCACTGTAATTAATGCATGGCTGCACTCCCCTCGCTCACTCCCCCTTACCTTTTTTAGCATTCTGAGAGCGAGGGAAGAAATAAATTAAAATATATACCCCCGTCAACTAATTCTCATGCAAATAAAGCAGCAACAAAGCACAGGGACCGTTCATCTTCACCACAGCCTCGCTGCTGCAATTCCCCAATGTGCTTAAAGCTGTCCACAGTGCAATTAGAGACAGAGAGAGAGAGAGAGAGAGAGAGAGAGAGAGAGAGACAGAGAGAGAGAGAGAGAGAAAGAGACAGAGAAAGAGAGAGATAATGCAAGCTACAGAGAGAGAGAGAGAGATAATGTAAGATACATAGAGATAGAAAGGAGAGAAAGAGAAAGTGATAGATAGATAGATAGATAGATAGATAGATAGATAGATAGATAGATAGATAGATAGATAGATAGATGAGAGATTGGGAGAGAGACAGTAGAGAGTGAGAGAGACAGTAGAGAGTGAGAGAGACAGTAGAGAGAAGAAAGAGACAGTAGAGTGTAAGAGAGAGAGAGAGAGGATGTGAGATACATAGATATAGAGAGGAGAGAAAGAGAGAGGTGGAAAATGCAAGATACAGATAGATAGATAGATAGATAGATAGATAGATAGATAGATAGAGGAGAGATTGGGAGAGAGACAGTAGAGAGTGAGAGAGACAGTAGAGAGAAGAAAGAGACAGTAGAGTGTAAGAGAGAGAGAGAGAGGATGTGAGATACATAGATATAGAGAGGAGAGAAAGAGAGAGGTGGAAAATGCAAGATACAGATAGATAGATAGATAGATAGATAGATAGATAGATAGATAGATAGATAGATAGATAGATAGATAGATAGATAGATAGATAGATAGATAGATCAACAATTGGCGACGTTTTGTGTAAGAAATGGACAGAGCTGAAAATGGCAGAGGGACAGAGGAGAGGGTGAGATAGACAGTAGGAAAAGGAGAAAGTGGGAGAGAGAGACAGTAGAGAGTGAGAGAGACAGTAGCGAGAAGAAAGATACTGGAGAGAGTGAGAGAGAGAGACAGTAGAAAGAGGACAGAGACAGAACAGGGTGAGAGAGAGACAATAGAGAGAGGAGAGAGACAGGAGAAAGTGAGAGAAAGAGACAGTAGGGAGACAGGAGAGAGAGAGAGTAAAGAGAGAATAAGAGAGAGAGAGGAGAGAGAGGAGAGAGACAGGAGAGAGAGGAGAGAGACAGGAGAGATTGAGAGAGAGAGAGATAGGAGAGCGAGGAGAGAGAAAAAAAAAGAGAGTGAGAGCAGAACAAGTCAGATGAACAGTGTTTTTTCCTCTCGTCTACAGTAAGTCGTGCTCCGTGTCACTCCGACAGGAAAATGCCACCCACACATCGGTTACAGCTCAGCATGACGAACCAGAGAAGCAACAGGAAACAGCCATCTTTACTCTCGTTCCAGATTTCCGGACCTGATGCTTGACGTCATATGGCCACAGCCTCGTGGGTTCTCGCGAGGAAAACCTCCCCTCTGGGTTTCCACTTTTTAAAGGGGCAGTTTCCCCAAATTTACTTATCTTTCATATGGAGGTATATGCAATAAAGAGAGCAATTGTGGGTTAGGTGCTTTCCTCAGGGGCACCTCAGCTTTAAACGTTAAGGGGGAGGAGAAAGCACGGTTTCTTCCCTCCCCTCGCCCCCCACCCACTTCCTGCTGGGCTAGGGTATCAAACAAGTGACCTTCTATAACCTTTAGTCCACTTCTGCCCTTTTAAAGGATTTGCCATGACCCAGATTTAAACCAGGGTTGCCACAGCCACAACACAGAGTATTAACCACCTTTTGATCATGGAGTTCCTCTGCTCACACACTGCGCTGTTGAGATGATGATCATGGAAATAGCTAATGTATCCTACAGTTAAACACAGCCAGTGTTTTACAGCATTCAACACGTTTTATTCTACTGAGAAGAGCACAGAGACACTTTCGTTTGTGGTATTTAGCAGATGATTTTGTCCAACATGTTGTCCAATTTTCAGATATAAAAAAAAGCCCTGTGGAAAAGAAATGTTTAAGTACAACCACAAGCCAATTGTAAAATATGGCTGTAAATTAAGCTAGAAATTAGTAAAATACCATTTTTTTTGCGATAATATGCAAAAACTATTGAATCATGTTCCAATCATTTTAAAATACATTTGTACTATGTTTTTGACAAGCAAATAACTGGTAAATAACAACAAATAACCTTTTTTTGTAGACATTACAGCTTTTACTGGTTGCCTGAGTAACACTGTGCTTATAACTGTGCTTAATTATCTGTGTATTGTACTGGATCTCATACTGGTAAATTGCTGCATTGGCTTTAAGTGAGAATTCAACTCTGGCTTGTGTTCACACTTGACCCTTTCCAGATTGATTATGGTAACTACCCATGAAAAAGAGCAGGGGTGTACGTAGCTCCAGTGTTTAAAACTTAAAATTTTCAGTTCAAATTGCTATTCACAGAATTCAGTAAGACGTCAGTAAGAAATGTTGCATGTTAATTGTATTTTAACACACGAGTTCAGCAAAATGTAACATCAGTATTGCTCATAGAAATCAATGTAACAATACAGATGTGGCAGATGTTTGCAATGGATTGTTAAATTGCTTGAAAGTCAATGGATGAGCTATATACAGTAAATAAAAGCTCTGGAAAAAAATAAGATATCACTTAAAAATTTTGAATTTCTTTGATTTTACCAAATTGAAATCCTCTGGAATATAATCAAGAGGAAAATGGAGGATCACAAGCCATCAAACCAAATTGAACTGCTTGAATTTTTGCAACAGGAGTAAAGCAGCATAAAGTTATCCAAAAGCAGTGTGTAAGACTGGTGGAGGAGAACATGCCAAGCTGCATAGAAACTGTGATTAAAAAACAGGATTATTCAACCAAATATTGATTTCTGAACCCCTAAAACTTTGAGTATGAACTTTTCCTTTTTCTTTGCATTAATTGAGGTTTGAAAGCTCTGCATCTTTTTTGTTATTTCAGCCATTTCTCATTTTCTGCAAATAAATGCTGTAAATGACAATAATTTTATTTGGAATTTGGGAAAAATTTTGTTTATAGAATAAAACATATAAAATCAGAGAAACTGATTCAGAAACTGAAGTGGTCTCTTTAATTTTTTCCTGAGCTGTGTATAAGTTAGAGACCAGAGATTTAACCTCATCCCATTTTGCAAATAAACACATATTCTTGCGTAAACAAGTTCATTTTTAAAAGTAGTAAAAAACAACAAAATTGGCCATTAAGAATTATCAAGAGGATTCAACCAGCACTCCAGCAAAAAAAAGCTGTATGGTAATAGGTGGTCTCACTGAAAGGTAATGTACAGTATGATACAATAAGCTACTAGTAACTCGTTTACAACAAGTCAAGCCCTCTCGAGTGATCACACGGCTGCAGTGCTGAGAAAAAAAGCCTAACCACAAACTTCATACGCTCGGACGAGGAACAAATTTCAAGGGTTTAATCACATTTCGATTCACGCCTTGTGAATTCAAAGCGCACGATGCTGGTCGTTTGCTCTGGAATTTAATTCAAAGAAGGGCTATAATCTAATGACCCTCTTTTGTTCATCGCTGTAAATAAGGCCAAAAGAAAACAAATAAGCAAAATATGCCTTATTATCGCCACCCTCATTATCATAATGACCTTATTTGCCTAAAGATTGTCCCTATTAGTCCGGCGAGTCCGGCGCATAATGAACGGTCGGGGTCCTCTATCACACTGGGGACTCTGACATGCCTTTTATTACTTTTACACTAAATGGAAGAAATGATGGCGCGCCTGTTTGGTGATTACTTACTGTATCCTTGATGTCACAGTGAAAAGTGCAGCCTTTTTTAATATTTGATTGTTTTTTTTTTCTACTCTCTCTTCAATCCAATTTTGTCCAATTCATCATTTTGTCTGCTAATTTACCAGGCTTGTGACACTTTTTGTGATCTAACTTTCTCTATAAGTGGAGTATATAAATTGATAGGGTCTTTTGATGTCTATTTTTTAAGCAAATCAGGTCATAAAAAAGAGTGAGAGAATGTGAGGAAAGAACCCTTTTGCCGCTCTGTTTTTTTTCTCTCGCCCCAACTCTTTATACTAAAAGATTCAGATTTCCTAATAAGAACAATAAGCGCAACATTAGTAGTGCTGTTTGTGCCTGAAGTGGTCATCTGTGTGGTGTTTGTTTTTAATGAGGGTCCTATTAATGTGCTTACATGAAACTTAATTATGTTTGTGCACTTAAAAACATTTTAATCTATGCATGCTTGCCATTTGTATGATAAATTAAATCACGCTTGGCCTGAAAGCAAACGGAGGGTGAAATATAGTTGCTTGCACGAACAGCGTGGTAGTTAGAGGGCTTATGCTACGCAAGGCATTAAGAGTATGGATGTCAGTGGCCTCTCTGCTCACACACAGAGCGCCGGCCTTGCCTTCCCGTGACACATCAAGCTTGTTAAAATTGTTGGGAAACAATTGCCTCTGAATATTAAAAGAATACAAAATAGCATCTGTCTATAAGCAAGGAACAAATGAGAGAGAAAAAGAGGGAGAGAGAGAGAGCGAGACAGCCAGGAAAGGATCTGATGGCTGATGTCTGCGCCTGGATTTGTTTCCCCGCTTGTTATTACGTTCGGAAAAACGACAATTATCCAGGAAAAAAATCAGAAGGGAATATTCATTACGATTCATTATCTGCTCCACCAAATTGCATCAAGCTTATAAAATATTTCTTTCACTTGTTCAAAGGCTTGTTAGAGCTTAAATTCAATTACTGCTCACTGTAACACTCTGTCAGGTCTCTTTAGCAAATCATTAGTCAGGTTCATTCCTGGGCAGAGTGCAGCCGCTTGACAGGCTTAATTGTTATGAAGCAGCTAAAGGTCGACTAATGAAGCGGGGATATGGCGGGCCAGTAGCCGGCTCCAGCCCGAAATTTCCAAAACTTTCGCCAGATCAAAGTGATGTGGGGCAGACCATTTGCTAAATTGTCAGCTCTAGATTAAACCCGTCTGAGACCTTCCTTTAAATCTTAGGCTTTCTGAGATGAGGGGAGGGAGGGAGGGAGGGAGGGAGGGAGGGAGGGGGGGTGAGGACGAAGTAGCCCCCAACCCCTGTTCGTTTCATCTGGCCGTGAAATAATGTGGAGAAATATTAATTAAATATTGTCTTGGAGAGAGAAAGAAAGAGGAAGAGAGAGAAAGAAAAAGAAAGAGAGAGTGAGCGAGAGCGAGCAAGGCCGAGATTCATTCACTATTGACGCCTGACACGATGGCAATGACAGAAGCACAGGCTAGAGCTGTGCTGACAGAGAGACATATCATCAGCAGGGTCAGACAAAGACATGAGTGAAAGCATGGCTAGACAAGGCAGCACTGCAAGATATGCTTGATTAGCGGCCTATTGCTACTAGCTAGTGTGCTACAAATACAGTACCTGTTTTCTGCCAGCTTACCGATATATAAGCGCTGCCTCCCAATTCTCGGCCGCTTTTTTATCATAAAAGTACATCTGATGTTCTGAGGAAGTTTATATAACTATAATTAATTTAAGTGAAGACACAAATGGCCCAAACTTCGTAGACATCACCAGGAGGTCTTTTTAGACTGTTGCATATGTGACCAATAGGCCATTAAAAAGGAAACTTTATAGGGCCTCAACTGTAGCCCAGGATTAAGAACGAAGCTTAGAAGTTTAGATTGTGATGTTAGACAAATATAAGACAAAGGAATATACTAAAAACATGTGACATCATAACATTTAGCGTTCATAGTTAGACTAATAACTAATAAATAGGTAAAGATTTAACATAATATTCCTTAAAATAAAAATAAAATTCATTCATACAACTAATGCATAATCAAACTGATAACCCACATATACATAATACATATGTTTTTCATATATTTTCCAAGAACATAATATACATTTTTTATAAAGAATGTCCATTACTTTTTTAAATATTGCATTCATAATATGAGAAGGTAATTAAATTAAATAATTAAAATGTTACCAACACAACACATCAAAGTTGAAAACATGGAAAAAAATGTAGAAACATAAAGAGGACTATTGAGATTGAACAATCTAAGATTTAAATGTTCAGAAAATGTTCTACTATGCAAATATAGTTAGCTGAGCTCTATAACTACACAAGAATAATTATTGGTACATGTGCTTTGAAAGTCTCTTCTTTATAAGCATAAAACTAATTTCTAACCTGGTTTTTATTTGTCTCTCAAAAAAAAAATCAGCATTTAATCTACTATTCATATTGACCATTACCATCAAATTTACAGCTCTGGGATATATGGTGATTTAGTGCAAACTACAGTGTAGCCTAATATAATTTATTGTCTGAAACATGTAGTGAGAGATTGGAAAGACGAGGGCGTGCACTCCACTTCTTTCTTTATTGCTGGAGCTAAACTCTGTTATAAAGCAGGGCTGTGAAACTGTGGATGTAATATGCTGTAATGTAATGCTAAAGGAAGGAACACAATACTGTGTGAGCGAGCATTTCTCCTCCCTTTGCCCAAAGAAAAGATGATACTGTGAATTAAAGCACCACAAAACTTGACAAATTTGACAAAGATGATTCTGACAAGAAATCTAGTGAAATCGACTAATAAAATTACATCTATAAACTAGAAAAGGCAAAGTTCGTGAACGAACTTTAAGTTGGCTTGGAAAAGTACGCTAATAACGTTGAAAAGTTAAAATGGTTGCTTAGTGGTTGCTAGGCAGTTGTGATCATTTCTAAAGTGGTTGCTAGGCAGTTGCTATCATTACTAAAGTGGTTGCTAAGTGGTTGCTAGGCAGTTGCTAACGTTTACCTAGTGGTTGCTAAGGTGTTGCTAAGTGGTTGCTAGGCAGTTGCCATAATTTCTAAAGTGGTTGCTAGGCAGTTGCTAACGTTTTCCTAGTGGTTGCTAAGGTGTCGCTAAGTGGTTGCTAGGCAGTTGCTATCATTACTAAAGTGGTTGCTAAGTGGTTGCTAGGCAGTTGCTAACGTTTTCCTAGTGGTTGCTAAGGTGTTGCTAAGTGGTTGCTAGGCAGATGCTATCGTTTCTAAAGTGGTTGCTAAGTGGTTGCTAGGCCGTTGCTATCGTTTCTAAAGTGGTTGCTAAGCAGTTGCTAGGCAGTTGCTAACATATTCCACATGGTTGCTAAGTGGTTGCTAGGCAGTTGCTAACATTTTCCAGGTGGTTGCTAAGATATTGTGAACTGGTTGCTAGGCAGTTGCTATCATTTCTAAAGTGGTTGCTAGGCAGTTGCTAACATTTTCCAGGTCGTGGCTAAAGTGTAGCTAACTGGTTGCTAGGCAGTTGCTTACATTTCCAAAGTGGTTGCTAAGCGGTTGCTAGGCAGTTGCTAAAATATTACACATGGTTGCTAAGTGGTTGCTAGGCAGTTGCTATAATTTCTAAAGTGGTTGCTAGGTGGTTGCTAAGGTGTTGCTATGGTATCCGGGGTGGTTGCTAAGGTGTTGCTAGGTGGTTGATAGGTGGTTGCTAGGGTGTTGCTTGGTGGTTGCTAAGGTGTTGCTATGGTATCCGGGGTGGTTGCTAAGGTGTTGCTAGGTGGTTGCTAGGCAGTTGCTATCATTTCTAAAGTGGTTGCTAAGTGGTTGCTAGGCAGTTGCTAACATTTTCCTAGTGGTTGTTAAGGTGTTGCTAAGTGGTTGCTAGGCAGTTGCTATTGTTTCTAAAGTGGTGGCTAAGTGGTTGCTAGGCAGTTGCTAACGTTTTCCAGGTGGTTGCTCAGTGGTTGCTAGGCAGTTGCTAACGTTTTCTAGGTGGTTGCTAAGTGGTTGCTAGGCAGTTGCTATAATTTCTAAAGTGGTTGCTAAGTGGTTGCTAGGCAGTTGCTAACGTTTTCCTAGTGGTTGCTATGGTATTGTTAAGTGGTTGCTAGGCAGTTGCTATCATTTCTAAAGTGGTTCCTAAGTGGTTGCTATGCAGTTGCTAACGTTTTAATAGTGGTTGCTAAGGTTTTGCTAGGCAGTTGCTATCATTTCTAAAGTGGTTGCTAGGCAGTTGCTATCGTTTTCCTAGTGGTTGTTAAGGTGTTGCTAAGTGGTTGCTAGGCAGTTGCTATCATTTCTAAAGTGCTTGCTAGGCAGTTGCTAACGTTTTACCAATGGTTGTTAAGGTGTTGCTAAGTGGTTGCTAGGCAGTTGCTTTCGTTTCTAAAGTGGTTGCTAAGTGGTTGCTAGGCAGTTGCTAACGTTTTCCAGGTGGTTGCTAAGTGGTTGCTAGGCAGTTGCTAACATTTTCCAGGTGGTTGCTAGGCAGTTGCTAAGTGGTTGCTAGGCAGTTGCTAACGTTTTCCAAGTGGTTTCTAGGCAGTTGCTAAGTGGTTGCTAGGCAGTTGCTAAAATTTTCCAGGTGGTTGCTAAGTGGTTGCTAGGTAGTTGCTAACGTATTCCAGGTGGTTGCTAGGCAGTTGCTAAGTGGTTGCTAGGCAGTTGCTAACGTTTTCCAGGTGGTTGCTCAGTGGTTGCTAGGCAGTTGCTAACGTTTTCCAGGTGGTTGCTAAGTGGTTGCTAGGCAGTTGCTAACGTATTCCAGGTGGTTGCTAGGCAGTTGCTAAGTGGTTGCTAGGCAGTTGCTAACGTTTTCCAAGTGGTTGCTAGGCAGTTGCTAACGTATTCCAGGTGGTTGCTAGGCAGTTGCTAAGTGGTTGCTAGGCAGTTGCTAACGTTTTCCAAGTGGTTGCTAGGCAGTTGCTAAGTGGTTGCTAGGCAGTTGCTAACGTTTTCCAGGTGGTTGCTAAGGTGTTGCTAAGTGGTTGCTAGGCAGTTGCTAACGTTTTCCATGTGGTTGCTAAGTGGTTGCTAGGCAGTTGCTATCATTTCTAAAGTGGTTGCTAAGTGGTTGCTAGGCAGTTGCTAACGTTTTCCAAGTGGTTGCTAGGCAGTTGCTAAGTGGTTGCTAGGTAGTTGCTAACATATTCCAGGTGGTTGCTAGGCAGCTGCTAAGTGGTTGCTAGGCAGTTGCTAACGTTTTCCAGGTGGTTGCTAAGTGGTTGTTAGGCAGTTGCTAACGTTTTCCAGGTGGTTGCTAGGCAGTTGCTAAGTGGTTGCTAGGCAGTTGCTAACGTTTTCCAAGTGGTTGCTAGGCAGTTGATAAGTGGTTGCTAGGCAGTTGCTAACGTTTTCCATGTGGTTGCTAAGTGGTTGCTAGGCAGTTGCTAACGTTTTCCATGTGGTTGCTAAGTGGTTGCTAGGCAGTTGCTATCATTTCTAAAGTGGTTGCTAAGTGGTTGCTAGGCAGTTGCTAACGTTTTCCAAGTGGTTGCTAGGCAGTTGCTAAGTGGTTGCTAGGCAGTTGCTAACATTTTCCAGGTGGTTGCTAAGGTGTTGCTAAGTGGTTGCTAGGCAGTTGCTAACGTTTTCCATGTGGTTGCTAAGTGGTTGCTAGGCAGTTGCTATCATTTCTAAAGTGGTTGCTAAGTGGTTGCTAGGCAGTTGCTATCATTTCTAAAGTGGTTGCTAAGTGGTTGCTAGGCAGTTGCTAACGTTTTCCAAGTGGTTGCTAGGCAGTTGCTAAGTGGTTGCTAGGCAGTTGCTAACATTTTCCAGGTGGTTGCTAAGTGGTTGCTAGGTAGTTGCTAACGTTTTCCAGGTGGTTGCTAGGCAGCTGCTAAGTGGTTGCTAGGCAGTTGCTAACGTTTTCCAGGTGGTTGCTAAGTGGTTGTTAGGCAGTTGCTAACGTTTTCCAGGTGGTTGCTAGGCAGTTGCTAAGTGGTTGCTAGGCAGTTGCTAACGTTTTCCAAGTGGTTGCTAGGCAGTTGCTAAGTGGTTGCTAGGCAGTTGCTAACGTTTTCCAGGTGGTTGCTAAGTGGTTGCTAGGCAGTTGCTAACGTTTTCCAGGTGGTTGCTAAGGTGGTTGCTAAGCAGTTAATAGGTGGTTGCTAAGCCTTGGCTGGGGTGCCGGGGTGTCCAAACTTTTGACTGATAGCTGCTCCATACAGCAGCTCCTCCATACACTCACAGTACTAGAGGAGCAGGGGAGAGAAGGGGTTCCGTGCGCAGAGCTGCTCGTGTGCGAGATGGAACTCTGGCCCCCCCATTCATTTCTATGGGAAAACTTCGTACGACAATTGTACGAAAACCGTACGTCGCATCATTTCGTAAAGCATATTTTCGGAAAGAACGCGGTAAGTTTTATAGACCAGCTGAATTACGTATTCGTATCTCAAAAATTGTGACGTTCACGGCCGTTCAAAATTCTCCCCCATTCATTCCTATGGGAAAAAAAAGCGTACGTTTACGAAGTTTTTACGAAAACCGTACGATATATCGCTTCAAAAAGCACAAGCAACCTAATCGGGCATAGGTCCGACGATCCTGTAAAGTTTCGAGTTTCTACGTTAAAAGCCCTAGGAGGAGATAGTGATTAAATTTTGCGAAGAGAATAATAATAATAACTAGAAAAGGCAAAGTTCGTGAACGAACTTTAAGTTGGCTTGGAAAAGAACGCTAATAATGTTAAAAAGTTAAAATGGTTGCTAAGCTTTTTCCGTCTGAAGAGTGTGAAGAGTCATTGATATGCTGTTAACTTTTGGCTAAACGCTAAATGCTAAAAACGCTGAAATCTAAAAACGTTTGGTTAAACGCTGAAATCTAAAAACATTTGGTTAAACGCTGAAATCTAAAAACGTTTGATTAAATGCTGAAATCTAAAAACGTTTGGTTAAACGCTGAAATCTAAAAACATTTGGTTAAACGCTGAAATCTAAAAACGTTTGATTAAACTCTGAAATCTAAAAACGTTTGGTTAAACGCTGAAATCTAAAAACGTTTGATTAAACGCTGAAATCTTAAAACGCTTGTTTAAATGCTGAAATCGTAAAACTTTTGGTTAAACTTTTGATTGCTAATGTGTTGCTAGGCAGTTGCTATCATTTCTGAAAAGGTTGCTAAGCTGTTGCTAGGCAGTTGCTAATGTTTTCCAGGTGGTTGCGAAGCTATTGCTAACTGGTTGCTAGGCAATTGCTAACATATACCAGGTAGTTGCTAAGGTGTTGCTAGGTGGTTGCTAGGGTGTTGCTAGGTTGTTGCTATGGTATCTGGGGTGGTTGCTAAGATGTTGCTACGTGGTTGCTAGGCTGTTGCTATGGTATCCGGGGTGGTTGCTAAGGTGTTGCTAGGTGGTTGCTAGGGTGTCGCTAGGTGGTTGCTAAGGTGTTGCTATGGTATCTGGGGTTGTTGCTAAGGTGTTTCTAAGTGGTTGCTAAGGTGTTGCTATGGTATCCGGGGTGGTTGCTAAGATGTTGCTAGGTGGTTGATAAGGTGTTGCTATGGTATCTGGGGTGGTTGCTAAGGTGTTTCTAGGTGGTTGCTAGGTGGTTGCTAAAGTGTTGCTATGGTATCCGGGGTGGTTGCTAAGATGTTGCTAGGTGGTTGCTAGGTGGTTGCTAAGGTGTTGCTAGGTGGTTGCTAAGGTGTTGCTATGGTATCTGGGGTGGTTGCTTAGGTGTTGCTAGGTGGTTGCTAGGTGGTTGCTAAGGTGTTGCTAGGTGGTTGCTAAGGTGTTGCTATGGTATCTGGGGTGGTTGCTAAGGTGTTGCTAGGTGGTTGCTAAGTGGTTGCTAGGTGGTTGCTAAGGTATTGCTAGGTGGTTGCTAAGGTGTTGCTATGGTAACTGGGGTGGTTGCTAAGGTGTTGCTAGGTGGTTGCTAGGTGGTTGCTAAGGTGTTGCTAGGTGGTTGCTAAGGTGTTGCTATGGTATCTGGGGTGGTTGCTAAGGTGTTGCTAGGTGGTTGCTAGGCAGTTGCTATCGTTTCTAAAGTGGTTGCTAAGTGGTTGCTAGGCAATTGCTAACGTTTTCCTAATGGTTGCTAAGGTGTTGGTAAGTGGTTGCTAGGCTGTTGCTATCATTTCTAAAGTGGTTGCTAGGCAGTTGCTATCGTTTCTAAGGTGGTTGCTAAGTGGTTGCTAACGTTTTCCTAGTGGTTGTTAAGGTGTTGCTAAGTGGTTGCTAGGCAGTTGCTAACGTTTTCCAGGTGTTTGCTAAGTGGTTGCTAACTGGTTGCTAAGCAGTTGCTATAATTTCTAAAGTGGTTGCTAAGTTGTTGCTAAGTGGTTGCTAGGCAGTTTCTAACGTTTTCCAGGTGGTTGCTAAGGTGTTGCTAAGTGGTTGCTAGGCAGTTGCTAACGTTTTCCAGGTGTTTGCTAAGTGGTTGCTAACTGGTTGCTAGGCAGTTGCTATAATTTCTAAAGTGGTTGCTAAGTTGTTGCTAAGTGGTTGCTAGGCAGTTGCTAACGTTTTCCAGGTGGTTGCTAAGGTGTTGCTAAGTGGTTGCTAGGCAGTCGCTAACGTTTTCCAGGTGGTTGCTAAGCAGTTAATAGGTGGTTGCTAAAACCTGGCTGGGGTGCCGGGGTGTCCAAACTTTTGACTGATAGCTGCTCCATACAGCAGCTCCTCCATACACTCACAGTACTGGAGGAGCAGGGGAGAGAAGGGGTTCCGTGCGCAGAGCTGCTCGTGTGTGAGATGGAACTCTGGGCCCCCCATTCATTTCTATGGGAAAACTTCGTACGACAATTGTACGAAAACCGTACGTCGTATCACTTCGCAACCTGCTATTAATTTAAAGATCTCGATAAGATCTATAAGCTCGCCGAATTTGGTGTTCATATCTCAAAAATTGTGGCGGTTACGGACGTTTAAAATTTGGCCCCATTCATTCCTATGGGAAAAAAATGCGTACGTTTACGAAGTTTTTACGAAAACCGTGCGATGTATCGCTTAAAAAAGCACAAGCAACCTATTCGGGTATAGGTCCTACGATACTGCAAAATTTCGTGGTTCTACGTCAAAAGCCCTAGGAGGAGATAGTGATTAAATTTTGCGAATAGAATAATAATAATAAGAATAAGATTACGAAGAACAGTAAGTTGGCTTTTCCAAGCCAACTTAATAATAAGTAGAATAAGATTACGAAGAACAGTAAGTTGGCTTTTCCAAGCCAACTTAACTAGAAAAGGCAAAGTTCATGAACGAACTTTAAGTTGGCTTGGAAAAGAGCGCTAATAACGTTGAAAAGTTAAAATGGTTGACAGAAACTTAAAAAGCTGTTTCTGTCTGAAGAGTGTGAAGAGTCGTTGCTATGCTGTTAACTTTTGGCTAAAAGCTAAATACCAAAAACGCTGTAATCTAAAAACGTTTGGTTAAACGCTTAAATCTAAAAACATTTGGTTAAACGCTGAAATCTAAAAACCTTTGGTTAATTGCTTACATCTAGAAATGTTTTGTAAGATGCTGAAATCCAAAAACTTTTGGTTAAACACTGAAATCTTAAAACGTTTGTTTAACAGCTGAAATCTAAAAACTTTTGGTTAAACGCTGAAATCTTAAAACGTTTGTTTTCATGTTGAAATCTCGAAACTTTTGGTTAAATGCTGAAATCTAAAAACTTTTGGTTAAATGTTGAAATCTAAAAAATTTTGGTTAAGTGCTGAAATCTAAAACTTTTGGTTACATGCTGAAATCTAAAAACTTTCCAGGTGGTTGCTAAGGTGTTGCTATAGTATCTGGGGTGGTTGCTGAGGTGTTGCTAGGTGGTTGCTAAGGTGTTGCTATGGTATCCAGGGTGGTTGCTAAGGAGTTGCTAGGTGGTTGCTAAGGTGTTGCTATGGTATCCAGGGTGGTTGCTAAGGTGTTGCTATGGTATCCAGGGTGGTTGCTAAGGTGTTGCTAGGCAGTTGCTAAGTGGTTGCTAGGCAGTTGCTAACGTTTTCCAAGTGGTTGCTAGGCAGTTGCTAAGTGGTTGCTAGGCAGTTGCTAACATTTTCCAGGTGGTTGCTAGGTAGTTGCTAACATATTCCAGGTGGTTGCTAGGCAGCTGCTAAGTGGTTGCTAGGCAGTTGCTAACGTTTTCCAGGTGGTTGCTAAGTGGTTGCTAGGCAGTTGCTAACGTTTTCCAGGTGGTTGCTAGGCAGTTGCTAAGTGGTTGCTAGGCAGTTGCTAAGTGGTTGCTAGGCAGTTGCTAACGTTTTCCAAGTGGTTGCTAGGCAGTTGCTAAGTGGTTGCTAGGCAGTTGCTAACGTTTTCCAGGTGGTTGCTAAGTGGTTGCTAACTGGTTGCTAGGCAGTTGCTATCATTTCTAAAGTGGTTCCTAAGTGGTTGCTAGGCAGTTGCTAACGTTTTCCTAGTGGTTGCTAAGTGGTTGCTAGGTAGTTGCTAACATATTCCAGGTGGTTGCTAGGCAGCTGCTAAGTGGTTGCTAGGCAGTTGCTAACGTTTTCCAGGTGGTTGCTAAGTGGTTGCTTGGCAGTTGCTAACGTTTTCCAGGTGGTTGCTAGGCAGTTGCTAAGTGGTTGCTAGGCAGTTGCTAACGTTTTCCAAGTGGTTGCTAGGCAGTTGCTAAGTGGTTGCTAGGCAGTTGCTAACGTTTTCCAGGTGGTTGCTAAGTGGTTGCTAGGCAGTTGCTAACGTTTTCCAGGTGGTTGTTAGGCAGTTGCTAAGTGGTTGCTAGGCAGTTGCTAACGTTTTCCAGGTGGTTGCTCAGTGGTTGCTAGGCAGTTGCTAACGTTTTCCAGGTGGTTGCTAAGTGGTTGCTAGGCAGTTGCTAACCTATTCCAGGTGGTTGCTAGGCAGTTGCTAAGTGGTTGCTAGGCAGTTGCTAACGTTTTCCAAGTGGTTGCTAGGCAGTTGCTAAGTGGTTGCTAGGCAGTTGCTAACGTTTTCCAGGTGGTTGCTAAGTGGTTGCTAGGCAGTTGCTAACGTTTTCCAGGTGGTTGCTAGGCAGTTGCTAAGTGGTTGCTAGGCAGTTGCTAACGTTTTCCAAGTGGTTGCTAGGCAGTTGCTAAGTGGTTGCTAGGCAGTTGCTAACGTTTTCCAGGTGGTTGCTAAGTGGTTGCTAGGCAGTTGATAACATTTTCCAGGTGGTTGCTAGGCAGTTGCTAAGTTGTTGCTAGGCAGTTGCTAACGTTTTCCAGGTGGTTGCTAAGTGGTTGCTAGGCAGTTGCTAACGTATTCCAGGTGGTTGCTAGGCAGTTGCTAAGTGGTTGCTAGGCAGTTGCTAACGTTTTCCAGGTGGTTGCTCAGTGGTTGCTAGGCAGTTGCTAACGTTTTCCAGGTGGTTGCTAAGTGGTTGCTAGGCAGTTGCTAACGTATTCCAGGTGGTTGCTAGGCAGTTGCTAACGTTTTCCAAGTGGTTGCTAGGCAGTTGCTAAGTGGTTGCTAGGCAGTTGCTAACATTTTCCAGGTGGTTGCTAAGGTGTTGCTAAGTGGTTGCTAGGCAGTTGCTAACGTTTTCCAGGTGGTTGCTAAGGTGGTTGCTAAGCAGTTATTAGGTGGTTGCTAAGCCCTGGCTGGGGTGCCGGGGTGTCCAAACTTTTGACTGATAGCTGCTCCATACAGCTGCTCCTCCATACACTCACAGTACTGGAGGAGCAGGGGAGAGAAGGGGTTCCGTGCGCAGAGCTGCTCGTGTGTGAGATGGAACTCTGGGCCCCCCATTCATTTCTATGGGAAAACTTCGTACGACATTTGTACGAAAACCGTACGACGTATCGTCGAAACGTTAAAATTTTCGGAAAGAACGCGGTAAGTTCTATAGACCGTCCGATTTTTGTCTTTGTATGTCAAAAATTGTTACCTACACAAACGTTCAAAGTTGTCCCCCATTCATTTCCTATGGGAAAAAAAAGCGTACGTTTACGAAGTTTTTACGAAAACCGTACGATGTATCGCTTAAAAAAGCACAAGCAACCTAATCGGGTATAGGTCCTACGATACTGCAAAATTTCGTGATTCTACGTCAAAAGCCCTAGGAGGAGATGCGTATAGAAATTTGAGCGCGGAATAATAATAATAATAACTAGAAAAGGAAAAGTTCGTGAACGAACTTTAAGTTGGCTTGGAAAAGTACGCTAATAACGTTGAAAAGTTAAAATGGTTGCTTAGTGGTTGCTAGGCAGTTGTGATCATTTCTAAAGTGGTTGCTAAGCGTTTGCTATGCAGTTGCTAACGTTTTCCAGATGGTTGCTAAGGTGTTGCTAAGCAATTGCTAGGCAGTTGCTAACATATTCCACATGGTTGCTAAGTGGTTGCTAGGTGGTTGCTAAGCAGTTGCTAACGTTTTCCAAGTGGTGGCTAAAGTGTAGCTAACTGGTTGCTAGGCAGTTGCTAACGTTTTCCAAGTGGTTGCTAGGCAGTTGCTAAGTGGTTGCTAGGCAGTTGCTAACATTTTCCAGGTGGTTGCTAAGTGGTTGCTAGGTAGTTGCTAACATATTCCAGGTGGTTGCTAGGCAGCTGCTAAGTGGTTGCCAGGCAGTTGCTAACGTTTTCCAGGTGGTTGCTAAGTGGTTGCTAGGCAGTTGCTAACGTTTTCCAGGTGGTTGCTAGGCACTTGCTAAGTGGTTGCTAGGCAGTTGCTAACGTTTTCCAAGTGATTGCTAGGCAGTTGCTAAGTGGTTGCTAGGCAGTTGCTAACGTTTTCCAGGTGGTTGCTAAGTGGTTGCTAGGCAGTTGCTAACGTTTTCCAGGTGGTTGCTAGGCAGTTGCTAAGTTGTTGCTAGGCAGTTGCTAACGTTTTCAAGGTGGTTGCTAAGTGGTTGCTAGGCAGTTGCTAACGTATTCCAGGTGGTTGCTAGGCAGTTGCTAAGTGGTTGCTAGGCAGTTGCTAACGTTTTCCAGGTGGTTGCTCAGTGGTTGCTAGGCAGTTGCTAACGTTTTCCAGGTGGTTGCTAAGTGGTTGCTAGGCAGTTGCTAACGTATTCCAGGTGGTTGCTAGGCAGTTGCTAAGTGGTTGCTAGGCAGTTGCTAACGTTTTCCAAGTGGTTGCTAGGCAGTTGCTAAGTGGTTGCTAGGCAGTTGCTAACGTTTTCCAGGTGGTTGCTAAGTGGTTGCTAGGCAGTTGCTAACGATTTCCAGGTGGTTGCTAGGCAGTTGCTAAGTGGTTGCTAGGCAGTTGCTAACGTTTTCCAAGTGGTTGCTAGGCAGTTGCTAAGTGGGTGCTAGGCAGTTGCTAATGTTTTCCAGGTGGTTGCTAAGTGGTTGCTAGGCAGTTGCTAACGTTTTCCAGGTGGTTGCTAGGCAGTTGCTAAGTGGTTGCTAGGCAGTTGCTAACGTTTTCCAGGTGGTTGCTAGGCAGTTGCTAAGTGGTTGCTAGGCAGTTGCTAACGTTTTCCAAGTGGTTGCTAGGCAGTTGCTAAGTGGTTGCTAGGCAGTTGCTAACGTTTTCCAGGTGGTTGCTAAGTGGTTGCTAGGCAGTTGCTAACATTTTCCAGGTGGTTGCTAGGCAGTTGCTAAGTTGTTGCTAGGCAGTTGCTAACGTTTTCCAGGTGGTTGCTCTGTGGTTGCTAGGCAGTTGCTAACGTTTTCCAGGTGGTTGCTAAGTGGTTGCTAGGCAGTTGCTAACGTATTCCAGGTGGTTGCTAGGCAGTTGCTAAGTGGTTGCTAGGCAGTTGCTAACGTTTTCCAAGTGGTTGCTAGGCAGTTGCTAAGTGGTTGCTAGGCAGTTGCTAACGTTTTCCAGGTGGTTGCTAAGTGGTTGCTAGGCAGTTGCTAACGATTTCCAGGTGGTTGCTAGGCAGTTGCTAAGTGGTTGCTAGGCAGTTGCTAACGTTTTCCAAGTGGTTGCTAGGCAGTTGCTAAGTGGGTGCTAGGCAGTTGCTAATGTTTTCCAGGTGGTTGCTAAGTGGTTGCTAGGCAGTTGCTAACGTTTTCCAGGTGGTTGCTAGGCAGTTGCTAAGTGGTTGCTAGGCAGTTGCTAACGTTTTCCAGGTGGTTGCTAGGCAGTTGCTAAGTGGTTGCTAGGCAGTTGCTAACGTTTTCCAAGTGGTTGCTAAGTGGTTGCTAGGCAGTTGCTAACATTTTCCAGGTGGTTGCTAGGCAGTTGCTAAGTTGTTGCTAGGCAGTTGCTAACGTTTTCCAGGTGGTTGCTAAGTGGTTGCTAGGCAGTTGCTAACGTATTCCAGGTGGTTGCTAGGCAGTTGCTAAGTGGTTGCTAGGCAGTTGCTAACATTTTCCTAGTGGTTGTTAAGGTGTTGCTAAATGGTTGCTAGGCAGTTGCTATCATTTCTAAAGTGGTTGCTAAGTGGTTGCTAGGCAGTTGCTAACATTTTCCAGGTTGTTGCTAAGTGGTTGCTAAGTGGTTGCTAGGCAGTTGCTATCATTTCTAAAGTGGTTGCTAAGTGGTTGCTAGGCAGTTGCTAATGTTTTCCAGGTGGTTGCTAAGATGTTGTTAAGTGGTTGCTAGGCAGTTGCTATCATTTCTAAAGTGGTTGCTAAGTGGTTGCTAGGCAGTTGCTAATGTTTTCCAGGTGATTGCTAAGATGTTGTTAAGTGGTTGCTAGGCAGTTGCTATCATTTCTAAAGTGGTTGCTAAGTGGTTGCTAGGCAGTTGCTAACATTTTCCATGTGGTTGCTAAGTGGTTGCTAAGTAGTTGCTAGGCAGTTGCTATCATTTCTAAAGTGGTTGCTAGGCAGTTGCTAACGTTTTCCAGGTGGTTGCTAAGACGTTGTTAAGTGGTTGCTAGGCAGTTGCTATCAATTCTAAAGTGGTTGCTAAGTGGTTGCTAGGCAGTTGCTATCATTTCTAAAGTCGTTGCCAAGTGGTTGCTAGGCAGTTGCTAACATTTTCCAGGTGGTTGCTAAGATGTTGTTAAGTGGTTGCTAGGCAGTTGCTATTATTTCTAAAGTGGTTGCTAAGTGGTTGCTAGGCAGTTGCTAACGTTTTTCTAGTGGTTGCTAAGCGGTTGCTAGGCAGTTGCGAACATATTCCACATGGTTGCTAAGTGGTTGCTAGGCAGTTGCTATCATTTCTAAAGTGGTTGCTAGGCAGTTGCTAACATTTTCCATGTGGTTGCTAAGTGGTTGCTAAGTAGTTGCTAGGCAGTTGCTATCATTTCTAAAGTGGTTGCTAAGTGGTTGCTAGGCAGTTGCTAACATTTTCCATGTCGTTTTCCAGTTGGTTGCTAAGGTGGTTGCTAAGGTGTTGATAAGTGGTTGCTAAACCCTGGCTGGGGTGCAGGGGTGTCCAAACTTTTGACTGATAGCTGCTCCATACAGCAGCTCCTCCATACACTCACAGTACTGGAGGAGCAGGGGAGAGAAGGGGTTCCGTGCGCAGAGCTGCTCGTGTGTGAGATGGAACTCTGGGCCCCCCATTCATTTCTATGGGAAAACTTCGTACGACAATTGTACGAAAACCGTACGTCGTATCGTTTCGTAAAGCATATTTTCGGAAAGAACGCGGTAAGTTTTATAGACCAGCCGAATTACGTCTTCATATCTCAAAAATTGTGACGTTCACGGCCGTTCAAAATTCTCCCCCATTCATTCCTATGGGAAAAAAACGCTCACGTTTACGAAGTTTTTACGAAAACCGTACGATATATCGCTCCAAAAAGCACAAGCAACCTAATCGGGTATAGGTCCGACGATCCTGTAAAATTTCGCATCTCTACGTTAAAAGCTCTAGGAGGAGTAGTCGATTAAATTTTTCGAATAGAATAATAATAATAAGAATAAGAAGATTACGAAGAACAATAAGTTGGCTTTTCCAAGCCAACTTAACTAGAAAAGGCAAAGTTCGTGAACGAACTTTAAGTTGGCTTGGAAAAGAACGCTAATAACGTTAAAAAGTTAAAATGGTTGCTAAGCTTTTTCCGTCTGAAGAGTGTGAAGAGTCATTGATTTGCTGTTAACGCTAAATACTAAAAACGCTGAAATCTAAAAACATTTGGTTAAACGCTGAAATCTAAAAATGTTTGATTAAACGCTGAAATCTAAAAACATTTGGTTAAACGCTGCAATCTAAAAACATTTGGTTAAACGCTGAAATCTAAAAACATTTGGTTAAATGCTGAAATCTAAAAACGTTTGATTAAACGCTGAAATCTAAAAACGTTTGGTTAAACGCTGAAATCTAAAAACACTTGTTTAAATGCTGAAATCGTAAAACTTTTGGTTAAACTTTTGATTGCTAATGTGTTGCTAGGCGGTTGCTATTATTTCTGAAAAGGTTGCTAAGCTGTTGCTAGGCAATTGCTAATGTTTTCCAGGTGGTTGCTAAGCTGTTGCTAACTGGTTGCTAGGCAATTGCTAACATATAACAGGTGGTTGCTAGGCAGTTGCTAAGTGGTTGCTAGGCAGTTGCTAACGTTTTCCAAGTGGTTGCTAGGCAGTTGCTTAGTGGTTGCTAGGCAGTTGCTAACGTTTTCCAGGTGGTTGCTAAGTGGTTGCTAGGCAGTTGCTAACATATTCCAGGTGGTTGCTAGGCAGTTGCTAAGTGGTTGCTAGGCAGTTGCTAACGTTTTCCAGGTGGTTGCTAAGTGGTTGCTAGGCAGTTGCTAACGTATTCCAGGTGGTTGCTAGGCAGTTGCTAAGTGGTTGCTAGGCAGTTGCTAACGTTTTCCAGGTGGTTGCTAAGTGGTTGGTAGGCAGTTGCTAACGTTTTCCAGGTGGTTGCTAAGTGGTTGCTAGGCAGTTGCTAACGTTTTCCAGGTGGTTGCTAGGCAGTTGCTAAGTGGTTGCTAGGCAGTTGCTAATGTTTTCCAAGTGGTTGCCAGGCAGTTGCTAAGTGGTTGCTAGGCAGTTGCTAACATTTTCCAGGTGGTTGCTAAGTGGTTGCTAGGTAGTTGCTAACATATTCCAGGTGGTTGCTAGGCAGCTGCTAAGTGGTTGCTAGGCAGTTGCTAACGTTTTCCAGGTGGATGCTAAGTGGTTGCTAGGCAGTTGCTAACGTTTTTCAGGTGGTTGCTAGGCAGTTGCTAAGTGGTTGCTAGGCAGTTGCTAACGTTTTCCAGGTGGTTGCTAAGTGGTTGCTAGGCAGTTGCTAACGTTTTCCAGGTGGTTGCTAGGCAGTTGCTCAGTTGTTGCTAGGCAGTTGCTAACGTTTTCCAGGTGGTTGCTAAGTGGTTGCTAGGCAGTTGCTAACGTATTCCAGGTGGTTGCTAGGCAGTTGCTAAGTGGTTGCTAGGCAGTTGCTAACATTTTCCAGGTGGTTGCTAAGTGGTTGCTAGGTAGTTGCTAACATATTCCAGGTGGTTGCTAGGCAGCTGCTAAGTGGTTGCTAGGCAGTTGCTAACGTTTTCCAGGAGGTTGCTAAGTGGTTGCTAGGCAGTTGCTAACGTTTTCCAGGTGGTTGCTAAGTGGTTGCTAGGCAGTTGCTAACGTTTTCCAGGTGGTTGCTAAGGTGTTGCTAAGTGGTTGCTAGGCAGTTGCTAACGTTTTCCAGGTGGTTGCTAAGCAGTTAATAGGTGGTTGCTAAAACCTGGCTGGGGTGCCGGGGTGTCCAAACTTTTGACTGATAGCTGCTCCATACAGCAGCTCCTCCATACACTCACAGTACTGGAGGAGCAGGGGAGAGAAGGGGTTCCGTGCGCAGAGCTGCTCGTGTGTGAGATGGAACTCTGGGCCCCCCATTCATTTCTATGGGAAAACTTCGTACGACAATTGTACGAAAACCGTACGTCGTATCACTTCGCAACCTACTATTAGTTTAAAGATCTCGATAAGATCTATAAGCTCGCCGAATTTGGTGTTCGTATCTCAAAAATTGTGGCAGTTACGGACGTTTAAAATTTGGCCCCATTCATTCCTATGGGAAAAAAATGCGTACGTTTACGAAGTTTTTACGAAAACCGTACGATGTATCGCTTAAAAAAGCACAAGCAACCTATTCGGGTATAGGTCCTACGATACTGCAAAATTTCGTGGTTCTACGTCAAAAGCCCTAGGAGGAGATAGTGATTAAATTTTGCGAATAGAATAATAATAATAACTAGAAAAGGCAAAGTTCGTGAACGAACTTTAAGTTGGCTTGGAAAAGAACGCTAATAACGTTAAAAAGTTAAAATGGTTGCTAAGCTTTTTCCGTCTGAAGAGTGTGAAGAGTCATTGATTTGCTGTTAACGCTAAATACTAAAAACGCTGAAATCTAAAAACATTTGGTTAAACGCTGAAATCTAAAAATGTTTGATTAAACGCTGAAATCTAAAAACATTTGGTTAAACGCTGCAATCTAAAAACATTTGGTTAAACGCTGAAATCTAAAAACATTTGGTTAAATGCTGAAATCTAAAAACGTTTGATTAAACGCTGAAATCTAAAAACGTTTGGTTAAACGCTGAAATCTAAAAACACTTGTTTAAATGCTGAAATCGTAAAACTTTTGGTTAAACTTTTGATTGCTAATGTGTTGCTAGGCGGTTGCTATTATTTCTGAAAAGGTTGCTAAGCTGTTGCTAGGCAATTGCTAATGTTTTCCAGGTGGTTGCTAAGCTGTTGCTAACTGGTTGCTAGGCAATTGCTAACATATAACAGGTGGTTGCTAGGCAGTTGCTAAGTGGTTGCTAGGCAGTTGCTAACGTTTTCCAAGTGGTTGCTAGGCAGTTGCTTAGTGGTTGCTAGGCAGTTGCTAACGTTTTCCAGGTGGTTGCTAAGTGGTTGCTAGGCAGTTGCTAACATATTCCAGGTGGTTGCTAGGCAGTTGCTAAGTGGTTGCTAGGCAGTTGCTAACGTTTTCCAGGTGGTTGCTAAGTGGTTGCTAGGCAGTTGCTAACGTATTCCAGGTGGTTGCTAGGCAGTTGCTAAGTGGTTGCTAGGCAGTTGCTAACGTTTTCCAGGTGGTTGCTAAGTGGTTGGTAGGCAGTTGCTAACGTTTTCCAGGTGGTTGCTAAGTGGTTGCTAGGCAGTTGCTAACGTTTTCCAGGTGGTTGCTAGGCAGTTGCTAAGTGGTTGCTAGGCAGTTGCTAATGTTTTCCAAGTGGTTGCCAGGCAGTTGCTAAGTGGTTGCTAGGCAGTTGCTAACATTTTCCAGGTGGTTGCTAAGTGGTTGCTAGGTAGTTGCTAACATATTCCAGGTGGTTGCTAGGCAGCTGCTAAGTGGTTGCTAGGCAGTTGCTAACGTTTTCCAGGTGGATGCTAAGTGGTTGCTAGGCAGTTGCTAACGTTTTTCAGGTGGTTGCTAGGCAGTTGCTAAGTGGTTGCTAGGCAGTTGCTAACGTTTTCCAGGTGGTTGCTAAGTGGTTGCTAGGCAGTTGCTAACGTTTTCCAGGTGGTTGCTAGGCAGTTGCTCAGTTGTTGCTAGGCAGTTGCTAACGTTTTCCAGGTGGTTGCTAAGTGGTTGCTAGGCAGTTGCTAACGTATTCCAGGTGGTTGCTAGGCAGTTGCTAAGTGGTTGCTAGGCAGTTGCTAACATTTTCCAGGTGGTTGCTAAGTGGTTGCTAGGTAGTTGCTAACATATTCCAGGTGGTTGCTAGGCAGCTGCTAAGTGGTTGCTAGGCAGTTGCTAACGTTTTCCAGGAGGTTGCTAAGTGGTTGCTAGGCAGTTGCTAACGTTTTCCAGGTGGTTGCTAAGTGGTTGCTAGGCAGTTGCTAACGTTTTCCAGGTGGTTGCTAAGGTGTTGCTAAGTGGTTGCTAGGCAGTTGCTAACGTTTTCCAGGTGGTTGCTAAGCAGTTAATAGGTGGTTGCTAAAACCTGGCTGGGGTGCCGGGGTGTCCAAACTTTTGACTGATAGCTGCTCCATACAGCAGCTCCTCCATACACTCACAGTACTGGAGGAGCAGGGGAGAGAAGGGGTTCCGTGCGCAGAGCTGCTCGTGTGTGAGATGGAACTCTGGGCCCCCCATTCATTTCTATGGGAAAACTTCGTACGACAATTGTACGAAAACCGTACGTCGTATCACTTCGCAACCTACTATTAGTTTAAAGATCTCGATAAGATCTATAAGCTCGCCGAATTTGGTGTTCGTATCTCAAAAATTGTGGCAGTTACGGACGTTTAAAATTTGGCCCCATTCATTCCTATGGGAAAAAAATGCGTACGTTTACGAAGTTTTTACGAAAACCGTACGATGTATCGCTTAAAAAAGCACAAGCAACCTATTCGGGTATAGGTCCTACGATACTGCAAAATTTCGTGGTTCTACGTCAAAAGCCCTAGGAGGAGATAGTGATTAAATTTTGCGAATAGAATAATAATAATAACTAGAAAAGGCAAAGTTCGTGAACGAACTTTAAGTTGGCTTGGAAAAGAACGCTAATAATGTTAAAAAGTTAAAATGGTTGCTAAGCTTTTTCCGTCTGAAGAGTGTGAAGAGTCATTGATATGCTGTTAACTTTTGGCTAAACGCTAAATGCTAAAAACGCTGAAATCTAAAAACGTTTGGTTAAACGCTGAAATCTAAAAACATTTGGTTAAACGCTGAAATCTAAAAACGTTTGATTAAATGCTGAAATCTAAAAACGTTTGGTTAAACGCTGAAATCTAAAAACATTTGGTTAAACGCTGAAATCTAAAAACGTTTGATTAAACTCTGAAATCTAAAAACGTTTGGTTAAACGCTGAAATCTAAAAACGTTTGATTAAACGCTGAAATCTTAAAACGCTTGTTTAAATGCTGAAATCGTAAAACTTTTGGTTAAACTTTTGATTGCTAATGTGTTGCTAGGCAGTTGCTATCATTTCTGAAAAGGTTGCTAAGCTGTTGCTAGGCAGTTGCTAATGTTTTCCAGGTGGTTGCGAAGCTATTGCTAACTGGTTGCTAGGCAATTGCTAACATATACCAGGTAGTTGCTAAGGTGTTGCTAGGTGGTTGCTAGGGTGTTGCTAGGTTGTTGCTATGGTATCTGGGGTGGTTGCTAAGATGTTGCTACGTGGTTGCTAGGCTGTTGCTATGGTATCCGGGGTGGTTGCTAAGGTGTTGCTAGGTGGTTGCTAGGGTGTCGCTAGGTGGTTGCTAAGGTGTTGCTATGGTATCTGGGGTTGTTGCTAAGGTGTTTCTAAGTGGTTGCTAAGGTGTTGCTATGGTATCCGGGGTGGTTGCTAAGATGTTGCTAGGTGGTTGATAAGGTGTTGCTATGGTATCTGGGGTGGTTGCTAAGGTGTTTCTAGGTGGTTGCTAGGTGGTTGCTAAAGTGTTGCTATGGTATCCGGGGTGGTTGCTAAGATGTTGCTAGGTGGTTGCTAGGTGGTTGCTAAGGTGTTGCTAGGTGGTTGCTAAGGTGTTGCTATGGTATCTGGGGTGGTTGCTTAGGTGTTGCTAGGTGGTTGCTAGGTGGTTGCTAAGGTGTTGCTAGGTGGTTGCTAAGGTGTTGCTATGGTATCTGGGGTGGTTGCTAAGGTGTTGCTAGGTGGTTGCTAAGTGGTTGCTAGGTGGTTGCTAAGGTATTGCTAGGTGGTTGCTAAGGTGTTGCTATGGTAACTGGGGTGGTTGCTAAGGTGTTGCTAGGTGGTTGCTAGGTGGTTGCTAAGGTGTTGCTAGGTGGTTGCTAAGGTGTTGCTATGGTATCTGGGGTGGTTGCTAAGGTGTTGCTAGGTGGTTGCTAGGCAGTTGCTATCGTTTCTAAAGTGGTTGCTAAGTGGTTGCTAGGCAATTGCTAACGTTTTCCTAATGGTTGCTAAGGTGTTGGTAAGTGGTTGCTAGGCTGTTGCTATCATTTCTAAAGTGGTTGCTAGGCAGTTGCTATCGTTTCTAAGGTGGTTGCTAAGTGGTTGCTAACGTTTTCCTAGTGGTTGTTAAGGTGTTGCTAAGTGGTTGCTAGGCAGTTGCTAACGTTTTCCAGGTGTTTGCTAAGTGGTTGCTAACTGGTTGCTAAGCAGTTGCTATAATTTCTAAAGTGGTTGCTAAGTTGTTGCTAAGTGGTTGCTAGGCAGTTTCTAACGTTTTCCAGGTGGTTGCTAAGGTGTTGCTAAGTGGTTGCTAGGCAGTTGCTAACGTTTTCCAGGTGTTTGCTAAGTGGTTGCTAACTGGTTGCTAGGCAGTTGCTATAATTTCTAAAGTGGTTGCTAAGTTGTTGCTAAGTGGTTGCTAGGCAGTTGCTAACGTTTTCCAGGTGGTTGCTAAGGTGTTGCTAAGTGGTTGCTAGGCAGTCGCTAACGTTTTCCAGGTGGTTGCTAAGCAGTTAATAGGTGGTTGCTAAAACCTGGCTGGGGTGCCGGGGTGTCCAAACTTTTGACTGATAGCTGCTCCATACAGCAGCTCCTCCATACACTCACAGTACTGGAGGAGCAGGGGAGAGAAGGGGTTCCGTGCGCAGAGCTGCTCGTGTGTGAGATGGAACTCTGGGCCCCCCATTCATTTCTATGGGAAAACTTCGTACGACAATTGTACGAAAACCGTACGTCGTATCACTTCGCAACCTGCTATTAATTTAAAGATCTCGATAAGATCTATAAGCTCGCCGAATTTGGTGTTCATATCTCAAAAATTGTGGCGGTTACGGACGTTTAAAATTTGGCCCCATTCATTCCTATGGGAAAAAAATGCGTACGTTTACGAAGTTTTTACGAAAACCGTGCGATGTATCGCTTAAAAAAGCACAAGCAACCTATTCGGGTATAGGTCCTACGATACTGCAAAATTTCGTGGTTCTACGTCAAAAGCCCTAGGAGGAGATAGTGATTAAATTTTGCGAATAGAATAATAATAATAAGAATAAGATTACGAAGAACAGTAAGTTGGCTTTTCCAAGCCAACTTAATAATAAGTAGAATAAGATTACGAAGAACAGTAAGTTGGCTTTTCCAAGCCAACTTAATAATAAGTAGAATAAGATTACGAAGAACAGTAAGTTGGCTTTTCCAAGCCAACTTAACTAGAAAAGGTAAAGTTCGTGAACGAACTTTAAGTTGGCTTGGAAAAGAACGCTAATAACGTTAAAAAGTTAAAATGGTTGCTAAACGCTAAATGCCAAAAACACGGAAATCTAAAAACGTTTGGTTAAACGTTGAAATCTAAAAATGTTTGGTTAAACGCTGAAAACTAAAAATGTTTGGTTAAACCCTGAAATCTAAAAACATTTGGATAAATGCTAAAATCTTGAAAGTGGTTGCTAGGCAGTTGCTAACGTCTTACAGGTGGTTGCTAAGCTGTTGCTAAGCGGTTGCTAGTTATTTGCTAATGTATTACACATGGTTGCTAAGTGGTTGCAAGGCGGTTGCTAAACAGTTGCTTACGTTTTCCTAGTGGTTGCTAAGGTGTTGCTAAGTGGTTGCTAGGCAGTTGCTATCGTTTCTAATGTGGTTGCTAAGCTGTTGCTAGGCTGTTTCTAACGTTTTCCTGGTGGTTGCTAAGGTGTTGCTAACTGGTTGCTAGGCAGTTGCTATAATTTCTAAAGTGGTTGCTAAGTGGTTGCTAGGCCGTTGCTAACGTTTTCCAGGTGGTTGCTAAGGTGTTGCTAAGTGGTTGCTAGGCAGTTGCTAACGTTTTCCAGGTGGTTGCTAAGGTGTTGCTAACTGGTTGCTAGGCAGTTGCTATAATTTCTAAAGTGGTTGCTAAGTGGTTGCTAGGCAGTTGCTAACGTTTTCCTAGTGGTTGCTAAGGTGTTGCTAAGTGGTTGCTAGGCAGTTGCTATCGTTTCTAAAGTGGTTGCTAAGCTGTTGCTAGGCTGTTTCTAACGTTTTCCTGGTGGTTGCCAAGGTGTTGCTAACTGGTTGCTAGGCAGTTGCTATCATTTCTAAAGTGGTTGCTAAGTGGTTGCTAGGCAGTTGCTAACGTTTTCCAGGTGGTTGCTAAGGTGTTGCTAAGTGGTTGCTAGGCAGTTGCTAACGTTTTCCAGGTGGTTGCTAAGGTGTTGCTAACTGGTTGCTAGGCAGTTGCTAACGTTTTCCTAGTGGTTGCTAAGGTGTTGCTAAGTGGTTGCTAGGCAGTTGCTATCGTTTCTAAAGTGGTTGCTAAGCTGTTGCTAGGCTGTTTCTAACGTTTTCCTGGTGGTTGCTAAGGTGTTGCTAACTGGTTGCTTGGCAGTTGCTATCATTTCTAAAGTGGTTGCTAAGTGGTTGCTAGGCAGTTGCTAACGTTTTCCAGGTGGTTGCTAAGGTGTTGCTAAGTGGTTGCTAGGCAGTTGCTAACGTTTTCCAGGTGGTTGCTAAGGTGTTGCTAACTGGTTGCTAGGCAGTTGCTATAATTTCTAAAGTGGTTGCTAAGTGGTTGCTAGGCAGTTGCTAACGTTTTCCTAGTGGTTGCTAAGGTGTTGCTAAGTGGTTGCTAGGCAGTTGCTATCGTTTCTTAAGTGGTTGCTAAGCTGTTGCTAGGCTGTTTCTAACGTTTTCCAGGTGGTTGCTAAGGTGTTGCTAACTGGTTGCTAGGCAGTTGCTATAATTTCTAAAGTGGTTGCTAAGTGGTTGCTAGGCAGTTGCTAACGTTTTCCAGGTGGTTGCTAAGGTGTTGCTAAGTGGTTGCTAGGCAGTTGCTAACGTTTTCCAGGTGGTTGCTAAGGTGTTGCTAACTGGTTGCTAGGCAGTTGCTATAATTTCTAAAGTGGTTGCTAAGTGGTTGCTAGGCAGTTGCTAACGTTTTCCAGGTGGTTGCTAAGCAGTTAATAGGTGGTTGCTAAAACCTGGCTGGGGTGCCGGGGTGTCCAAACTTTTGACTGATAGCTGCTCCATACAGCAGCTCCTCCATACACTCACAGTACTGGAGGAGCAGGGGAGAGAAGGGGTTCCGTGCGCAGAGCTGCTCGTGTGTGAGATGGAACTCTGGGCCCCCCATTCATTTCTATGGGAAAATTTCGTACGACAATTGTACGAAAACCGTACGTCGTATCACTTCGCAACCTGCTATTAATTTAAAGATCTCGATAAGATCTATAAGCTCGCCGAATTTGGTGTTCGTATCTCAAAAATTGTGGCGGTGACGGACGTTTAAAATTTGGCCCCATTCATTCCTATGGGAAAAAAATGCGTACGTTTACGAAGTTTTTACGAAAACCGTACGATGTATCGCTTAAAAAAGCACAAGCAACCTATTCGGGTATAGGTCCTACGATACTGCAAAATTTCGTGGTTCTACGTCAAAAGCCCTAGGAGGAGATAGTGATTAAATTTTGAGCGCGGAATAATAATAATAATAATAACTAGAAAAGGCAAAGTTCGTGAACGAACTTTAAGTTGGCTTGGAAAAGAACGCTAATAACGTTAAAAAGTTAAAATGGTTGCTAAGCTTTTTCTGTCTGAAGAGTGTGAAGAGTCATTGATATGCTGTTAACGCTAAATGCTAAAAACGCTGAAATCTAAAAACATTTGGTTAAACGCTGAAATCTAAAAACATTTGGTTAAACGCTGAAATCTAAAAATGTTTGATTAAACGCTGAAATCTAAAAACGTTTGGTTAAACGCTGAAATCTAAAAACATTTGGTTAAACGCTGAAATCTAAAAACGTTTGATTAAACGCTGAAATCTAAAAACGTTTGGTTAAACGCTGAAATCTAAAAACGCTTGTTTAAATGCTGAAATCGTAAAACTTTTGGTTAAACTTTTGATTGCTAATGTGTTGCTAGGCGGTTGCTATCATTTCTGAAAAGGTTGCTAAGCTGTTGCTAGGCAATTGCTAATGTTTTCCAGGTGGTTGCTAAGCTGTTGCTAACTGGTTGCTAGCTAATTGCTAACATATAACAGGTGGTTGCTAAGGTGTTGCTAGGTGGTTGCTATGGTGTTGCTAGGTTGTTGCTAAGGTGTTGCTATGGTATCCGGGGTGGTTGCTAAGATGTTGCTAGGTGGTTGCTAACGTGTTGCTAGGTGGTTGCTAAGGTGTTGCTATGGTATCCGGGGTGGTTGCTAAGGTGTTGCTAGGTGGTTGCTAGGTGGTTGCTAGGGTGTTGCTAGGTGGTTGCTAAGGTGTTGCTATGGTATCTGCGGTGGTTGCTAAGGTGTTGCTAGGTGGTTGCTAGGGTGTTGCTATGATATCTGGGGTGGTTGCTAAGGTGTTGCTAGGTGGTTGCTAGGATGTTGCTAGGTGGTTGCTAAGGTGTTGCTATGGTATCTGGGGTGGTTGCTAAGGTGTTGCTAGGTGGTTGCTAGGGTGTTGCAAGGTGGTTGCTAGGTGGTTGCTAAGGTGTTGCTATGCGGTTGCTAAGGTGTTGCTATGGTATCCTGGGTGGTTGCTAAGGTGTTGCTAGGTGGTTGCTAGGGTGTTGCTAGGTGGTTGCTAAGGTGTTGCCATGGTATCTGGGGTGGTTGCTAAGGTGTTGCTAGGTGGTTGCTAGGGTGTTGCTATGGTATCTGGGGTGGTTGCTAAGGTGTTGCTAGGTGGTTGCTAGGTGGTTGCTAGGGTGTTGCTAGGTGGTTGCTAAGGTGTTGCTATGGTATCTGGGGTGGTTGCTAAGGTGTTGCTAGGTGGTTGCTAGGGTGTTGCTAGTTGGTTGCTAGGTGGTTGCTAAGGTGTTGCTATGCAGTTGCTAAGGTGTTGCTATGGTATCCAGGGTGGTTGCTAAGGTGTTGCTATGGTATCTGGGGTGGTTGCTAAGGTGTTGCTAGGTGGTTGCTATGTGGTTGCTAAGGTGTTGCTAGGTGGTTGCTAGGGTGTTGCTATTGTATCCAGGGTGGTTGCTAAGGTGTTGCTAGGTGGTTTCTAAGGTGTTGCTATGGTATCTGGGGTGGTTGCTAAGGTGTTGCTAGGTGGTTGCTAGGTGGATGCTAAGGTGTTGCTAGGTGGTTGCTAAGGTGTTGCTATGGTATCTGAGGTGGTTGCTAAGGTGTTGCTAGGTGGTTGCTAGCCAGTTGCTATCATTTCTAAAGTGGTTGCTAAGTGGTTGCTAAGCAGTTGCTAACGTTTTCCTAATGGTTGCTAAGGTGTTGGTAAGTGGTTGCTAGGCTGTTGCTATCATTTCTAAAGTGGTTGCTAGGCAGTTGCTATCGTTTCTAAGGTGGTTGCTAAGTGGTTGCTAACGTTTTCCTAGTGGTTGTTAAGGTGTTGCTAAGTGGTTGCTAGGCAGTTGCTAACGTTTTCCAGGTGTTTGCTAAGTGGTTGCTAACTGGTTGCTAGGCAGTTGCTATAATTTCTAAAGTGGTTGCTAAGTTGTTGCTAAGTGGTTGCTAGGCAGTTGCTAACGTTTTCCAGGTGGTTGCTAAGGTGTTGCTAAGTGGTTGCTAGGCAGTTGCTAACGTTTTCCAGGTGGTTGCTAAGCAGTTAATAGGTGGTTGCTAAAACCTGGCTGGGGTGCCGGGGTGTCCAAACTTTTGACTGATAGCTGCTCCATACAGCAGCTCCTCCATACACTCACAGTACTGGAGGAGCAGGGGAGAGAAGGGGTTCCGTGCGCAGAGCTGCTCGTGTGTGAGATGGAACTCTGGGCCCCCCATTCATTTCTATGGGAAAACTTCGTACGACAATTGTACGAAAACCGTACGTCGTATCACTTCGCAACCTACTATTAGTTTAAAGATCTCGATAAGATCTATAAGCTCGCCGAATTTGGTGTTCGTATCTCAAAAATTGTGGCAGTTACGGACGTTTAAAATTTGGCCCCATTCATTCCTATGGGAAAAAAATGCGTACGTTTACGAAGTTTTTACGAAAACCGTACGATGTATCGCTTAAAAAAGCACAAGCAACCTATTCGGGTATAGGTCCTACGATACTGCAAAATTTCGTGGTTCTACGTCAAAAGCCCTAGGAGGAGATAGTGATTAAATTTTGCGAATAGAATAATAATAATAACTAGAAAAGGCAAAGTTCGTGAACGAACTTTAAGTTGGCTTGGAAAAGAACGCTAATAACGTTAAAAAGTTAAAATGGTTGCTAAGCTGTTTCTGTCTGAAGAGTGTGAAGAGTCGTGGATATGCTGTTAACTTTTGGCTAAACGCTAAATGCCAAAAACGCCGAAATCTAAAAATGTTTGGTTAAACGCTGAAATCTAAAAACGTTTGGTTAAACGCTGAAATCTAAAAACGCTTGGTTAAACGCTGAAATCTAAAAACGTTTGGTTAAACGCTGAAATCTAAAAACGTTTAGTTAAACGCTGAAATCTAAAAACGTTTGTTTAAATGCTGAAATCGTAAAACTTCTGGTTAATCTTTTGATTGCCAATTTGATGCTAGGCAGTTGCTATCATTTCTGAAGTGGTTGCTAAGCTGTTGCTAGGCAGTTGCTAATGTTTTCCAGGTGGTTGCTAAGCTGTTGCTAACTGGTTGCTAGGCAGTTGCTAACATATTACAGGTGGTTCCTAAGGTGTTGCTAGGTGGTTGCTAGGTTGTTGCTAGGGTGTTGCTATGGTATGCGGGGTGGTTGCTAAGATGTTGCTAGGTGGTTGCTAGGTGGTTGATAACTTGTTGCTAGGTGGTTGCTAAGGTGTTGCTATGGTATCCGGGGTGGTTGCTAAGGTGTTGCTAGGTGGTTGCTAGGCAGTTGCTATCATTTCTAAAGTGGTTGCTAAGTGGTTGCTAGGCAGTTGCTAACGTTTTCCTAGTGGTTGTTAAGGTGTTGCTAAGTGGTTGCTAGGCAGTTGCTAACGTTTTCCAGGTGGTTGATAAGTGGTTGCTAGGCAGTTGCTAACGTTTTCCAGGTGGTTGCTAGGCAGTTGCTAAGTGGTTGCTAGGCAGTTGCTAACGTTTTCCAAGTGGTTGCTAGGCAGTTGCTAAGTGGTTGCTAGGCAGTTGCTAACGTTTTCCAGGTAGTTGCTAAGTGGTTGCTAGGCAGTTGCTAACGTTTTCCAGGTGGTTGCTAGGCAGTTGCTAAGTTGTTGCTAGGCAGTTGCTAACGTTTTCCAGGTGGTTGCTAAGTGGTTGCTAGGCAGTTGCTAACGTATTCCAGGTGGTTGCTAGGCAGTTGCTAAGTGGTTGCTAGGCAGTTGCTAACGTTTTCCAGGTGGTTGCTCAGTGGTTGCTAGGCAGTTGCTAACGTTTTCCAGGTGGTTGCTAAGTGGTTGCTAGGCAGTTGCTAACGTATTCCAGGTGGTTGCTAGGCAGTTGCTAAGTGGTTGCTAGGCAGTTGCTAACGTTTTCCAAGTGGTTGCTAGGCAGTTGCTAAGTGGTTGCTAGGCAGTTGCTAACGTTTTCCAGGTGGTTGCTAAGTGGTTGCTAGGCAGTTGCTAACGTTTTCCAGGTGGTTGCTAAGTGGTTGCTAGGCAGTTGCTAACATTTTCCAGGTGGTTGCTAGGCAGTTGCTAAGTTGTTGCTAGGCAGTTGCTAACATTTTCCAGGTGGTTGCTAAGTGGTTGCTAGGCAGTTGCTAACGTATTCCAGGTGGTTGCTAGGCAGTTGCTAAGTGGTTGCTAGGCAGTTGCTCACGTTCTCCAGGTGGTTGCCCAGTGGTTGCTAGGCAGTTGCTAACGTTTTCCAGGTGGTTGCTAAGTGGTTGCTAGGCAGTTGCTAATGTATTCCAGGTGGTTGCTAGGCAGTTGCTAAGTGGTTGCTAGGCAGTTGCTAACGTTTTCCAAGTGGTTGCTAGGCAGTTACTAAGTGGTTGCTAGGCAGTTGCTAACGTTTTCCAGGTGGTTGCTAAGTGGTTGCTAGGCAGTTGCTAACGTTTTCCAGGTGGTTGCTAGGCAGTTGCTAAGTGGTTGCTAGGCAGTTGCTAACGTTTTCCAAGTGGTTGCTAGGCAGTTGCTAACGTTTTCCAGGTGGTTGCCCAGTGGTTGCTAGGCAGTTGCTAACGTTTTCCAGGTGGTTGCTAAGTGGTTGCTAGGCAGTTGCTAATGTATTCCAGGTGGTTGCTAGGCAGTTGCTAAGTGGTTGCTAGGCAGTTGCTAACGTTTTCCAGGTGGTTGCTAAGGTGGTTGCTAAGCAGTTAATAGGTGGTTGCAAAGCCCTGGCTGGGGTGCCGGGGTGTCCAAACTTTTGACTGATAGCTGCTCCATACAGCAGCTCCTCCATACACTCACAGTACTGGAGGAGCAGGGGAGAGAAGGGGTTCCGTGCGCAGAGCTGCTCGTGTGTGAGATGGAACTCTGGGCCCCCCATTCATTTCTATGGGGCAACTTCGTACGACATTTGTACGAAATCCGTACGACGTATCGTTTCGTAAAGCATATTTTCGGAAAGAACTCACTAAGTTCTATAGACCATCCGAATTTCGTCTTCATATCTCAAAAATTGTGACGTTCACAGCCGTTCAAAAATCTTCTAGTTCATTGTCTATGGAAAAAATGACGTACGTTTACGAAGTTTTTACGAAAACCGTACGATATATCGCTCCAAAAAGCACAAGCAACGTAATTCACTATAGGTCCCACGATCCCTGAAAATTTCGTGATTCTACGTTGAAAGCCCTAGGAGGAGATGCGTTTAACAAAAGTGGGGAAGAATAATAATAACGAACTTTAAGTTGGCTTGGAAAAGAAAGCTAATAACGTTAAAAAGTTAAAATGGTTGCTAAGCTTTTTCCGTCTGAAGAGTGTGAAGAGTCATTGATATGCTGTTAACTTTTGGCTAAACGTTTGATTAAATGCTGAAATCTAAAAACGTTTGGTTAAACGCTGAAATCGTAAAACTTTTGGTTAAACTTTTGATTGCTAATGTGTTGCTAGGCAGTTGTTATCCTTTCTGAAAAGGTTGGTAAGCTGTTGCTAGGCAGTTGCTAATGTTTTCCAGGTGGTTGCTAAGCTGTTGCTAACTGGTTGCTAGGCATTTGCTAACATATACCAGGTGGTTGCTAAGGTGTTGCTAGGTGGTTGCTAGGGTGTTGCTAGGTTGTTGCTAAGGTGTTGCTATGGTATCCGGAGTGGTTGCTAAGATGTTGCTAGGTGGTTGCTAATGTGTTGCTAGGTGGTTGCTAAGGTGTTGCTATGGTATCTGGGGTGGTTGCTAAGGTGTTGCTAGGGTGTTGCTAGGTGGTTGCTAGGGTGTTGCTAGGTGGTTGCTAAGGTGTTGCTATGGTATCTGGGGTGGTTGCTAATGTGTTGCTAGGTGGTTGCTAAGGTGTTGCTATGGTATCTGGGGTGGTTGCTAAAGTGTTGCTAGGGTGTTGCTAGGTGGTTGCTAGGGAGTTGCTAGGTGGTTGCTAAGGTGTTGCTATGGTATCTGGGGTGGTTGCTAAGGTGTTGCTAGGTGGTTGCTAGGGTGTTGCTATGGTATCCGGGGTGGTTGCTAAGGTGTTGCTAGGTGGTTGCTAGGTGGTTGCTAAGGTGTTGCTAGGTGGTTGCTAGGTGGTTGCTAAGATGTTGCTATGTGGTTGCTAAGGTGTTGCTATGGTATCCTGGGTGGTTGCTAAGGTGTTGCTAGGTGGTTGCTAAGGTGTTGCTATGCGGTTGCTAAGGTGTTGCTATGGTACCTGGGGTGGTTGCTAAGGTGTTGCTAGGTGGTTGCTAGGGTGTTGCTATGGTATCCGGGGTGGTTGCTAAGGTGTTGCTAGGTGGTTGCTAGGTGGTTGCTAAGGTGTTGCTAGGTGGTTGCTAAGGTGTTGCTATGGTATCCTGGGTGGTTGCTAAGGTGTTGCTAGGTGGTTGCTAAGGTGTTGCTATGTGGTTGCTAAGGTGTTACTATGGTACCTGGGGTGGTTGCTTAGGTGGTTGCTAGGTGGTTGCTAGGGTGTTGCTATGGTATCCGGGGTGGTTGCTAAGGTGTTACTAGGTGGTTGCTATGTGGTTGCTAAGGTGTTGCTATATGGTTGCTAGGCAGTTGCTAACATATTCCACATGGTTACTAAGTGGTTGCTAGGCAGTTGCTGTAATTTCTAAAGTGGTTGCTAAGCTGTTGCTAGGCAGTTGCTAACGTTTTCCAGTTGGTTGCTAAGGTGTTGCTAAGTGGTTGCTAGGCAGTAACTATCATTTCTAAATTGGTTGCTAAGTGGATGCTAGGCAGTTTGCTAACATATTCCACGTGATTGCTAGGTGGTTGCTAAGCAGTTGCTAACATATTCCACATGATTGCTAAGTGGTTGCTAGGCAGTTGATTATGTTTTTCAGGTGGTTGCTAAGCTGTTGCTATTTGGTTGCTAGGCAGTTGCTATCATTTCTAGAGTGGTTGCTAAGATGTTGCTATGCAGTTGCTAACGTTTTCTAGGTGGTTGCTAAGGTGTAGCTAACTGGTTGCTAGGCAGTTGCTATAAGTTCTAAAGTGGTTGCTAAGCAGTTGCTAATGTTTTCCTAGTGGTTGTTAAGGTGTTGCTAAGTGGTTACTAGGCTGTTGCTATCGTTTCTAAAGTGGTTGCTAAGTGGTTGCTAGTGTTTGCTAAGTGGTTGTTAGGCAGATGCTAACGTTTTCCTAGTGGCTGTTAAGGTGTTGCTAAGTGGTTGCTAGGCAGTTGATATCGTTTTTAACGTGATTGCTAAGTGGTTGCTAAGTGGTTGCTAGGCAGTTGCTTTAATTTCTAAAGTGGTTGCTAAGCTGTTGCTAGGCAGTTTCTAACGTTTTCCTGGTGGTTGCTAAGTTGTTGCTAACTGGTTGCTAGGCAGTTGCTATAATTTCTAAAGTGGTTGCAAAATGGTTGCTAGAAAGTTGGTAATGTATTCCAGGTGGTTACTAAGTGGTTGCTAGGCAGTTGCTAACGTTTTCCAGGTGGTTGCTAAGGTGTTGCTAAGTTGTTGCTAGGCAGTTGCTATCGTTTCGAAGGTGGTTGCTAAGTAGTTGCTAGGCAGTTGCTAACGTTTTCCTAGTGGTTGCTAAGTGGTTGCTAACTGGTTGCTAGGCAGTTGCTTTAATTTCTAAAGTGGTTGCTAAGTGGTTGCTAGGCAGTTGCTAACGTTTTCCTAGTGGTTGCTAAGGTGTTGCTAAGTGGTTGCTAGGCTGTTGCTATCATTTCTAAAGTGGTTGCTAGGCAGTTGCTAACATTTTCCTAGTGGTTGTTAAGGTGTTGCTAAGTGCTTGCTAGGCAGTTGCTATCGATTCTAAGGTGGTTGCTAAGTGGTTGCTAGGCAGTTGCTAACGTTTTCCTAGTGGTTGTTAAGGTGTTGCTGAGTGGTTGCTAGGCAGTTGCTATCATTTATAAAGTGGTTGCTAAGTGGTTGCTAGGCATTTGCTAACGTTTTCCAGGTGGTTGCTAAGTGGTTGCTAACTGGTTGCTAGGCAGTTGCTATCATTTCTAAAGTGGTTGCTAAGTGGTTGCTAGGCAGTTGCTAACGTTTTCCTAGCGGTTGCTAAGTGGTTGCTAACTGGTTGCTAGGCAGTTGCTAACGTTTTCCAGGTGGTTGCTAAGGTGTTGCTAAGTGGTTGCTAGGCAGTTGCTAACGTTTTCCAGGTGGTTGCTAAGCAGTTAATAGGTGGTTGCTAAAACCTGGCTGGGGTGCCGGGGTGTCCAAACTTTTGACTGATAGCTGCTCCATACAGCAGCTCCTCCATACACTCACAGTACTGGAGGAGCAGGGGAGAGAAGGGGTTCCGTGCGCAGAGCTGCTCGTGTGTGAGATGGAACTCTGGGCCCCCCATTCATTTCTATGGGGCAACTTCGTACGACAATTGTACGAAAACCGTACGTCGCATCGTTTCGTAAAGCATATTTTCGGAAAGAACTCACTAAGTTCTATAGACCATCCGAATTTCGTCTTCGTATCTCAAAAATTGTGACGTTCACAGCCATTCAAAATTCTTCTAGTTCATTGTCTATGGAAAAAAGGGCGTACGTTTACGAAGTTTTTACGAAAACCGTACGATATATCGCTCCAAAAAGCACAAGCAACGTAATTCACTATAGGTCCCACGATCCCTGAAAGTTTCATGATTCTACGTTAAAAGCCCTAGGAGGAGTAGCGTTTAACAAAAGTGAGGAAGAATAATAATAATAATAAGAAGATTACGAAGAACAGTAAGTTGGCTTTTCCAAGCCAACTTAATAATAAGTAGAACTAGAAAAGGCAAAGTTCGTGAACGAACTTTAAGTTGGCTTGGAAAAGAGCGCTAATAACGTTAAAAAGTTAAAATGGTTGACAGAAACTTAAAAAGCTGTTTCTGTCTGAAGAGTGTGAAGAGTCGTTGCTATGCTGTTAACTTTTGGCTAAAAGCTAAATACCAAAAACGCTGTAATCTAAAAACGTTTGGTTAAACGCTTAAATCTAAAAACATTTGGTTAAACGCTGAAATCTAAAAACCTTTGGTTAATTGCTTACATCTAGAAATGTTTTGTAAGATGCTGAAATCCAAAAACTTTTGGTTAAACACTGAAATCTTAAATCGTTTGTTTAACAGCTGAAATCTAAAAACTTTTGGTTAAACGCTGAAATCTTAAAACGTTTGTTTTCATGTTGAAATCTCGAAACTTTTGGTTAAATGCTGAAATCTAAAAACTTTTGGTTAAATGTTGAAATCTAAAAAATTTTGGTTAAGTGCTGAAATCTAAAACTTTTGGTTACATGCTGAAATCTAAAAACTTTCCAGGTGGTTGCTAAGGTGTTGCTATAGTATCTGGGGTGGTTGCTGAGGTGTTGCTAGGTGGTTGCTAAGGTGTTGCTATGGTATCCAGGGTGGTTGCTAAGGAGTTGCTAGGTGGTTGCTAAGGTGTTGCTATGGTATCCAGGGTGGTTGCTAAGGTGTTGCTATGGTATCCAGGGTGGTTGCTAAGGTGTTGCTAGGCAGTTGCTAAGTGGTTGCTAGGCAGTTGCTAACGTTTTCCAAGTGGTTGCTAGGCAGTTGCTAAGTGGTTGCTAGGCAGTTGCTAACATTTTCCAGGTGGTTGCTAAGTGGTTGCTAGGTAGTTGCTAACATATTCCAGGTGGTTGCTAGGCAGCTGCTAAGTGGTTGCTAGGCAGTTGCTAACGTTTTCCAGGTGGTTGCTAAGTGGTTGCTAGGCAGTTGCTAACGTTTTCCAGGTGGTTGCTAGGCAGTTGCTAAGTGGTTGCTAGGCAGTTGCTAAGTGGTTGCTAGGCAGTTGCTAACGTTTTCCAAGTGGTTGCTAGGCAGTTGCTAAGTGGTTGCTAGGCAGTTGCTAACGTTTTCCAGGTGGTTGCTAAGTGGTTGCTAACTGGTTGCTAGGCAGTTGCTATCATTTCTAAAGTGGTTGCTAAGTGGTTGCTAGGCAGTTGCTAACGTTTTCCTAGTGGTTGCTAAGTGGTTGCTAGGTAGTTGCTAACATATTCCAGGTGGTTGCTAGGCAGCTGCTAAGTGGTTGCTAGGCAGTTGCTAACGTTTTCCAGGTGGTTGCTAAGTGGTTGCTTGGCAGTTGCTAACGTTTTCCAGGTGGTTGCTAGGCAGTTGCTAAGTGGTTGCTAGGCAGTTGCTAACGTTTTCCAAGTGGTTGCTAGGCAGTTGCTAAGTGGTTGCTAGGCAGTTGCTAACGTTTTCCAGGTGGTTGCTAAGTGGTTGCTAGGCAGTTGCTAACGTTTTCCAGGTGGTTGTTAGGCAGTTGCTAAGTGGTTGCTAGGCAGTTGCTAACGTTTTCCAGGTGGTTGCTCAGTGGTTGCTAGGCAGTTGCTAACGTTTTCCAGGTGGTTGCTAAGTGGTTGCTAGGCAGTTGCTAACCTATTCCAGGTGGTTGCTAGGCAGTTGCTAAGTGGTTGCTAGGCAGTTGCTAACGTTTTCCAAGTGGTTGCTAGGCAGTTGCTAAGTGGTTGCTAGGCAGTTGCTAACGTTTTCCAGGTGGTTGCTAAGTGGTTGCTAGGCAGTTGCTAACGTTTTCCAGGTGGTTGCTAGGCAGTTGCTAAGTGGTTGCTAGGCAGTTGCTAACGTTTTCCAAGTGGTTGCAAGGCAGTTGCTAAGTGGTTGCTAGGCAGTTGCTAACGTTTTCCAGGTGGTTGCTAAGTGGTTGCTAGGCAGTTGCTAACATTTTCCAGGTGGTTGCTAGGCAGTTGCTAAGTTGTTGCTAGGCAGTTGCTAACGTTTTCCAGGTGGTTGCTAAGTGGTTGCTAGGCAGTTGCTAACGTATTCCAGGTGGTTGCTAGGCAGTTGCTAAGTGGTTGCTAGGCAGTTGCTAACGTTTTCCAGGTGGTTGCTCAGTGGTTGCTAGGCAGTTGCTAACGTTTTCCAGGTGGTTGCTAAGTGGTTGCTAGGCAGTTGCTAACGTATTCCAGGTGGTTGCTAGGCAGTTGCTAACGTTTTCCAAGTGGTTGCTAGGCAGTTGCTAAGTGGTTGCTAGGCAGTTGCTAACGTTTTCCAGGTGGTTGCTAAGGTGTTGCTAAGTGGTTGCTAGGCAGTTGCTAACGTTTTCCAGGTGGTTGCTAAGGTGGTTGCTAAGCAGTTATTAGGTGGTTGCTAAGCCCTGGCTGGGGTGCCGGGGTGTCCAAACTTTTGACTGATAGCTGCTCCATACAGCAGCTCCTCCATACACTCACAGTACTGGAGGAGCAGGGGAGAGAAGGGGTTCCGTGCGCAGAGCTGCTCGTGTGTGAGATGGAACTCTGGGCCCCCCATTCATTTCTATGGGAAAACTTCGTACGACATTTGTACGAAAACCGTACGACGTATCGTCGAAACGTTAAAATTTTCGGAAAGAACGCGGTAAGTTCTATAGACCGTCCGATTTTTGTCTTTGTATGTCAAAAATTGTTACCTACACAAACGTTCAAAGTTGTCCCCCATTCATTTCCTATGGGAAAAAAAAGCGTACGTTTACGAAGTTTTTACGAAAACCGTACGATGTATCGCTTAAAAAAGCACAAGCAACCTAATCGGGTATAGGTCCTACGATACTGCAAAATTTCGTGATTCTACGTCAAAAGCCCTAGGAGGAGATGCGTATAGAAATTTGAGCGCGGAATAATAATAATAATAATAATAATAATAAGAAGATTACGAAGAACAGTAAGTTGGCTTTTCCAAGCCAACTTAATAAGATTACGAAGAACAGTAAGTTGGCTTTTCCAAGCCAACTTAATAAGATTACGAAGAACAGTAAGTTGGCTTTTCCAAGCCAACTTAATAATAAAATGGAATAAGAAGATTACGAAGAACAATAAGTTGGCTTTTCCAAGCCAACTTAATAACCAAAGAAAACACCAGTATAACCAATTAACTACATGGCTGTAGGGAAATAACACTACAGTCAGCTCAGGTTTAAATACTGGTTTCAAGTCCAAACCATGGCATTGGGACATAGATAATGTAAGATTTTTCAACAAAACCATTAGCACTTTATTTTTTAGGAATAGCATTTTCTATGACTTTTAAAATGATAATATAAGAGGATTTACCTGTGATGCAGCATTAGGAATGCTTTTTTCCAGTTTTAATGCTACACCTTCATGATTAAAGGAGAACTCCGGTGTAAAATGGACTTTTGGTGTAGTAAAACATGATATAGAGTACTATATTTTGTTGAATAGCCCACCTTTGCTTTCCCGCAGCTTTCAGAGGTCCAGTAATTTTGTCGTTTTTGCATGGCACTCTTTACCATCAGTATATACTGTAACAAATACTGTATTTATATATTGTTTGTGTGTACTACACAATTGGGACGCAGCCATAGAATCACTGAGATGTGAAAGATGTAAAACATAACCTAAATCTGGCCTGCATCTGCATGATTTTATGCATTGCACTGATGGAGCATGATTAGCTGATTAGATGAGTGAGTGCTGAGTTGCATGATTGAGTAGGTGTACATGTGTTCTCTTGCTTTAATTAACACCGTGTTTTTTGTCTCCCTTGCAGATGCAGAAGAGGCTGCAGCAAATGGGAGGAGTACAGACAATAGACAGAGTAAGTTAATGAAGAGTTGACATGCTGCTGAGGAATGGATTTTTCAGGCAGGCGTAATAGAAACGCAGCTTCTGTGTGTCACTGTGTTTCGTCAGAATACCCCAGACCCACAATCAGTCAAAACCCGTTCAAAAAATGCATTTCACTGTTCCACGCTTTCACTGTTCCACGCGGCAGCTGCGGTGCTAGAAGTAATAAGGACATGCTAAGTACGCTAAGCTCCTTTGTAGCACTGTTTTGCCTTTTTTCCTTCCATTCTCCTCCACCCTGGTGATTTGCTCACTCCAGGCAATGTGTGCTTTGTCTTCGGTATATTCTACTGAGCTGCATAAATAGATTTCATTCTCAATTGGTCCCTCGGTGTCACAGTGGAAAGATACTTGGACAGAAAACAGGGGGAAATGGTTTTATGTTGGTACTGCTAAAGTGCTAAATCACAGCTGCTGCGCGGAGGATTTCAGTGTGTTTAAGGGTATGTTTTTTTGGAAAAAAATTCAAGTGCTGGACTTCAGCACAAGTCTTCAGCACAGCTCGTGAAAATTCGCCGTCAACCACCTGGACAAGGTGGAAGGTCTGTTAAAACTTCACAGTTATGTTTCCAAGGTGTTTCTTTTTTTGTCCAGCAGCCAATGACATGTCACAGCTAGTGTAATGGGAACACTTAAAATGGAATTTTTCTCAGATACTTTACATTTTTTTCTCTTTCTTTGATAAAGCCGGACTGCAGCTTTATCGCAGACACAGTTAGGAAGGGTTTAGTGTTGCCGTGAAATCCACACTTCAATGACACTGACAGGAGGCAGGACAATGAGTCACTTATGACAGCATCTCACCAGTGACCCGCAATGCGGCTCTTTTAGTGTGAACTTCACCAGCTGGCCGCCTGCGGAACAGAAGAGATGAAATGTGCTGTTCCGCCGCTCTCAGTCGAGGTACTGATGGACCCTTTTAAGAGCAGAACTGCGGCTGAGTAAAAACACAAAGCTTGCGGCTGATGTCATTTCACAGCTGTTTGCTCAATTAGACCCTGTGACGGCACGGCCCGTCCGCGCCTTGCAGCCCATTTGCTCTGAAGAATCAGGACTCGTCCCTGTGGCGAACGCATGGGCCGTGTTTTCATTTCGGTGCCAGATGCCAAGTGACCTTGCATGAGTGCCGGTTCAGAAGACGTGGCGTCAGTCATCACATTGTTAGGTCGTAGTGGTGATCTACCCCCTTTGTTGCTGTTCGTCTATCAGTTCCCCTCATAGTCGTGGTCCATTTTCCCCTCTCTGGTATCTCTGTGATAAACAGAAAGCTTTTGCAGCTGCCGATATGTTTTCCCTTTTGTCATTTTAAAGGCGCCCCTGTTTAACATTGATCTTTCATCGGCGAAAACTAAGGATTTTGTCCGTAAGCTTGTGGTTTCAGCCGTCAATCAGCCAATTTATGTGACCATTGGAATGTTTATGTGCCATTAGCTCCTTTGGTCCTTAAGTCTTTCACAGTTTCTCAGGTTCTTATATACTTTTTTTTCAGCCTGCATTATTAGCTGGTGAACATTATATTAATTTCACTTTCGTTACTCCTTCTGTTATAAGGCCTACTGGATGTCAAAAGGCTGAGGTCAGTTGTGTGTCATAGCTCACCAATTTCTAAAGACGTTTCAACACAATGAGGCGCTGAGTGAGCAAGTTCTCTTTTTTTTCAAGCCTCAGAAAGATATGCGCCACATGGAGCTTAGCTGGCAGGGCCCTCGGTTATTGAGTTTTGACAATGTGTGCCAGCAGGGCTTTACCCTCAACAGGTGTTTTACATTCTGCCAGTACTCCTAAGGGTGGCCTGAGGACTGTAAATCGCCTAATACAATGTTCAGGAGACTGTGAACTAACAAAGGTTTGATGCCTCAGTCAAGAATCAAGAAACACTGCATCTGGCAGGCCAGAATTTGGCACTGCACAATAGCACAATAAAGACCTTGAAACAGCAGTACAGCAGCAGCCACTGAAACCTGAATCTACAATTACCTATCTCTCTGAGGGTAAACTCGAGGGTTGATTCAGTCCTGGAGAAACCGTGATGCTGTTCTTGGCAATTGGGGGTTTTAACAGTGCGCTCTCCTGGTTGTGTTGCTTTATCAGCAGTCTGGCATGACTTTGCCTTGCGAGTTCTCCGCCGTTTTCCTCCTATCATCAACTATTCCGCACATTCTCAATGGAACGTCAACGAGATGATAAGAGGCAAACTGCAAACTGTCAATGTTGACTTGATTAGGGAGCACAACCAAGGTGGAATATGTAGCGCGAGCAGACACGCCTCAACAATCCCCGTGAATATCTCAGCACTAAATCAAAACGCAGCTGCGAGAAACTATCGGCAGCACCTGAGTCCCAAACAAGGGCTGATTTTATTATTATTTTAATTATCCACTTTTCATTGCTTTTCCCTAGGCTTACTGGGAGCCAGCGCCGGCGGAAGGCATGGCAGTGTGAGGGAGGAAACGCGTGTCTTGTGTGAGGATACCCCCCAGTGATTCTGCAGCAGGTACAATGACTGGCATGTATGAAATTTCTCTTATTAAAGTCAATACATATACATATTTCTGATGCATAATTTATACCAGCTTCTGTAGCATTAGCGCCAACACTGGAGAATAGCTTCACAGACTTCCTGCTCTTGAATCACCTTCAAAGTGTTTAGCAGAAGCATCACGTTTTGAGATGGAATTCAGGGAAGCTTGCAGCAAATACTAATTCGAGTGTAAATGTCCCAAATGTAGATTTTTGTTAGATGGTTGACCAAGGTTACTAAATATTTTAAATTAGGTACATCTTACTTTGTTACAGAATTTTATTTTATGACTAGTTTTATAGTTATATGGAATGTGGAAGTGTTTATAAAAAAGGTTTATATTGTACTTATACTGCAAGGTTTGGTAGATTGGTGGTTTGCAGTTACTGTTTTTAAACTGTTCCTAAGCACAAACTGTCCAGATCCTTCAAATGAAGGGGAATGTGTTTAAAAGCTGTTTGCACTTAAGTCCAAAGCCAAAACAATGTATGTTCTCATCCCTAATTTGATGTAGGTGCCTGACAAAGGGTTAATGGGCCAAAACAACTAAATTAAAAAAGTCAACATTTTTGGTTCCTATCATCAAAACTGTGGCCGCGCTGTTGAGAATATTGCGCATTCCTCTCTAAAGCGCACCATCTGGCCAGGCAACAGACAAAAGTTTTCTTTCATATTGGATGTTTATTGTTCTGAGAGATTGATGTCGTTAATATCGGCCTTCAGAATGACAGATTATCATCACTAGTTAATCAGCGCTATTAGGAGATAAATATCGGTAATTTAATCAGTACAGTAATTTCTTTTGCAATAATACGATTTACAAATGTAAGTGATTAAGTAATTAGCTTAGATCTCTCCAGATCACAATCCCTTAGAGTTCGTAGCGTCTGGTTTTCTAAAGATTACAGCGGTTAATTTAAGTCCCCCCTTCCCTTTCCTCTTTTCTTTTTTTTTTTTTTTAGCGAATGAGGATCATTTGTTGTTGGCCGAAAACACAAAGCCCTTTACAAATGTTTCCCCCCCACCCCGCCCACCACCTCCTTAAAAGACCACTTTCACTCTCTCTCTTACTCTCTTTCTCACTTTTTTTTTTTTTTTTTTTTTTTTTTTCAGAAAGTCCACCACTTTCCCAGTGATGGTGGACATGTTACACAAGTGCTGCTCACAAGGGAAATAAATGCCTTACATTAAATTCAATTGAAAAATTATGTGCAGTTGATAAAATAAAGCCTGGCTCTGGGCTGGCATATCTAAACAGCTATCAAGGATCCCTTTGTTGCTCCGCAAGCACTCGCCCCTAGGCTAGTCCTGGCTTCGACATTTTAACTTATACCCCTTTATTTACAAAGTAATTTGTCGGTTAGTGTTAATTTCCTAAATGCGACATAAAAGGAGCGCAGCGGAGAGGGAGAAGGGAGGGGGGAGAGAAAATTTGGAGGAGAAAATCATAAAAACAGCCGAGAATCAGGCAAATTGCTTCCATGTGTGCCCTGCTGCCGGGGCCAGGCACGGCGTAGTTGTTCCTGACCCTCCGAGCAACGGCCGATTCTGTTTGAAAGGCGCAGTTCTTTAATGAAGGCCTAATTTTTATTGCCACTCCATTGACTTCAAAGCAGTTCAGGTTGCCAAACATAATTCCACTGGAGGTATTTTCAGGTGCACTGCAAATAGTTCATAAATAATTTCCCCATTAGGTGAGTTCTCCCTGAGTGCTGCACGTTTTTTGGGGTGAATGTTTTGACTGTTTGGTCTCCAGGCCTCTCTCTGGACCTCTGCTCAGAGCTTAAAAAGGAGTCAAATGCCACTTAGTTGCTCTGTGACTTCTCTGTTGCCCCTTCGTTGCCCCACAGAGGAGGCTGCAGAGTCACCCTTGTCACTCATGTGCTGAGAGGCTGCAGCGAGAAGTCTCCATTAGAGGATTAGAGAATTAAAATAAATCCGAGCCGAGAGGGCTAATGGTCGATGCCTTATTGCACATGACCAGGCTGCCACTTCGAATGGGTTCTCATAGGAGCGGCAGGATGAAATGCAAGACTGAGTTTTGTCTGCTCCAGGCAGGCCGGCAACTTTGAGCAGGTCCCCCTGACCCGAAGTGTAATGATGAATTATTGCTTTGTTACAGAATCGTGCTCTACACATGTGGAATCAGCCGCGCAGGCTTTGTGCTGCAGTAAGTAATGAAAGCTGTTGAGTCGGACTCGTGTTTTCAGTGTTTGTTATGACTGTAATCGAAGTGGACAGCATTGATGTCACAAGCATGTGTGCATATTAACCTCATTCAGTAGATTCCTTTATTTGATTGCATTTACAGTGAAATCTATTCAGGCTAAAAGGTAAATCAGTCTGAAACAAATACTTAATTTTCTGTACACAGTCAAATATATTGTATATTATACTGGGGGACATAAAGAAACAACTTATTTAAAAAAAGACTAAAATACTATAAAAGACTTTTGTTAAATTTGGCCCACACACATACAGTTTCTGCTAAAAATGAAAATCTTAACTTGGTTAAAATTCAAACACCTACTATGTGTGAACAGCTTGCCTCTTAGATGGGGCTAATTGTATCAGACATCTAGATGCAATAGCCTTTAAAAAGTCTAAAAGAATAAATCAATGAACACACAACAAATTCAAACCAGATTTGTGTTGGAACTGGACAAGCTTTCCAAATTAAATAAATAAATAAACGAAATGAATCATAACAAATATGAGGTTGACATGAATGAAACAATTTTTGAACAAAGTAGAACAAAGTTGAGCAGCATATAAAACCAATGCAAGAAATAAAATGAAAAAATGTGTGTGTGCATATTAGACTTATTCAATAGATTTATTATATTATTTATTTGATATATATATATATATATACTTTTTTTTCAGGCATATATATTTTTTAGGCTAAAGATAAACAGGTGTAAAAAAGTACAGTCCTTTTCTCAATACAGACAAATACAGTACATTGTATTTTGGACAGAGGAAAAGCAGGACTTAATCTCCCATGGGGCATGGTAAGAGTCATGTGACAGGAAGTTGTATATTTGTGTATAGCTTGTCAGTTTATATGACTTTATCACTCACTTTTGGCATATCCCTTCAATCTGCATTTATTCTTTACATTGTGAAAAAAGTTATGATGAAAGGACCAATAAAGTAAAGTTGGCCATGACAACTATATTTTATATTATAACATATTATATTATTACATATACAGCATATATACAGCATATATATATATATATATATATATATATATATATATATCATGTATGGGAGAAACTCATTAGATAATGTGTAGTTGTAAAACTGCTTTAAAGCTAAACTAAATTTGTTGAAGGCAATACTTAAACCTGGCTAGCTCTTTCTGAGCTATTTACATCCTTTAAAGTGGGCACTGCTTACTGGCACCAAGAATGCAATTAAAACAATTGAGCTGTAATTATATGACTTCATAAATATATATCTTATGATTCAGAGTGGAAAAAAAAACCATGTATGATGAAAGTCTTCAGGTCGGCAGGGTAAACATTAGGAAATATCTGCCCAGATGTTTTTGGCAGATAAATATGAATGCATAGAACCTTTGTACCACACAGTTTAATGAGAAATGCACTGGGATTTGTGGGATTAGTGCTGTGTCGGTTATGAACGTGCACGCATCAGGAATGTTGTGGATCAGTCTGTTTATTTCTCACATTCCAAGAAAGTTTTTTTTTTTTTTTCTTTTACTTCTCACTTCATCTACAAGACTAACCCGTTTTAATATATTCTCTTTTTATTGCAAATAGTGAGGATATTAAAAATGCATACTTCATCTTTTTCCCGTCAATTTGAGATTTTAATAGATTTTGAAAGGCTCCCAGATGCAGGCAATCAAAGTCTTAATTTAACACAAACTAACAATAAAAGGAATAATGGCATCAAAGCACATGTGTTTCGCATTGCGCCACATTCTGAATGAATTATATGTATCTTGTGAGGCCATGCCTTGACTTAGCAAGCCATTAAACAAGGTTTGCCTTTCTCCAATGCTTTGTGGAGAACTTCATAAAAACTATGAACCTTTTGATAGGTAATAACATGGAGGAAGTCAAACCCACATGCGACGGCGATTTCTGGTGTGAACTCGGCCTCAAAAATACATTTCAGCAATACACCAGCCTAAGTGCCTATTACTGAGTTCTCTTTTTTTTCTCGTTGTGTTTAAAATATTGTTATTGTTCTGTAATTTCATTTCTGTCCCCGTGGCGGACTGCAGGCTTTGAGAGGCGAAAATGGAAGGCTTGTTTTATTGTAACTAGAACAGTATTTGGTGAAAAAATGCAGTGATCATTGTACACATGACATGTTTAATGTGAAAACAGGCCATAAATCATATCGAAAGTGTAGCTTTATGATGGCGCTGCTACCTGCTTCTGGATTGCAAATCAGATTCATATTGAAATCAGATTAAACTTGTTTGAGCTTAGAATGGTAAGGACCTCCCTCTTTTTTTCAGAGCTTGTGTATTCATCACTGGACTCACATGGAGGTTTTGTAAGTGTTCAGACTTACTTATTATTTACAACGTATTTCAAAGAACACCTTGGTTGAAATGAGTTTTTCCTGTGCTTGGTTATATGAGGAGGTGTTTTTTATCTCTCTGTATATTTTTCCTTTAATGTCTTTTGTCAGGGGTGTGACCTACATCACACCCATACACAAACCTACGTGTTATGAGCCTAATAAATGGAGATATACTGTGACATGAGGGTTACCTCAAGTCCAAACCCATCTTAACCCCCATAAAGTGGCCTGGTCTACTAACCTCATGTCGCCATGAATGCCACTCATCAGCCCCAATAAACTTTACCGCCACGGTCTCCAAGCCAGACAGATAGAACAAGGTAATTTCCTTCCTCGTGCTGCCTGGTCTCTCTGTGTGTGTGTGTTTGTGTGTGTGTGTGTGTGTGTGTGTGTAAAGTGCCAATGCCTCTGGATCCTGAATCCGACCACACTGAGGCTGCACTGTTTCTAGAGAAGGATCTTGTTTTTCCACGTCCGTCTGATGTTTAAGATCAGATCAATACACTCGAGACTGATGTTTGCCGTGATTCATGACTACGGCTAGCCTAATTTCTCTAGACACACAAATCTTAATTAATGAGTTGTTATGAGAGCAAAGAGAGCCCTGGGTATCTGTTAAACACACACCCGGGTCAGGTTAATGAGTTCTCTCCGCAGACACACTGTGTCCTTTATGGGCTCGGCTCTGGCCTACGTGCCTCCTCTGGGTGTCGACAGAACGGGCTCCTTGCTGGGTTCTCCTGGAGGGCTACTCCGGCTCCCCAGGGACCGCCGAAGCCCTCAGCTCCATTCCTTTAGAGCAGCCACAGGAAATGAGAGCTTGACCCCTACTTCAAGAGGAATAAGGGCCATCTGAGCCCATTTGGTAGTGGGAGAGAAAGCATTTATCTTTCTCACAGCCAGTGGGATTGTTCTGGCACACGTTTTGAAGTATATGAATATGTGGCACACTTTAAGTTCTGATCCTAATCCGTACCAGAGAAACCTGGAACGTTCCCAGATGTCGCAAGTGCTAAATTCTACAGCGAGTTCTTCAGACTCTGTAGTTTAATATAAATCTTAAGTATCCGCCCAAAAAAACAAGTGAAATCGATTTCTCATTGTTCGCTTTGTACGGCGACTGCAGTGTAGCACAGGGACCACTATTCCCAGGCCTGCTTCATTACCATAAATCATGTTTCTGAATGAAATCTCTGGTTCAAAGTCATTTTTAAAGTTCCAAGGCCCTACGTACAAGACGGCTTGCCGAATTGGAGCAACACATGCTCTGCCCAGTCGTAATTAATCTGAAAAGATCACTCATTTAGGCAGCCGCATCAAACACTTCACTCCCTAAAATATCTCCTTCAGATTTTCTAACGCTTTCTAATCATAAATAATCACACAAAAAGACACGCAATTAGATTACTCTCCAATGTCTTGGAATTATGTTGAGGAAGAAAAGAAAAAAAATCCTCTGGTCTTTCTCTAACTAGTCAGGCTATAGCGTAATTGCTCTCCAGTGACTTTGATAGTAGTTTTAAGCTGGAGGTTTAACTTCTTATTAGGGAGCTTCTTTATGAGTGTGAGCACAGATGAACCAATTTCAGATTTCAGAATCAGAGGGACTGAAATGAGAGATGTGAACACTGGGTGCCATGGATTTCACAGGCCCTTATTTTATTACCGCCTTCAAGAGATATACAGAATTTACGGTACTGACTAATTTTAGGCATAATGATCTTTAATGCTTCAACATAATGACATTTTGGTTGGGCTTTGATGAAAATGAAGTCCTAAATAATTGATATGTCACGCATTTCATGTTTTTTAGAGGACACATTTTCTCCATCCTTTATTAATCTCCACTGTAACATTACTGTATCATTTTGACAGGATTGTGTTATAAGCTATATTTCAACTAAACAATTAATTTTTTTTTTCCATCGTTAGTTAGAAAATAAAGAACTTTCTGTTTCTTCACTAATGACCTTTTCTTGTGGAAGGTTGTGCTTGGATGTTCTAGCGCGTTCCTTTGGTTTTCAGTATGATTTCTCAATATGGCTGAGAATGTTATGTCCTCAGAAGTCGCTGGTAGAGTAATTGGAACTTGTGAGGTTCCTCAAGGTGGTAAGGGCATTATTTTGAAGTGAAAGGCATGCCTACCCAAAGCCACGTCTTTGTTTCTTCTTCCGCCAACTGAGATTACCGCGCGAGGAGTTTTTCCCCCAGTGAAAGAAATTGCATTGACCTCTTCTATCTATTGCTTCCATATGCAAGCAGTTATCTCTCTTGCAAATGGAAATGAGACCCAAAATTGCAACAAATGGGTCCATGCCACTGAATGCAGATGTTCCCCCTTTTTGCGCAGAGTACACATGCCTCATCAAATTAACTTTAACCCCTCCGTCGACAGAACAGACATCTCCTTTAAAGCCTCCACTTGCCCCAATTTGTTTGGAGTTGGTCCTGGAAGCATGACTGGATCTCACAGCGCAGTAAATAAGTTGTGATCGTATTAAACACCTGGTGAACAGTGCTCTCCCAGGGCTTTAGCGGGCAGAGGGGTCCCTCGTGTCCAGCGGCCCACCGAGTTCACCCCGTTTCGCAGGCTGTGGCTGGGAGAAAGCTGGAGGCTTGAGGAAAACCACCTGTTGGTGAGGCAGAAGAAGGATGAAAGTGGTCAGCTGGGTGGAAAGAGGCCAGGGGGATCCCAACAGGTGCTTCCTCCACTCAGAGCTGGGAATGCAGAGCTCTAATATATGGAAATAGGCGCAGGAACTCTCTCACGTTAGCTCCTCGCTGCCCGGAGTATAATGAGGACGCCTTATAAAACAGCCCTGAAGATAATTTGCCAAATTGGTTAAATGTAGCTCAGAGCCCTGCGTGTTAATGGCTTCTATTCAGACCGGTCTCGGGTCACCGCAGTCACTCGCTAACAGAAGAGACAAAATGCTTCTTAGATGGTTGATGTCTCTACCCTGCAGTTTACCTCACAGAGCCTCTTTAACAGGGTTGCTCAATTCATTTTACACTACTCTAAAGCATTAAATCAAATCAGGCCACCGTATATATGCTGGCAAGCGAGCGCTCAGTAAATCCGGGGCCTGAGCCTAATCCTTGTTAAGTTACTGGTGCCCTGCGTTGCCTGTATCCGTGTAAGACTTTATATTATTACAATCAGACCCTGCCCTAGTAAAGCCATAATTCATCCTCATGACCTGCTACACAGGAAGTATCTGCTCTTTTTCCAGCTCAGGTCCTTCCCACTCTCCCACCGGAGTTGCAGTACACTCCCACCCCCCCTCCCAAGTACTAACTGTTTCTAACCCTATCATTTATAAAACTGTCAGCCTAATACACACAACTGTTATATGCATGTGAAAAACATGCAGAATTGGAACATACAGGTGCTAACTTATTTCACTTTGGGTTTTCCTGCCTGTGGTAATGAAGAGCAGGTGAGGAGCGTAGCTTTAATCAGGCCTGGAGTGGGCAGCGTGGAGATTTGCAGCTTGCTGAAAGGCATGCCGTCCACATGGGGTTCATTAGGGGGTTAGAGCGAAATCAGTCAGGAACAATTGTTTTCCCACTCCCCCTGCTCAAGTGGAATAACTTACACATCGGCTGAAAGATGCCTGACTCTAAAGCCATCAGACCTCTACTAGAAAGCCGCTCGTAATGAGACGTGAGAGCTTTCTTTGAGGACGCTCTCCGGCCTTTATGTGGTTCTCATATTAGTTCCGAGCGCTCTGTCCAGCAGCCTCTGTCCAGTGCAAATTGTTCTCTCAGACTTTGTGCTCGACTTGTTGCCAGTTTTTGAGTACACTCTTAAAAATAAAGTTTCTTGGCTTGAATACGTAGTTCTGTAGTTTTAACCTCTTTAGCCTCTAAAGCTCATATAAGCTCATAGACTCATATAACTATATATAATATAAGAGTAGCTCATTCAGTCTCCATTGTGTATGGATAATAAACCTTAGAGTGTAATAAACTTTACTTACCCTAAAAGGGTGAATGGTTCAAAGGCAGTAATTCTATGCTATACAGAAATATATATTGGGACACCTGTTTATTCACAGTTTTTTCAGACAAGCGTCAATGTCAATGCTTTCTATTACATTTTAGATTTTAGATCATTGCTATTAGAAGTTGATCACATCATTCAGATCAGAATGTTAGAATGTCACCAAAAGCCAACCTCATCTCCAAGCCTCCAACTTGGACTCTTCATACCCTTCTAGACCACCCTTGGCATTAGGCACAGTGCCAATAGCTGTTTAATGTTCATCTGCTCTATGGAGTCAGATATTGGACATACAGAACCAGTCATCCCCTAGACATGGATTAAGCTTAGTCATGCACTTTATTTTCCTTTCAATGGAAAATCTACAATTTAAAAATGTGTAGTCTAGACTAGGCTTGTTCGATAATTTATGTAGAATCTCCATAAATCAAGACAACTCAAGACAATATCTCGTAGATATTAAAAAAAAAGAATCTGTATATTATCTAAATTGGGTTCCAATATTGTTTCATGCCAAATAACCCCTTTTCAGTACTACATAGAATCATTTTTATTTAGAATTTAGTTTAAAAAGGTTGCGTGATGTAGGAGCTTTATCATGTGTTGTCAGTTTATTAAGCTTTAAAAAGGGTTCTTCACACACACACACACACACACACACACACAAATCAAATGCAACAATTATTATTTGCTCAAAATATCATCATCCCCTGAAAGATTCTTTAGCATACAAAAAAAGCGTCTCCTCTTCATGTGAAAGGATCAGGTGTTGTGTAAGGTTTTCGTATAATGAATCAGTTTTTTGGTGCGCCTGAAGGGAGAGCCATAAAAATCAGCCCATAATTTATGTAGCGCTAGGGAGGAATAAATGCTCATTCTCACAAATTACTATGACTGTCTCAGACAAATGAGAAAATAAGTAAAGTTTGCTCCAGACATAAATGTACTGTATGACTAATGTAGAGCTACAGCGCAGAATGGAAATGATTCCCTCTCCATGTGCTCTGATCTTGAGAGTTTGTGACTTGTTGGCGATCATTTGAAGCTGAGCAAGTTAAAAATATCAGCATAAATTCACATTTGATGGATAGATAAATCAGGCTCGATGCGAGATGTAATATATCATAGCCCTGCCGTTCCGCAAATGGCTGCTGTTTGTGGAGGTTGATAGTGTTTGGTAAACATATGGGATCCTGTTCCATTTGGAAAACTCAAACCCTTACCCACAGCGGCTTTAATTCTATTTGACTTCTGCGTGTTTTTTTCCTGTCCGAATGTATGGTTCTGGTAAATGTATGTGTGTGCTAAAGACGTGTCAACAGAGTTGAGCAATTACATTTGTTTACTTATTTGTGAAAGGCATGAAAATGCACATTCACTGCTGGAATGTTAGTGCAAACAGAAATCTGTGAATTAGACATGCAGATCCTGGTTGAATGTCTAAAAATATCGCGAGTACGTCACAGTGGGAGTATCGTGAGGTGTTGTGTTTTAGACAGGCAGATCCTGGTTAAACATCTATAAACATCGCCAGCTCTTATGATTGGATTTATCTTCAAGAGTTTTGTTTTAGACATTCAAATCCAGGTTGAACATCTGGAATCATTGCAAGAAACCCACTACTAGACTGATATGTAATGTGTAACATGCATTAGACATGCAAATCCAGGTTGAAAATCTAAAAAAAACGTCTAGAGAAATATTGTAGACTATTGCAGATCCAGATCAAGCATCTAGAAACATTGCTAGAACCTCAATATTAGACTGACATGTTGTGTTCTAAATATGAAGCTAAGCAAGTTATTTGTTGTACATCTAAAGACATTGCTAGAACCTCATTATTGGTATGTGTGTTGTGTGTGTTGTGTTTTAAACATGCAGATCCAGATTCAACATCTAGAACCATTGCAAGAACCCCACTTCTGGACTCATATGTAATGTGTAACATGCATTATACATGCAAATGTTTAATGCAAATCTAAAAAACATTGATAGAACTCAATTTTTGTACTAATGTGTTGTGTTTTAGACATCTAAGACCTTGGCTGAACATCTAGAAACATAATTAAAAAAAATATGCTTCAGACATGCAGATCTTGGTTGTGCATTAACAGACATTGCCAGAACTTCACTATTGAACTGATGTGTTGTGTTTTAGACATGCAGAGCCAGACTGAACTTATGGAAACATTTAGAATAATTTACTACTGCTAGACAGATATGTAATATGTAATGTGTAACATGCATTATACAGGCAAATCTTGACTGAACATCTAAACACATTAGTAGAACCCTAATATTATACTAATGTGTTGTGTTTTAGACATCTTGGCTGAACATCTATATGTTTCTATATATTTTTTTTTAAATATGCTTCAAACATTCAGATATTGGTTGTGCATTTACAAGCATTTCATTATTGAACTTCAGAACTTCACTATTGGACTAATGTGTTGTGTTTCAGACATACAGATCATCTAAACATCTAGAAACATATATATATATATATTAAATATATATTTAAATGTGCTTCAGACATGCAGATCTTGGTTGTGCAATAATAAACATTGCTAGAGCTTTCAAACTATTGGACTAATGTGTTGTGTTTTAGACATGTAGATCTTGGCCGAACATCTATATGTTTCTATATTTTTTCAAAATATGCTTCAAACATTCAGATATTGGTTGTGCTTTAACAAACATTGCTAAAACTTTCAAACTATTGGTCTAATGTGTTGTGTTTTAGGCATGTCAGTCCTAACAACTTATTGAAACATTTAGAATAATATTTCAGACATGTAGATCTTGGTTGATCACCTAGAATCTTTGTTATTACCAAATTTTTGGACTAAATTGTTTTGTTTTAGACCAACAGGTCCAGTTGAACATCTAGAAATGTCGCTACCATCTCTGGACTGGAGCAGTTTGTTGTATTTTAGAGCTTTTGTGGTCTAGAGAACCCTATTGTCATTCTTATTCTTGGCTAGAACATTCACTATATGCATTATACTGTACTTTTCCAGCTTTTCCTCGCATGGCATTTGCCATTCACCATTTTTCTCCCCAAAAAAATCTCGCAAATGCATACCAAGCAGTCCCTGTGCTTTCCCATTTGCTTCCTAAGGCACAGCACAGCCCGCACCTTGCTCTGCGAGGTTTTGCATGTTTTGCATTCAGCAGTGGAGCTCTGAAACCGCTGCCGTTTGGGCTGAACTTTGGGATGGGATGCTCGGAACTTCACTGAAACTTTGGGCTCACCTTAGGACTGAACTTTAAGGTGATCGAGAAGGGAGGGCAGATAGAGGTGGATAATTCCGAGGTAATAAAGCCGGCGAAGAGATATTAAATTTAATCTAGTCGGCCGTGGCACAGAGTGAACTTTGGAAGGTCATCGGCAAGTAAATGGAAGGCATCGTTTCGCATAACGCTCCCCACCTGATCTGTGACAACACCACTTAGCATGTCACGCCGCTGACAAGTGGGCATCAGCTCCCATTACGGCTGCCCACGTCACAGGTGTCAGGCAGCTTTTCAAACCACCAGGCTTGCCAGGCCGAATGAAAGCCAGTGACAGACACGGTTACTGTCATAGGACAGACTGGGACTCCGTGTGACCCGTACCCATTAGAACTAAGAAAACAGTGCGAGGAGGAAGAGAGCTGTGGGAGAAAAAGATACAATAATAAAGTTTCATTTGGGTAGTCTCTCAAAGAGCCCGGGGACAATTAAGCTCCCCATTTTCCCTGCCCCTATAGGCCTGGGCTCAGGCAGTTAGGTCGTTTCAGAGACATCCTGCACCTGTAAAATTGCTGCACTCCACTGAATTACTGAGGGGGGTGCAGATCGGGAGAAGGAGGGGGGGAGGTCGGTGCGGGAGTGTGAAAATAATCTTGTCTTTAACCCCTGACCCCGGCGCAGTTTCAAAGTGTAAAACTGGTGGCGGTGGAAGGTGCAGCTGTACTTATGAAGAAGATGAAATGAGGGCGAGGAAAAACAATTGTCATGTGGACGTCTCTGTGCAGCTTTGAGTGAGAGGGGAACGGACAGCTGGCACACAAACCAATTATACCAATTGTATTGTCTTTGTAAGTTGGACACTGGGCCAGTTCAGCACTGTTAATTACCCGTACTATAGTAGTTCATTTTAAACTGATCACATAGAGGCCAGTCTCTTTTTTTCGTTTTTTTTTTTTTTTTGTATTGTTGTACTGCTGTTGTATACAGTACAGCGAAAATATATATAGCTCTGGAAAAAAATAACAGACCACTTAAAAATGATGAGAAATATAATCAAGAGCAAGATGGATGTTCACAAGCCATCAAAACAAGATGAACTGCTTGAAGCAGTGTGTAAGACTGGTGGAGGAGAACATGATGCCAAGATGCATGAAAACTGTGATTAAAAACAGGGTTGTTCCACCAAATATTGGTTTCTGAAATCTTAAAACTTCATGAATATGAACTTGTTTTCTTTGCATTATTTGAGGTCTGAAAGCTCTGCATTTTTCTTTTTGTTATTTCATCTATTTCTCATTTTCTGCAAATACATTTTTTGAATGGATTATAAATGACAATATTTTTTTTTTTTGGAATTTGGGAGAAATGTTGATTTTACTCAAACATATACATGTAAATAGCAAAAATCAGAGAAACTTAAACTCTTATTTTTTTTTCCAGAGCTGTATATATATATATATATATATATATATATATATATATATATATATTTATATACACACATTCACATACAAACATCCAAGCATCTAAAGCGCTGAGAGCATGCCTGCCTACTGCCAGTAGGTGCAGCTGTAGTTCAACACAGAAGCAGCCGGTGAGGAAAAAGAGGCCCAGCCACCCACACATGATTTCACTGAAGCCCCGCAGAGGCAGATTGAGCAGCATTTTCTCTGATTAGAAAGGGCTTCCCTCGCAAGCCTGAATACAGACTCATTCGAACATGATCAAAACCACTGGCATGTGGCACAGACAATGCCAGCGGTGCTTGATTAGCCAACCGTAGTGAGACGGGCTGCTCCAATAAAGACGCAGCTTTTGTTTAGCAGAGAGCTCAGAGGAGCGCATTCCCTCGCATCTGGATGAGGGATTTGTGTTTTTGCTTTGTACTTGTTGTGTCTCTGTATCCAAGGTGAAGTTAACTTGTGTCTGATTAGCCAAGCTTTGTCTTATGAAGAACCAATTACAGACAAAAGGCTACCGGATGCAAAAAAGAGCCAAAACCTGAGCAAACGCTAATTATTTTAATGTCTGGAAGGATGCCTTCCCAGTGCATTATATTTGACCTCATTTATAATATATGTTTGGAAGCTGTCCGGTTAAGGATCATAAGCACAGTAGCATGCATTACATGCAAAAGTGTTTTAGCAAGAATTTATGAAGCTGTAGTCAAATAATAAGCATACTTACTAACACTGCAATCAATTGTTGTTGATTTGCATAATTTAGCTTACAATAAAATCAAGATAAAAACTACAAGAGTTATATAAAAACTAAATGGCTTGTTTTTTATTTTAAGTTGTTAAATGCTTGAATTAGGAAATGCAGAAATAAAAATCCATATATAAATGCAATATAGATTTCTTGTTTTGTTAGTAAATTCTCTACTTATTTTAACTTATTTAAATTGAAACAATGAAATGAAAACATGTCATGTGAATTGGGATATACGGTATAAATAAGGCTTTACCACTATTATATATAACCGTATATGCCGAACTGAATTGAAACCTGATTTGAATAGTATGTACTTCAAATTGTAGAGTTCTGTTCTGCTTGTATATCAGCTGCACTTTACATTATACTGTAAAAATGGTCCATTGTAAATTTTACTTTATATGAAAATATCCATTGTTTGAAGCCTTGCTTTCCTTTTTTTTTTTACAATGTAATGTTCTGAGGAAATCTAATATAAAGACCCCCGTTTGGTCAAATTATTATTATTATATTGTTATTACATATATAATTATTTTACACTATTGCATATGAATGCACTGTGTTGTATTTTGCCAATTTGTGCCATTTTGTATATTTGGCAATATTGGCCTATTGTCACGCCTGGCCCTGTTTCCTGTCTGTCCTCGTGCCTGTGTTGTCCCACGTGACCCGTGCCCCTGTGTTCTGCCTGTGATTTTCCATTACCTCATGTCTCATTTGTAGCTCCACCCCTTCCCCAGGTGTTTCCACTCCCAGTGTGTTTCCTGTTATGTTAAAAAGACTTCCTCTGTTACTTGTCCTCTGTCGGTCTTTGCACTGTCTCCCGTTGTCTGTCTCTCTGCGTTTTTCTGTCTCTCTCTGCGTTTTCTATATCTCTCTGTGTTTCATTAGTCATTGCCCTAGGTCCTTGTTTAGTGTTTATCTCTGTTTGTTTCGAGTTCCCTAGTTTACTCCATTACCCTGTTTAGTGTATTCATCCTCTGTCTAGTTTAGTTTCTTGTTTTATTTTCTTGTATATATCCCTAGTTTATTCCCTTGCCCTGTTTAAGTTCATCCTGTCTAGTTTTATAGCCTCTGTTTCTTGTTTTTCTTTGTTTCTTGTTTACTTGTTTATTTGTTTATATTTATTTAATAAATTCGCCATACCTGCACATACGTCCGCCTCCTCGTCTCTCTGCCTGGGTCAACCCTGACAAAAAGACCGACCAAATGGATGTAGCAGAATGGCACGCTGCTCGGAAGGCGGACCTGGAGTTTCTCCGCCTCCTCGCCGAGCAAATCCGAGGAGATGAACCGCTCCCAGCGCCTTTCCTCGGGTTGGAGCCCGTCAGCCCAGCTTCAGTGGCACCCACCGAGACCCACAAGGGGATCCCGTGGACTGGCTCCAGGATGGCGATCCGCCATGCTCCATTCGGGACTCCGGCGTTGGAATCCCCGAGGCCCCAAGGACGCCGCAGGCCTCGGGGTAGACGTTTTAAGGGGTCCCGCCAGCCGGAGGAGGAGCCCGTTTCCGGGGAGGATTTTCTTGGGGGGGCGCTAGGGCTGTGTGCGGTCAGCCTCGATCCTCGCCCCGACGAGGACGGGGGTGGCATGGATGCAGGCTGTGAGGAGTCCTATTCCTGGGACTACTCCGATCTCCTCACACCTGCATCCAGTGAAGAGGAGTTTGAGGACTGCCCTCCTGCACCAGCCCGCCAGCCGCTACTTCCTCCTGCGGTAGCTGCCGATCCGCGCCCTGTGTCTTTCGCGGTGGCAGCCGAACTGCAGGCCGTGATTCCCGCGGTAGCAGCAGAACCGCGCTCCGAGACCCCCTGCGCGGCGAGCCAGCCGCGGTCAAAGACTTTCCCCGCGCCAGCTTTCACCGGCGAACCAGCGCTCCCCGCGCTACTCACACCTGACGCTGCACGAGAGAGTAGGACTCCAGTCCGGGTTTTCACTTCGACCGCAGCTTCGGGCTCCAGTGCTGCAGCGTCAGATCTCTTCTTGCCACGCCCCGTGAAGCACGCGTCTGAAACGCTGCACCCCTTGATACAAGCGGCGGCCGCGCCGCTCTCCGAGACTTTAGCGGCGGCCACGCCTCTCTCCCAGACTGCAGCGGCGGCAGCGCCGCTCTCCGCGATTTCAGCGGCGGCCGCGCCGCGCTCACAGACTGCAGCGGCGGCAGCGCTGCTCTCCGGGATTTCAGCGGCGGCCGCGCCGCTCTCCGAGACTTCAGCGGCGGCCGCGCCGCGCTCACAGACTGCAGCGGCGGCAGCGCCGCTCTCCGAGATTTCAGCGGCGGCCGCGCCGCGCTCACAGACTGCAGCGGCGGCCGCGCCGCTCTCCCAAGCCCCAGCAGTCCCAGCTGCTCCAGCTCAAGCCCCAGCAGTCCCAGCTGCTCCAGCTCAAGCCCCAGCAGTCCCAGCTGCTCCAGCTCAAGCCCCAACAGTCCCAGGTGCTCCAGCTCAAGCCCCAGCAGTCCCAGCTGCTCCAGCTCAAGCCCCAGCAGTCCCAGCTGCTCCAGCTCAAGCCCCAGCAGTCCCAGCTGCTCCAGCTCAAGCCCCAGCAGTCCCAGCTGCTCCAGCTCAAGCCCCAGCAGTCCCAGCTGCTCCAGCTCAAGCCCCAGCAGTCCCAGCTGCTCCAGCTCAAGCCCCAGCAGTCCCAGCTGCTCCAGCTCAAGCCCCAGCAGTCCCAGCTGCTCCAGCTCAAGCCCCAGCAGTCCCAGCTGCTCCAGCACCAGCAGTCCCAGCTGCTCCAGCACCAGCAGTCCCAGCTGCTCCAGCACCTGCCCAAGCACCTGCAGCTCCCAGAACTATGTTTGGGCCCAGGCCCCGTATTTCCAGGCCTGCTCCAAGGCCTCCTGACTTTGCCCCCAGTTATGTGCCCAGGCTGTCCCCACAGACTTTTGCCAGTCCTGGGCACCCACCTATGTTTTTGGTTCCCCTGTCTCTCCCTGTCCTGGTCCCTGTATCTGTGAGTGTTCCAGTTCCTGTCCCCGGTGGTTTCTCTGTTCCTGTCCCTGTTACTGTGTTTGTTTCCGTCCCCGTCAATGTTCTTGTCCCTGTTCCCATGTCCGGTCCCGTCCAGTCTCTGTCTCATGTCCAGTCTCCGTCACCTGTCCAGTTCCCCGTCCAGTCTCCGTCACCTGTCCGGTTCCCCGTCCAGTCTCCGTCACCTGTCCGGTTCCCCGTCCAGTCTCCGTCACCTGTCCAGTTCCCCGTCCAGTCTCCGTCACCTGTCCAGTTCCCCGTCCAGTCTCCGTTCCCCGTCCAGTCTCCGTCACCTGTCCAGTTCCCCGTCCAGTGTCCGTTCCCTGTCCAGTCTCTGTCCCCTGTCCTGTCTCCATCTCCTGTCCAGTTCCCTGTCCAGTCTCCCGTTCGGTCTCCTGTTTTCCCCGGCCTCTCCCTGCCGCCAGCCCCCGGGGTTTGTTTTTCCGCGCCTCGGGAGCTGCGCGTTTAGGGGGAGGTTTCTGTCACGCCTGGCCCTGTTTCCTGTCTGTCCTCGTGCCTGTGTTGTCCCACGTGACCCGTGCCCCTGTGTTCTGCCTGTGATTTTCCATTACCTCATGTCTCATTTGTAGCTCCACCCCTTCCCCAGGTGTTTCCACTCCCAGTGTGTTTCCTGTTATGTTAAAAAGACTTCCTCTGTTACTTGTCCTCTGTCGGTCTTTGCACTGTCTCCCGTTGTCTGTCTCTCTGCGTTTTTCTGTCTCTCTCTGCGTTTTCTATATCTCTCTGTGTTTCATTAGTCATTGCCCTAGGTCCTTGTTTAGTGTTTATCTCTGTTTGTTTCGAGTTCCCTAGTTTACTCCATTACCCTGTTTAGTGTATTCATCCTCTGTCTAGTTTAGTTTCTTGTTTTATTTTCTTGTATATATCCCTAGTTTATTCCCTTGCCCTGTTTAAGTTCATCCTGTCTAGTTTTATAGCCTCTGTTTCTTGTTTTTCTTTGTTTCTTGTTTACTTGTTTATTTGTTTATATTTATTTAATAAATTCGCCATACCTGCACATACGTCCGCCTCCTCGTCTCTCTGCCTGGGTCAACCCTGACACCTATATATTGATACTAATGGATATACATAGACATTTATAACATTCCCAGTGTCACTTAAACATTCAGCTCCTTCGAAGTTCAAAAAATAAAAGCCTGAAATATATCTTTGATGTTTCACTAAAAATACTGTGATTGCATTAATCATTTTGACATGATATAAATCTGGCAGTTTTTTACTTTTTACAATGTGTTAAAATTCATAATAATTCAACCAATAGAAATGCTCTGGTAACACTTTACAATAAGGGTCACAAATAACAGTACTTTTAAAAGTAGTACATAGAACATTGTTAAACAAGTAATGTCACAACTAATTATTAAATAATTTAGACATATATATATATATATATATATATATATATATATATATATGTAAAGCATTACTAAATTTGAATGCTTAGGAATGCCGTGAATAATAATAAATAAAAGATATTAGTTTGACATTTTGTAATGATTAATAATGTCTTAACTTGTGTCAATTAATAATAAGTTGATACATTCTGTCATATGTACCCTTATTAGATTTAAAATTAAAATTTAACATTGACATTTATGTTCCTTCTCCTGTAAAGTTGCTATTTTGCAGGTATGGTCACATAACATTTGAACATAATATTTTATAACATTACAAAAACAAAGTTTAGTTTCAGCTTAGTTTCAATACGTCTGGACTGAATGGCACACATTTGAATACTTAAAATCAAATCAAATCAAGATTTATTAGATTTATTGTCATATCACAGAGTACAGGTGTACAGGTGAATGAAAAACTTGGGTGCAGGTTCCCACTAGTATGCAAAGAACAATATTTACAACATAGAGTAGAATAAGTAAAATAAAATAGAAAATATTTAATTAAGCTTAAGCTTAAACAGTATACAAAATAACTTACACTTTAGACATATGGTACAGCACTGTAGATGTAAAATATAACTGAATATCGTTGCTGTCCAATGAGTATCTCCATTTTTGATGATTTTTATGATGAATTTTCTACATAATTTAAACACACAAATTCTCCCTAACACTCAAAATGTCAAAATGTCTAAATAGAAATTCTCCAAAATTACATGAAATAAACTTTTTTTTAAATTGAGTTCCTTTAAAAGTGAAGGTTTTTACTCTCTCCTCTAAAGTTGCTAAAGTTTTGGATAGTTGGACAGTAATGATATATACATAGATATAGATATTGAGTATTTTTTGTTTCTTTTTTTATTCTTTTAAATTTAACACAGTTTTGTTTTTCATTATTTGGGCTCTTTAAAATTAGGTGTTTGTAAAAAGCAATATATTTTTAAATGCAGGTTTAATAGTGAGAACCACTGGCCTCTAGTAGTAGTACTGCATGCTTGTATGCTGATTGATGATACTGATACTGTTTTAAGGGGAATCTCCTATAAGGAGACGTGAGTGAATGTGTGATGATGTAATTCAGTTAATTTTACTGCAGTAGTGGTGTTCTCTGCTGTGTGTCAGGTGGAATGTTTGTGACCTGTGCTCGGTGGGCCGGAGAGAGGAAGTGGTGTGGAGGCCCAGCAGGCGTTTGCTGCTGCGCTTCCTGCAGGCTGCCTGTGCTCTGGCCCGGCCCTGCGCTGCTGCGGCCAGACCAGCCGCCTGGAGGGAGCAGGAGTGGGCCTAACTTCACACATGATTAATACCCCCATCACTTTTTAAATGCCTGCCTGCCCGCCCAGACCAGGCCAGTGTTTGTCTTGCAGAAATATCGCTGCGTTTATGAGGGGGAAGCTTTCCGTCTCACAAGAAAGAAGCATTCTTTAATTTGATAATTAGGCAGCAGGCTTTTTGTGGGGGGAAGAAAATGATTTGCCTCATTTGCTTTAATTAAGTTAGCTTGACAAAACCAGATTCTTGATCTTCCTAATCTTATTTTTAGTCAATTGTCAAATTTCTGAGCACTTGCAGTCTCTTAGGTCTTCATGCTAAAGCTGCTAATGTCAGGTTAGTTTTAGTTTGTTTGTTTTTTTTGCTTTAGATGGATCTTGAATTTTTGCACCAGGAGTACCAGGCATAAAGGTATCCAAAAGCAGTGTGTAAGACTGGTGGAGGAGAATATGATGCCAAGATGCATGAAAACTGTGATTAAAAACCAGGTTTATTCCACCAAATATTGATTTCTGAACTCTTAAAACTTTATTAATATGAACTTGTTTTTTTGCATTATTTAAGCTCTGCATTTTTTTGTTATTTTAGCCATTTCTCATTTTCTGCAAATACATGCTCAAATAAATGTCATTCATTTTTTAAAATAAATTAAAATAAATAATATACACGGTGTCTGCAGATTTTTACATATCTTAAAAGGTCTTAAATTTGTTTTTCAAAAAAACTTTTAAATGTCTTAAATCCCAAATGTTTCCCAAAGGTCTTTAAGATGCTACAGACAGTAAATGCAATAAATTTTCACTGTCACTGTTTCCAAATTTCAAGCACATTTCATCTACACAGATCTCATATACAGGTTTAAAAGCAGACTGAACTAACCAGAATTAATTTTACCTCAGATAGGCGATATTTTCATTACAAGCTTTTAGCTAGTAGAGACAGTTCTGTAGGTATATGAAAGTGTAAATTTAACAACAACATCAAAAAAATTGTGGCGATTACGCCAGTTTTGGTAATTAAGTTTGTAATTTATATTTGTTTAAAAGTACAGCCTGTAAATTCTGTAAACATTGGCGTTGTGTTGTTTTTGTTGTCCATTCTGTTATTGCTATTGTTTTAATTTCCCCATAACTGCAGATTCCCTGGTGAATATTAATTGCTTTATATTTAAGTTTGTTTACTTATTTACAGTCAACAAGATGTGTGATTTACCCAGGGCTCCCACATTTTGCATTTTGCAGGAACTTTTTTCCTTTTCCATGTGTTTTTTTCTTTTATTATTATTTTTTTTATTTTGCATTTTTACAATTTTGATTTGAGCCCCTCAAGTCATTTATTTTTTAAACATATTTCTGTTTAAACATAATAAATGTTTTCCTGCATTATTTGTTCCTTTATATTTGATCATCAACAGTGAGTAGCTCAGATATGGCTGTGACAATTGATTACCACGCCACCTCTAATCTAATTGGTTGCTGCATGGCTCATTTGCATCAGCAGTTTGATGTGTCAGTTATGTGAACGCTGTCATTCTGTTTGATATGAAGTATCCAAACATTTCAAATAGAAAAAGGGGGCATATTATATTTCATATACATATACATGTCTGTGAGCTATTAAGTATTTCTGAACACTAAGTGAGCCACTATCAACTATATTTCTATTGATTAATCTGTTAAAAATAAAAACTTTATTTTTGACAAAATAAAACAAAATCTAAATATAAAGGTTTACATATTAACCTTTGAGTGTAAAACTGTGGGTTTATATCAATATGTTTTTTTTCCAGCATAATGTTCAGTAAAGTGTATGTGATATATTATCTTTATGGAAATACCTACACAAAGTAATTTAAAGCTTAAAATATTGTTTGAAACTAAAAATAATTCAACATGCTTTATATTGTTCATGCTGTAAGCCCATAATGCACAAACTGGCATCCATCGACGTCAATCAACACAAAAGCCCAAATTCTCAACAAAACACAGTTTCGCTTAGTCAGGTATTCTACAGAAATTCAAAGTTAGAGAGCACACAAATTTATTGATGGTCAAATGTAATAACAAGTGAATTTAATGGTTAAAGAACAACAGATTTTTTAAAGTTTGCTATTCATGGTCAATGGCTACAAAAATCAATAGAATACCATTTCTGCTAATTTATTGCACCAAATATCACCTGTGTGTCTCTTTAGGTGTTTAGGTGGTTGGTGCATTATGTTGCACTAATGTTGTTAGCTGACAATATTTTGTCAATTGCCTTTTATTAGTGTGCTAGTTTTTAATGTTTTCAATATGTTGAATATTTTCAATTTTCAACAACTTTTAAAACATACTTTACTGCAACAACTATTTTAAAAGTATTTTTAAACCAAAAAAATGTAATTATTAAAATGATTAATTTCACTATGAAAATGAATGCATTGCATTTCACAGATAAATCATGTATATTACCATGTTAACATGTTACAGTGTGGATAGCAGTAGATATTTGGTAGATATATTGGTGATCAATGATATTACTGCTTTGTAAGCCAATAAGGTGTTAGATTTAGTTCTTAATCAGAAGCTTCCACATGTAGGAAATGTTAAAAAGAGCAATGGCACTTTGTCCACTGAGCTGAGTGAGTGTGTGTGTGTGTGTTTGAGAGGTGTGTGTATGTGCCTGTGTGTGTGTGTGTAGGGGGGGGTTGCTACGGCTGGTTGAGCAGCACTGCCGACATCTGCCCACTAATGAGCTCATTGTTGTGATAGGTGTTTGCTTTAGCCCAGAGAGGGGCCATTGTAATCCGGTGCGCCGCTGAAAGGAGCCACTATTAGCAGTCCCCGTCCTGCTCCTGAAGCTCTGCCGTGGCCGAGCCGGTGGGAGATATCTTGCGGCCCCCGAGGAGAGTCTTAGCCTGCCGCGGCGAGCCCCCACCGCAGCACAGGGCCACCTGCTGACGGAGGCCTAGCCTTTGTGTGGCTGTCTGCACAGCCTGAGCAGATTCAATCTTCTCCATCCCTGGGGAGCGAAGCCTTCAGGGTGGACAAGCTGGCCCCTGTCAGACCCCGGGATGGTGGACCAGGGGCAGCTAGAGACGCTCTCAGCGCTGCGCAGGTCAAACCCAGAACCTGCTTTCTGTGTCTTCGCTATTTCGGCGGTGCCACGAGCTCCCGCTCTTCACCACGGCGCTGGATTCCGGTCCGTGCTGTAGTTCTGATGTGCTCTGACCTCGCTCCTCTCATTTGAGCTACATTTAGATTTCATTATTCTGTAAAACAGACTCATGGTTTCTGATGAGGGATTAAGCTGTAGGATGTCCAATAGTATTGATCTCACTAAAACGCTATGTCAAAGGCTGGGGCTCATTTACTTGCATATACTGGGAATGAGAGGATGTTTGAAGACTTTGATGCAATACTCTGCAACTGTCCGTATCGAGCTCGTCAGGTTAGACTCTGGATCTTTTGTTGAGCAGCGTTACTGTATCTATCATCTGCAGTAAATACTGTAGATAAAGTGTTGTGAGCAAGAAGCAAGCTGTCTGGGCTTAATGCATACATGACATACACTCTGGAAACACATTTACAGTTCTTTCTGTCCTTTCTGTTAGCGTAAGTCTCATTACAGATCATATTGTTTGCTTTTTAATAAGCCAAACTGGCAATTCAAATTAAAATGACAAATCTGTTGTTTGCATAGATAACATGAAATCAAACAATGTGATACGGAAAGTGAATGTAAGAGTAAAAGTAAAAAAAAAGTTTGCCCGTTTGAAGCAAAAATAGGCATATTTTAGTTGTGCACCCCTTGATATAATGCTTTACTAGTGCTTTACAAGGTGTTTGTAGCTTTTCTGTCAAACAGCAATAAGATTGAATGCTATTAAAGTCATTAAAATAGCTGTCAAAAGATACTATAAAAGACAAACTGTTAAATTTATATTAGAGTGTCCAGACTCCAGGCTCAGCTATGGGTGAATATACAGATCACACAGTCATTTAATTCAACTGAATTCAATTCATTGTTTTTCTAAAGCATGTTTAAAAGCCAGAGCTGACCCAAAAATAAATAAATAAATAGGCTGATCCACAGTATAGAACAATACAAGCACGTAATGTAAAAAAAGTCAGAAGTCCAGACATAATCATATGTCAAGGGCCAAATTAAATATCTGTAATGGATAGGAATAGAGACAGATCTAATTTAGACTATATAGTATATAATTCCAAAGTTATGTCCAAAAAATGTGTCAGTCCTGCACTTCTTTCGAAGATTTTGTAATTACTACAAGTGCTATGGTCATTCAAATTTTGTGTATCTTTTGTTTGCATTAAAACAAAACAAAATAGCTGAAAAAAATGTTAAATTGGATATCCTTCCTCACATTATTATTGCAGAAATGTATTAATTTTTTGCAATAAATTAAAATATTTTGAAAATATTTTGAATCAATTCAGTTCAAATATTTCAAATATTGCATGCATTATTTTTAAATATGCATCACAAATTGAAATTCAATACTTTCTTGTGTCAGTCTTTTTTGTCTAGTCAATTTTGGAGGTTTTTTTTGGTGTGGAATTGGATCAGATCTGACCCTTTTTCTGCATTTTGTGATGCTCCATTGCAAACAAAATAAACAAAAGAACATTGTGTGAATAGCAAAAACATTTCAGAGAGCTGCATTTTCTGAAAGAAACGCATGTGTGTCGGTATTCGTAGCCTTGACTCTTTATTCCCTTAATGCACAATTTTTATTTCTTAACAATAAAACATTGTAAAATGATTATTTTCTTGGAGAGAATTTTTGTATTTGTGTATTTTCCTCCAGTCAGTATACGCTCCCTTATGATATGCAGTGATACAGTAACTAAATAGGCTGCTTGTAGGTCATCAAATATGAATAAGAAGGGAGAACCAGAACTGTCACTCGTCCATCATCGAGTCGAATTCAGCATGTCAACCAGAACAGCCTGGAGTAACATACCCTGGCAGATAACTGACAGCAGACTGTGACCTTCACCTGACTATGCTGCGCCATCAAATAGAGTGAATTTTAGGGGCTCTACGGTGCCCTTTGTCTAATGTCAATAGTCTTGATCTATGGCTGTACTGACACCTGTCTTAACACATCCAGTTGTGTGTCTGGCTTGTCAGGCTCTTCTCATGTACTTTCAGCTTTAGCAGACATGTGAAGTCCGAGATCACCTGCTTCTCCATCAGATGCGTGATTGATTGATTGATGGAGCCGTCAGAAGTGTTGTGTAACAGTTCACACGCGTCTGGTTTAAATAGACTGCAATGCCTTAGTAGCTGCTGTCAGATTGGGAGAAATTATAGTCATTATCTATTGTGTTTAATGTCTAATATGCCAGCTTTAGATAATATAGATGCCAGAGTCTAGTGATTGAAGGACAGATAGATACAAGCTTTTAAAAACAACATCTTTACCAGTAGATGTAAAGTATCTGGCAAAATAGGTTACAGTTGTGATTGGAAGTTCAAATAAATGTCTTGGAAATATTTCCTGGGTAAAATGGATGTACAACATACATATTTAATAAACTAGAGGTTTTTTGTTTTCGATTTGAAATATAAAAAAAAATGTACCAGTACATGGAGTGTTAATGGAGTGTCATTAAGCATGGTGGTGGTAGTTAGTTCTACTAGTAGAACTGGTGCATTGCACAAATGTCATTCAGGATAACATAATTGAGAAAAACGACTATTAATAAGTATCCAGGAACGCAGTTGTACCACTAATTTTTATATTACAAATGTATTCTTGAGTGTGACTGTTAAAGGGTTAAATTGATCAAAGTTCTGATATCAGCCCTGGATTTGTGATGTGAAAAAAAAGCAGTTCCCTTTCAGTCGATTCACTCGGTACAACACATAATGTATGGGATATCACGCCCTTGCGTGTCTGGCTGAAGACACCTTTAATCACGCCTAAAAGGCAGATGATGCATAGTGACGAGGGCAGGAGGGCCCGCCCCCTGCATATAACCCCACGTCACCAGCATCACTCCTCAGTTCTTATGCTCTTCACTTCGCTGAGAACACCTTACACCTTTTCTGCTAGTCTAGTTAGCTCAATTCAGCAATCCTTCGGATAACTTAACTGTTCCATTAGGCAAGCACGACAACAACCTCATATTGGTGAGTCGTCTTCCCGCGGAGCGTTATTTAAAGGATTTTGCTGCTTTTAAACCTGCTTTGTAAGTCTCGGGGCTAGCCTGTTTAGCTTCGCTAACGGCTGCCTAAAATGAGCTCGCAAGCCAACCTTACCTCTCAGCCTGGCAAGAAAGCCTCCCGTCCTTGTCCTCAGGGATGTGGTTTTGCCATTACCGAGAAGGACCAACATGATGCATGTCCAGTCTGCCTGGGAATCGTCCATGCTAGGAGGGCCTTGGTCCAACCTGATGCATGTGCGCTCTGTCGCCAGCTCAGGCGGTCGACCCTCGAACGCCGTGTAACGTTCGTTGAGAAAGTTCTCGGACAAGCAGCAGTGGCACGCGAGGATCCCCTGATCTCCGGAAAGGCTGGGCCGTCCTGTTCGGACGTCGAGGAAGCCGAGTACGAAGGGGAACCTTGCCTTAACTGGGCTGAGCACATGGAGAGTCTGGAGATGTGCGAAATGAATTCGCCGTCGCTGACTCTTCCGTGTCAGCCGCAGCTCTCCGAGCCTGCAGCCGAGCTCGAGGACGACGACCCGTTCGGTCTCGGTGTAGACGAGCTTGATTACTCCGAAGACGAGCAGGAAGAGCTGCAGGTTCTTCCAGCCCCGACGGCTGCGGAGGGTAAACAGGACGAGGCTGACACCTCTTTCTTTTCCCTTTACCGTCGTGCGGCGCAAAAGCTGGACGTGGAGTGGCCTGCTCCTCATCTGTCCAAAAAAGCGACCAGATTCGCGGGATTTTTCCTTCCCCCGGCTCCGCAAGTGGTGAAGCATCGTCTCCCACTTTTCCCCGACTTCATGACAGAGCTGACGTCGTCATGGGCTAAACCGCTGTCAACCCGCACCACGGTGCCTGGTTACGCGCAGTTTCTCGAGCTGGAAGGGTCAGGGGAGGCGGGGCTGCTAAACCCCCCTCCGATGGAGCCTTCGCTGGCAGCGTACCTGGCTCCGTCTCATAATCAGGGAGTCGCGGGACCAGCCGTGCTTCCCTCCAAGCACTGCCGGTTCTCCTTCTCCCAGCTGGACAAGGTTTATCGCGCGCAGGCAGGCACGGCCAGAGCGATGAGTTCAGTCACTCTCCTCCAGACTTACCAGGCGATGTGTCTAGCCGAACTCGGAGACCAGCTACCCGCGGACAGCCCGCTAACAGCTCTGCTAAATGAGGTTAGAATTGCCTCAGATTACATCCTGCGTATGTCTCGCTGTGCGGCTCTCTCGCTGGGCAGAGGAATGGCGTCTACTGTCGTGGCACAGCGCCACTTGTGGCTAACGCTGTCTGACATGCCAGACAGAGACCGGGCGACTTATTTGGACGAGCCGGTCTCCTCGGCAGGTCTGTTTGGCCAGTCACTCGAAGCCATTCAAGCCAAGTTCGAGCTGAGGAAAAAGCAGACGGAGGCTTTGCGATCTATTCTGCCAAGACGGGAGAAGCAGAAACCGCAGTTGACTGCCCGCAAGCCCGCAGCGCCGCTTCCTCCGATGAAGAGGCCCGCTGCTACGGTTACTGCGGGGAATCCCCCGCCCAAGCAGCCCAAACACACTCCACGCCACTCAGCCTGGAGCAAAGGTCCTCCTCCCGGGCACCAGAAAGACTCCGCGGTGAGGAAGAGGAAGCCTGACTCATCCTAGCTCGCAGAGAAGGGGGAGTGAGGTCTCCGCTGGTCGGAGACACCACAGTTTCTCCCCTAAAGCCACCGAAGAGGCGCAGTTTTTCCCCTCTTCCGGGGCCAAGTTCAAAAAGGGCACGTTTTGCCCCAACATCGTTTATAAATCACCTGTTCTCTGTAAACACGTGTGTTCAAGCATTCCCACAGCCCAGTCACTGTACTCAGGGGTGGGGGGAGGGTGCCCTAATAATAAAGTTGCATTCTGTAACTCAGGGCGAAATAAAAATGTCCAGCCCACAAAAAAAATGTGTTGCACTCCCAATTTCAGCCACAGGAGGGCTCCGCCCCTCCACGAGTAGCATATCATCACAGCCGGCTCGCTGCACGTGCAGCAAACTGGCGCGCATGCGCAGTCTCGCCCTGGGTAGAGCGGACTGTTGCCATGGGTTACCGCTTGCAGTTTCGAAAGCGCCCCCCCCGCTTTTCCAGCGTGGTGTACACGCAAGTGTCACTCAACGCTGCGGCGGTGCTCAGAGAGGAGATAGAAACTCTTCTTTGCAAGCAGGCGATCCGTGTAGTTCCTCAGGCCGATGCACAAAGAGGCTGGTACAGCCGTTATTTTGTGGTGCCGAAGAGGGGCGGGGGGTTACGTCCAATTATGGATTTAAGAACATTAAACAAGCATTTAAGAGTTTTCAAATTCAGAATGCTAACACTTCGCCAGTTCCTTCGCGCGGTCGGCCCGGGGGATTGGTTCACGTCTATAGATCTCACGGATGCATATTTTCACATTGCAGTCCATCCAGATCACAGACGTTATCTCAGATTCGCCTTCGAGGGCGTGGCTTACGAGTGGCTCGTTCTCCCGTTCGGGCTTTCTCTGGCCCCGCGCACTTTTACGAAGTGTGTGGAAGCAGTTCTCGCTCCTCTGCGGATGCGAGGAGTGCGAGTGCTTTCATATCTAGACGACCTGGCTCTAATTGGACGGTCGAGGGACGAAGCTTTAGCGCACACAGGGGCTGTGTTATCCCATATTCAGCGGCTGGGTTTCTCGGTGAATTTGAAAAAGAGCTCTCTAATTCCCAGCCAGAAGCTGTCTTTTCTGGGGTTGGAAATATGCTCTCTCACCAGCCGAGCGCGTCTGTCAGAGCGCAGAATATGTGCGTTCCGCGACTGCCTCGCGCAGTTTCAGCTGGCGCGCAGTCTACGTTTTCGCCAATTTCTCCAACTGTTGGGTCAAATGGCGTCAATGATAGCGGTAGTTCCGCTGGGTTTACTTCTAATGCGTGCGTTTCAGCACTGGCTATTATCACACCGCCTGAACGCCTCACACCATCTCCAGAAAAAGATAGTTGTGACCCAGGGTTGTATGAAAGCACTATCTCCTTGGAGAGAGCCCCGCCTGCTCTGCCAGGGCTCGCCTATAGGCAGAGTTCTGTTTCGCGTGGTAGTGTCAACAGATGCGTCCCTGACAGGCTGGGGTGCGGTGTGCAACGGGGCAGCTGTGAAGGGGGCGTGGTCTTCAGCGCAGCGCTCCCTCCACATAAACTGTCTGGAGTTGCTCGCGGTCCATTTGTCCCTAAAGCGCTTCCTCTCAGAATTGAGGGGGAAGCATGTTTTAGTCAGAACAGACAACACCTCCGTGGTGTCTTACATAAACAGGCAGGGGGGCACGCGGTCACTCCTGCTTCTGAATCTGTCCCACTCCCTTCTAATGTGGAGCAGTTTTCACCTACTTTCACTCAGGGCGACACATGTGCCAGGCCGCCTGAACTTGGGTGCGGATCTCCTCTCCAGGGGAGGTCCTCCAGCTCGAGAATGGAGACTCAGTCCCCTGGTGGTGGAACAGATCTGGGATCGGTTTGGCAGGGCCAACGTAGATCTCTTCGCATCCAGAGAAAACACGCATTGTCCTCTGTTTTTCTCTCTAGCAGACCAGGGTGCTCCCCTGGGAGTGGATGCACTGGCACATCTCTGGCCCAACACTCTGCTTTATGCATTCCCCCCGGTGGAGCTGATCATGCCAACACTGGAGAGGGTGCGCCAGGGGAACCTCTCTCTGATACTTGTAGCTCCCTGCTGGCCATCAAAACCATGGTACGCAGAAATAATCAGTCTCCTTGCAGGAGATCCATGGGCTCTCCCACTTCACTCGAATCTCCTGTCTCAGGCGGGAGGGGAAATTGTTCACCCCCGGCCGGAGCTGTGGTGTCTCCATGCCTACCCGCTGAAAAGTCTGCCTTGATGGCCAGCGGTTTGCCCTCTAATGTTGTGGCTACCATTCAGTGTGCAAGGGCATCCTCTACAAGAGGTTTGTATGCTTATAAATGGCGTGCATTTGAGCACTGGTGTCAGGGAAGAAATTTGATTCCCTTCCAGTGTTCCATTGTGGATGTTTTGACATTCCTTCAGGAGTTACTGGAGCGTGGGCTCTCATTCTCGACAATAAAAGTATATTTGGCGGCTATATCAGCCTGTCATGTTGGTTTTGGGGGATTGTCGCCTGGGGCACACCCCCTAGCTATACGTTTCTTAAAGGGAGTGCGACGTCTAAAGCCTGTATCTAGGCCAGCCGTTCCTCCCTGGGACCTCACTATTGTGCTCGAAGCCCTGTCTGGGCCTCCATTTGAGCCCCTAAATTCTGTAGACATGAAATATGTTTCGTATAAGACGGCTCTGCTGCTTGCTTTAGCCTCTGCTAAGCGTGTGGGTGATCTTCATGCTCTGTCAGTGCACCCCTCATGTACCCAGTTTGCACCAGGGGACATCAAGGTTACATTACGCCCTAATGCAGCGTATGTGCCAAAGGTGCTGCCTATGTCTTATAGTTCACTAGCCTTTGAGCTTAATTCTTTCTCTCATCCTCCATTTGCTTCTGAGGAGCAGCAAAAAATGCACACGCTCTGCCCTGTGCGTGCACTGCGTACATACATTGATCGTACTCAGGCTTTCCGTGGGTGTGACCAGCTTTTTGTCTGTTTTGCCAACCCAGTTCGTGGCAGGGCTCTGTCTAAGCAGCGTCTCTCTCACTGGGTTGTGGAAGCTATTGCATTAGCTTATAACAGCAAGGGTCTGGAGTTGCCTGTGGGGGTGCGGGCTCATTCTACTAGGGGAATGGCTGCATCGTGGGCCCTTTTTAAGGGTGTCTCCGTTAAAGACATTTGCGCTGCTGCCAGCTGGGCATCACCTCATACTTTTGTGCGCTTCTATCGCCTAGATGTGGTGGCCCCTTCAGTAGCTCATGCTGTTCTTTCTTCGGGGTCTGGGGTGCTCTAGTGTGCCCGCTTGGTTCGGTGTCTGCTCCGCGGGGCGTGTATATAGGTCCCATACATTATGTGTTGTACCGAGTGAATCGACTGAAAGGGAACGTTAGGTTATGAATATAACCCCTGTTCCCTGAAGGAGAGGAACGAGGTACAACACAGGTTGCCCCGCTTCGCTGTTAGCTCAGTGAAGAGCAGCATCTTGAACTGAGGAGTGATGCTGGTGACGTGGGGTTATATGCAGGGGGCGGGCCCTCCTGCCCTCGTCACTATGCATCATCTGCCTTTTAGGCGTGATTAAAGGTGTCTTCAGCCAGACACGCAAGGGCGTGATATCCCATACATTATGTGTTGTACCTCGTTCCTCTCCTTCAGGGAACAGGGGTTATATTCATAACCTAACGTTTTTTGTTCTTAAGACAAAAGTTTGTTACAAATCTGAAGGTTTTGTTTTAAAATTAGGATGCAACTTCATCATTGTTTTTATGTTAAGAAACCCGTTTTGTAATTTATGTTTTTTTTATGTTTATTGTAATTCAGTTTTCTATATTCTCCTAGGACCTGGCGTCCACATGTGTGGACATTACATTTGTAGTTGTCTAGACCACAACACATAACTTCGCTCTACAAGGGCCTGGTGTCCTCGTATGTGGCCATTATACTGTCACCTAGCGGTGGCAGAAAAGTTTAACACGTTACGGTTTCAGGGCAAAAATTGTTGTTTCTACTTTTGTTTTGGTACAAAAAATGCTGCCGTGTTCAGGCACAAAATAAATGTTCATCATTACTAATTGCGACTTGTTTCGATTGTGTTCTAAATATCTAAAAATAAAACTAAAGTCCATATATGTGGACATCTGTTTTTTATCAATAGAAACTACATCATGTAAAAAGATAATTCTTTGTTTTTACACTGATTAGGTGCCAATTATCCCAAACAGCAAAGAGAAATAAGAAATGCTTAGGATACAGAGATCCAACACCATAGACCTTCACTAGTAACATGGGCATAGGTCTACAAAAACATACCATAGGACTGTGGTCACCAGTGTACCATCTTTTTTTAACAATTTTAGTTTAATCAATGTATGTCATTAGGTCACTATAAACTCCTTAGTCATTACAGTGCACAGTTTTTATTTATAATAAAATGTATTTTTACTGTTTTAGGAAGAGCTGTATATAATTCACTGTCTGCCTGTTCTACGCTGTCTCTCAGTCGGTAAAGCTAAATTGTCAGAGTTGGGCTGCTTCCTGCAGTGAAGTGAACTGTTCAAATCACGCTGAAGAGGATGGTCCTTTTATTAAATTCCCAGAGGGCCGTGTCCCGTCTGTCTGACGACGGAGACTGAACTGAGGTTGGCAGAGATGATGCAGCTGGGTGGGCACATGTACTTTGTTTAAACATGAAAAGAGTCCACGCTGCGGCTCCGTTGCGACTGTACGCTTTGTGCTGCGTTGCGCTGTGCTGGAAAGGCTACCGCTAAATTGCGACCATTTCAGTGCAGCATAAAAAGCGGGAAAAGCGGCCAGCGGATTCCCAAGACTGGCTCTGTTCAACCTTTCACTCCCACAGCCTGAGCTGATGGAGCTACAAACGAGCATTTGCTGAAGATAGATATGGAAACAATTGTTTCAGGGTGTTCCCCTACAGAGAAAGCCCTGAGCTGTCATATCATATTTTAAAAGCTCAGGTTCTGCAGAAATATTTTACCTAATGATAATCTGCATGAGGACGGTTATTTTTATATTTTTTTGTTTACCCACAGAGATATGTGATTTTTTTGCAAGCTTTTGCAAGATGATATCTTATAGATATGGTGGAACTGAATGGAGTGGAACTGATTGGTTGGTTTTGTACACAAAAGGTCACACTATACAGGTTCTGTTTATACTATTCTGTTTATGTACTGTGATTTCATCTTAATCACCCCCCCATCACTACTGCACTATTGTCTCTTGTCTCTCGTATGTCTATCTGTGTCCCTGTTGTATTGCATATATTGTGTCTCCCATTCTTTTATATTTATAATCTTATTTTGTACTTTTGTACTTGCTGTAATTTTTAGGAAGGAGAGTACCGTAATTTTAATCCTCTGTATGTCCTACATATGTACATATGCAGTATTGACAATAAAACTACTTGACTTGACACTAGATATGTAAATCAGATTGTAATAAGCATATTATTACAACACAATGAGATTATGTTGTGATTTGACATATTGCAGTATATCGTGATTTATTAACTTTAATTACGTGTTTCCTTAATTACACATTACACATTTATTTATGATTATTCTGATGCGTAGACACATTATTTTAATGAAGGACCGGAAACTACTGCATAGTTGCCAGGTCCAATAGATACAGCAACACTCAACTGATATGTATATGTTTGATTTGTATATTTTTTATACACATATGCAGTAGGGTTGCATGATATTGGTTGTTTTTTCAACAAAATATATTGCAGATTTTTTTTTTCATTTTTTCAGAAGTTAATGATGTAGAAATAATGACAGAGGAATAGTCAATGCAAATACAACTTTAAAATTAAAGTGCTTCACCCATCTGGCACCCACTATCAGATGTTTATTTTGTTTGTTTTTTGTTTTTTAAAGTTACATTTTCATGTTAGTTCTTTGCATTTAAAACTGTCCCTTTTGCTCACATTTCCACAATTAGAAGATAATTATTTAGTTATTATCCAAAAATGTGTACAGTAATAGTGCACAGTGATTATAACATTACATGAGAACATCTCCTCAGTATACACTACATTATTGACTACTTTCTTGTACTCAAAGGTACATTTTTTCATAATTGTACCCTCAAAGATATAATATTGGTCTTTAGAGGGTCAGATGTGTTTCCCTTTGAAGCTTTTTACCAAAAGATTTTACCATTTAACCAGCCAAAGGTACATTCTGTATTCTGTATCACTGTACTAATGAACAACAAATATATTTTAATTATATATTTTTTTATTTGAAAGCAAGACAATTTTGCATTATCAACTTATTATGTGACACATATTAGGTTTATAATCTTTATAATCTTTACTGGTACAAAAACACGGGTCCAAAAAAAAAAACTTTCACTGAAAGGTATCTCTGTTTTACCTCAATATTAGGTATAGCCCCAGCGACAAGCTTTGTCATTTTTTTTAGGTACAAATCTCTACTTAATTCTTAATGTTCTTAGTTAGGATTAGGATTGGATAGTAGTGTTACCCACTGTGCTATCCAATCCTACTTATAGCATAGCATCAGCAGTAGAATTCTGGTTCTCAACAGCACAAAACAGCATCTCAGTTTTTTTTAGTAGCATCCTGTGGGCTGTAATTAATGCTATCATATTGTTTCACCAGTGGATTCAAGGCATGGTAAGATTTGAATGATTAAGGCATGACCTGTGTGTGTCAGTGCTGTTGCAATAGTGAGCATGCATTATTTATTTATTTAATTATTTATTTATTTGTTCATTTGTTTATTCCTCATATTCTTTATTTCCAGGTTCCCTATAAAAAAAAGGGTGGCCCTGATCAGGGGCATTGTTTCATTTATTCATCTTCATTGGAAAGCGCGGCTTTCAGCTCCAGCGCCTGCCGTTATATAAATGCTAAGGGCGATCTCGCTGACCGGCCAGGTCACTGCCAGGATGTGCGGCCTAAATGAGAATTTTAGCAAACCCAACACAATCAGGCCGCAATTAGATTCCTCTTTCATGATCTTAAAAGGAAATGCAAAGGAGATTAGATAACGTGCGGGCCATAAGGCTCATTTATCCTGCTTGGCGCTAAGTGTCTGGAGATGGCTAAATGCTTTAATTCCCTACTTGTGGAGAGCTCCTCGGGCCAACTCCAGCTATTGCCGAACTACACTAACAGCATTAGTGTATAACAAGGTAAAAAAAAAAAGCAAAAAAAAAAAAAAAAGGCCACTGAGCTTATCTCCAGAAAGTTTGCCTCCGTGGGTGAATTCCTCCACACTGATGCCTTCTCTGTGCGTTCATATCCGTGTTTTAAGTGCCACTCTGTTCTTAAGTAGGCATGGCAGTTTTTGAACCCACCAAGAAAGAGTTGTCCCGCTGCCAGTGTTCTTGATTTCGGAGATCGGCTCTGGCACGGCCGCCCAATCGCACTTATCTGACTGCCTCTAATGGACATGCTGGAATTAGAACAGGCAGAAAGCGTCTTAAATGGGAACCTTTGCGAGGCAGCTGCTCGCTAGTTCACAAGAGCACCAATAAATGGCAGCTACATAACTTCCCTTAATCAGATTGGAGCAATCAGCTTGAAAAATTTTCCCATATGGCGTGGTGAGAGGGAGAGAGGGCTGAGGATTACTGCAAGGACATAGGCCACTTTAAGGTTAGCATATCTGGCTACAATTAGCCACTCGCTGGAGAAACAGAGAGGATGCTTCAGGGAGCTGTTGCTGCTCAGTCAGTTGTAATTAGTCTGTCAGGAATTGCCGTGCTGTGAAAAGTCAAGTGTTGCTGTGTTTTTTTTGGGGGGTTTTTTTTTCAATTTCTTTACGTAGTTCTTTAAACTGAGAGGTTTTTAGAATTCTTTGTTTCTGAATCTTTTTCTTTTATTTTTTATATTTTTTGTTTGAGCAGCCAGATAACAACTATATAAGCAACAAATATTTTCATATTTTACTGAAAAAGAAGAAAGAAAAAAAAACATCAGAACTGGACATCTTAAAGATGTGAAATCTGTTTTGACTCCAGTGATCTTCATCCAGCTCATCTCAGAAGAATGTCGTAAACAATTTCAACCCCTTGTCCGTCACTCTCACATCTCGCGTCCTCCCGTCTCATATCCTTATCTCAGCTCTGGCTGCATTACGTAGTGTAGCTTTTGGCTGTGTAAAGGACTCGGCCCCACTGCAGTGTTTGATTAAATGAGAATTACGTTTTTCTCATTCTACACCTCGTAATGAACTTATTCCCGTATCACAGATGTCAATAATCAGAAAGGATTTCTTCATTATAGTTTTACCACGCAAGTGTTTCATAAACCTGTTCTGATAGCCCTCTTCCACATACGCCTATTTCTTTTATTTATGGTGATGAAATGTGACCACAGGCAATTTAAGCTGTTTGGTTTTGGTTTATTATTTTTTTTTTTTACATTTCTGTAAAAAGTGGCCAAAAACAAGCCAACAATGTTGATTAATGCAGGATATTTCTTTAATTAGTCATTATTCACAACAAAATAGTTTAACAATAGTTGATATGACCTCATGACCGGAAGATGAAGGCAAGATGGTCACGTCGGCCATCAGTCGATGTCTGTAGTTTATCATGTCTCTCCTTTACTAAGCTAGGAAGCTTCATGCTAATCAGCTAATTAAACTGCAGCCACTCAAGAGGGGTCTGGAGTGCTGACAGTCTGTGTACTTTTGTGTAGTTTTATGCCTGTGGAAAAGAACTTTGACAAGAAGCGTCTGCTCTGGCCAAAAAAAGAAGGAAGGGGGGAAAAAGAAAAAAGAGTTTGAAAGAAAAGAGAGAAAATTGTTCTTTGAAATTGGCCCAAGACAAACACTCACCTCCAGGGTCATTTTAGCCTTGAGACCAAAGCCAAATTTCAACAGACCACTTCTTCAAACCATGTGTATTTGTTTGTGGAATCTCTTCCTTCACGGCTGTACAGGACAGACACTAAGTCTCAGTTAACACTTTCATTTAGTCTTTTTTTTTTCTTATCTTATTGATTTTTTAGTTCGTTTGCTGTTAATTATTATGTTGTATGATGTTTGACAGTGCAGGTGCTCTTGATCAGCCAGGTGCATTTTGTTATTACAAATAGTAATAATAGTTTGCATACAGATTTCAAGCCCTTATGCTCTATGAGCTCAACAGGATTTGGCACGCATGCAAAGCTTCTACTGTCATTGCGGGATGATGTTCAGATCCTTTGTGTGCGCTTATACTGCAGAGACAGAGCCCTCAGCTTTGTCAAACATACCAAAGCCTGTGGAAAGTGAAGATGATACTAATTGAATAATAATATTAGTCATAACGGTAATAGCTATAATAGCCTTCTGGACTCCAAACCGTTGTGTTGGCAAACGGCTCACTTCAAGTCCAATCCATGTTTCGTTCTTCAAGCGCCGGCTGAAAAATCCAGATGTGGCCATTGCTATCACCCCTGGATGGCTCCTGCCTCCAAATTTATATCCAACACATGCTCACAGCTGCAGCACTTCAGAACTTTCCCTCCTCAGGCAGAAGCAGGCCAGCTTTAGAATTGATGAACTCGGTTGGAACCTTTGTGCGACTGCGAGAGCGAGCAAAAAAAAAGCGAGCCCCGCCGCTCGGATAAGAGCGATTCGGTCTATTTTAGCATCCTGCATTACAGGCATGCTGTGGAATCAGTAGTCCCCGTCTCCATCATTAATACATGAGACTATTTCCCAGCACATTTCATGAAAGGCAAAGCAGCTCAAGGTCTGCCGAAGTGCAGAGCCGACCACAAAGGAGAAATTTCCCCCTGTGGATGTCACGAGGAAAAGGGCATTTAAATAGCAATCCACGTAACAGTCCCGAATCAATACAAGTCGTCAATATAAGTCAGATTTGTTTTAATTTATGTGAGACACTTACAGATGAACCTCGGAGACTTCCGATAGCCCTGACTGTCTTAATCCCGCACGGGCGTGCACTCCAGCGTTATTTCTATTCGCCCTCTCATTGCGCCCTGTCACGCCGCTCATACAAATAAAAATAAGAAATCAATGTAACCTACAATTTTTACTGCGCTGATTTAAGTGGCAGAGGCAGGCCAAATCCAATAGTGCCACCAGAGCTGACAAGCTTGACATGTGTCTTACCATGCTGGCCCTCAATTATGCATGGCCCAGTGCTCTTAATTGAATCACAGTGTCTCAAACTTGTTATTTTTAATTTGTTGCATTTGATTTCTGACACCAGCGCCAGGGTGTCATGAATTATGCAGACGGAGACTTTAATTGTGGATGTTATTAAAACCAAACTAATTGCAAATGATTAAAAAAAAAAAAGGAATCGGAGGACATTTCACCCTGGCACATGTTTCTGCATCTGCCAAATGACTGCAGAACTCGTTTATTGTCACGACTGTGCAGATTTTGATAATTATATATATGTTTCCTCGCATGATAGAAATGTAATAAATGGGCCGGTAAGTTCATTACTGTAGAATTAAACAAAAAAAAAGCAAAAAAATACAAAAAAGACATCTGAATCTTTTATTTTTTTGAGCGTATGGTGACCTCATATGAAGAGAATAATATGAGAATAAATTGTGATCTGTTCCTTCTGTTGCAGTGCCATGACAGTTAAGTTTTATTGATCTTTTGTCATGGATTTTAGGTCCTTTCTCCGATTCTTTACACTCATTTCTGTTACATAGAAAATGACTTTCAGTGCAGCCATATAGATGACGATGAACAGATATTGGTAACAGTTTTAGGAGCTCGTGAAATTCATTCTAGTTATGTACACGGTCAGAATGAAATAGTCCCCTTTGATGAAATACATGAAATCCAGAAAATTCCCCCCGAAAAGCTATTTAGAAAGTCAGTCATTGCAGACAAAAAGTCATCACACTAGAAACCTCATTCTGCTGCAGCAGAACCAGATCAGTGTGTAAAATCTGAAAGATACCCCAGAGGGCCTTCAGAATCTGGTTTCATTTTTGTGATCTGTTGCCTCCTCCATTACTGAAATACAGACGCGATTAAAACATAAACATGTCAGAAATAAATGCAGAATGTTTTACTTATAGAAGAAAAATTACGCAAACTCTTCATTGTCATATATTTATAAGATGATGGCAGCTATAAAATAAATGCTCTGCTCTCATCCTTTAGAGACTAAAACAGCTCAATTTAGCCTGTGGGCAAAACGGAGGTACCTGACTTGAAGGTATGAACGCTCATGTCTTCCAAATCTGCATCGCTTTGGAGATGTCTGGAAGTCATTTCCACTGCTGCATGGGAAGAGAAGGCTCGCTTTCATGAATGTTCAATGAATTCAATGGGACAGTTTAACTTTCTTTCTTTCTTTAGTTCTTTCTTTTTTTTTTTACAAACCAAAACCATTTAAACCCCCACAGGCACTTACAGACCTGATTCAAAGAGTGTACTACATAAAGCCCTGAGATTTCACCTTTGGGGGGCAGCTACAATCCAGAGCCAAAAAAAAAAGAAAAAATCGAAAGTGATTTAAATCCCTCTTTTTGTGGATCTAAGTGGGCGGAAGGACAGCTGCGCTGGTGTTCTGTGTCCAGATCCATGTTTCCGATTACTGGACTGCGCCTCACTGATGGTTACGAAATTGAAACTTTTTTTTTTTAATATTGTTTTTTTTTTTACCTTATTATTATTTTTCTGTTAATAAACACTGTTGATGATATCATTTAAAGGACTCTTCTGTATATTTCTTGATTATTATACATTGATGGTATGTTAAACCTTTCATTTTAATAATAAAAAACAATACAGAGTAACATTCTAATTTAATATGACCTTTTTTTACTTATCAGTCATGGTCCATAGTCATGTGACTTTAATTCATTAAATCAAGATAGCAGATTTACATGAACACATACATTCTTTCATATCAGCACCTTCTTTTTCTGAACTATTTAAATTTCAGGAAACATATGATAGTTGTTATGGTTATGGATATTTTATCATACAAAATACAAAATATGATTAAAAAGACAGAAAATGTTAAAAAGTTAATATCTTAAAAGCCACAAATTCTAGAGCATTTCTAGCTAGTTTTATGGACTTTATGGACTAAAATTCAGACTAACAACTCAATAAAACTCAATAATAAGAGTAAATACCTATGCAATATCCTATAGCCTTTATTAATAAGAAGCTAACTTATTATAGTAAACATTTCATCACTTACCAATTAGGGACATGCCCCGAATCATGGAAATTAGTTTAGTGAAGGTAGTCACATTTTGACTTAGTTATAATAAATTAGCTTAAATCACACTATTGACATAGGCTATAATCCTTAAATAGTAGAATCAGATAATCTGATTGAGTGATGGTGTAGGCAATTTTACCACAGGTGGTCATTCAGCCTCATGAGGAGATTAATATAGGAGATGATTTTACTAGGGTGATGAAATTATTTTGTATTTTAGAAAGTAGCCATAGAAGATAGGTGAATTGTTGCCATGAAGGGATGCACATGGTCAGCAACAGTACTCAAGTTGTCTGTGATGTTTAAGTAATATTCCTTGTGTTGACACAAGTTAAGTTTGATCCAGGGCTAACCCTAATATTTGTTTGTCATAATCAAGATCAATATATATTTAGTAGTCCAGTTTTGGGTGAGTCTGTACCCACTGCAGCCTCAGCTATCTGTTCTCAGCTGACAGGAGTGAAACCTAATGTGATCTTATGCTGTTCAACATGTTGTCCATTATAAGAAGCGTTTCTACTCACCAGTGTTGTGCAAAGTTTTTTAACTGAGTAAAAACTTTAGACATTTTGTTAGCTTAAGCCAGTATGGAAACTTTTGAGTAAATTTTTAAAGTGTTGTGCTGAAACTCCCAAGAGATCAGGAGTTATTGGATCACTCAAAACAGCCCATCTGGCACCAAAAATCATGACATTGCTGCCATCACTGGGATCACATTTTTTCCGCCTATCCTGTTGGTTGATGTAGACATGGCCTGAAGCTGTTGACCCATATCTGCATGATTTTGGATGCTCTGGATTGCACTGTTGACACATAGTTGGCTGATGAGCTACTTGCATGAGTGAGTAGGTGAAACAGGTCTTTCTGATAAACTGATGGGCAGGTGTATTTTCGTATTCATCAGCAAGTTTGGACAATTAGTTTTAACCAGCCTCTAACCTATTATCAAGGGACATGATCAGCTTGATTAGCTCAGAGACTGACCACAGCAAACTGTGCGGTTTACTCATAAATACATCACATAATCAAAGGAAAACGCCCTTTGGTCTCCCTTTACGATGATTGTTACGATGACTGTTTGTGCATATGCAGAATTTCCCCCTTGTTAATTATTTTTTTGTACTAAACATGCTGCCATAAGCTGTATCTATCTTCAGCAAGTGAAGTCTCTGCAGCAAATCAGTTTGAAATGGCATGGCTCCAGACCTTCTCCCACGTTCATGCTTAGACCAGAGCAAAGCATACAGCACTGATAGCTTCCATTAGCGTGCCATGAATTAACCCATAACTGAAATGACACGCTGACCGTATCATAGAAATATTATTGAGCATTTCCAACATATTCCGCCTTGTTTTAGCATTATCATCCGTGTTTGCGCTGAGGAGATGAGGCAGGGGGAACAGATCTCACGGGGCTCCCAAAGTCTACCTGTCAGGTAATGTTGTTTGGTGGCCGGCACTAAAAAGCTTTCCCCATTCTGTATGCATGTTAAGCACAGCATGACGTGCCCTGCCAATTTAAGGAGTCCATCTTAGCATAAAAGTCTCCTCCAATAAGGCCTCCCCTGCCTGGCACTGTCCGTATGATAAAGTAGCTTGCTGAATTTCAAGAGCATCTCTGGAATGGTTGCAGATTCTTGTCTACTGAAATGACAATTAGAGTCACTTTCCACACAAGTTAGGTCAGATGTCCCCTGTCAGCCTCTGGGAGAAGGATATGTCCTGCGACAGAGACTAATCTGGCTCCCGCTCTGATTGCATTGCCCCCTCATGATCCACTCATTGACCACTCCAAATGTGGAGACAGGAGATAGACGTTTTGGGGGTGTAAGGGTGGGAGGGGGTCCGCTGGCTGGCCTCACATTGCTTTCCATTTTCTGGAATGGACCTGTCACTGAGCCAGGTCCATCCCTCCTCTCTCTCTCTCTCTCTCTCTCTCTCTCTCTCTCTCTCGCACTTGCTGTCTCTCTCCTGTTGGCTTTCAATATCCTTTCACCAATAAAAGTGTTATAGTGATCACTAGGCTTGTAACAATGCATAATAATAATAACAATAATAATAATGGCTTTGTAGGAAATAGATTTGTGTAATGTGAGGACAAGCATAGTGCACGAGGATGTCCCCTCTGATGGAGTAGCCCACTATACAACTCATAATGTGATTTTAGATGTAATATATGTTCAAAAGTTTGTAGACACTCTTCCTAATGGGAGAATTTTGGTGAATTGGATGAATAGACCCCTCATCGCACATAGTAAAATCTCCATTAATAAAAGCCTGAAGGCACAATGTCCAATGGCATCTGTTGGCTCACTGGATATAAAACCCAGCAGTTTTGGGCTGTGGATCTTTTTCGATTGAGCTGAAGTGATGTTTGTAATCTAGAACATGATCTCACTAATGCCAATGTGGCTATATGAAACCTAATCTTACCTTATCTTGACCTTAATTTACATCCAATCCTAACCATTACCTAGTCTTTACATCAACCTTAGTCTACACATAAACCCATTCCTAACCTAACCCTAACCTATGCCTTAATCTATACCCAAGCCTAACCTTAACCTTTCTTATAATCTTAAACTTAACCTACACCTTAATTGACACTTAAACTTAACCTTCACCGTAATTCTAAAACTAAGCAAAGTTTTATTAATTCTTCTTCGAGTACCTGGCAGAGAGGCTGTACATGTGTTTCTGGAGTGGAACAATTAACCAATAAGAGCATTTCTATATATGATTGTGTTGGTTGAATTAGAAATATTGGAAATACAGGAGTCAAATTATACACTAGTATATTTTCCTTTCAATTGAAAATCACAATTCAAAAGGCAGTGTAGTCTAAGATTTCGCTTAATTCCTGTCTGGGAACTGCCTATCAGGTGTATGCTAGTCCTACGATTGGTGGATTGCATTTTGTACAACATAAAACAAGATTACAACACAGCACAATAACTTTTACCAGAGATGCAAATAGTTTTTTTCTTGTTCTACTATTAGCAATGTCCATTTATTTATGTAGGATCTTTAGAACCATTTAGTTATTTAAGAATCTGAATACCAAGAAATGCTAGTGGATGTGCTGAACTCTGCTCTGTAAAGCAGTTCTTTTTTTTATAGGGTCCAATTTGCGCACCCCTCAATCTGGGACCACCCATCAGTCCATCTCAAGCTTTTCTTTATTTTTAAGAACCAGCAAACTGAAGACTGATGTGGTTTTTGTGGCGTGTTGATCGGAGGAAGATCTGCCGAGCGCTTGAGTGATTGATTGATGTGGCTTGGAGTGAGAGGTAAAAGGTAAACAGTTGTGTTTTTATTGTATTTATTTATATATTTATTTTGGCAGAGTCTCGTCCTGGCGCGGGCTTGTTGCGCGCTATCAGAGCATTTCGGTAATTGCTGTCAGTCAGAGGCATAAAGGCAGCAGTTTGTGGCGGCTCAGTTGGAGTGTTTTTGTGGCTCCTCTCGCATGTGGCTTTCCCTCTGCCTCCTGAGACACTCCTCAGCCTCTCTCCCCTTGTTTACCTCTCATTGTCAACAGTAAACACGTTCGGGGGAAGAATTAAAAGGCAAAGGGGCCTATCAGACACCGCACAACAGGCACTGTAATTGAGAAGATTATCTGCTGAGTGCCAGCAGTGATTTGGGTTCGGGATCGACATTCAGAAGAGATGTTTTCACCAAGAAAAGGGGCGGAACAGGATGCATACACACAAAAAAAGAGCAGAATAAGAAGAAAGGCGCATTGTGACATTTTTTTGTTGTCTTTTTCCTCAGCTCTTGCTTGGCATCTTTGGTGAAAAAAGTGACAGCAGCATCTCTGCTCTTATCGCCTTGTTCGGCTTGTAGCTGCAAGCCAACCGCCACCCTTAAGGTGGGGGATATTGAGAAAGTATATAACATCAGGGTACTTTAGGGCATTTATATGATACACAATAAACATCACAATTTTTTAAGATGTTTTATATTTTGGAATAAAAACAGTGCTAGTGTAATAATAGCTTTATATCTGTTTTTGCTTAGTGTAATAATGAGACTAATATTGTGGACAGCAGAGTTTTACAATCCAGCTGATTCCAGTCATGGAATATAATATTAATACTTCCTGTCCCATGACATTTGGCATGTCAGTGCTGAGGTAAATCCATGACTAAAACAGCACTGCTGAGATAAATGTATGACTAAACTTACACTGGTGAGGTAAATTTATGACTAAAACAGCACTGCGGAGATAAATGTATGACTAAACTTACACTGGTGAGGTAAATTCCTGACTAAAATAGCACTGCTGAGGTACATTTGAATAGAGTACCGCTTCTAAGGTAAATGTGTTGTTGCTTTGTTGGTATGTCTGTTGGAATATCAAAAACTGTTCATTGTTCAGTTGTTTAATAAATATAATAAATATTTTAAGCTGTAGTATGGTAATTGCTTTTTCTTTACATTTTTTTAGTGGTGAACCTGTGAAAACCGGACAAAAACTTTATGTGGTATTTAGACTTCAGAAAATGTATTTTGTAAAATTTTGTTCTGTTTCACAATATATACCCACAATATACAGCATTTCACATGATTACATGATGTGATATTGTCCAGCCCTAAACTACCCCAGTCCAGTACTGGGTTCTTACCACCTGATTCAGAGCATGCATGCACCCAGAGCAGCGAGATGCAGCTAATTGAATATGCGCACTCTACGTGCCGTATGCATGTCTGTGGGGGGCACCAGGGTTAAGAGCTCCTATGCGCACCAGAGCACCTCTCAAGCACATGGCTTACCTGCTGCCTGACATGCTTAATCTCCCTATTATTGGCAAATATTGGGACTCATTGAAAAAGAGTGGTGCCCACTGGGGCCAAATCCCTTCTCAAGACTCAAAGCTCCAGGAAATTGCTCGCATTAGGGAGATATATTGGTGTGAAAAGATCCCATGACACTACACTGAACTGCTTAATGGCTTTGAGCTCCAGCACATGTTCTTTGTTCTTTTATCCAATAGTTAGGCACCAGACAAGATGTTTAAGTAGATATTTGCTATGGCAATGAGGAATTTTGACACAGAAGCTGCTTTAACGCTGCAGGTCAATGATCAATTTGTGGTTACTGTTACATTTTGATGCACAATAAAAAGTAAAAAAAAAAAAATGTTATAATAAAAACTGTGGGCTGTGGTTGGCAGAATTTTATAGTGTAGTAATACTTGTCTTGGAATAGCTGTACTTTACTTTCATTTGTAAAATAAACATATATATTACAGATTTAAGTGTGTTTAATACAATCAAATTCACAGCCAAAACATGGGTGTGCTTTGGCAGTATAACTGTTATAGTGCTATGCTCTTACAGAGCGTTAAACAACATTTTCTGAGACAGTTTATAAATACATTTAAACTGAGATCTTTGAGTTGAACCAACTTGTAACAACTGATTTTAGTCTGTTAATCTATTTGCATACTGGGTGTGTCCAACAGTTTCTGACTAACACTCACCATCAGTGTGTAGTGATCCCCCCTGGGCTACCTTAGTAATAAATCAAGTTCCCCTTTAGTTGTAATAACTTGATGTTTTAATTTATGGTAAGTCAAGTTTTCATTCCCCATTACTTAAAACATTTGAGCAAACCGGCTGCCTTAAAAAAAGTTAAGTAATAAGTAAACTCAACTTATCTGGTCTCACAGTATATAAAAAAAAAGTTAAATCAACTTCCCCTTTAGTTGTAATAACCTGTTGTTCTAAGTTATGCTAACTTAGGTTTTCATTCCCCATAACTTAAATTTTTTAAGGCAACCGGTTTCCTCAACTTATCCAGGCTTACAGTGTAACACTTAATACATAACACTTATAAAAATAGTCAGTGTAAAGCTTCCATATTCTTTTCATTAGCTTATTTTATTCACATAGTGAATGATTAATGAATATTTAACTGGCAGTAACCTAAACACAGTAATGAATATTTACCCTCAAACTATCCAGAAACATTTAACGATATTTGGCCTTTCTAAGTAAGCACTGCTTTCTCACACAGTAAAAAACAGGAATCATGATGCATGTGTTTAGCATCTGTTCTCAACAAAACAAGCACAACAAAACAGATTTTCCTCTGGTTTGGCGAAGGTCGAACTGAAATAAAGCGTCTGAGAATTTCCTCACTTTTAAATTAAAATGACATACCAGGCGCAACCAGCCCGCCACAGGCAGAGTAATCTGTTTTATTGAGTGGGAATAAAAACAAAACATTATTACGGTTTAATTAACACATTAAAATAAGTTTTGTGTTGTAAAATAGTTTTTCAAAGCCACTGGGGCACAAGTTGTTTCTGTGCCCATGTTTTTTTTGTTTTTGTTTTTTTTTCTTTCCGCAGTGCATTTTCCCCGTTTTATAAAAGAGTTAATGTTACATGGCACTTCTCTGTTTGCAGGCCGAGGCCTGTGGAGACGGCAGGGGGGGGGGGGGGTACGGGTCGCGGGAGCACGCCGGGTTCCTTGCATTTTTTAATATTTTAATTGCTAAGTGCTGACCCCTACTTACATTAATGAGGAGCTGGAGAAATTTTGACCTTGTGGTGTGCGTGAATCGATACGAAGTTGATAAAGCCAAGTTCATTGCTGCCTAACGTAAAAGAAACCTGATTTGTTTACTTACCTAGGCCCGGGTATGTCAGGCCCATTATGAAATGATTTATAGACCACCACCCAATGAAATTGTTTAAAGTAGATTAGGTTCAGGGGAACGATCAGCACTAATATGACAAGCTGATGCCGCATGACAGGTAACCAAGCAAACAAGTTCCTGAAATTCAGATTGAATTAGAATCCTAATAATCCTACGGGGAGTCACAGATTGAATCAGAGGAGGGGGGGAGAGGTGGGGCGTGAACTCCACGCCCCAAAAACAAGCACACACACACACACACTCAGTCACAAACACACACACACTCAGTCACAAACACACACACAACCACAACAATGCTTTGAAATAGGTGACAGGTGTGCCTGATTATGTGGATGCATACAAATACATTCCCATACACTTTCCCCTTAAGCAGAACACAAAGCATTAATATTCTATAGAACACTCCGGAAAAACAACAATGATATCAAGCTTTTGTTTAATTCAGAACAAAACCCTTCAGGAAAAATGATATTTTAAACTTTATACAAAATGCATGCAGTGACTTGTACCTCGTGTGGACGTGAGGCTAAAATTAGAAAGCTTAATGCAGTAAAGCATCAGTGTTGCTCTCGGTAATTCAGTACCAAAGGCATTTATTGACCCATTTCTCATAAAAGCAGTGGCCCGTATCAGAATGATAAAGGACTTCAGTGATAAAGTCAATATTATCTTACAGGAAAGTGGGTTTGCGCTGCGTGGAGAGCATAATTACACTAGTTAAAGAAAGGAAATTGTTAAATCCTTAGCTTCAGTAATATGCTTTATGATTGTTTACGCATTTTCTTATTCACTGATTTATTATTTTTCTCTCTTTCTTTCTCTGTTTCTCGGAGATTTGCTCTTTATTTGAAAATAATGAATATAAATGAGAGTTCCCACCATTCCCGGACACATTAAGGAAATTGTATACAAATTAGAATATGAATGTCTAAGTAAGGTGCATTGTCTGGACATTTGAATATGCATGATGAACATTGCATTATGGCGGCAACAAACTCCAGCTTCCGCGACGAGGAGCAAAAACCTGTTATGCATTTTTAATATGCAATTTTATTTATGTGTATTCTTCTCCCCAAAAACACAATTAAAAACTTTGCGTGCTATCATTTCTACCCAAGTTTGACCAGGACATTATTATACACCAGCCACACTGTTATGTTGATTCTTTTGTAACTGGGTTATTTGAATAGAACTAATTGTGTAATTGTGTAGTAGTAATAATAAATGCTTCATCAGATGCTATGGTTTTGTAATATGGTTACAGAACAGGGTAATTTGGGTTTAATTGGAGTAAATTGTTGTTTGATTAGTTTGCATGACTACCTATTATATATACCTGATGCTCAAATTTGGTCACAATGTATATTGTGTCCTAGTTCAGTTATAATATAATAATATAGTTGTAGGTTTGTGTACAGCCATATGCACATGTTTTGGGACCTTGCAGGGTTTCTTTGAAAATAAGTGTTATGTGCTGTATTCTTTAAATGGTAATGACAATTTAATGCAATTTAATCAGCTGTACTACTTATTTGAATACGTTGTAAATATTCAGAATGTATTTAAGGCACTTTATATGAAAAGTAAGCATACTGTATATATCGCAGAAAATACTTCCACATTCAATGCAGTAAATTCATCCTTTGCATATAAAGGTTTGACCATATACATTAAAGATTTGCTGGTTCTTTGTGCTTTCTATTTTTTCACTGCTCCTGTGCACCCCAAGCTATCCCAGAGATCCACCCCCATGCTTCACAGTTTGCACGTTTTTGTTGTGGTCAGTATAGAGAGTCTCTCTAGATGTTTTGTGATGATGAGATTCCAGGTAAGGTTTCCTTATTATAGCTCTTCAATTAGGACTGTGTTTGTGCTGGCAATGCTGCATAGTGGATCAGTGCACCATTGTCTAGACTCTAAACTTTCTACAGTATATCTTTCATATAGATTATTTAATGCAAATATGTTAAATAAGATTTGAAACATTGTCAAAAAGAAATAAGAAAAAAACACAGTCCTAACTGGCTTAGGATTTAAGGATTTGCGAAAATCATTGTTTTGGTATTGATCAGCCAGGCTAGATATAGGCTAAAACAAAAAGAAAAACACTTTTGAATAATTTATTTATTTATTTAGTCATAATAGATTAATAGAATTTCGATCAAGTAAATGATTTGTGATTTACTCTGGAAATGAACAAGAAAATACCATAATCATTCAGTTATGCACATGCATATCTGCATTATCATCATGAGACCAGAAAAGCGGTGAAGCCTCTGTGCTCTCAGTTCCATCTCTTGGACATGCGCTGGTGCTTTGGGTCGTGGGGGTGTTTTGAGTGATGAGGGGCTGTTTTAGCTGTTTTAGCTTTTTTAGCTGTTTTAGCGAGACTGAGAGGAAGAGAAAGTTTTAGATCAGCGTCTAATTAGGGCCTCCAGCTCCTGCCCCTGTGCCTCTAATGAGAAGCTTGTAGCGGAGCAGGAGCCCGGCGAGCGCGGCCATCTTTCACTGGGGAAGACAGGGTGATCCCCGACACGCGCGCCATCCGCACCTGCAAATCCCCCCCCAACACACTAATTCAGCCTCTTCCGCCTTTGATGTGCTGTTCTTTTCATGTCTCCCAACTCATGACATCAAGCACAAGAGATCCAGTCAAAACAAGGCGGGGGGGATCGTCTCTATCACTTGTTTTAATCATGCTAATTAAGGGATAATGGGGCCGGTAATGAGCAGTGGGGTGCATCATATTCATATGATTAGCTGTAGATTATCTGAGCGAGGCCGGTGAGACGCATGGCGTGGCGACGTGGCGACGCGGCGACGCGACGACTGTCACACCGGCTCAACGCTCCCCGCGCGCGAGACGAGGCCATCGTCTGCGGCCGACATCAATGCGTTTCAGATATCCGCGAGCGTACGGAGGGACGTACTTATCTTCAGGAGAGGAATCGCTTTAACAGAGCTGCTGCTCATCATGGGAATGAGATGCAGGACGATGCAGTGGGGAGTCCTGCGCTCAGATGTGACTGGGAAGTCGATTATGGCTGCAGGGAGCCGGAGTGAGTTACAGTTTCCCCCCTCTGCAGGAAATTAGCCCCTTATCAATTATCAATTACCGCTGCCACATGATTTATATCCGTTAAGCAGGTGGTATTTTCTTCCTTTTTCATCCATTATCTTCGTTTATGACCTCGCGCGCACTTTCATCCTCCGACGGCTCGCGTCTGCCAGCACATGTGGAGAGCATTGACTCTCCTCCTGCTTGTTTAATTGTCATTCGTTCCAGCTCCGCAGCTTTTATTCTCACTTTTATTCTCACCCGCCCAACCGGCCCTCCATCCCACTTTAAGGGATTAAGTATCCCAGGCACTGGAGCGAGGGATCTGCCGTGATGATCATAACACACACTCTGAAAGAAGCAGTCATCTTCTCAGCTGGTTTAAGATAACATTTGTCCAGTATGGCGCAATGGAAGTCCCATTATTACACATAGATCTCCATCTGACCCAGCAGTGCTGAGGAGAATGTAACTAAAACATTTGTAATGCAGTGATAATACAGTATTGATTTAGATATACTCTGGCAATGTATCACAGCAAGGCCTAATAAGTCTAACAGCTTGTGTGTGTGTGTGTGTGTGTGTGTGTGTGTGTGTGTTCAAATCCATCATAACATTCAATAACATGCTTGGCCTACATAAATTGTGTCAGACAGATTTTTACAGCTGTATAAAAAAGTCTCCTAAACGTCAGGCATCTGAAGAGGCAATTCTACACAATTCATTGCTGTGTTAACTTTACACAGTATGTACTCTTTATGAGCACATGTGTGTTATAAACCCTTAGAGACACATGCTTCATAAAGCCTCCCTGAAGTGAGAGATCCACTTCAAACCACTAGTTGGCCACAAACCCCCGTGGTCTTCAGCTGATGCCTCATTATTCTCCTTATGCTGTGTGCACGCTAGGTGACTTTCAAAGTGGTCAGATTGCTGTTAAGTTCACACTACATGACTTTGTACATTGTCTTGTAATCAGGAATCTTTAAGTCATCATGGTTCAGCAACAGGGACAGGGGGTCACAGATGACACGATCTTTCACCAGAAGAAACCCGCAATGAATTTGTTGGGTCTCCAAATTAGATTTTTATTATAAAAACACATGTAAGAATTGGTGTTATTGATTAACTGATCTGCATATTGTGATGTGTCTGCCTACAGAAACACAGAAACATCATCCACGCCTATAGCACAGTTGAACCTGAGAGGGCGCTGGATAGAAAGAAATTAATTTTTAAAGCTAGATAAATGTTTGTAAAATGTTTTTAACTAGTATTGGTATTTTTTTTATCTCAAAGGAACACATTTTAGCTATTAAAAAGCTCTTTCAACTACAGAGTGAAACTAAAACTAACTGAACTAAATAAAAAAAATGTAACAAACACATGAACCTTGGTCAGGACTTGGTCAGAACTTGGTCAAGCACCGTTAGCCTGCTAGCTATAGCTTAGTCCTTTGTAAGGTACTTGTGAGCTTTTAGATTACAGAAGATCCTTTGGCCAATCACAAATAGAGATTGAGCTCCAGCACTAAAACTATGCTAGATTGCCTCAAATCTGATGTTTTTGACTACGAAACCAGGACTAAAAATCAGGGATAAAGCTTAGCATTAGTCATTTGACGTTATGATTTCTGACAAATCTCAATAAAGTCGAGTTTAGCTGTGAAACAGCGCTCCTAGCAGTGAGCTGCAGTGATTTCAGCTCTTGATTTGAGGGCGTTTGGAGTAATTGGATTTCAGCACGTTGCAGACAACAAGTCAGATCCCAATCTCCTGACTTTAAGCAGGAGATTTTCCTATGAGAGGAAAAGAAATTCAGCAGTTTTTATTCGACATGAGCACCAAATCAATTGTACCTGGGAAAAAAAAGGGAAAGATGTCTTTGTACATTCAATATAATATGCTTGAAGGTATTGATTAGTGAAGCTACCTGGAAATCGAGAGAAAGGAGAAAGGAGGGGGTTTGAGAAAATGTTTGCAAGAGAAATGTTTGCGAGAGAGTGGCGTGGAGTCGTGATGCCCATCGGAGTTGAGTTAGCGAAGGGCAGAGCGCAGAGGTATTAATTAGCAGGCTGCCCACGGACTCTGCTGCCTGCCACAGCGGCACACCTGACAGTCCGCAAACTTCTCCGTCTCACAGTCATTTCCTCCCCATCTCGCCTCATTACTTATTGATTTACAAATCAATAACACCTTTCAGAGAGTCGGCTGCTCGGAATCAGAGAAAGAGTGCGAGAAACACGGAGACAGTGGAGGTTAAAAGTGGGCAAAGACCTTTTAGTTACTGTTTAACTGCTGCCGGGGAACAGGATTCGTTTTGCAGTTAAGAGATGACACCAGGACAAGCTCTGCCGTTCCTCGTAGACGTGGCGATTGATTCCGCTCCCATGCATACTGAGGTTTCGTTAAAATACTAAAAATCTAAACCACAAGGAAGCCACGTACGTCTGACTACGCGATGGTTAATGGTCAGTTCAGAGGCAGCCATTCTATGCCAAACCCACAGGGACCTGTTGAGATTCTCATTAGGCCAGAGCTCATTGTCGCCACTGGAAAAAAAAAAGAAAACGATGGGATTTGCCTGTGATGGCGAGGAGCAGAACAAAAAAGCTCCAGCCCAGGTCCCAATCAGCAGCTCATGAAGGAGCCAGCGCAGGTCTTAATCAGTCAGTCCTTAATAGAGCCGCTCTTTAAAAGGATTATTAACCTCATCTGTCTAGATTAAGAACTAATAGCCCCCTTTCTGTGTATTGTCTTTGTAGCAGCTGGTAATGTACATATATATTAATCCACTCTCGCCAGCGAGATTGTGTTGCGCGCCGAACAACGGTGCCCTTCACAAGCGAGGCAGACACAGGTTAGGAAGCCACTAATTAAATGTCAGACTTGACAGATTAAAATTATGAAATTTAAAATCGGCAAGTAGCTCTTTGTCATTGTCAAATTAAGAGGCGGCCGTGATGAGGAGCCGGGGATGGAACACTTTAATGGATTGAAAGCGAATGTGCTTTAGCAGCCTCGGCTATTGTGAATAAAGATTTCCCAGCTCCAAAGGTATTGGGCTGCATGTTCAATTCCTTGCTCAGCTAGGCTGTGACACAGGTGCCATTTGTATGCTGCCAAGCTGTAGCAGACCAGCACAATTTAGCACTCTTATTTATGCGAACAAAGGGCCGCCGTGAAGCGAAGTCTTGTGCAGGGTCCAATACGGGTTGAGAATAATCATTTTTTACTTTATTCTGAAAGCAGAATTATTGAAACATTTGAAACCTTTTCACATCTCAGAAAGACTGTTTGTTCATTTATTACATTCCTGACTTGTGTATCTTTTTGTGTATCTTTACTTTAAGTTTATATACTTTATCACATTGTGATTCTACTAAAAAATGAGTATTTAGTCAGTAGTCAGTCACATATTAGAAGGTGAGGTGATGAATCGAGTACATGCTTATTACTATATTAACACCTCTGTTATTTTGCCTCAGTATGAAACATGCTCTTTTTGTTCTATAGTAGGCTTGTGGAAGAAAGTATGTGGTCTATTCTGATTGGCTGGTTTACAGTAAAGACATGTAATAGTATAGCATAGCTTACTAACTTGTTTTTTTTTTCACTATAACAATTGCAAATGTATCATTTGAACTTAACTGAACCTGATTTTAGCATCTATACCAGTCAGCATCATTTCTTAATCTTAAATCATTACACATATGTGGGATGTTTTGAAGTGAAGTATATTATTTCATCATATTATTGTTTCAGATTAAATTGTGTAACTTTATGCAACATGCAGTTTAATAAGCTAATAGTTTATATTATTGACCCACAAATATACTAAAATACTGTATTTATGTAGCCAGGTGGTGAATTGAGAATACACCTTTAAAATGTGTGTCTGTAACTTTAAGAAACACAATCAGAAGTGTTGTCACCCTGAGAGAGGAAAGGGAGGAGCTAAGAGCATGGTAGAGAAGGAGGCTCAAGCTGCAGTGAATGGTGGTGCTCCATTTTAGGATCCATCCAGAGCCATCCTAATGAAATAAGAGGTAAAAATCAGGAAATACTGAACAATATAAGGTTTAGTTGGCCTATAACAGTAGTAGATGCCTATATTGCCTTTCTAAACATGTATTTTGAATGAATCACAACCAGATGCGGGCAGATGGCATTGTTTCTGTGGGGTAGTGTGCTCCTCGTGGTCAAGCCTTGTATTTTTCTGGGTTACAGAAGCTGTTTGTCCAAGTTCTCTTAAAGAAATGCTCAAATCTTGTTGAGTAAAGCTGAGTAAATCGAGGTGAGCTTAAAAACAAATAATAAAAGAGCTCTGTTAATGGTATTAAGGTGGTATTAATGTTATTTATCTATTTTCTGTAATTAGTGCCACTACCAAATACTGTACTGTGTTCTAATCTAGGGTTTTACAGTGTATTCATTTTTATTTTTATTGTGTTGAGTAATATTTCAATTTAATCAGAATAAAATACCCCACGAAAAAAAGTTATTTTGTCATTTGGTGTGCGTCCTTTCCCCGGTGACATTTAGATCAAAATACTGTATATACTAGTGAGGATGTTAAAGGGTTAAGATATGTATTTTAATTCATGCAATTATTGTACGTCTAGTATCAAACAACAATGTAAACAAATATATAAATAAATAACAAACAAGCCACTTTTTACAGTAAACTAAACATTTACATCTCAAATAAATAGCTTCACATGTAAAGACAGGTGGCATTGCACATTAATAACATTTGTGATAACATTTAACACAATTAAAACACTACATTATTTTTTTGTAGTAATAGCAGATAATATCAAAATGAACTGTATTACTCACTGTATGTTTCACTATTATATTTCACTTTATATTCTACATATTTCACTGGAAAATAAAACTGGATGAAAGTGGCCTTCAGTGCATTTCAGAATCTAACATTTCACCCTAAAAGTCGTGCATAGGAGTCATTATAATGTATTTGCTGGTGATGCGAGTGATTCAATGGAATGCACTCCACTGATATTCACATTTGCACTCCTCTCACATGTTTTTCACCCCAGAGTCACAAGCCTAAACTCAAAATAATAGTCAAGCCTTTCATCGAAACAGATTTCAATTAATTTTGTAGCACGGAGCTACAGAGTCAAACAGGGGTAGGATTTACGCTTTTTAATTACCAAAGCACCAATTTGGTTCCTCCATCCATATTTATGATGTTGCAGAATGATGAAGCTCATGTCAGATCGTTCTGAAGCACATTGGCTCGTTTTAAAGAGAGCAGTCTATATGCAAAGACCTAATGAACTCCAACAAGACTTTTTTTTATTTTTTTTTACTTTTTTTTGGAGTGAGGAAAGGAGGAGGAGAAAAAAAAGCTCTTGCGCAGCATTTCTAAATAAATAAACCACTGCTAAATTAGCATGATTCCATGCTATTGCAGTCAAGGTTCAAAGGCTCAGAGCTCAAACCAGGTCTAGATGTATTTGGCTTTGCCTGGGTTGAGGGCACAGCTTTCGATATAGCACCAAACAAACTGGAGGCAGCATCAGAGCTGCAACACTCAACAAGGATCAAAAAACGACACGGATTCAAAGTGACAAGATCCAATTAAATTTAATTACACAAGCTGTATATTCATTTTAACTGACAATATTTATTAGGGAGCCACACGGACTTAAAGCAAGGAACCAGGGCTAAATTATATCTGTGTAATACAGTTAGCATATGCAGAATCCCGCGTCTCTAATTGGCCGTAATTGAGTTAGGGCCAAGATGAGTGTGAAGGAGTTCAATAGTTTTGGGGGGAAAGAGCGCAGAGTCAAACATCTCCTGGTGTGCTGGATGAAATGTAGTGAAAAAAGAGCAGGGAAGGGTTCTTTACTCGCTTTTTCTACAGCAGAGAGGGGATTTGTGACCTGTAGCCAGGAATACAGAGGCTAATGTTTAGAAACTCAGGCACTGTGTAACATGCAGGATTGGAAACATATGTAGACATCCACTTATATAATGAATGTTTGTTATAAAATGAAGGAGATTAATAGGATTTTGTCCTTCCCTTTGCTGCAACTACAGCCTTTTATTTGGGATTTTTTTGTTTAATTAAGCTTTATAATAGATATTGGAATATTGTCTGATGGAAAGGGTTTTTGTTTGATTACATTGAACCACAAGAGCTGAATTTGTGAGATCCAGACCAGTTGCTGTTTATTGAAGCTGCTCATGGACTTATTTTAACTTCTATATTCTTTACTTAGCTCTAGAAATTGTAATTTTAAGCTAACGGTCTTACCATGATTGCAATGTGAGGTGGGCATTTGGATGAAAAATAGGTAAATATTCTAATTCTATACATTCTACAGCACATTTGATGAACCTAATATGCATGTAATATTAATATGAAGGAATTTATCACCTACATTTTTATTGAGAGGCCATGTGTCACATTAAAAAATATAGTGTAAAATGAGTAGTTCCAAATTCTCAAAGACTATGGAAATTCTAAAAATCACACTTGAACAAAACTAATTTCCTTTAAATTGATTTGCCTATAATTTACTTTTCTGAAGAAAAAAACATTTTTCGGAGGGAAAATTAATGTGACTATATACTGACATGCCACATATTACGGGACAGGAACTAGTATTGTGTCCCTTCGGTATTGAATTGCAGCCATTGGTCACAATTAGGACCCAGTGTGCTGTCTAATACCCGCACAACCTTGGAAATGGTATGTCCCATTTATCCACCACCTATTCCCTTGTCATAAGCATGCTGAGCTGCGGCCAACCTCACTCACAAGATAACACCTCACAACTTGTGTGTGTGTGTGTAGTGTGTTTCCAAGCAATGCCTTCAGGTTACATTTTATGATTAAATTAAATACTGCTATTTCATGACTTTTGCAGGTCAGAGAATTTGTTCAGATTTATTGCTATTATTTTTGTTGACATAATGTCACTGTTTCACATCTGATAAAAATGTTGAGTTTTCTATTAAAAGCTAGCAGATTTTATTCAGTAAAGGGTGTCTGGATACTTTAGGAGATGTAATGTTTCTTGTGTAGTTTTGGGAAAGTTGCACTCAGTAGAGAAGGTTCTTCAGAAGTCTGAATTGTGAGTTTTAGGCAACATTTCTAAAACAAACACTCAGTCACAAAACGTGTCCCCTGGGAAAAGGGGTAGAACTTTTCTTTTTTTGTCACTTTTTGGAAAGTTTATGCGCCGTCTGCTCTGTCAAAAGAGGATTTTGTCTCAGAAACAGGTTGAAGGATTGAAACCCGAGTCACAGGGAATTATCTTCTGTGGCTGGAACTCAGCTCTCTTTGCATCCAAACAAATTGAACTCAATTGCAGTGAGTTTCTGAGGTTTTGCTGAAGCCTTTTTCAAGCCCCTCAATCACGCAGCCTTTACCTTCCTCATCTAATCCAAATGTGACGCGACACATAAGAGTTAGATTCCGGTGTGTTCAGGGGCTTTGTTGAGGTGAGTGAGTGGCATAGTAACTGGTTAGCCTGGGGTGCTGTGCTTCATACAGGTACCCAGTCTGTCTGGTGCACCAGGGATGTTCAGCGACTTGCCCTGTGGTGCTGTGCTGTGTTTTTCAAAGCACATGAATCGTTTGTTTTCTGCTACAATGACATGTAGGAGCGAGTGGCTGTCGTCTCTGTGTGTCACCAAGGAAGACCGAGGGCGCTTACACGGTCCAGTCTTTTATCTACAGGGGAATAGAGGAGCTTTTTGAATTTATCTGCTTTGAATCTGATTACGTTCGCTCATGTCAGTGAGCTGTAAATTAGTAAGAGCACTAAAATATTAATGTTTTCCCGGAAAGGATTTGTCTGGATGTGTAATGAAAATGTTCTGAGCACAATGTTTTTAATACCAAAGAGACACAAATTGCTTTATAACAGTTGATTATAGTTATTTTTTAATATAGCAAACTAAATAAAAAAATTACATCACAGGAAACCAACCCATATGCATATGAAATGAACGAATGTTCAAATACATTGAATATCAAATAATGTTCATTTCTAATTGCAGAATAAAATGTTATTTGTGGGATGCTACATTCAGTTTACAATAAATGTATAAAGTTTGTTGAACATTCATTTAATTATCTATATAATCAAGTAAATTTTTATAACTTTTTCCCTCATTGTCTGTAATCAGAGGTGGGTAGACACAAGCAGCAGCATGCACTCAATAGTTGTACTTACTTCTTTCCATATACATGTGCAAAAATATATATAATAGATTTGTACATATTCATAATAATTATTTAGTAATTTAACATTGTAATACTGGTAATAAAATACTGCTTTGAGACTAGTCACGACTCAATTCTACCCATATGATTATAAAAATACTCTTCATATGTATCAAAAAAGCATTCCTTGTTAGGCAGTTAATAATCTGCTAGATTAAGAATTTGTATGTAGATTTGGTAAGATTAGATTTAACTTTATTATCACTGAGAAAGAACATTCACAAGCCAGTGAAATCCAGATTTATGAGGTTTATGAGGTGTTATCTTGTGGGTGAGGCTAACCACCAGCCAGTGTGCTTATGACACAACAACATGAATTATGGGAGTTTGAATGAGGTCTGATGATGGTGGGTGCTAGATGGATGGTACATTCCATTTTTTAAGTTAAATATATATATATATATTTAGAAGAATATTTTCAATATGTGTACACATAGATATTTGCAGATTTGTTTTAAGTACTTTTTTAATGATTAGTTAATCATTAAATGGTTATTTAATCTAAAGAAAAAGTCAGATAACAGGGATACATGGTTGATTTTTGTTTGTTTATTTAAAAAATATATATATAAATATATATATATAGTTATCAGAATTGCTCTTTTCCCAAAGTCTGTGCTGTATCTCGGCATCTGGCTCAACAGGCCTTCTTCTCTTCTTCAGTTTCCTTCCAGATCAATGATGAGCTATCTCTCTATCAGTTCCTCACCCTGACCCCCCCATTCATCACTTTTTAACAGCTGGGTATTAATTGACTCACAAAGCAAAAAAAAACTCAGCTGACTTTGTGTTGGAAACAATGATAAAACACTTCTGCAGTTTGGAACCACTGCTTATATTAACAATTTTGTTATTATTTATTTATTACATATTTATTACACATCTTGTTAATTTAATGAAGGATCACCCTAAAACACAAAATGAAATAAGTGCCATCCTGTACAACAAATAAGCTCCTACACACATAAGCATGTGTGTGTGTGTATGTATAAGTGAGAGTGTGTGTTTAATGGTAATGATGTTGTCAAATGGTTAAATGAGCTGGGTTGCGTTCTGTCCTCTCCCATCTGTACGGGAGGCTCCAGCACCCACGTCTGCTCCAGAGGTCGCGGGGGTCAATGGTGACACCAGCTTTAACTGTTATTTACTCTGAGTCCATGACAAGACACATGCAGCTTGCTCCCACTCAACTGATGTATGTTAAATGTGCTCCAAATTACCAGCGTGATGGATCTATTGATGGGCCATTCGAGCCTGTCTGCCTGTCTCTATCAGCCTCTCAGTTATCCCCCCTTCTCGCTTTCTACCCACCCTCCTTCCCCTCCCTCTGTCTCTCTCTCTCTCTTTCTCTCTCGTTTCCTCCCTCGCTCACCCGGCCCCATGTGGTCCAGGCTGAGCACCTTGCTCTGAATGAGAAATGAGGGGTTAGACACATACATGCACCTCTGGAACCTGTTGGGTGTTCAGACACATGTCTTGCCCGTCTCATTTCCAACGTGGTACAAGACCGTGTCAAGATCAATTACTCTGCACCCGAGTCGTCCAAGAGACCAGCGAGGAGGACTTGTTTATACCAACACTTGTGCCCACAATGATTTTTGATTAGGGGTTTTTGCATATGCTTATTCTGCAAACCTCAGAAGAAAAGAAAAAAAAGATCCAGAATTGGTTCATTTCTTTCTTTCTTTCTTACTTACTTACATACTTACTTTTAATTTTCCACTCAAATGCACTCATCTCAAGAACGCTTACAATTAAATTCTACACACTACATCTCGACACACGCCGGTTGGTGAGAAGCGGCAGCCAATCAATTGCAAGCAGCGTACTCTTAACCGGAAACCACTGTCAACCTATAGGACTGCATCAAGCACTGAACAGTTGAGCCAGCACCAAGAGTGGCAGTCCATATCTCGGCATTTATTTGCAGAAAATGAGAATTGGCTGAAATAACAAAAGAGATGCAGAGCTTTCAGACCTCAAATAATGCAAAGAAAACAAGTTCATATTCATAAAGTTTTAAGAGTTCAGAAATCAATATTTGGTGTAATAACCCTGGTTTTTAATCACAGTTTTCATGCGTCTTGTCATCATGTTCTCCTCCACCAGTCTTACACACTGCTTTTGGATAACTTCATGCCACTCCTGTTGAAAAAATTCAAGCAGTTCAGCTTGTTTTGATGGCGTGTGGTCATCCATATCGGTCCTGATTATATTTTAGAGGTTTTTAAATTTGGTAATATTATAAAAACTCATATTTTTTAAGTGCTCTCTTATTTTTTTCCAGAGCTATAGTTTAATTCCAAGTCTTAGAGGATGTATCTTATTTTAATCAAAGAAATGGTGTGACTTTCCTATCAGACATGGGCTCAGCCCTGATTATCACAGTTATAAAGACCTATGGCTCAGTGGGATCATCTTCTTCTCAGGACTGAATCTGAGCAGCTGAGAGAAAAGGGCTACAGCTTAGTTCTCTGCGAGCAGCAGCGTGATGAGGAGAACCAGACCCTGCTTAAGCTCATAAATAGCGCAGCACTTCCACTGCTGCTAATTGACTCACACAGGCATTAGCGGGATTAAGTTAGAGCCCAAAGTTCATTAAGCAGATAAATGCATCTCTTAGCCTGCTAAAGAGCTCCAGTGCTAACTCAACTCACTGAAAATAGCACTTAACCACAATGGGGCTCAACTGGAGTAAAAACCCGAGCTCATTTCAATACCAGTATCGGTATCTGTGGAAATCTAAGCACTCTGTTGCATTGTAATGAATGTTAAGTAGTCTACCTGATCACTGTGTTAGATGTAGTGTGTCTTTTTGCTTTATAAAGTGCATGTATTTTGCATTAGCCCTAAAGAGCCCATGGTGGCGTGTGTGTGTCACAGACCCTTTAAAGGTTGTGGAAAGTTCCTAAGTGACATACACACTAATACACATCCTAACTGAGTGAGTGAATGGATGATCATTCATGTGACCTCATTTACAAAATGTAGTTGTTCTGGGTTAGTACTTGAGATCAATTTGGATTAACTATATTTTAAAAGTGTTTTTTTTTGTGCTTCTATAGTTCTGTTTCAATCAGTTTAACACATACAACTAGACTTGATTTTCTTAGAAATACAAGTTAATAAAAATGTTATTGTGTCATTTATGTTACATCAGAATTTTAATCTAAAAATATTTATAGTCATGGAGCCTTAATACGATAATTACATTATCGACTTACGTACCAATTTATTGTACCATAAATGAACAAGACCTCAATAATATTTAATAATCGTGATATTGTCTATTGTGTTTATGTGGATGTTTGATTACATATATAACAGTGAACAGTATTTTACCCATTCATGCTAAAATGACCAATTAGTGCTTAAATAACTGTGACTCCATACACATAGTGTGCAGTAACTGTAGTAGGCAAAGAAAAAAATATGTATTTCCCAAACTATGATTATTTATGTTGTTGTATTTAAAAGGGTATAGTTGCTTTGTTATGTTATTGTATTATTCATATGACAATAATATCATTTTTTGAAATGATTCCAAGGACGATATACTGTCCACAAAATATTGGTACCATGACAGACCTACAGTCATGTTCTGCTCACTGAATTTATTAATTTAAATAATGATTTAATTTAGAATTTATCATCAATATTCAGAAATTATCTGGTTTTAAATGGTTTGGATAGAGTGATCTGTTATCTGTTATGCAGATTTTATCCTATTTTTTCTGAATATTTACCTTTAGATGAATAGGAGAAAAGTTGTGCTCGATAGAAATGAATTTTCTACACAGCAGAGATAGAGATAGAGAAGGAGATAGAGATAGAGAGATAGATAGAAAGTGAGAGAGGTGGGGAAGCTCTGGAATTGTCTCTCAGCTATGAATGACATAACAGTTGGAGCTGCGAGAGTGGTGGGGAGTGCTTTCATTGTGCCACTTAGACGACAAATTACCCAGACAATGGACCTCTAAAGTTGGCAGGTAATTCAATCGCTACTGTTGACTCCAGGCATTCGCTATGTTTGCCCCCCGGTCGGAAATACCCAAAACTTCATCTGGGCGCAGTCAAACGAAATGAAAGGTAATATTCTTTATCTGCCGCTGGATCGCTGCGGATGAACTGCTCCAATATGAGTGTAAATAAGATTTAGTGATTCCATACTTCAGTTGGCCTCAACTCAAAGTGATTTGGATCAATACTGTCTGCTGGCCCAGCAGCGTGCGGCAGGGCCTCCGCGCCTCACAATGGGAAGGCACGAGGGCTGTATTCAAATTTCGACAGTGTCAAATTAATTCCAGCGTTATCTGGAAATTCAATTAGAAGGCGCCCCCCCCTCCTCCCCTTTGCTCCTCCCTCCCTCCTTCCCTCCACCACCCCCGCCCCCCCTTTTGTGAGTAAGAAAGTGTCCGACATCCCGATGTGACAAATTACAGTGCTCAGAGTGCATATCAAGCTGAAGTGTTGAGCCTTGCTAATCTTCCCTCTAATTCTCAATTACTGTAAAATGAAGCCATAAATCACAGGGACAGCCAGATCGATGGAAACGTTGTTTTTGGAGTGATTGGCAGCCTCCCCAAAGGTTACTTTTTAAGTTGGTTTAAGGTTACCACTCGCAGAGGGCTGGAGGGGAGGCAGCTTTGGGTGGGTGGGGAAGAAGGAAGGCAGGATGGGGTGGGGGGGGGGGCGGGTTGAAGGGTATGTGTGGCAGCTTGGGTCGAGGGGGTGTTTGTTGGGGGGGGTCGAACTCAATCTATATGATTCAGAGTCCCAATCCTTTAGGGGATACAGCAGAGGGACAGCACCAATTTTTAGCCCATCAGCCATCCAATTTTTCTCCTTTTCATACCTGCTGTAGTAAATGAGAAACAAATTAAATTTCTCCCTACTATCTCCACAGAAACCATTTAAATCCTTTATGGAAACTAAATTGTCCCCAGACAAATCGCCCCTGGTTCTATGAAAATATACTATGGCGGTGCAACTGAAATAAATTTGTGTCACTCCAGATATGCCATTGTCTGTAATGCCATTCATTGGAGACTTGGAGAAAGAGCTGCTGGAGATTGGGGGGGGTGGTGGTGGTGGGTGGCGTTGAAATAAAAGCATGTGGGGACACTTTTGGCGAAGAACAAAAGGAGGAAGAAAGCAGGACCTGCTCGGTGAGCCTCCTGGTGCCCACCTCCTGCTCGCGCTGTTATTAATTTTGGGCCGGAGTCTTCGCATTCATGAGGCTGAGATTGAAATGTAAATGAGGCAGAGCGAGCGAGCAGTCAGCACTGGCCTGGGCCACGCGGCCAGTGTCACACGCGCAATCCACGCGCTCTCCAGCACTTATCATTCACACAGATTAAGAGAGCAGAACATCAATCACTACATCAGGGAAACAATGAATAAAGCGGCCCAATGAGGCCCGATGAAAAATCCCTGACGGAGCCGACGGGGCCGGGGCTGGGTGACGGAGGCTGATTGCTGCTGCTCAGAGCTGGGGCTGGGCTGGCAGGCTGATCTGAGTGGGGTGTTGGAGCTGTCTACATCAGCCCGGAAAGGCTATGTGTCTTTCTTACTGTGCAGCTCAACACTGAGGACTCAGGCCTGTCCTCTGTGGGTGGGGAGTGGAGTGGAGCGCAGCTGTTATCTCAGGCACAAGCGTATCACAGAGTAGATTTCCCAACTGAAAAGGCAATTGAGAAGTGCTCTTTGACAAGGTCATTAGCGGTTTTCAGTTCTTAATATACCCTCATACCCTCAATAATCTGTTTGGGATACAGCACATTTACTCACTTCATTCACTTACTGTATATCTTCCAGATAATTTTTTTTTCACATTTTCTTAAAAAGTCCACAAAAAAAAAACATCAGAATTGTACAAATATCAGCTCTTTTAAGAATGCATCAGAATCTTCATAATTTGTGGGGTTTTGAGAAGAAATTTCTTTTAAAGAATGTTTGATAATTATTGCAAAACAGATGTGAATGTAACGATTTTTTTTAACTGGTAAGGAACATTTAAATCAATTCTAAAATACTTAAAAAAAAAGATGCCAAAAGGATCAATATAGGCAAAAAGTGTTTTCAGTACTAGAAGCTCTTAAAAAAAGCCTTTTAAAAGAATAGTCTGTTTAGGTATTTTCTTTTCTTTTTAAATGAAGAAACAGATGTAGAGTTTTCTCATTCATTCATTTATATTCTGGCTGTTCTTTAAGTTCTTTAGGTCAAAATTTAGACCAATAGACATGCTCCAAAATGCCTTGGATTCCTTTTTTTGCATTGACTTCCACTGAAAGTGAGAGAGTTTTTTTCTTCTCCTGTTTCTTCCGACATTTTGAAGATAAAAGTTCTTTAGTGTGGCAGTGAAGATATGTTCTGTTTATATAGAGAATTTGTTGAATTACTAAGAAATGTGAAATATAGCCCATTCTGCAGTGGCTGACTGTTATCCGGCATCATACTCTACCTTGCTGCAGGAGCAGTCTGGATAAAGGAACACTTGACATTAATAAATATAACTGGTTAGTCTGGGGGAGCTTCCATTTATTGAGGCTTTATGGACTATGATTGGTGAATATTTGAAGGATTATTGGCCACGAGTGGAGGACGTACGAAGGCTTGCACTTATTACCGACGAAGACCGGCTATCTTTATGAAGGCTTTGTGATATCATACTTTATTCCCTTCACAGTGGCTCTCCTTATGGCACGTCACCTCAGGTTCACGTCTAACCCGATCAGGCCAATCACTGATGGCATCAGCACTTAAAGGCTGATAGAGGCCAGTGGAATTCCATTTTCTCAAGCGCTGCCAGTCGACTATTATTATCAGTTTTCTTCCTCTCCTTTATTTTTTTTCTCTTGTTTTTTCTTCCTCCCTCTCTCCTCCTCTCTACAGCTTTCTCGCTTTCTACTTTGTGCTTTCCACTACAAAAGCTAATGCGCTGAAAGACTGGTCTTGTCTCGCCGCACTCATTGAAATCATGTGAATGCCATTTACGCTTAATACTCCCGCGTGCGTGAGAAAGCAAAGCAAGGCGGCAGCTCCTGAAGCGAGATGAGAAGACCTCAGGGGGATTCGCGTGCGCCGTCTGCCGAGAGCACTCAAACACTGACAGCCCCACCAAAATATTTCACATAATTTGATTAGGTTACGATGACAATCTTTATTTATAGTCCGCCTCAGATGCAGGGGGTGGAGGCTTTTGTAGTGACGGATTCAAATTAACTTCTGTTTGTCTTCCAGCCGCAGTCCAAATAAAAACAAGCAGCGTTCACGCAGCTGAAGGCTAATTACAGCGTACAGTGCGTCCGTCCATTGGAGCGCCCCAGAGGCTGAAGCAGTCATTTGCTTCATTAGGTTTTCTGATCGCTCGGCTCGTTTGCTGAGAGGTCATTCTGCTGAAGAAGAAAAAAATAAAAAAGCCACTGGCAGAGGCAGGTGCTTTAGCGGGTATGAATGTGTTCCATATGCAATGCGAATTCAATCAAGCTGCCTGTAGCCGTGCAGCGCTGTGAAAAATACAGGGTGTTCTAATGCCTTGCTCTAGCCTGGAACGAGCTCTGTCTCGGGGCACAGAGCCAGTGAGCGTGGAGCACAGGTAGGCACGTTTCCCTCCGACATGTGTCTCAGCTTATCAAATTGTTGCTTCACCACAAAGCCTTCGCTCACACAACAGTGTGCGCTGAACCAGGGGTTAATGAAAAAGTCCCGCGCATTGATTTAGCTGCTCCTCTGTGGGGCGAACCCATCGAAACAAACAATTCATTTGTCTGCCACGCGTTTCTCCGGCTAGGCCCCTCATAAAAGCCGCTCGGTAAATTTCGCCGTCTGTTTCAGGGACCTGTGCTTCCCCCGCGTCATTTTTTTAATTGAAAGTCAATTTTGAACTCGGCTATAAACATCATTGCGCTCAATCAGGGCTGGTGCAGATCAAATAGCAGTGGGCTGCTACAGATGCCTTCAACCCTGACTTGTCTCCCTGCTTTCGTACTGTTTAACACCGTGGCACACTTCTCCTTTTTTTTCTTCTTTTCTTTTTTTTTTAAGCAGGAGATGGCTGTCACTGTATTTTGTCAGCAAAGCATAATATTTCTTCAGGAGTTCTAAACCTGGCACTCAGCGGGGAAGAAATGAAAATACTGCACCACATAAACTGCACGAGTCAGTTGTAAATCACCTAACACGGTGTAGTGGCACCAGGTAGAGAGGGAGCTGCATGCTGTCAAGTCCCCCTCGTGGAAAACAGATTGGACACCAGTCATCATGCTTTAATCAGCCTCCAAATAATAGACACCTCCCTGCTCCCTTCTAAGCGTCGTGCCACCGGATGAGAAAAGAAAGAAGAGGGGGGAAAAACACGCGCAAACTTACTTTGCTTTCAGACTTCTCCAAGTTATGCTATTTAATATTTTTTTCTCTTTTGTTTGTTTGTTGGAGTGTCAGGGGTTATTGCTTTGGTGGGAATCTAAAAGGGATCTTTGAAGCTTTAATATGATCCGTTCACACAGGCACTTCAAAGGTCGCCTCTAGTTGCTGTGATAAGTTGCCGTTTTTTTCTGGGTTCTTTTTTTTTGACACTCTGTGTGTCAAGCGATAATGTTATTGTTGGCGAGACGTTTTTACAGCCCTGCATTAATGGGGAGTTTTTTGTGCTCGCGTACTTTCTTTTTTCCATTCTTTCTTTCCTTTTTTTTCTTCTTTTTAATTAAGCAGCCACTTCATGTCTTACATTGCTGTGGTTGCTGGTTAAGAGTGTTAACATCATCCAGATGGAAGTGGATGAGCGCCGCCTGAAGAGCAGAAGACGTTTAAAATGACTTCTTCTCTATTCCTTCAAGGATGGTGAATTATTTTGATTGGGCCGAGCTTTCTGTTCTTTGAACAGCAGATTCTTGAGTATGCGCAGGCATCAGAGGCCACAGATGCAATGTTAGTAGAAGCCACTGTCCGTAAAAGCCCAAAAATGTGGGGCTGGCTGTGTCTCAGAGTATGAAGATCTGAGCTTCCTGAGCTTTCTGAGCTTTCTTAATGGCTTTCACCCGTATGAATTTGCGTACGCCTCCAAATCCAATAACTTTCCCCTTCACGTCAGGGACCGTCTGTCTTGAGCAATCAGGCTCAAGCAGTCTATCCTGTAACCGCTGCGATCCCTGAGACCACACGGTTCTTTTGGGGGGGACAGATGTTCCTGCTGCCCTAAACCGGGAGGGAAGAAATCAAGTTAAGACTTTCTGCTACAGGATTTGCTCTGTTTTGCTGTAGTTGATTAGTGTTAACCAAATAAGAGAGACATTACTGACAGCAAGCTACATGGGGCAGGGCCGCTCTTGAGACTGGGCCAGATGGCCTTGCTCGAGCGGCTGTAATGCAGTAAGGCTTGTTGAGGAGCTGGGCGTATTGATTTCATTTCTGCCCTTAGATGCAGATACCATATCTACATGTGTCGGCACCGATATGGGCGGCGAGAAATCCAATAGCGGGGCGTAAGATGGAAGCCGGTGCGTTGGTGGCTATTAAGGCTGTCAATCCCATCTGTCTCCTGAAGGAGCCTCCTCCACTTTGAGAAGATTTCTGCTCCGGTAGGAATACTATCCGGGAGCGGTGTTCTTAGCCCACATACAAGGAACACCTCGCTCCATTACCGTCATTAATTAGGGAGGCAGTGATTGGGGCTCGACTTTCGCTCTCTCACAATGGGAACTGTAAATGAGGATGCCCTCAGGTGAATACAGATGCCAGATGCACACAGAAGGGCAGGGCTGCACGCATTTGTTATTCTGTCACGGAGGTGGTCATGGAGGGTAATGAATAACATGTATCTTTATAACAGCCCAGCACTGAGTCGACATAATACCAGCTGTAATTACCTGGCAGTTATTGCGCAAGAGCCGCGGCACGGAGGCTTGGCGGACGTACCCGTCAGTTGCCCGCACCGACTGGGCGCTTTATGCCGCTGTCACGGTGCCGGCAAACAAGCGTAAACAATTTCCACCAAACTAAGGGGACGCTGAGGCCTTGCAGCAGAGTTATAGCTATCAAAATAACTTCTCATGCAGTTTGACACATTTGTCTTTTGTTACCTAATATTGGAAGCAGTGTATCTTGTGTAGTGGGTTATTTGTGTATGTTTGATAAATGTTCCACCCATGACTGCTGCAGTCCCTGAGACAGCTCTCGCGCACTGATGTACTTATTAATAATAAATTGTCTGCGCAGAATGTGAGAATTCTTCCTCCCTTTACAGTTATTGTGTAAACAAAAGACCGTTTGCCGTATCCATCTTAATAGAGGACGTTTTATTCAATAAAGATAACTTGCCGGAGAAAAATGAGATCTCTTAACTCCCTCACCCTCTCTTGCCCTCGCGCTTTCTCCCTATATCCTGTGACATTTCCCGCTCCTCTGAGTGTGCCCTTGGTGCTGTGTCACAGTGGAGCTCAGCATATCAGAGGGAAAAACACATGCTAATGAATGTGTCCTCGCAGCACTTTGTTTTCCTGATACAAAGACATACAGCCATGTCAAATGTGCAGTTTCGAATCCACCCACAGCGGGAGCAGCCCAAATCAGCTAGAGAGAAAAAAACAAGGCCATAACGGTTATAACAGACCATAGGAAAAATGCCCATGGAGCAATATGTCACACAACCCTCACACTCTCTGACAGCATTACAATAATGATGCATTTCCTAACTGATACTCTGCTTTAATATTGATGTGAAGCTATATTCTTCTTTTGCGCACTTCTCTGCTTTACCTTTACACACAACCCTTTTATATAATTATTTTTTCTATCCCACAGCAGCCAGTCCTGTTCAGGAGGACATAAATCTCCCTCACCTGGCGTTGGGTAAAAATAAGGAGATTAAGTTTGCACACTGCGGTCAGCGGAGAGCAGTAAATTACCCTGCTAACAAAGTTAACATTGATTCACATACAAGCGCTTGTCCACATGTAACAACGATAACCTTTTAGTAGATTTGGAAAACAAATTTGACACCCATTAAAATAACAAATGGCTCCATCCTCTCCCCCAAGGAAGTGAAAGAAAGTGTTTGGATGAGGTCCGGCCATTAATACCCCATGTTGCTCTTTTATGGCAACCCAGCACGGGCCCTGGACGTAGTACGGCCTAAACTGGAAATGACATAACAAATTACCTCACAGAACGAAAGGATACAATGATTATGATTTCTTACTGCTCTACATCCACAGCCCAGACACCTTTCATAAATGCTGCAACCCCATTTTATTATAGGTACACATAGTACCTTAATACCTTAAGAGGATAAAGGGTATTCTACACAAGGATTCAGGAATTCAACGAGACTTTATTGTCATTCGCGTCACATGTGGTACATGAGGTGGAACAAAATTGTTATCTCTAATTTTTCTAAGAATGAAACATTATTAATACAATATTATACTAACATATTGGAGCGAACAATGAATTATAACCAAGATTGAGGTTATATTGAAATTAAATTATCAGGTTTGCTTTACTTGTCATTACCGTCACCATGTGTTTCAATGACCAAAACTGTCTTTGTGTTGGTAACAGCATGTTGCAGTAATGACAACCATCATTTTTAAGTTTATTGTTTGATTGATTTCCCAACATTGTTCCAGCCGCTAGTATAAGATGCAAAATGGAAAGAATTAAAAAAATAAGAATAAGGTGAACATTATTACAATGTTATTACATCTTGATATTCTCAGACCTTTTTTATTTACTTTTTTTAACATTCTTGTGATGTTTTTTTTTTTATATTATTCGGTTGGAAAACATTTTACCTTGGGCCACATTTATTAAGTAGTATGTATTAATGTGATTATTGGCATCAGCTGTGTTAATGTTTTAATGTTTAGTTTTAAGATTGTAACTTCTAATGTTTGTATAACATTTTTCAGTGCTCATCTAACCGGTAATGTTTTGTATGAACTGTTGTTCAACTACATGACACTGTGAACCATTATTACCTCAAACATTTCCTGCATTATTTCTGTAACATTACAGGCTAACCTTCCTGTAACATTAAAAAAAAAAACATTTTAAGAATGTTGTAAGAACACTTTGACCGATTGCTATGTTAGGGGAAATGTAGCTGAAGTAGCCAAGTATAATGACAATTAAAGCATTTTTGTATAAAAGAATATCATAATGACGTCAGATAACATATTTAATATCTGCTGTAGGCTTTTTATTTGGAAGGAAATGTTGTGTCCCTTATGGTTACATGGGAACTATTAGAGAACACCGCATGTATTACAATCTGGCCTATTAGCATAAGCATACATACATTAGTGAAATCATAGCCACTTCATAATTTTATTTATTTTCATAAAAGCATGCTGTTTTGCTTCTTGATGAGTTGTATTTTGAAAAAGCTGAGTCTGAAAGTGAGAACGTGGCCTGAAGACAAAGGCCCGCGTCAACTCCAGAGGAGCCTCGGAGTTGAAGGTAAAATATTTTCACAAGCTGAAGTGCTAAAGTGACAAGTCCGTCAGTGAAAGTAGTTTGTCCTCTGCAGTTCAGTGAAAATATTATGAGAACTGGAGGAAGGAGAGAGAGAAGAGGAGAGTGATGGACAGCTCCGACACTCAGGAGCACTTAGGCAATTATTAACAGTTTCTGCCAGTCACCACATCTGACACAAGCCAAACAGAGTGTGTCTAATTTTACATTACACACCGGCGGGCATGGGTCACTTTTAAAGAACACAGGGAAACTCATTTCGGCGTGCATTTGACGTCCAATCATCTAAATTGGCTCTGTAGTCAATACTCCCTCACCCCTACACCATCGCTTTCTCTCAAACACACACATTTATATGCACACATATATATATATATACATATACACCAGCCAGCATCACTACCACTACCACTAGCACCCAAACTCTCCCCCCCTCCCTCCCCAACACCAACAAAAAAATGCCTGGGAGGAAAATAGGCGCTCAGATGTTTGAATTGCAGCTGTCCATTGGTGCTCGGCGGGCCTGTGATCAGTGTGGGGAAATGGCATGCAGGTGTGGGGCAGGACCATAGTAGACGTTTCTCGCCACAGATGGACATCAGCCTGTCAGCGGCGTTTCCCAGAGAGCATGGGATGCCTTGGCCACAGCAGTCATAATGTGAAGAGGTCAGCCCCTGTAAAATCTTTACCATGCCGTTCGTGTCAAGCGAGGGAGACCTCAGCGATGTTTTGATAACCGTCCAACAATTCTGGTGAACCCCTGACGGCACGTTTCTTCCACGGAGAGCGAAACGTAATTGACGAAAATTGCTCGTCGCTTCACGGCCTTGCCATTCAGAATCAAATGCAAAGACGCCGGCAGGATTGCCACCGGAGTATGTAGGGTAATTGTTCTGCCGATAGCCCGCGGGGCCTCCACAAACGCTCTAGATATCTGCGTTCCTGTATAGGTTAATCTGAATTGAGTGTGGTTTTCAGAGAAAATCAAAACATCCTGATTTCCTGACAGGACTGGTTTTTGGCGTGCGAGGCTCCGCCACTTCCAATGCAGCTCATCTGCATTCTGATGAGTGCTAGCAATAATTTGTTTCAGACAGACTCCTCACAGATCTTCGCCGAGACATACTCTGATTTCTGAGGCAACCACACTCAAAAAAGTATCACAGAAGAAGTCCAAACACATAACTGTCAGGGATACTTTTGAAGCTATCCCCTGATGGGAAGGCGCAGACCAAGCAAGGCTGATTTGCCGACCAACAATGATTGATAAATGCAGGTTTAATGTGCTCTGAAGAGGTCTCAGGAGGTTTCTTGGCATCGTGTTTTTTTTTTGGGGTTTATTTTGGATATTTTTTTCCCTCCTTGCTGAATAAATGAATAGGCCTAATCGGCAGGGTAATTACAAGAAAAAGGGCCTTTGTAATTAAGAGACTAATGACGAGCTTTCTGCACGGTCCTGCCAAACAGCTGTTTTGGAAAGGTAAGACTCCAGCCTTTTTTCGCCGTGCATATGGGAGCAATTTAGTCGCACTTAACTGTCTACAAACAATTAGACCGAAACGTAAAGATGTCGTTATGTACGACTTCTGTACTTCTGAAACATATTTTCCCTCCTTCCGTCCTTCCTCGCGTGCTCGGCGGAACGATTATTAACAATCTTCATCTGCTAAGGTACACTTCATGAATTTTACATTACCTCTTATCATTACCATAACGAGACTATCAAAGATATTAGACGCCTTCAATATTCTCTTCTCGGAGATTCTCTCTCAGATCTGTTGTCATGGATCTGAGCTTCGTCTGCGATTGAATATTCGCCTGAATATTTTTTTTTTCTTTTCTCTTTTCTTCCCCTCCTTCTTCTTACGAGTGTGTGCATGCATGTGTCTGTGTACTTGTAAATGCATATGTGTTGAGGGATAGTGAAGGGGGTTGCAGAGGGTGGGGGGGGGGGGGTGTGATGGGGGGAGGTTGTGTCTGTGTGTCTCGTGCCTTTGCCTGACTGCCTGCTTGCTTGTCTGTCTATGAAAGCATGCTCTTTTCCTCCATTTGCATCTTGCATATTCCTCTGCCTTTAGTCATCCACTTTGTCTGATCCTTCGCGGATCCTTCGTTGTCTCGTCTGCAGACCGAACGTCACGTTGTCGTTGTCTTTGTCGTTGTCGGCAAATGATTCCACCGTATGGATTGTCCTTATCTTATATCATATCAAGAAAAAAAAAAGAGAAAACTGAGAGAGGGAGAAAGAAAGAGAGGGGCTTTTACATAACGTTTGAATGTAGAAGGGGGGAGAATGGCGCGAGGAGTTGGCTTGCTGGGTTTTATTCATTAGGCACGGGGGTTTGATGGACATCTCGGATGTGGCAGCATAATTAGCATTTTCCGGCGTGCTCTTCCCCTCGCTCTGTTCTTTAGCACGCTGATGTCCTGTGATGCCCAGAAACAAGCATGAATTCTGTGTTATCATTTAGAAGCCGGCAGCCAGCACTAACAGACTGTAATTACGCACTTCCAGGGACAAGATCAGTGCGAAGAACAAAGTGTGCTGGAAAACATTGGGAAGACTATTGGGTTGTTTTGTACAAAATATCCATCACACGCTCGGCATGCTTGGCGGCTTTCTCCCCTCTCGCGCTCACTCTCTCTCTCTTTCTGTCTGTCTCTCTTTCTCTCTCTCTCTCTCTTTTTTCCCTCCTCTCCCTCGGTGTCTTGTTATTTTTACTCTCGTTCCAGGAAATTGATTTGCTTATTAATGGAGCAAATAATGTTTGCCGATGCTTTGTCTAGGTGTTTACCGGGCTGCTGACTTGCAGAGTGTGTGTAGTGTGCAGTGTTATTGCATTCGAGGGTGAAGAAAGGATCGCCTTTCTCATGCATTCATAAGCCTCGCGACAATTATCCTACACACCATGCCTTTGTTTGCGCGTCCAAGCACTAGTGGATGTACGAACGAGCATTTCAATGCTGATCTAACTGCGTTAGGGCTATTGGCCTCCTGCTGAACAGTTTGGTGGAATTCATTTAAAGCTGATTTGTAAGACATAGGCAGTGAGTGAACTCCCACACGCAGCAGCTACTACCATTAGCCTCATTATTGCATTACACCTAGCATGCCAACCTGAGCGCGTTCGTATGGCCGCGCTGCGCTAATCCGAAGATAACACGCACCATCCATCATCGCGGTGGACGCCGGTGCACGCTTTTTTTGTAGCGGCCTATCGTGTTACAGTATCCTCGCGTTAGTCTCGTCTTGCTAATGAGAGAGTGGCGCACAGAGAGCCTCGTTTCTCGTCGGGAAAAACAGAAGCCTGTGCGTTCGAAAGGTGTTCAAAAGGACTGGGACAGATATATATCTATTCTACGACTCGAGTCAGAGTAGAGCCGCAGTAGACGTGCTTTATCTGCGAATCTGGCTTTTCGTTAATTTCGTTAATTATGCTGATCAGCCCCCACGTATAAGCACTCCCATTTGGGTGGGAGGCTCTTTCATTAGGCTCCAGGCTTTGTTGGGGAAGAGTGATTGTACATTTAAATTGGCAAGCACGACCGCGCGGAAAACTCAGCGCTCTGATTACACTGCCCTGAGCTGTTGAATTTTGATTAGGATGAGGCCTATTACAGCATATGATTCTTATTATTTACCAACAGGCTGGAGGTTCAGATGAACTACAGGCTGCCTTATTAGAACTTATGTAGGTCATTTATGAGGAGAGGGACAGCAGAAGATCTTGATTTCCAATGGAACTGATTCAGTAACATCAGAAGCCTGCCAACATGCATTAAGAGCTCCACGTTTATATTGGAAAAAAAACAGTTTGTAGTTTCTATAAGATTCAGACGCAGCAGCTGGTCTTAAAGTTGTGTAAAGAAATTGTGATGAAAGGACCAGGAGAATTATTTCAATATCTACTGTATATCTACAGTAAAATATCTTTCCATTAATTTAGAGTAGTTTAAACACTTTTCCATTCTCCAATAAAAATGAGTCTGTGGAATTAGAAACTTAACTTCATGCTTAAAAATGAAGACTCTACAAGAACAATGCTATAACCTTTTTCATAACAGCTGCAGGTATGAACAATCTTCACACTTAACAGTTTTTTAAAACTTTTATTTGTTGTGAGTTTCTTCTAATTATTGTCTTGTAATAATTACTGTATTAAATCTTTTTTAACATAAACTGTCAGAGAACAAATATGTTGGTTATTTCTGTGGAGAGATTTTTCATATTATTATAATTCTGACCCCTGTAGTTCTTAACAGGTTGCTGCTTGCAATTTTTAGAAAAATGTAATTTAACATTGGTAAGTAACTATTCTGTGGTATATTATATGTCAAATATTTGAATCCAGTAGACAGGCTTCTATGGATCTCCACACGTTTTGGTTTTGTAAAAATGGTTCTGTAAGGCACCGAATACATTGTTCAAAAATAACACATTTTTTAAAGCACACGTTTAGAGAAAAATGCAAACAGTCATTAAAGAGGCACCTTGGTTTTCACTTAATAATATCCTGAGATGTACATCATCAGAACTTTTAGTTAGAAAACATAATTGTACCTTAAGTTTATACCTTTCTCTCATATTCATTTGAGAATTTTCAATCCACTGGGTTTTTGTGCATTTTGAAAAAAGTGCATAAAAAAAGACCTGGAATGAAAGAAGGTGGAAAACAAAAATGGAAAAGTTAGAATATTATTAAAGCAGAATGGAAAGGGTTTTCTGTATGATTAATGTCGTATCAATCCTCAAATCAAATGAAAATTCTCCACTTCCAGTCATGGTAGCCTATCTTATCTAAAGTTTAACACTGTAGTGAATGGAAAAACAGATTATTTTTCTTATTTTCTGCCAAAATTTTAAATTCTGCATGACTTTTTCTAAATGTTTGACTTCAGGCAAACTAGTTCAAGTGTTTTTTTTTATTCTAACAATTGAAATACTTTACTGAAATGTTTTACATTCCATATAATTCATTCTGACCTGATTTGCACAATATACTTTTAAAATACCAGTTATGATATGATTGTTGTTGTCTCATTTGTTACATCAGGAGTTTTATCTTAAAATATTTAGTCATGTGCCCACAATAAGAAAAAAACATAAAGGAGCTGCTCACTAAATAAATGTGATTCAATTTAGAAGTATCAGCATCTAGAAAAGGGTCTGGGCTCTAATGGGTTAAAAAGAAGTCAAAATAGTCCTCTGGGAAAGGGAATGCAATGTATCCTAAAAGTGCATACTTAAACTTTAACCTCTTATTTTTGAGTTTTTATCATTCAGTAACAACTAATTATTCAGTAAATACTATAAATTATTCAATAACTAGGGTGAAACCAATACATATAGAGTTTGAGGGCAAAAAAATTAAATGCAGTCTCACATATACAGGCCTTTAGGGTGGAAAGGGTTAAGGACCGTGCTGTACCGTTGAGGGAACATTTGCATTGTTTGTACCTTAGTGAGCAAAAAATGTTCTTCTACAGTACCCTTTTCTTTTACTGTAGATCAATATTATGGATTGGCCGACTGCCTTTGTGTTTGTGCATTTTGGGGAGCATTCAGTGAAACAAAGCACTGTATGGAGATCATCTGGCCACAACCACACCTGATTACTGATTATGGTGCTGTTTATGGATGAATGATATTAAATAAGTCTAAAATAAACTGGATTATCCCTCTTTATTTTTTCAAAGTACTGTACAAATTGCTTAGCTTTCTCCCAACTCTTGCGGAAGCAGAGACTATAAAGAGACAGTATAATTGTAGAAGACTTGAAGAGCTTGCTGATTACACAGGAAATAGTATTATTCCCTAAGCCTAGAATCTACCCAAAGAGACACTGATCTATGAAAAGTTCCATAGGTCCTCCATTTAAATATAATTGCCCAAATTGACTGACTTTCCTCTTCCATGACTGTGGTAATAGATATCGTTCATTAGCTCTGCTGAGTGGATTATATCTAGCTTCTGACTTTATGTAGGGCACATAACGTATCATTAGGCTATATCGTGGTTCAAAGGAGAGAATGCATTTTCATAATCAATAACATTTTGATTTTTGTTTTGAGCTTTAATCCACCATAAAACCAAACAAAATGAAACCAGCTGGCCTACTTTTAGTATCACAAACACTGAATGAAATATTTAGCTACAGTTTGTGTTTCAGATCCACATGCTGTCTTTGGCTGTATTTACAAAGCAGGTAAATGTGGCCCAAATCAGATTTTCTGACCAAATTTGTTGTTTAGTTCAGTTTCTATCCACACAATCTTTTTTTTGTTCTTTTGCTTTGTGACATGCATTCATGACAGAAAAATGCTTCACGTTAAGTTTCACTTTAATTCTAGCATGGATCTCAAGAGCTACAAAGGAGTTCAACCTGGAGCTGAGCTTAACACTGAGAATGATCTATAACTCAAATACCACAATCAATACCACATATTGAAGGCTACATTCACACAGCAGGTGAATGTGGCTCAAATACAGTCTTTTACATTATATGTGACACAAGTGTGTCATTTGTGTGGCTGTGTGAACAGCAAAAAAACACATTTATAATTCCGATCTGAGCCACTGTAATATATGGTATTGAAATCTGAATTACCAGATCAGAAATCATGCAATTTTGACTGCAAAATACAGAAAAAAGAATGTGAGCATAGCGTATAATGATTGTGAGGAGAAGGGAAAATGAACAGCAGCAGTGATTTTAGGGCTTCAGTGGTGGAAAAATGAGGTTGTAGCAGTTCTCTCACTCATACATAGTTGAATATACGAGTGTATAGCAGCTGTAGTGGCAGTTTGCTCCCCAACCAATCCATTGCTGTGTCCCAAACCAAACATATATGTGTTATGGTTTATGGTTTCCTCTCCAGCCATTCTTATAGATTCCAGGTACCAATTCTGCCCTGTGTGAGAAATGTTATTTTTCATTACACAGTAAAAGTCATTAGTTAGTTAGTGTTTGACTTTGTAGAAAGTCCTTAAGCAACGATATCTGTATCCCCTCCTGTGGACTAGCTCAGTTATTGATCGACAGCAATCAACAACCCTCTCCCAGGCAGGGCTTCACCCCAGTCCTTGATGCTTCCTAATTAGAACTTGAATACAGCAACGCCTCTGTTCTGTCTGCTCGTTTCTCTCTGTTCTCTGTGTGTCGATTCAATTAGTTAAGCAAGTGTCACTCTTTCTCTTTGACTCTTTCAGCGCGGCACAAGGGCACGGACAAAGCCCTCTGTTTCCCCGTTACACCCATAACTTTAAATAAAATGCACTCTGGAAGTATCCACAAACAGCCAATAAGAGGCAATTATCAAAACCCCCTTTGCAGCAAAATGCACAGAAGGAGAGATAAAGAACCCTTGGGCTGTTTAACTTGAAAGAAAAACGCTTCAAAAAGTACATAAAACAAATAATCTGACTAAAACCATAACCCTGAGAGACCTCACTTACTGCTTGATAATTGTCTGCTTTCATGACACCATCCATCCAGAAAATTACACTTCAGTTCTCAGGCCTGTTGGGCAATATCACAGAGGCTATCGCAAACAAGAGAGGCTTCACAAAGCCTGGCCTCCGCGGGGATCGCTGAAAAACCACGCGATTAGCCGGCCATAGGGATCTATTCCCACATAAACAATTTCAAAAGAGCCGTGCCTCGTAGCGAACGGCGCAGCACGACGGCTGCTGTTTCTCCGGCTCCCTCATTTCTTAGTCCTCCACTCAGACTTTCTTTGAGGCAATTGCTGGTTTCAAACGGGATCCATAAAAGATGAAACAACCTTTGCACTGATCTCCGCCAGATCTAAAGAGACACACCTGAAACCAGTGTTCCGTGTCTATGGACCGAAATGCACTGTGATGTGTTGGCGCAATAGGCAGTGTGTTTCTCCCACGCATTTCTCCTGAAGATAGAGAGAGGCTTTTTGACCTTCAACTCAGCCGTGTGGACTACAGCTCCATAATTAAACCTCAAAAAAAACGAATAAGTATGCTTCAGCACAAGAAAGGTTTCGTGTAGCGGGGATCAGAGCATTCAAACCGTGATGAAAAATAGTGGGCTTATCTTATATAGCACAAAAAGCCTCCAGTTATTTAATACAAAAAAACCTGTAGAGTTGGTATCCGGTGGTCAACACAGCAATAGCTTGTTGGTAGAAGCAAGCCCCAAAGCTTTACCTTGAGATGTCTTCCAAGTGTCCAAAACTGCAAATTAATCTTGTCATTCATCCCAGTAAATAAGAAGCATTTCTTTTGTTTTGTATTTGGATGTATGAACAGACATTCATATATATTTTTTTAAGATTCTGGAGGTTTTACAGGTTATAAGCTTATTCTACTGTACATAAGCACATGGAATATAAAACATTAAGTCTTTAAATGAAGGCTTTCATTACTAGGGTTTACTTTGTCCCACAAAAACACAATATATAAGCATTTTTTTTATCAATTTATATATTTTTATCTATTAACTGCAACACACATTATGAATAGAACAACTTTAATAATTCTTCCTTTTCAGATTTAAAATATTTTAAATAATTTTACAAAAACAACAAACAAAATTTACAACTCGTTATCCTAAAAGCCAAGGCATTAAAGTATTAAAATGGCTTTTTGTTAGTTGCAATTCACTTGCTTCTCCAGTTAACTAATAAAATGCATTAAAATTTTCAAATGCATTAATATTGTCCTTCAAGTTACAGGGTAACAGTTCAGAATGCTATTCTATAGTTAGTATAGATAAATATGCAGGAACTAAGCATTAACTAATGAATAGTACTGCATTAACATCTTAATTCCAGGGAGGACTGAGTAGTTACTTAGTAGGTACAGTAGTACTAAACTAATGATTATAGTATATCACTATTAACTCAACATTAATAACTGAGACTTACTTATCCAAGTACTTACTAATTATGTCTCCTCCATAGTAACTACTCATTAATTACTGCTCAAAGTCTGTAGGCTATACATTGGTGCATTGGTTGTCTCTGTGCATTTGTACTGTTGTCAGGTATGTATTGATACCATGTATTTAATTTATTTTAATGACCTAGTTACACTGCTTTTCATGTGATATGGACATATTTTGCATTCTAAATGAACGTTTGCAGCCAAAAACAGTTGGTTGCAGTACTCCACCTGTATTGCTAGAGCGGAGGAGATGAGCATTTTGTCAGTAAAACAGCACAGTTAACATTAAAATGGCACAGTTAGCATTAAATACAAGTAAGACCCTGTCTTTGTCAGTGCTGCCTCACACAGCCAACCTGATTACGCTGTGAATGATGTGGGTTATTTATTGGGGATGTGCTCCCTAGCACGATGATAAATGGCTTGATGCAATTGAAGGCTTTTAAACAGGTTAGGCATGCAAACGAAATTTGCCTCCGAAGAGGTTTATCAATGAGTCTTTGTATTAACACTGGATATGATAGCAAATGCTATTTCCAGTGATGACTACTCGACTTAACAAGCACAACTCAATTTCCCGCCAGACAATTCCCTGCTACCCATTTTGAGTAATCTGGTCCGGGGCTGCGCTATTCAAATTACAATTGAATTCATCTTTCACGGCTTCATCTAATATAGGCGTTTCTCTAGTCAAATCATCCTCTCTTAATGGGTTCATCAATATAATATATCAAGCCCTCAGGGGACGGAGCGTAAAATAACCTAACAGGAGAGATCTGTTTTCATAAGCTTGTAGCAGATTATGTACCTATGACATTTATTAGCTTTACAAGGAGGCTGTAAAAGCCAGGGAGTCTGTTATCACACACACTGAAGCTCATTTTCTATATCTGCACATAGCAGGGCTTGAACAAACTGTGCTCAGAGCGAAAATGTATTATGCGGCGGGAAGGCTCGCCTCTTCATGTCGTCCCCGCGGATCTGGGAGACATCGATATTCTCCAACTCCACTAACTCACTCGCAACACAACAGACTTCATTGTCCAGACTTCAAAGGGCCTGCTATTGTTTTCTTTGATTACCAGTCACTATAAAACAAGTCCTTTATATGATGTAATTGGGAGGTTGGACTCTCAACATGTATTATTAACACAAAAGCTGTATGTGAGAGTAATTGTTCTGGATCTGGTGAAATGCTGCACGTTTTGATTTAAAATTAAGTAAATGAATTAACGTAAGTAAATTAAGGAAGGGACTGGTACTTCTTAGTACAAATTAATAGGATATTTATTAAATAATTCCACCCAAAAACAGTTAGAACCACTAAAATATTGTATAGATCTTTTATAATATAACACTATGCTATATAGCCATGCTCTATATTGTTTTTTTTATGTCGGTCACACGTAGGCCTTGAGCTATTCACGCTTGCAGGAACTGCATCAGCTAAGTGAGGCGAGGCCATGCCAGCTGGAGATTTTAGCAGATATTGATTAATAGTCAGGAATTGTAAAACATTTGGGAAATGGAGAAATGGGCTGTAATCAAACCAGGTAACGTTCCCTCCGGCTATTTATAGACTCCTGTGCCCTTAGCCTTCACAAAGATACAGCTCTTCAGCTGCTTAAGCTGTGCTAAAGATGAAGTTGCCAGCTCCGTCAGAATGCACCGCAGCTCTGCTTTATAATTCATTCACTGGTAAAAGATCATCTCTTCACTTCCTAAATCCTAGCGTGTGCTATATCGTGCTATATCATGTGCTTCACTATATTGCTCCTGATTGTTTTGCCTTTAGAAAGATCAGGAATGCTGCACACATATGAATGAAGCACCTTACATTTCCATTAAAGCTCTCAATTGGATTGTCGGCGATGCAAAACAGACGATATTAAAATGTCTATAACATCAGCCATTTGCCACCATCTTCCACCAGCATTTTCTGACATGTTTTAGTCAAAAGGGCTTAACTTAGGGCAAAAATAAACAGCCGGAGCAGTTGATCTCATTACAGGCCCGTGTGAGAGGGGTCCCTCAAATGAAATCATTTTTCTTGGAGGTGCCCCTAGCTAACTATGATTAATTGTGGGCACATTGCTTTGGTTTATTGCATTGTTCTCTTATGACCCTTATCAATAATGCAGCCAGGTTATTGGTCCATGTGTTTTTTTTTTCGTAGAAAGTTAATTTTGACATAAATGGTTATTAAAGATTTTACTTTTGCTTGGTTGGCTAAATCACATTTCCTATAATTCCTTCTTGACCCCTGCATTATTTTCAAGCAAGGGTTAAGCACTTGGATAAGCCTCCAACCCAGTTCCTCTGCGGACTTCAGGAGTGTAGACTGTAGAGAACAAAATGCTTCTGGCAGGCAGAGGTCACATGCCCAGTAAAGCTCATGTCTCACGAACAGCCGATCAAATGTTTAGGGGAAAATAGCCCTCGCTGAGGTTATGCTACGTGATGTGCAATAGAATTATGTTATAATACTTATAGAACTACATATATACTGTGTGTAGTGTATTTATACTGGATATTTGGACCCTTTTATTGTCAGGTAAAAAAATATAGAGCAGCAGTGATTTGTGGTGATATTAATGCCAGAAAATTTAATAAAAATACATTTATGTCATTTCCACAACCCAGAACTTTATAGGCAGTACATTACAAAATTTACACTGGGCTAAACTGGCCAGCATGATGGGCCAAGAATGATACTCTAAGAAGTGAATACTTCTTTTTTAAACCTTAGTATCTATCTTTTAAACTCTAGTATCTATCTTATCTTTTTTAAACAAACTACCCCAAAATTACTCAGTACTAGGAAAAAAAAGCCCAACAAAATGACTTAACTTAATCCAGTATTTCATTAGATGTAATAAACCTGTAGGTTTTATAGTCTAAAAAAAGTTGCATCATAACATAATAGATGTTCTGTCACTTTTCACTTGTAAAACGCACAACTGTGAGTAAAATAAGATTTAGCACAAACATGCACAAGCAATTTCAGTCACCCTGCTGAAAGCAGCAAACTGTGGCACATGAGCCATATTTTATGCTAATGCATCCCTGTGAGTTCGTTTAGAGGTTCCCCTCAGGATAAACTGTAATGTATTCGGCTCCGTTTGACCTCTCGCTTTTAAAAAGTAAGGGTTTAGGGCTTCCAGAACTTAACCTGGTTTGTGGTAATCTTCATTAGAAATCCTTTGAGGGACGCTGCTGTGAAACGCTGCAATTTTCACGTCTGCACACTCTTCACACTTCATTTTACCCGTGTCACATTTGGCCAGTGTTGTGCAGGAATACAGCAGCTAGTGTGTGTTACCTGTGGTTTGTTAGATTATGTGTCTAAGATATGCAATTAGGGTTATAATTGGATCTGGAAAATGCTCCCTCTTTAGTCATACATTGAGGGGGGGAAAAGAACAGGAAGTTGTTTGCATTTACATTGAAATGCGTTTGACCCTGAGTGGGGAAATGGCAGATAATTATTTTCCCTCAAGTGCTCCTTGTTTGTGGGAGCGAAGCGATTGCTTTAGCATGGCTCCCAGCATCACTGCGCCGTGTAAATTGCTGCGCTGGGCTGTTTGCTTTTTTCATTAACATTCACCCTGAATCTGACTGCCCTGTGTATGCGCTGTTCTTTCTGCAGAAAGCTAAGTCACCCCGCTGTGTGGTGGAGAGAAAAGCAGTCCTGCTCGCCCCCCTGCAGTGCCAGTCTGTAGAGACAAGAGACACTGGAGAAGCTTCTGTGTTTGAAATGCGTGCACATAGTAGTCTGAAGTGTGGCAGTTTGATGCGTATGTGGGGCAGAAAATTCGGGTTAAGTTGCAAAAATAAGTAATGGGTAGTTGGATACTTTGCCCAGTGGGTGAAAAGAACAATCTTAAGGGAATTACATTTATTTAACAAGTGTTGCAGCATATATATACTGAAATATGACATTTAAAAGACGATGTTAAGGAATATCAGTAGATATCAGACAAAGTAGATGATAGCTAATATTTGGTTGGACCTCCTTTAGTTTTGATTGCTGCATGCATTCACTGTGGCATTGTTTCAATAAGCTTCTGCAATGTCACAACATTTATTTTAATCCAGTGTTACATTAATTTAATCTTTTTACCAAGATCTTGCAGCAGCATTAATGATGGTAGAGTCTGACCGCTGCACAAAGCAGCTCTTCTCCATCCAGCACATCCCAAAGATTCTCAGTGAGGTTAAGATCTGGACTCTCTCAATCCATGTGTGAAAATGATGATCTCATGCTCCCTGAACCCTGAACTCTTTCACAATTCCAGCCCCAAGAATCCTGGCATTATCATCTTGGAATATGGCCGTGTTCATCAGGAAAGTTGCTGAACCTAGACCTGTAGACCAACTGCAGCATCAACCCCACATCCTTTACTTACTTCAATCCAGGTGGTGTATTTTTGTTTATATTCTGATAACTACAGAGATGCTCAATACAACAGACTCACAGGTTCCTATCTTACATCTTGAGCAAGCCACATGGCGATGCTAATTGCTGTCTGACACCCCGCAAACATATCTACATATACATCTACTAATTTAACCTTTTCGTCCATTACAATGTACACATACCTGTCAAGTTTTGGACTTAAAAATAAGGGATTTTTTCCGCCGCCCCAACAGCCCAAACGAGGAAAAAAAAAAAAAAAAAAAAAAAATATATATATATATATATATATATATATATATATATATATATATACGTATATATATATATATATATATATATATATATATATATATATATATATATTATATATATATATATATATATATATATATATATATATATATATATATATATATATATATCTTTTTTTATTATTATTTAAAAGATTTAAAATTGAAATTGAAGGGTGAACAAATTTACAAAAAGGACATGGATCAGATATATTCCATAAGTAAATAATAGTCCTAAGGGGCCTACACAATTAATAATCTTTCATTAATACTTCTTTCTATCATTCAGTCCACTCCTGATCAGTTCAGTTAATTTCAGCCCTCTCCACATTTTCTCTCTCTCCAGCTCAACCATCTCTTCTACCCCTTCTAAATAATACATTACATTACATTATAATACATTACCACAATACTTTTAAACAAATTCTAACAAACCCTAAAACTAGCCCTGAACTAATAGAGTTTGGAAATGATAGTTATTGGCTGATCAGGCACATCAGGGCAGGGCATTATATATATATATATATGTAGATTTTTCTCAAACCCTGAATATCTATCTAGCTAATTCTAAAGTTAAGCTAACTGAGTCACAAGCTGGATTTTATTAAACACACAGTGGGTTTAATTTATGTTTTGATCCAGAGAAGAGTCTTTTTAACCAGCTATCAGAAACAATCTCATCACAGTTTACATGGTTAATTACCTTTCTTTTAGAAAAATATCCAGTATATCCAGATTAGTTTTAACGACAGCTGCTCCGACTAGCTGCCTGAACTCACAGCGAGGGGAGGGGCGGGGCTTCCCGCACACTAAACTGCGCTCCGCAAAATCAGCTAGCTGATTGGCTGTTTCTCCTGAAAGGCGGGACTTTCTCCTTGAACCGGCACCACGATTGGTTAAGAGACACACAGCGGTCAGTGCATTGTCGCCTGTGGCCTATATATTTTTTTATTTAGTATAATACGGGAAATTTACGGGAAAATACTAATACGGGAGGACGGCGGGAAAGAGGAGTAAAATACGGTAGTTTCCCGGCCAAAACGGGAGACTTGACAGGTATGTGTACATCGTGTATTTTCTTTATTTTTAAATGTTTTGTTGCACATAACACTATTTGAGAGCTGTTGTTTATCAGGATAGACCATGAACCATCCAACCAATAAGTTTATAAACCTATGAAACAGTGGCTTGGCCCCGCCCACTGCAAAAACACTGGAAAAACTAATACAATTTTTTTACTAATTTAATGTGATTTAGAACACTTTTAGTCATGTTTTTTTACGCTTTAGGGATGGTTTATGAAGTAAAAAGGTCTATATGAAATATAAAATACTACATTTCCATTGCATCCAATGCAATGGAAATAAAAAAAACGTAGATATATGTATTAGTTAATTTGCTAGTATTTCCCCACGCCCTTTACTGAAAGAGAAGGAAAAGAGAAGGGGGGGGGGGGTGAACTCAGATGATTGGGCAGGAGTTTGGGACATCTTCACTGGAAAAGCGTGAAGCTGAAGCCCCCCTACACAAAGAGATATGGGAAGAGAAAGGGAGAAAATAAATGAAGGAGGAAGATGGGGAGGAGGTGGGTGCGAGGTTGTTCGACACGCAGGTAGAGAGGAAGTGACGGTTTATATAGGATGGAGAGTGGGAGGAGTAAGGGTGTGGATCAAACTCCCAAATTAACGTTATAAAACTCCACTTAGATTTATTTGCTCTGTAGTTTTATAGAAAAATATTAGAGTTCTTTCCTGTTCAATACAGACTAAAATAAACAGCATTCCCTCATTTTTTTACATCATCAGATAATTCAGGTCTGAAAGGCATATATGAACAGAAGTCTATTCTGCTCTTTACACACAAATACACACACAATAAACAAAGTACTAAATAAAATAATAGCGCTTTCACACTGTAAGATCAAAACACAACGCACACAGAAAGCTCTACATGATGCTGATACATCCTTCAATGGCCGATGTGAACACACACACACACACACACATACACACACTGCTTAACTGGAAGCAAATGTTAATGGGTTAAATGTGAAAAAGCCAAGCTTTTTGAATGTAACGCTGCCAATATGTTAGAAGGCATAGGGTTAATTCTCAGTTATGCGGCAATACTCCATCTCTTTCATCCAGATATTAACAAAAATAAAACCCTAATCAGCCATCGCAAAGCATACAAATACAATCCGCCTTGATGTTCTATACACTTCCTTTATTTTGCAGTCTATTAAGGGTGAACTGAGACTTTGTTGAAAATGTAAAAAAAAGCTTAATGAGCCTCTTTGGTAAGGTTTATTGATCAGGTTAATTACTGTGCATTGTTTTCCTTTTTCTCCTCTTTTTTTGGTTAAATACTCTTTGAAGTTGGGTGATTACACACCAGCTTTGAAGAGGAAGCACCTAGTGTGTGTTCCATTTAAGGTAGCGATATTTGGCATAATGTGGCTCTCAACATAGGAAATCGTTTGTATTCAGAACTCGAATTTAAATTATTCATCACAAAACTCCTCAAAGCCTGGTTTAAATAATACGCTTTGAAAGCACTTCGCCAACATCCAGCTGGATTTGTATAAAAATGCTCATGCGCCGCTGTTATTATAATACCATTCATAACTGAATATAAATATACAGTACCTACATCAGCCTTGAGGAGTTCCACTAAACTGCTTGGCATTAGGCCACCTGCGTCTGTTTCATCAGCCAAGATATTTCACTGATTGAGCTTTATTGACACAACATCCCTAATTAACACCCTCAAACCCAGGATACAGGATCCTACTAATGTTCTGGCTTTTTTTAAAGCTTCTTTAGCCTTCTCCTTCTGTAGCCAGCTCTCAAATAATATTTTACCAGCATATAAAAGTTGCATCATAAGTACCAGGAGAGACGTGATAAATAAAACTTTCTGCATTACATATTATGTCTACAAAAAAAAATTAAAACAAAATTGAAAACAGGAACAGGATTGTAACAGTACCTTATTATTACTTTATTTTTACTTATAGTTTTTTGTCTCAAACAGGAAATAGTATACCTTTTTTTTTACACAAGTTAGAAAATGTCTATGGTCTATACACATGGATTTTTTGCACAAACTCACAAAACTCACAAAACCTTCTCAGCTCTATTCTGTTTCAGACTCTTTCAAAATAAGCCTTTTAAGGGCTCTGTCACATTTTAATGCAAACATGCCACACCATGTACCCACTGAGGGTTTACCACATGTTATTGTTAGCTTGTGCTAAATGGCTCCCTCTCCTGCTGACTCGCCACAGACAGTAGGTACAGATTCCTCCCTCAGAAGAAGTCTGCCGGCTAAACTACCAGACACCACCAGTCACTGTCATTACCTCCCACTGTGCTCTCCACTGTGAATGTAAATGTGAAACAAATGCTTGTTTAAAAGCTCCATAATGGAGAGGAGCAAGATGAACTTTTATGTCTTCATGTCTGTCATGGTTGCTAGTTTTGTTTCTAGTTAGTCCTGGTGTTCCTAGTTTGTTTCCTGCTTGTTAGTTTTTTTATTTTTGTGTTTATTCTTTGGTTTCTTGTTTTGTTTTCTTTCATTTTTTCAAAAAAAACTCACACTTACATCCGCTCTCCGCATCCTTCCCTGCTGCACACCCTGACAATAACCAACAGCTTTATATAGACTATTTCAATCATAAAATAAACAAAGTTTCAATTTATATTAACACACACTTAAAGGTATGTCTTATGGAGGTAAATTGCTAGTTTGCTGTATTAATTTCACTTAAATTTTAACTCACATGAGTGAATTCATTTGAATTAACAGTAAATACCTGGCTAAAACTGCTTGCATTCAAAGGAACTTCTAACTCTCTAGTTTCTGTATTGAGGGAAGGAATGAAGATGTTGAGTCATGCTACAGCAGTAATTATAAGAAGTGGTAAATACAAACAATCAGAGAGTATCTTTCTAGGACTATTCCCCCGACTGAACGCAAACTGCTTGAAAACAGTTTCAATAACTAACTACAAAAGAAAACAGTTGCAGTTGACATTCAAAGTGAAAGTCTTCTTCACACCAAATCTCATTCTTACTAGTGGCAGCCAGTCAGATGGCACAGAGATAACTGCCTCTGTTGGGAAAAGGGGAGTCGATTAGGAACACCGCTGAGAATTTGTGCGGCATTTGCTTGTGCAATGCTGAATGATGAAAATTTTACATACCATTTCAAAGATCCTATGCACTGTTCCAATATCACTTCACTTTAGCACCACTGAGATCAGTATGATGGTTATTTGCCTTCTGTAGCTGATAGGCCTGTATCTCCACACCGTGTCCTGGTTTAAACCTTTATTCAGGTATAACCTCACTCACTGAAGGGCTGTCCTATTTTTATAATCCAACATTATGAATAAAATTAAACAGCATAGAAATAAGAAAAGAGAGATAAGTGCTCATTTTTGTTCAAAAATCAAATGATGTCAAAAATAAACTTCACTCTTTGAAAGAGTCAAAGCGTTTGCAACATCTACAAAAAAGGTCTTAAAGGAAGTTTTTCTTTTAATTAAAAAGGAAAGATAAACCTGTTCTAAGCACAGAGAGTCTGTTTGTTTTGTTATTGTCTGTTAGTCTGAGTGCAGTCTTGCACTTCAGTTGACTCCAAATAGAGTTTCAAGTACTGGTCAAAAAAAGAAAACACAAAGCTGGCCTAAACAAACTGGAGGGGAATTCAAGGGGAGGCTGCCTTTTATGTGTTAGACACAAATGCACATCGCTTTTTTTTTTTTTTTTTTGCTCTGCCATCCAGCTTTATTGCTGCATTTTTACTAAAAAAGAAAATTTTTGAGTCAATAAGAGAAAATGTTCAGTAGTTCAGTACTCTGTAAAAAAAAGACTTAAAATTGTTTTCATTAGGAGGTCCGAGTGGTCAAGCGAACTATGATCAGGAGAATGCCAGTATGATTGAGAGATTGCGAGTTCGAATCCCATTCATGCAGCTTCTCATCAACTGTCAGAGCCCTGAGAGAGCACAATGGGCCTTGCTCTCTCTAGTTGGGTAGATGGTGCTCTCTCCCCAAATCACTCTAAAGGGTGATGTTGATCAGCACAAGGCTGCGTCTGTGAGCTGATGTATCAGAACCGAGGACGCTGTGATGCTACTCAGCAATGCTGCATCAGCAGCAGTTCAAAAAGAGGCGGAGTCTGACTTCACATGTCTTCACCCCCCTGGTGTGTTGGGGCATTACTAGTGTTAGAGGGAGTCCTAATGAGTGGGTTGGGTAATTTGCCTTGAAAATTGGGGAGAAAATGGGACAAAAAAATTTAAATTAATTTATAAAAAAAAATATTTCTCAATGCAACTTTTAAGTTATCTGAAAAAACATATTGAATTTCATCACAAACTACAGCAAACAGGGTCTACTAAGGGGCTACTGAGAAATTCTGCAAGGTTTTTAACCTGATGTTGGTCACAGTATTTGCATATTGGGCGTGTCCTCCCACACCTCTATGGCATCATTAAAGACCCTGCATCTATTACAATGGACAGCATGTATTTTCTTAATTTTTAATTTTTTTGTTGCACATGACATTGTTTCAGAGCTGTTGTTAATCAGAATAGACCATGAACCAGACAATAAACAAATTTAAAAAACAATGAAACAGTTACTTGGCCCCGCCCACTGCACTGGAATAACAGTAATACTAGAAGAAGACATTGAGGCAAAGTAACTAACAAAGTAAAATTTTACAAATTTAATTATGTTTTGTTACTGGTAAGGGATGAGATCAAATTAAATAAATAAGTCAATATGAAATATTAAATAATACACACAGGTTTCCAGTGCAATGGAAATAAAACAAAACGATTAAATATTTTAGTTAATTGGATTTATTTGGTATATAACAAGATTTGTAGTAGAATATTAGACAGAAAACATTAAAAGCGTTATTAATTTTTTTTCATCACTGGAGATAATTCAGGTCTGAACTGATTAATAAATAGCCATTAATTAAACTACTGTGTGTTTACTTTTGCTGTCCAGACAGTCCTTTCTGAATATGGTATTGTCTTAAAATGCAGTTAAGTGATGTTTAATATTTTCCACAATCTGAACCTATTCAAATTCATATGGAACACTGTATATGTTTATATCATAGCTAGGAGCATATGCTTTATAGTTATATATATATGTGGAACATAAAGTGTATGTGGCTTAACTATAATCATGTTGGTTTATACTGTATGGCTTTTGATGTGGGACTCGTAGGTACTAAATATTTTCAGTAAAATAATACAGTACAAAGACATCATAAAATCATAGATAGGCTGTTTTAATCACACAAGCTCATCTTCTTAATTTCCCAAAAATCAGATTCATTTTAGATTCAATCCTTATTCAGTATCTTAGTTACAGTAAGTAGCCTACAGTACATCAGAGATACTGACACTCCACTAGAAGTGCAGCAAACTCTTCTGCTCAGATTTAAAAGCTGTTTGTGGAACAGTGTGTTCCTGGGCTCAGCAGCTGTCACTGAGAAAAGGACTTTTATTAAGGACTTCATATTTGGAAACACCATGGGGGGGGGATTCAGTTCCTTTGTGGAAAATATTGCTGTGCAGAGTTATGATTTTAAAGCTGAACTGATTGGATACTGGATATTGGATACATTACCTTTTTATAACGATTTTTTATTCTTTGCTTGTTAAGTTTGAAATATATCATCCAAATTAATGTGTAGCAAAATTAAGCCCTTCCACTAAATAAGGATAAATCAAAAAATGTCTCCTATTTGGGAGTAAATAATGAACAATTTTGTTTACCCTTTTATATATAAGTTTTTTTATTTTAAATGTCTTCATCAATTACAACACATTTACGTTTTTTTTTTATGTAAAACAAGTTTTGAAAAAAAAAAATCAGTTCAAATAGTTCAAATAATAAAAAGAAAAAAGGAGCCGTTGTCTCTTTAACAGGTTAAAAGTTGATATATGGTTGATATATTCGCTGCATGGGCAAATTGATATGTACCAGATAAAATAACATAATAAAACCACTGATCAGTAATGAGACATTCCATTTCTGAATGTGTGCAAGTGGGAATTTAAAATGTCTTAATCCACAATCATTGTAGTCATGTAGATATTGGGAATACATGATAGAAGGTATTCCCACCCACAGCGGACAGTGCATTGGATGGTAATGATTGGGCCTGGCGGTGATTATGTGGGTTTGGAATGAGTCCTAACACTTTTATTTATTATTTCAATGTATCAGAGTAAAAATATTAAACTCACTCAAAATATGTAATGAAGTAAATGTGGAAGTAGAATAAAAAATAATACAGTTAAAAAAACAGTACAATAAAACAGATTACAGATACAGCATTTTAGTACTTAAGTACTGTAGTGAAGTAAAAATAATACTCCAGTAAATACAGATTTTTTGTGATACAGCATTTTTGTTATTTTACTATACATATCTGGAAACACTTATAGTAAAGTAAATAAAAATTAAAGAAAATTCAGTTAAATGTCAAGGTAAATCTGTAGAAACACAGTTTTATTACAACACAACAGTTCTTCACATTATGGCATGCCCCACGCTCCACTTCTGCATCTGTTATATATTTGTTTAAGGATTTTTCTGCACGATTGCTGATTGTTGTATATTTGAACTTGTCTACACTGTCAATTTGTATATTCATTTACAAAACTATCAGATCAGCTTCATCGGACATATTCTAAACTAGGAATTATGTAAAAAAATATATAATAATAATAATAATAATAATGCATTGCCTGTCTGTTTGTGATAGTTGTATGGTCTGTTTAATATACGTGTGTAACTAAATAACATGGACTATAAGTGCTGCAATTACTGCAGCAAACTTGTATTGTTTTCACAGGAGAAAAGCATCAAAACTGATTCTTCTCAGCAGTTGAATTAAAGTCATTATCCAACACATAACCAGACGTCTTGTTCTGAAACTGACACTTCCTCACCAGTCAATCGCTCTCATGCCAAATTCATCAGAAAGCAGAGACTGTGGTCATGTTTGTTATTGCAGGTGCCCTGAGCACGGTGAGAGAATGAGAAAACATTACACAGCCTCAGACTGATGCTCACACAATGCTTTAATAAACAGAACTCAGAGACTGACAGACAGAGCACCACTGCATTATAATAGATTATAATAAACAGAGTTGGTCTAATTGGATTAAAGAGGCAAAAAAAAAAAAAAGACTGTGCTGTACATTTTAATACAGGTTTTGGTTTTAATCTACTTTAAAAGATAACAGTGGGAGTGGAGAAGATGCTAGATTATTTTTATGTTACATGGAGATATAAAGAGTGTTTGTCATTATTTACTAATTAGATGTTAGATGTTATCTTGGGAATGAGGCTAAACACTGACCAGGGTGCTCATGGCAAGGCAGCATGACATCCAGATGGATGAGGCTGAGATTTAATTTCTGAAGGTGTGCAGGTGGGAATTTAACATTCAAATTATTTAATTATCATTAAATCACCGATCTTTAGGATAGTAATTGAGTTTAGTTGAATTATGCATGCAAGGCATAGGAGTAAAGGCAGATGATTTGTTTCTGAAAAATATTAATAATAATAATATTAATAATAATAATAATAATACTGTTAAATAAAAAGCTAAAATGTTATATTATCACTCTAATTCTTTGGCACATTTATTAAGATTAGGCCTGTTCTTGTTGCTTGCATTCACACAGAAAACATTTATATATATATATTAATACCTTCATAAAAATAAAACATATAAAAAATGCACCAATATGAGCATTTCAAAATATGTCCCCATAAAATACCCTCCTCAAAACCCCCTAATCGCTTTCTTTCACAAAGTCTAAACAGAGATGTGGATTACAACTTGTATCAGAACCCCGCTGTTTCATGTGCAGCACGGATTGGTTCTTTAGGAGTCTATCTGTCTTTAGTCTAACTGATGGAACACATTGTGTTTTACTCTGTATCTGTTACAGGTCCAGTGTAGGGAGATAGTGAGAGCTCAGGTGAAAACAGCAGCCAGTTCTTCCACTCTAAGCTCCTCCGTGTTGTTGTGTCGCCTCGGCCGGTAGGCTGCAGTGTATTGGTGCTGTGTTTGGGTTGCTGGAGAGGAAATTGCTCATTAGAGGTTTGAATGCACAGGTATGCGCGGTTAACTTACATCAAGGGACTGAGGAGGAATTCTGAGAAACAGGTTTATGACTCCTGGCAAACTGTATTTAGATATGCATAAACATGCAACCTGGTTTAGCAGTAATAGTAGAAGAGAGAGAGTGGCAGAATTTATTTAAAATGTATTTATTCTGTATATGTATTTTTTGTAGTGGTTTGAGCTATTAAAATTGTATTTTGTTTGAAATAAAAAACATAAGTATTTTTTTATACAGAACTCAAGATTTATTAAAAGGTGTGAAAAGTATCCGCATTCATTACTCTGTAGGAAGAAGTATAGATACTAGGGTTTAAAATACTTCTGTAGAAATTAAAGTATAAACTTAAGCTTTTTACTCTTTAGTTTTTTTTTTGTGTAAAAGTTCTGCTTTTAAAACTACTTAAAATATAAAGTAAAAGTAATGTAAAATAAGGGAAAAATACCATCAAGGAAAACAAAACAAAAGCTTAGGCCGCGCCACAGAGTCCTATAGTGCAAATATTACAACTGACCCCATTAGCAGGGTTAACTGTAACAACATGATAGAAAAATGATATATAACAGTCTATTAAAAAGATGGCGATGCAATCAATTAAGCCAGACATACATTCCTAACTTATACAAAATCACACATAAATCGGAATAAATAAGAATATTAAACCATTCTCAAGATATCTAATATATATTTTTGGTAAATGGATGTATTCAGCATTTTCAAAAATTAAAAAATTAAACTGCTTTGGATAAGTTTGGGATTCTCACTCTGTGATTTTATTGTATGCTAAACAAAAAGGTGCTATATTACAGCACTGAAAGATTTTTTAAAATAATCCTGTGTTTTTCGTGTGAAAAAGTGTGAATTGTGTGACTTCCACCCTTACATTTAAGTCTTTGTATTTAATATACTTAAAAATACTTAAAAAGGAAAAGAAAAAAGGTTACTCTGTTACAGTGTTATAGGCATATGAGAACCTGAAAAAAAAGTAAGTTCTACTTGGACCAACATGCTACCTACTGTAACTACCTGCAAAAATGCATAGTCCATTTTACCCTTCATTACATTGTGTTCGACACTCTTCTCCACCAATAGGAAAACAATGGAAAAAGCAAGCAAAAGGGAACAACAATGGCTTCAAATACTGTAGGTTATATTAGATTTACATAGTTTATACAACAACATTTTGCTTTTGTTGTTTTAATGTTTACTATAAATACATAACTGATGACTTGCAACAATATTTCATTAAAAAATATTTGTTTGAATAATTGTGACAATTTATAAAAGCCTAAATACGGAATTAATCTTGTACATAAATGACTTTAATGTCTTTGTCTACGCAGGCCTATTGTCTCTCTCCACCAGCTAGATGATGCAATGCTGAGCCTGACTGTTTGTTCCAAGCTAACATTTGCTTTAGATGCTTTAGATGCTTTAATAGCGTTGCTCATACTTCTGCTATTTTCAGATGTAATCAACAGAACAACAGTTCAGCTCGTAGTAGAGATTATAAATAAATTGGCCCTGCTGTAAATAAAGCCTTCAATCGCGGCGTTTCTTTGTGACCTGTGGCCGAGCCGAGTGCCTTTGTGTGTTCTGTAGCAAGGTCTCGATGTGACCGCGGCTCGTTGTGCTCTGATTGATGGCCCCAGTGTGCTGTTAATTATTAGAGCACATAAAAGAATGCTCGGTCCAGCAGGCCTCAGCTAGAGGTCAGAGCCTAAATGTGAGGCTATCAGCTTTGGCCTCTATCACTTCATCTTGATGTATGAGTGCAGGGGTACAAATTAAACGTGATCCAGCCTCTTAGAGGCTCCTTGCTCAACAGCACGCCATTTGGACTAATTTCTCCTTGTGATTAAGACACTAAGAGCACTATGCAGAACGCTGTAATTGCTATGTGCACAGACATCTGGACTTGGGTTCCCAAATGCAGCTACAAACAGAGGAGAGAGAGAGGAAGGGACCTACTGGTTTCAGGTTTTATATATATATATATATATATATATATTTATACCCAGAGGATCCTGCTTTTTTTTCTTTGTTCTGGTAACAAATGCAGAATCAACACAAGCGAAAATAAAAATGCAATAAAAATGCAATCTACAATGTAAAATTCTAAAGTGAAAAAGGTAAAAATAAATTGAAAAAGGTAATAATAAAATCTCTTTTTTTGAAATCACATTAACCGCAGCTTTTGAATGTACCTGTCGATAATAAACCGTCGATATATCTGAATGTATTCTCTTCAAATCAGTCTAAGCTAACCCGTGTGTGAAGCACAAAGACGTCCAGTGGCTGTTTCCGGAAGTGCAGGCTTTTGTGAAACAGAGAAACCTTTATTCGTAAAATTTCAGAGGGCCATAAAACATTATAAACCCCTATTACAAATATTTATAACTTTATTGATAGTTTACTCGTACAAGATGTACATTCTTTTTTTTTGTGAAACAACAGAAGGAAAATAAAACTTACAAACTCAGTGGCGAATCATGTTTGGGCATGCTTGTGTATGAAATGTCAATTTATAATGGGATACAACAAATTCCATGGAGCATCAAGAAAATCTCAACACAAAGGTTGTATGATTTTTATCCACCGTCCCTGAAATGTTTGTAAACTCGGACACGCTACATTTTTAGTCAAACATAATGTTCTGCAGTCACACGTTTCACTTCAAACGGTTGCAAATGTTAGCATTGAAAAAAGTATAGAAAAATAAATGCCAAAACATGTAAAAATGTACACGTGAAATCAGACCATTTAACATTTAATAATAAACTTTCCGATAAAATAATAAATAAAAACACCTATGACCTCAATTAAACAAACTGAAAAATTCCTAAAAAAAAAACCCTAATGGTAGTGAACAACAACCAAAAAAAAAAACTTTAAATAAAACCAAACCATAAAACAAAACCATAAAAGCAACAAAACCAACAAAACAGAAAAGCATCCCACAATGTAGCATTTATTGTAGAGGTAGACCTAACTAGGATCTACTAGTTCAAAGGCAATTCATACTGAAACTGACAGCAATCTGTTACAAACAACAGCCTTTCAAACAAACCAAAATCAGGTCAAATTCTAACCAATTTATACCAATATAAAGGTTAATAGCCTGTTTTTGTTTCAGTGTGAGTTAAAAAAAAACATGACTATGTTTAACGGTCAGATAATGTAAATGATTCAGAAGCTTCAGATATTTAACTCATGCTGTGGTTATTAAACACACTGTTCTTAAGGGTGGTCTTTGAGTCTTTGGTGGACAGTGCAGTGCAGCCAGAAAGCAGCTGTCATTTTTGTATTGTATTTTTGTACAGATTTATTTTGTACAGATATTAATTATTTTGCTTCCTCTATCTCTGTGTTACACTGATGCCTCAAACCCTGTGTGAGTACACACATCTCTGCAGAGAGTCATGAGTCAGCAACTTCTCATTTACACAGCCCAGAAACAAATGTATCTGTGGGGATGAAAAGAAAGAAACTCAGAACACATTGATATCAGTGCCAGAAGAAAAAAAAATGTTTGTTGATTAGCAAACATCAACTGCTATTTGTTTTTTTTATTTTTCATATTTACAGTATTGCACTTAACTGCACATAGTTGCATTTCAGTTAAACTGATGTTTCTGTAACACTTTAAATTACAAAATTGCAGTTAACCCTTTTGAAAAAAAATGTCATTATTATCAATGCATTATTTTTAAAGATGAGACCCCAATTAAGTCCATATTTTCCACCCCCTTATATAGAAGTAGTATTTTCTTGCAGGAAGGATTGTAAACACCTTGATGCAAGACCTGAAGTGCAAAAGCTAGTTTCACTTCTAATCCCAGGACACGTCACAAAAGACCAACAAAAAAAATACAAGCAGAAATGATGCAAATAAAAGTTATGAAAGTCCGTCTGACTCACGCCCAGGAGGAAATATACAGCAACAGAGCATTTCCTCCAAAAAAAACTAAAACAAGTAATGAGCAGGTGAATTTCTCTGAAAACTGATGACTGTACCCTTGGAGTGAGCGCTGCTTCCCATCGGTGTCCATGGTGGAAGAAAGAAAATAAGAAAGAAACAAAATCAAAATCAAAAACTACATATCGAGTCTAGGTGCGGATTATAGTGGGAGGCTGTCATGGCAGTGATCAACAAAGTTGGGTGAATGTCAGTTACAATGGAGGCCAGCCCCAGCAGAGCTATCCTTCCGTCTGAACACATGCACTCTGCGGCAGCGGCCCACAAAACAAAACCAACACAGTGGTCGGAGGCGAGCGCGGCCCGGTGCTCGTTTCTCGCTGAGGTCGAGAGTCCGAAACTTTTAGAGTGCCTGAGAGCCACTCTGAGAGCCACTAGCCACACTGAGTCTGCCTTTAGCTCTTTCTTTTTTTTTTTCTTTTCACTTTTTTTGTTTTGTTTTTTTGCTAAGAGTCTCCGCCACTAACCGCTGGTTTTCAGACAGACATCCAGACATTTTTGTACGGTCCTGGGGCTGTGATCTGTGCCTGGAAAGGGCTGAGCCAGTGGCCTCCAAGCAGTCCTGCCTGTTGGGCAAAAAGTAAAAGGTGATTTCATTGGTATTTAATTACCTTTCTCTACAAGTGGTTTGTTTTGGCAGCTGGTTTTTTTGTGACAATTTTTTTTTTCACCGTCTCTTTACCCACCCCCCACTCTCTCTCTCTCTCTCACTCTCGCACTCTCTCTCTCTCACACTCTCTCTCTCATTCTCTCTCTCTTTCCCTCCCTCTCTCAGTACATTCTCCTCTCTCTGTAGTTTGGATTTTGTTTTCGTTTTAACTGTGAGTGCCGTGGCCTTTTCACAGGCGCAGTTCTTGTGTGAGAAGCAATTATCAGTTCAGAGCTGTGGAGAAGCCCATGGGGGTCAGAGTCCCAGCGCCTCCGTGTGTTTTCTTGCCTTGAGTCGTAGGTCGGCGATGCTGGAGTTCTTGCTGTTGCTCTTGGCCGCCGCCGCCACAGCGGCTGCAGCTGAGGCCGAGTCCGCCAGCGAGGCAATGGGCAGTCCGAAGGGCGGAGGAGGGAACATCAGGTACGGGGCGTGCGCTGCCAGGTGCGGGTGCAGGTGAGGGTGTGAGTGGGTCACCCCTTCCAACTGTAGCTGGGCCTGAACCTGCGGGTCGAGGAAAGAAAGAGAAAGAGAGAGAGAGAGAAAGAAAGAAAAAGAGAACAAGCACAGCATTAGTCTCTGTGTGTGTGGCCAGCGGCAGGCCTTCGGCCCCGCAGAGGCCCAGGGATCCGGTTACGGGACTCAGGACACCACACGCACTTCTCCAAAGGCCTCCACTAACTGCATGTTTTCACTGAAAATAGTCCAGGGCCGGCTCACTCACTGTGCATTCTTTTTTTCTGCGCTCCTTTTATTTTTGTGTGTGTTTTCTTGTGTTTTTTCTTCTCACTCGCAGCCGAATTATGCAGCGCACCCCGACGACTTAATAGTCAACGAAATCCCATCAGCTGAAAGTCTCAGCACATTAGGCCCATCCACGTAGAAAAATTTCCATCCAGCCATCCTGCAACATCTCGTAATCCTAATTATGTATTCAATTGCATAAATAAACAGCCTTGCCCCCAAAAAATATGCTCACATATACACCCATAAATATTTATTCAGATGTGTTCCTGAGCGAAAGGAAAATAAGGTAGGAGCAGCCAGCGTGAAAGATCCAGTTGCACCTTCAGTGTAATTATTTTACTTTTGCTTTTTACTTTTTAAGATGAGGTGAAAATTATACGTCCTCTGACTTACATTTTTAAAAAAATAATAAAATCCGCACTACTCCACAGTTCTGCTGATGTATCTGATTCTGCGCAAATATCATAAAAAATAGTAAAACGTTCTCTTCTTTCTCAGCCAACTAAAACACAACATGTGTCAGGCTGTATAGAAAGTGGAAAATGCTTTGCCAGGGTGGCTTTTTTCCCATATTATGTTTGTCACAGAAGTGAGGCCTGAGTGCAAAGCTGGCGTTCATGGCCAGCCTTTGAAAAGAGAATTGCTCGTATTTAAGTAGATTTTTTTAAGGGGGGAGAAAAATAACCTTGTGTTCAGAGAACTCAATGCACTTGAGCTTTAAAATTGGTTGCAGGTCAGTTTAGAACAACCCAACACTCCAGTCTTTCCCACTCACTGACTGGATCAATGACTGACTGAGTGTAGAATCTAAGCTGCACCAAAGCACTGTAACCACAGATCAACACTGTCCATAGGAACTACAGGTGCTGCACATTGTGCTGGAAAATCTCAGAACTGTGTGAACCAGTAAAAACACACAGCCATATATACTGCACTGCATCAAGCAGGGAACCACCCCTTCACACACACACACTAACTCTAACTCTTACACACACACACACACACACACACACACACACATCGAGCAGATCAAATGTCTCACTTGGTTTCTAATCTGTCTTCTCCTTGCTTGAGCCAGAGGTGAAAAGTCACACACACACACACACACACACATGCACACACTCTATGCTTTCACCTTGTCCTCCGGACAACGCGCCCTGCCTCACACTAAAGGCCAAAGAGCGCTGCTCCTCCACTAACCCCATGTTTACCACCCGGACATTTCAGGGCTCAAATATATGGAGCGATTGTTACCTTCACTCAGAGACTATAAATATAACCAGTGGCACAGCCTGAGTCTATAATTCAGCTGCTCTCTGCATTACACTGCGCTCTGTGCCTTGTTTGAGGGACCACCTGTGTTTTAAGCAGCATTTCAAGCACTTTAATTATCCTACCTGTTGGAAAGGCATCCTCAGAGCCCCCATATTGACGTACGGAGCCACTCTGCACGCGTCCAGATGGCTGGCTGAGCCCAGGATCACCCCTGAAATACACAATACAAAAAGCATTGAGTCATGTGCATTCATCCATATTAACAGTATTACTATATTAACAGTATTATTATACTTAATATATCGATTATACTTAATATATTTGTTAATTACAGTCAATATAATATAATTATGATAATACTATGAACAACATAATGCCCACAACAAATGTCTGTTCCTACAAATTTCTGAAAAATATAACTTCCATTTCATATAATTTCCAGCTCACTTAATGAACATCAGTCAGTGAAGTGCTGGAAAACAATGTGTATTGAAATGTCAAATAAAATCATGTTGCTTTAAATGATACATTTTATATTGCGATATATATATTGACTGATTGATATATTGAACTGTTGCCCACTGCTAACTATATTATATAACACTACATACATGCACACATTATTTTGTTTTTAAATATTACACTGCACTTTACACTGTATTATGTTATAATACTAAAAAAGCATTACATTACACTATACATTATAATATAATACACAAATATTACATTATACATCCCATTATAATGATTAAACATTACAGCACATGACAAATTACATTATTATACTTTATGATATACATACACATACTTCACTATAGCCTCCATTACAATACCATATTGTACTGTATTACACAACACTTTATTAATATACTGTACTATATTACACTACACTATTGTACTATACACTTTTATACTATTCTACAATATATTAAACTATCCAACATTGTACTATATTATAAAATACTTTATTATGTATGTTATTTGTGCTAAACCATGTCTATACTATTAATACTGATAAAGTATTAAATGTTTGAATGCTGCATAAACTATCCCTAATTACTCCCTATTTACACCCCCCCCCCCCAACCCAGGCCTGTCCAGTCTGCTCCACACACAACTAACACCACACACTTTATAATTACCTACTCTATTATAATATTATACAATTATGCTAACCCCAATAAAAAAAACAGAACATTATAAGATCGTAGCGACACGTTTACCTTTGTGCATCTGATTCTCCTGTTTCCGACATTTCGCTCTTCTGTTCTGAAACCAAACCTGCAACAAAAAGGACAGAGAAGCCCTTTAGTCCACTTCCACCAAACTTCTGGACCACAGACCTCAGAGCTGCACCGGGGGGTTAATATTATAATTATATGCAGAATTCTGCAGAAACATCGTTTAAATAAACCCGGCAGAAAATTGGCATGAACTGCAAAACGTTCACTGAACGCGCAGCATTTCATGGAATATTGTTTGTTATTTATATCTAATAAATGTAAGATAAATTAATATATTTAAAAGAAGAAATTTAAATATTAATCAGCGTGAGCGTTTTGAGATTATTATGGAGCATTGTTATTACTTATTAATAACAGCATTATTATTAGTTTTTAATAGCAGCATCGTTATTAGTTGTTAATAGCAGTATTGTTATTAGTTATTTTTATCAGAATTGTTATTAGTTATTAATAGCAGCATTGTTATTAGTTATTAATAGCAGCATTGTTATTAGTTATTAATAACAGCATTGTTATTAGCCTGCTACTGATCTGTAACTTCTCACACACAAAAAACAGCCACACACTCAGTCAGACTCAGTGCGCGAGCCTATCTATAATTACACTCCAGCACTCTAACAAACACTATTCTTATTATAATAAACACTAGAGGCTGCATTATTAAAATTTCAGTCTCAGTAACCCCAGTTTACACCTGTGTCCGGTACTGTCGGTGTGAGGGGGCGTGAATAACGTCACTCCTTGAAACCTGGGCCTGTTGATGAAGACTGAGCTCATCTTCATCACTGAGCTTCTCTGTGAGCTTCGTTAGCAGTGTATGCTTCTCTCCAGTGGTCTGAATTAATAAAACCGCTCCATAACGTAAAGCTGCTCCGCGTGCAGGACCTGCTCCGCAAGCCCACCCTAAAATATGTTAGGGGGGCTCTCACTAACACACCTGGGGTAGACCCGTGTAGAACAGTTCGCTTTACTTGGCGTGTAGGGATTAAACACAGCGCCGTTCACTCACACACCAAGACACAAAAAACACCCCTCGATCTGTAAACTTAATGGTGAACGAGGGAAAACGCATTTACTTTTATTATTATTATTATTATTATTATTATTATTATTATTATTATTATTATTATTATTATTATTATTATTATTATTATCCTACTATTGCTATTATTTTTTATATTAATTTAGTACTATTATTCAGGTGTTATTATATAATACAACGATGCTATAATACTACATTATAATATATTATTATGACATACATTTTTTTATTGCTAAGGTAGTCCATTAATAATAATAATAATAATAATAATAATAATAATAATAATAATAATAATAATAATAATAATAATAATAATAATAATAATAAACAGGAGTGCGTCACGCAATGCAAAGCGTAATAATGTCACTTGAATTGCTATTATTATTGTCATGTTTCTTATTATTTACTATTATTGAAATTCGAGTTGCACATCTTGCAATATTATCATAATATAATAATAATTTGTATTATTATTAAATAAAATAAAATAATGTAAAACAAAAATGGTTTTCATGCTTATTGTTATATTGTTGTTATTAGCGAGTAGCCAGCTTAGTTGTATGCAATCTTAATAATACGAGTTAATACATAATATTTTTTACTGTTATTGTTGTATTAGTATTAGCAATAGTAATAGTAGTAACGGAAGTATTATTATTCACACGTATACTATAGGCTAGTATTATTATTTACAGGTCACCGGAGTGTAGAAAACACGTTGCCGCCAATAAATCAAGCATTTTTCGGTGCGGGATCGATGGTAATGATCCATCAGTATGCTAAGCGAAGTGAGCTACACTGCTTCAGACAGTTATTTCTTCATTAAGCACCACTCAATGATGCATTTCACAAATAGCCTAATGTGATTTCCTTTTGATTTTTATTACAGACAGTGAATAATGACATTTAATTTAGCGCTGCAGCAGAAAGCCGGAGATATTAGTGGTAATTGAATTACTGCCTTCTCTTCACCAAGCTCTCATAACTTTCAATTAGATTCCTGACAGCTGCGCGGTGTGGCCTTTCTCGAGCAGCTTCAGTAACAGGTCCATATCAGCCCTCTGCCTCCGTCTCACCGCCCCGACACCACTCTTACACCTCTAATTACCTCTGGGCCTTTTATTGCTCGCGGTACTGTGGGTTCTGCCCGCGCGCGCGCGCCCCTCGCCTCTTTACACTCTTTAGACAAAACATGTAAACAGTGTGCTTCCAGATGTCACGTGCTGTTGTTCGTTTCGCTGCTGTGTTTCAGCATCCCTTCATTTGATTTCTTCTCCCAGAGCTCCCCGTTTTAAACGCTGTTTGCAGCCTGTCGCCCCGACCACGCTCTACCATGCCGAGCACGAGCAGCTAAACCCCGCCACGGCCCCGTTACAACACCGCTACAGCCACACACAGCACAGCACCTCCACAGACATCATCACCGCTACAGTTCAGCGCACTCACTCACCCACCACTAACGCATTTTTATGGCAACACTACATCAAGCCAATGGCAGATATTACAGAGATAAGGGTGGAGAAATGAGGTGAGTGACATGAGAAGGTGTCCCCTGCAGCGGCAGCTCAATCTCTTCATTAATTTTAATGATGGGCTTCAGATCTTCCTGCAGCACATAAGCAAGTTTTCCTCTCAATTTAGCTGCTGCTAAAAGGGCCTTTTCACATTCTCCACGTTCAGATCAGCTTTCACTTTCATTACCAGAAAACTACGAAGACGTCGTGTTTTTTATTTTAAACATATTACCTGCGAATATATAAAATAATATATATCGTGTGTAAAACGATGGTTCTTCGCTTTATGACACAAAGTGTATTTGACAGGCGTTCTTTATGTTGTGTCAAATTTTGAAGATGAATGGGCAAACAGAAATGCTACAAAAATTACTTTTAACAATTATATCCATATAAAGATTAGATTTTTTTCTTTCCTGAAAAATTGCCATTTTGCAGATGTAATTTTTCCGGTATTATCATTTTTATTTTATGTATACTTAAAATAAGAACATTTCCTTCCTTAAATATAAATAAATTACATTAGATAAACAGTTATATTTTATAATTAGTATTATCTACATTCTCCTTTAAAAAAAGTAAATGTGCGGTATATTCGAGAACATTATTATCGAGTGTATTATTTTGTCTTTCTGAAGTAACGAGTGCTTTATTAATATGGTTGGTGCTTCAAATAAAAACTACACTCACAAATGTGCCTTGGGCTTACTTGTTCTTCACTTGTTTTTTGTTTTTTAATATATACTATTTTTTACTGTTTTATCAATTCTTTGGGATTCGAACTCATCACCTTATCTTAGTACAGTTATCGCCTGACATTAATAGCTTTGATACAGATTTAAACCCGTAATTTAAATTTAATCAGAAGTGCAGTTTATATTTTTACTTTGAATAACGGCTTATATGTTTTTTTCCTGTATGTTTCACACTGATTTAAATGCTAGCTTTTAATTATTATATATAACCATTTAACAATATATTTACTTGTGAATGTATTTTTATTGGACTGATAATATTGCTTAATATATAAGGTTTACTGGGTTTAACATGGACAGTAATAATATAATAAGAACAGCAATGATAATAAAACATTAATCATTAAAATTATATCATCGTGTAAAATTATATCATTTAATATATATAATATAGATTTTTCTGCAGGGTGCTGTTTTTTTTTTTTTTTTTTTTCAGGCATTCGTGCATTACATTGCTAAAAACTGCCTCAAACTGTTTGTACACAGCTTTTTAAACAGAATAAAGATTTTATAGTGATTTATATTTTAGTGGTTTTGCAGCTTTATGTTTATGAGATTTATAGTCAATATAGATTAATTAGACAGACTTATTATAATAAAACTCCCCCATGCTCCCATTCATAGTCCAATATACTAAACTTTGAACGTGTCCAATCCTATCTGTTATTAAAGGAGTGTGTTCTGGGTGATAAATGATCCCCTCTAGCTCCATCCAATGTGTGTGTACAGCTCACGGAGGCCCGCTAAACTTTGCCCATGTGTGTGTAGCCCCCCTGCAGCCCCTCACACAGCTATAGGGATCTGAACTGACCTGGACTCTGGCCTCGGACAACCCCAGCCTCTGGCTCAGCTCTTCCCTCATGAAGGCGTCCGGGTAATGCGTCTCGTCGAAGAGCCGCTCGAGCTCGTTCAGCTGCTCCAGAGTGAAGTTCGTCCTGCTCCTCCTCTGCTTCAGCTTCCCCTGTGCGTCCTCATCCTCAGACTTCACATCCTCCTTCTTCTCCTTGCACTCATAGATCCCTAAAGCACAGCAAACCGCGTTAAAAAATGCACACGAACGCGCTGGCGCGCGGGTCGCGAAAACCGTTTTAGACTAAAAGTTTAAAAAGAAACTCTGTAACTGTGTGTTATTTATGAAAATATGAAAATTTAAAAAATAATAATAAATAAATAGAATAACTGACTCACGTGGACACAGTCGTGAGTTAAGGTTGTAGTTTATAGTTTATAAAAGATGTTGGTGTGTAAAGTTAGGAACAGCTGCGGTAATTAGGTCATTAATAGTGAGTGTGTGCATGTGGGGGGGGGGGGGGTGTGTGGGTAATTTCAGGACCACTGCTCATCAGGACATGATGATATGAGAGTTATATTATATCTTCTGTAGGCTACTAAATATATTTTATAACTGCTACTGCGAATAATAATAAATACTAATCATCATAAAATCATATTTACAATAACCAGAAACTTCACTGTGGTAAATGTATTACTACTGCCAGTATAATGTCTAATAATATTAACAGTAACAATAATAGGCTTTATTTCCGTCAATTTATTATTAATACGATTACAACTAATAGTAGTAATAATAAGAAGAAGCATGCTTCAACATCAACAACAACAGCAAGCTTGACTGAGGTCAACTTAAAATACTACTACTACTACTACTAATAATAATAATAATAATAATAATAATAATAATAATAATAATAATAATAATAATAATAATAATAAAACATATCATTAGGCTATATCAGTTTGTGGATATATATTTTTTATTACTACCGCAGCTGCTACTACTACAACCCATAATAATAAAATGATAATGATAATATTAATAATACAAGTAATAATAAAAAGACTATAATAATAGTAAGAAGAACGGGACACTGATATCAACGGGTTTGACTACTATCAACGGGTACTACTACTATTTCTATTTTAACTATTTTAACTATTTTATTGTTATAATTACTTCTCCTACCATTATTTACTATTACACATTTTAAAAAATAGATACAAATATATAATACATTTCTAATCAACATATAATAAGCACAATGTAATAAAATAATAAAGCAACACTTTATCGTCTATACAAACATACAATTGCAGGCTACATATAAGTCATACTAACTGTTATTATTATTACAACCGCTATTGTAATTATTATCTTTATTGCTGTTATTATTAACATTTTAAAACTTAACAAAATCCCTATTTTTTAAACGTCATTTTTAATCCTTTATGAAAGTCCTGCTAATAAAAATCAACACGGTAATTTCCATTAAGCTACTCTATTTTTTTCACATCGTTTAGATTTCTCGGTGTTTTGCGCACATTTCTATTTTTCAGCGTAACAAAGACAAGCAGCGCGAACTCCTACACTAAACTCTCGGCGTTTACAGTAGAGTTTTTTCGAACATTTGAGTCGTTTAACTCTCTCTACATTTTATAGAAGTATTTTATCGCATGCTGAAGTCGTTTAGAACTTGCTCTCTTGCTTTGTTATGCTTTTTTAAAAAACATTTTTTATCATTTTATCATAAGATACAGGTCAGTTCCAGCGCTCTGGAACTCGGTTTACCTGCTCAAATTCGGTGCTGAGGATTTTTTTTTTTTTTACCGGAGACGCGAAGATGTTTAAAGATTGTTTTCAGCGCCTCACACGCACAAACACACACAGACATTTTTCTCCCCTCGAGCTGAAGAACACCTCGACTTACACACAAACTCACACTCCACACTGAACTCTACGCGCAGCGGCTCGCTCTCAGCGTTCTTGCGGTTGAGAGAGATCAGTGTATCGGCAGTAATGGCTGCGTTTCTCCGCTCCTCGCCTCCACAGATCTCGGAAAACCTGAAGCTTGGCTCGGCGGAGTCTCACTCACCCTCAGCAGCTCTCGCCGCGCTGAACTCCTTCAGCTTCTCCTTCTCCAGCTCGACGTGCTCCTTGAACAGATGCACCGGACAGTGGTTGGTGGCCTCAGTAATGTCCTGCAGGTTGCTCTCCGAGTTTCCCAGCTCCCTGGCTCTGGCCAAGCCGCTCTCCAGCACCTCCCGGTACGTGATGCCGTCCTTAGTGCTCTCCTTGGTTTTCTGGTCGAAGGACTTGGACACAAACGCCGTGAGCTCCTCCATGGCTGGAGAGTGTCTGCTCATCCACGGATTCCACTTTAAAGCGGCCCTGTAGCGCGGGGTGGGGTGGGGTTTAGGGGTGTGTGTGTGTGAGTGAGAGTGAGAGAGAGAGTTGATGTGTGTGTATGTATGTGTGTGTTAGTGTATAGTGTATGTGAGTGAGTGAGTGAATGAGTGAGTGTGTGTGGGAGCTGTAGCTCACACACTCTGGCTCTTCTGCCTGTGTTTTGCACATGTGAGTATTTATAGAGGGCGGCCCAGCCCGGCCCAGCCCCCCCACAGCCCCGCAGCCCCCCAGCCCCGCGTCCCGGGCAATTACACGAGCCTCCGCGTTCAACTTTCAGCAGCTTCTGCTCACATCAGTGCAGCGGCGGAGCTCAGCTCATCAGGACACACACACACACACATACACACACACACGTACACACAGTGCACGCGGGCTTCATTACCGCAATTAAGTGACAGGAATGAGCGCCGATGCGTTTCTTCACCTCTTCGCGCGGAATATCGACACGTTCACACTTTACGATTGTTTTTAAAAAAAAGTTTTATTTTACTTTATTCGTTTAAGTTTATCAGAACATTGGGATTATTTATTCTTTTAAAAGGTAAACCCACATTAATGTGAACACATTCTGTTCAGTTTTAAAAACAGCATTTTAAAATTGTATATTATTTTATGTTTTGTTTCTTTTAGTTATGTTCATTTTTTTGTTTTGTCTTGAATTCTGCAAATTAACTGTGGAAATCAATGCAAAAATAAAAAAAAATAATAAATCAATGATGATGCATCAGTCACACTTGGACCACTGGGAGTTACAACAATACAGTTCGTTTTATTGTGTACTTTTATTATTAATATACTTTTATAGTTTTAGAACAATTGTATTAAATCATACTAATCATACATATTATTATTATTATTATTATTATTATTATTATTATTATTATTATTATTATTATTATTATTATTATTATTATTATTATTATTGCTGCTGATGATGATGGTGGTGTTTTTGTATTATTGTACCCAAGTATGTTCCCCACTGTAAGCTGTGTAACATACATGTGACCATTAATTGCTTATTTAAAATAAAGTGATTCTTTTTTATTTTTACACAGAAACATTCAGAAATAAAAATGAAATACAATATAAAAAAAGTTCCTAATTTCGCCTCATGCTTATTTGCTGTATTATTCTATAATTTAAACATGAAATCTGTAACTATCAGTGTATTTACTGTGTAACTACAGTATTTAAACCTGGATATTCCTATTAGACTGAGATGTGAGATCACAGCATTGTGTTATTAACCCTCTGTATTAATTTCGCTCTGCTCTCGCTCGTTTCTTCTCCGTTATATCAGCGGGTTTGATGGGTGTGCGGGGTTTGATGGTAATCAGACGGTCAGACGGTTAAACTTCATTCTGATTCCTGTTTTTGGAGGGACTGATTATTTAGTGCATCAGAGGAGCTCTGGGATCAGTGTGCTTCTGCTTTTGGTGGGCTCAGATCTGGGGGGCTGTAATGAGGGGGCTGGATGAAGAGACCATGTCCCCCCCCCTCCCCCCCCCCCCCCATGTGCATGTTGGGAAATCTCCGTGCTGACGTGGTTTTGATGGGACTTTATTTAAGGCGCAGATTTCAGAGATTCACAACATCCTGAGCTAGAGAGAGAGAGCGGCTGTCTTACTACACATACGCATACGCGCGTGAGAAATAAAACGTGGACAGTGTAGCTGCAATTCATGGATATAAGAAGTAAGAAACATGTAGCAGAATTATGAAAAGCTTGATATAAAAAGACGAATTAGAAATCGGAAATTGAATTAGAAAATTACAATAAATAAAATATAAAATTATGTTATTTTAAAATATATACATTTTATATGCCCTATTTTAGCATATATATATATTCTTGCGGCAAATTAAGTGTGAGTAAGGATTTCACTGCCTAGAACGAAAGTTTGATATCTGAGATGATTTTCGGTAAAGTATTTTTAATATAAAATTCAGTCGCGCTATTTCTCACCAGCTTTTGAGAAACATTATTCATTGTAATAATGTTATAATAAAAATGTGATACATTAGAGAGACAATAATGTTACAATGGCATGGTATGATAAAGTTTATTATATTTCTTAACATTAGTGTAATAATATTAATGGAATAAGAACAATATGATGATAATAATAATATAATAGTTTTAATGTTATAATATTATTTTATAGAATAGTATGTTAAGTTGTAGTAGTACGTGCGCTCCTTAGACTGGCTGCTGGAAACGGGTATTATATGGAGCTTCAGTTCTTTACTGTTACAGAGAAGATCCCTCCTTAATGTGGCACCTATAAATGCTGCAGAAATGGGTCTCTCTCTCTCTCTCTCTCTTTCTCTCTCTCACTCGCTTTCTCTTTCACGCACTCTCTCTCTCTCACACAGTGTACACAACCTTTATTGGCAAGCAAACGTGTAATAGTTAAATAATATTAAGATTGTTAGAAACTTTTTAAACAGATCTTTACCGGTCAGAATCATTTTTGTATGATCGCTTAAAATTATTATAATTAAGTATTATGTTATATGTTTTACAGTATTTTTACAGTATTATATTAGTATCAGTGCTGGTTCCTATTGGTCGGGGTGATCTGAATTGAGTACAGCTCTCGTGCTCTTCAGTACTCAGCACATAAAACACAGCAGTGATCACACGCGCTCTGTCTGCTGTGAATCTGTAGCTGGTTTCGTCCCCTACTCTCCCTGTGTGACCTCTCTCTCTCTCTCTCTTTCTGTGTGTGTGTGTGTAAATCAGCCCTGCGCACATTGTTTAATCCCAATTAGGCAGCTCGCGCTCTGAGTGGAAGTGACCGGACTGAGGGCGGACAGTCTGATGGATTGCAGCCCATATTTGGAGCTGAAATAAATAAATAAGTCGTCAAGCAAAATGTCGATAGTAATTTAGCAGCTGAAACTGCAGCCGAGCACGAAAATTAAACCCGCGTCGTTTTTCTATTACAGTGTGTTTCGTACGAAACCAAGAAAATCACGAAACCATGTCCCGTGTACTGGTGTCACACCAGCTCTCGCTTCTGGAGGAACTTTACGAAATAAATAGAGTTGTACAATGAATGTTTTTTATATGGACATGCGCAATAACGAGTGATCTTTTTATATGAGTATATCTAGTATATATATACAGTTCGTATTTGGATAGGTTTATTCCAAATGTCGGTTTTTGTTTGTTAGTTTTGTTTTCATTGTGCTCTGGTAAATTTGCTATATATTTTTTTAGATTTCCTACGTTTTGGCCATTCGCGTGTAATTTCTCGATTTTATCGTTAAATAAAAAATAATCTCGTTCTGCAAATTTACGATTTAATCTTTTTTTAGCAATTTATTTTAACCCTTTAAACCTCATTGAACCACTGGTAGTTTCTGGCTTTTTCCCACTGTTATAACTCACTGTTATAACTCACTGACAGCCGGTTTGTACTAGTTTGCATGTAGTTAAAGAATAATCCATGTAAAAAAAAAGGAATCCCAAAGTGTTCCTAGAAAGAAAAAAATAGCACGTTAACAATTTCGGTTTATAAACGGATAGATGTATTAGATGTGCAGGAACTCTACTTGTTTTTTTTACTTAGGTAAAAAAATATTTTTAGTTCAGAAAGACCCAAACTGTTAAGCTAAAATTCTGGAATATGCAGGTACTTCAAACTATATAATAACTAAGTTTGACTCAATAGAACACCATGCTTATAACAGCAAAACAGTGTGAGGAAGTTTATTTTAAATATATATATTATGATTTATTTTTTTTTTTCTTTAAGGACCATTATTTTACAAGTAAGGGTTCTACAGACAATTAAAGGGTTATTTACACCTACATTACAGATATTTTTTCTTATTTTTAAGAGTATTATACTGTGTAAGAATGTCATATATGGTGGTGTCATGTCATTTTCCCCAGAGTGTGGCTGACTCTAATGTTGGGTCTCCTGCTTCTTCCTGAACTCTGCAGCCCTGCTGAATCCTCAAGACCAACTGTTCTGGATTACTCCTGGTGTTCGTTCGAATTTTTCTGTGTGGTTCCAGTTATACAGCTGTATGGACTGTAATGATGTGTTAATCGCTGGTGTTGTGACGAAGCTCTTGTTCTTTTCATTAGGTTGCATTACGAGCTTATTAGAAGTTGCTTGATGTTGTTTTTGTGTGATCTGCTCGGAGCAGAGCTTCTGCACTGCTGTAACTCAGTGTCTGTGGAAAGCACATGTTGGCATTGGGCCATTTAATCTTTCAGTGCTCTGCCACTTTAAGCAGCCTTGCTCGGGTTAGTGGGGAAAGGGGAGAGTCAGGCCTTTTTCTGCAGGGACTCCGGCTAACCCTGACAAATGCCAAAACAGCGTTTGAACTTGCTCACTCAGTCAGATTAATCCCGCATGTGCACAAGATGAATGCTTATAAATTCATTTTTAAAATGGTGGCTGTTTGGCGTGTTGTTTTCAAAGACGTTTTTTGTCCACAGCGATTAGACTAGGTTTAAAAGAGACACTTAAGAGCAGGGGCCTCCCAGAAGGCCAGACAGACTTTTGGACATGGACACACACACATAAAATAATGATCAGCAGTTGAACTTTCCCCCAGAAGGAATAGTTTTAGTCACATTTTGTTACAACCAGCTTTAAATAAAGTGGGAGAACCATTTTTGTTTTTAAGATTTTATGCAGGTTTATACACAAGTCATGGGATAGTAGTAAGTTAATTGCTGGTGTGGTGTGCAGTGCCTCGGGCGTTGGGTTGAGAATGCATTACCACCCACACTGGACAGTGCAGTGGATGATAATGATTGTGACCGGCAGCATCTGGCTACAATTGTCCATGTGATTGCGAACAGATAAGCAACTCTGGCACAAATAAAATTTTACATTAGGTTAACATTCAGTGCGGGAGGCCCCAAACGTGATGTATATTCCTGAGGTCAGTACTTTATTAGCCTTCTTTATTTTTCCACTGAATGTGGCAAAAGTCATGGGACACGATACTATTTCCTGTCGCATAACACTTGGAATGTTAATGTAATTAATACTTCCTCTCACAATTTTTCTTAGGACTTATTTATTTATTCATTTATTTATTCAAGGGTTTCCCCAAATAAACTACATCTGTTGATTATTTTAGGTACATCAAAAAGTCAGGAATACCCATAGTATGAGAACACAGAGAGAAAGAGAAAGTGAGAGAGAGAGAGTGTGTGTGTGAAAGAAAGAGAGAGAGCAGGAGACCCCTAGAGAATGTGTTTGTTTTAAAGTGCTTTTTTCCCCTTCTCTACTGGAATCTGCCCACAGGGTAAAGGTTCCCCACTCAAAAGAAGCATGACATTGACTTTATACCCATAAACATTGAGGCGATTTGCTGGGAAAACCCAATAATCCACTGACTATTCCTCAAAACCTCTCTTTCCGCCCTGCTCTAAGCTCACCCCCCAGTGGGGAGGGCTGTGTGTGTGTGTGTGTGTGTGTGTGTGTGTGTGTGTGTGTGTGTGTGTGTGTGTGTGTGTGTGTGTGTAGAAGTCATATACACCATGCACTCATTCATTCATGACTGATAGGGCTGCACCTTGCTGGCCACATAAAGGAACTTGGATGGTCCTGTAAAATAAGGACACTGTTTCACATATTAGTGGGTTTCGTTGCATCAGCCTACAGTATATAGTGAATTTATATTTATAATTTTGTTTAAAATTTCTATCCCATTTTCTCCACAATTTACACAGCCAATTACCCAACCCACTCATTAAGCCTATCATTAGTGATGACCCAACACCAGGAGGGTGAAGACTAGCACATTCCTGCTCTGATACATGTGAAGTCAGACTCCGCCTCTTTTTGAACTGCTGCTGATGCACTATTGCCAAGTAGCATCACAGTGCGCTTGGAGGAAAGCGCAGCAACGCTCACAGACCCCTTGTGCTGAGCGACATCACCCTTTGGAGTCATGTGGGGAGAGAGCGCCATCTACCCACCCAGAGGGAGCAAGGCCAATTGTGCTTTCTCAGGGCTCCCACATCGTCGCTGTCCAATGAAAAAACACTTATCTTCATTTTTGTTGATTTTCAGTTTACTACATAATTTGAACAGACAAACTGTCCCTCACACTGTGCCAAAATGTCTTGATGAACGGACCAATAGAAACTCTTCAGAATTACCTGAAATAAACTATTTTTACATTGACTTCCATTGAAAGGTTACAAGGTTTTTTTCTCTCTCCTGTAAAGTTGCTGTTTTAGAGATAAGTGTTTTTCATTGGAGAGCGACCATATGCTATATTAAGTAGTCATCGGTATCAAAGGCTGGAAATCAGCTACAATTAAAGTCTTACTAAAAGCTGATATTTTTACTGATTTATATGTATTTTTAAGTTTAAAAAAATCAAGCATATAAGATAGAGTAATATTATACCATTATGGTAAATGTTAAATGCTCGAACAACTTTAGAAATGGAATATACCGTCCATTTGCACCCGCTAACAGGCCTCTCTCAATCTCAAACAATTCACATCGTCTTGAAATAAGCCCGCTGGCCATTGTTCAACCTCAGTTACAAGATAACACCTCACACCTTATACAGGTGTGGACAGATCCCAAGCTGTCCTCTTTGGTAATACTGAGATGAAATTACATGATGCTATCCCATGCCTTCCTTTACAAAATGCTCCTGGAAATTTATGAGTGTGTGAAAGATCAGGTGTGTGTGTGTGTGTTACCATGCAATAGACTGAAGATGTTTTTTTTAACTGTATGCATGACCTGACCCGTGCAAATATATTATTTTATATTATATTATATTATATGATATTATATTATATTATATTACCGAATAACCAGCATAATCATTTCTAACAACACTGTATTTCACATATAATCAGGTGAGGTCCAACTGCTACTACAATTAAGCAGTGCTCACAGTTGTTAATACTTTTTAATTCAATTTTAATAGAAAAACTCATAAACTAAACAGCTGGTCAGCACTTAATGCTATTACGGGAAATCAATTCAATCCATTTCTATATTTTATTGATTATTAGCTATTTACAGAGAGAAGTGATATGAAGCAATTCATCATTTTCAAGACAGGCAACACCTTCGCTCTGATTTTTTAATGAAACTGGCTGTGAGGAGCATAGATTTCAACACAAATGATATGTAGCAGGTCAAAACACTTAATTTGTGTGTCTCTATAAATGTGGAAATGTAATTTTTGGGTAGAATTGTCTTCTGCAATCCTGTCACTTTTATAGATTTGATGATTTTATAGACACTCTTTGGTCAGGCTGTTTCTGGACACCGCGTGCAGGAAGGGGATCTACGACAAAGATTCAGATGTGATAAAATATGACTTATGTAGCAGCAACAATGTTTTTATCTGTCACAGGTCAAAGGCCTGCGTCGGCTGCTAGATGAGACGTGACGGGGGAATTTCAGTAAGAGGATCTTTCCTGATGATATCAGAGTTAATAGCCTCGGACCCCGGGGGAAATAAGGAAGCTCAGCACAATAAACCCGGATCAATATCATAAGAAAGAATTTATAAAAGATGCACAACACAGTGTTTTAGCTCTCCGTTCGCAGATAAGCTTCACTCATATTACTCACTCGTAGTGCGTGGAGGTGTGCTGGAGGATTTGAGGTTAACCTGTTTCTACCAACTTAAATGATACATGGTCCTGGAGGGGAGATCACATTCAAGAGAGGCTCTCTAGACACAGAGCACTGCTGTGAATTCTCTCCTAATTAGGGTTGGAGTGGATTATTGCTGGGTGAGAAACACTAAAATTCAATCTCACAGTATTTTCTAAATACATCACCGTGCCACGGTATCAGATTGTTTTTAAATTAGCATTAATAAAACAAATGAAGCCATGCTTTCTGCCTTAAAACCTGACATTGCCTGTTTAGATTGGCCTGTTTTCTTCTGTTTACTTCGCTTCAAATCTCACCAAAGGGAGCCGTCCACAGTACTCTAAATGATGACTAGACAGAAAGTAGATTTCCAGAAAGGAAACTTGGTGTTTTTTTCACTTTTTATGTATTTTAGATTGACACACATTGCAGTAAGCGTTTTGTTAACCAAAAAACTGTGAGACAGTATATCAGTACAGACAAGTACAAGCTGTAGATAGCCCATGTGGACATTTGATCTGACCCAACAGCATCTAGCATCTCACATAATAAAATAACAACCATATTTTATATTTAATATATTTGTACAACCCAAAATCAATATGGATGCAAAAATGCATATCTAGCCAACTTCATTTCTTTTGGATATTCTTATGTAACACATTGCATAAAATGTTAAAGGGACAAGAACAAGTTAGGGATAGAATTAATGTATTAAAAAAAATAATGATGCAGTATTAATAAACAGTTAGTTCCAACCCTGCAATTTAACGAGAGGCATTGAAAGGCATTCTATGAGTGCTGTTATCAGCCGATAATGCACTGTAACCTCTCCAAGCTCACTGTGTATTACTCCACCACATGCAGGTAACCTAGCAACGATGCAGCGCTTACAAGCCAAACAGAGCAGCTACAAACAGAGCAGCAATGAAACTAAACTGAAACTTTTAACTTGCAGAGTGTTTATAACCAATTGAAACAGATTGTGTTTTCTTGTTCTCCTTATTTTTAATAGAAAAAATCTTTCAATAAACAGCAATAATGGAACTGTGGTACATAACTGTCCAAGAATACACTCGAGGTTCATGCTATAACATGTAATATTGGCACTGCTGTGCTGCAGTCTTAGGGACATGATTCCAATAGTAAGATTCCAGAGTATTATTGCTTAAATAACATACGATGCCCTCAGGATTATCCTTTCCAAGGATGTCAATGTATTTTTCAACAAGACAATGCCAAACCACATGTTGCACACACTACTGCAGACATGACTGCAAAATAAGAGTGTGCAGGTATTGGACTAGTGTGCCTGCAGTCCTGATTTGTCTGCACACATTGTTTTAGAAATATGGTCAGGTGATGATATACTCAGTGCCAACATGTTTTAAGGTGCTGTTAGAAAGACTGATAATTTGTAAATGGCCCATTCTTTACTGTCCCATTTCTTTGGGATGTGAAAGTAGCCAAAATACAGGAATTAATGTAAATTAATAAATGAAAAGTTGAGCATGCAAAACATAATATATTTCAGAGTAAATGTAAAAAAAACACTGCACTTTTTAAATCTGCATTTTCCATACTGTACCAACTTTTTCTAATCTGAAGTTGTACTATATATTAGAGGTGCCACTTCATTTAGACTAGGCCTTGGAGATGCTGTTCTTAGCTTGCTCATAGGGGCTAACCTTGGGGCAGAAAGGGTGGTTTGAGGTCGGACGCACTGCAGGAGAGTTTTTGTAGTTTTTCAGTAAATTTGTGCCTCAGGCGCTCTGCCTAAAGAAGTACACAGCCTGTCTGATGTAAAATGCACGCTAAAGTCACCAGCGCTTTCATAATCTCACTTCTCACGGAACATTTAAACTGGCTTTGGCTTTCCACAGTTCCATGCTCAGCTTTTACCAGTCCAGGAAACAAATGATGTTTTAGAAAGTAAAAAAAATCTATAATCGACTGCATTCGGTACACACTTACTGTTATATCTTATATTATAAAAATGTTTATTGTGAGTAAATTGATTTTTATGATTTTTTAAAACCTAGCTAGTTATCTTCCAATGGTTTAGGTTGTTAAATATGTTCAGTACTTTAGACTCAATTGATGATAGAACAGGGAAGATTTTGCCCACTGTTACTTAATGGTAAATGGCAAACCTTTAAATGGTGATGCTACCACTTGAAAAAAAAAAACAGAAAAGGCTTTAATTGGCTCTACTACTCATTAAGTCCTGCCTCCACCCAATCATTATTGCCTCCATAAGGTGCTGAGAGGGCAGGACACCTGATTTTAATACAGATTTATATACTAATTAACTTAAGTTTAAGGTTTTTTTGTCATTGATTTCCATTTTCCCATTTTCCATTTTTTCCATTTTATTTGTATTACCGCCCATTTTTTTTGGGCTCTTGCTTAGGAGAAATAAAATTACAGAAAAAAAAGACATAAGCTATTTAAAAGACACATTTAAGCAGCAAGACATCTATGCTTATAGTCTTAAAGTCTCCTTTGTCTTTCCATCTGATTTTATTGTTGTCTAGATTAAGGTGATCTTTTTTTTTCTTCTTTCCTTTAGGTTGGGATGCACCCCAGGTGTAAACAGGGTCAGGAATTAAACTGAGATTATTGAAGCAGATTTGACTCCAGCATAGTCATACTATATGCAATTGTGGCATAATACCTGCTTCAACTGTGGGATAATAGTGTCCGTCATTACCATCATTATACTCAACTTTTATCATTTTATCTACACTACATTCTTTATACTTAAAAAGTAGCTAGTATTAGTAACTAGTACACATTTGGGACGCACCCCTAGTGTTTACACAGGGTCAGGAATTTAAGATGATATTAATGAAGAAGATCTGATTCCAGCATAGTCATATATGCATCAACTGTGGGATAATAGTGTCCGTCATTACCATCAGGATTCTCGACTTTCATACATTTATCTACACTTAATTCTACATACTTAAAGACTAGCTAGTATTAGTAACTAGTACACATTTGGGACGCACTTCTGGTGTTTACACAGGGTCAGAAAATTGAAGATGATATTAACGAAGCAGATTTGATTTCAGCATAGTCATATTATATGCATCAATTGTGGGATAATAGTGTCTGTCATTACCATGAGGATTCTCAACTTCTTTTCTCTACACTTAATTCTTCATAATTAAAGACTAGTTAGTATTAGTAACTAGTACACAATTGGGATTTAAATTCTCAGGAATTTAAGATGAGATTACTGAAGCAGATTTGGTTCCAGCATAGTCTCCCAATCTTCCACAGAGAGGTCCAGTTACTGCATGTGTTCAACATGTGTAGAATCAATAGATGCTTGCAGTGGTTGCACCGTGTGGTGAAAGCTGGAGATATTAGCCATTAGCTTTAACATGCAGCACATTGATCCGGTTGAGGTGGATATGTTTCGCGGTTGGCGGCGGCGGTGGTGGACACTGTTCAGAAAGCCTGTTCCGAGATGTGCTCGCTGTACGTGAGCGGGTTAAGTGTATGCCGTCCATGCCATTATTACAGCCTAAGGGGCTCTTTTGTCGCTTGACAACGGCGCTTCCATTTGATATGAAGTCAGACAAGCTTTTATGGAGCTGTCCTGCACTTGCTCAATCATGCAATTAAGTGATTTTTTTTTAAATGTTGCATTCGCTCTCTCTCTCTCTCTGTCTCTCTCTCTCTTTCTTTTTTTTCTTTTTCTTTCTCTTCTTTCCCGGCGTTTGGTTGGAGATGTGCGGCACGTCCATTTGTTGAGGGGTGATTTATGCAGTCGTCTTAAGAAGCAGAAGTCAGCGATCGGCAGCCTCATTAAGATTAATTAGCGCAGGGATGCGGAGTGGCAGGCCTGATTAAGAGCCACTGGAGATGGCTAACACTGCTGAGGTGAGGGCGAGTGGACTTGCTCTCATTCTCTCTCTTTCTCTCTCTCTTTTGCTTTCTTTTTGCTTCCCTCCCTCTATCTCCCTCTCTTTCTCCCTCTCTCTCTCTCTTTCTCTCTCCTCCAGGCCTGAGGGTTTGAATGGTAGGAGGGAAGGATGGGTGGGGGGGTTGAGGGCGACCGCCATCTGTGAGTCTCTGAGTGGAGTCACCAGTCGCCCCCATCTGTCACGTTGTGTTCTCCTGTCCCCCTGGGCTTAGGCATTCAGCCACTGCTACAACCAGCACTGGACACGGTTTAGGATCAGCTAAGGCTCGTACATACTGACCCCTCAGCCAGGGGGCCAGATGAGATCAAGAAAGTTGCCATGATACAGGTACGACTGTCATGATGAACACTGGGAACACTTCTATACACTCATTTGGAGCTAATGACATTGCAGATTAATAGACATTCAAGCTTTATAAACCTTTATTTGACTAAAATCCTTTATAATTCAGCCTAAACTACAGAGTGAGGCGGAAACAAAGTATACCTGAACAAAATATGTCTGCTTTCAAGATGGTGGCCATGTTCCAGACATAGCCTAAAAAGATAGACCTCCTCTGTCATTAATTTCTCCTTTGATTTTGAAATAAAAGGTTCTTCTGTGACTTTTGATTCACCCTGTATATAAAAAAAAGACAGTGACCACTCACTGCAATAGCAAGGGGGCTGTTTAACTATTACGTTTAGTTATTAAGGGTTAAGTTTAAGTTGCTATGATATACAGTACAGTAAGTATGATGTCCATAAACAAAATATTGCTATAAATTTATTTGAAGGTAACTATGTGGAATAAGGTCAGTGGTCAATAGAGATGTTTTAGTTCTTTACACCTTCTAATACACATCTTGGGGCAAACAAGTTTTGTAAATTGTAGAGGAAAAAAAATTCTTTGAGAAACAATTTTTAAACGTATCAATAAATTTATGAAGATAATTTGTGTTTTTTTTTATCCTAGAAACTACCAAATCATAATTAGAGGCACAGAGTGGTCCAGCTCTCTGAAGTGCTGCCACTATGATTTCTGGTTTGAATCCTGATCATGCAGCTTGCTATCAGCTGCCGGACCCCTGAGAGCGCACAAATTGTCCTGGCTTTCTCTGGGTGGGTAGATTGTGCTTCTTCCCCTCATCACTCCTAGGGTGATGTTGATCAGCACAAGGCATCTGTGAGCTGATGTATCAGAACCGAGTCGCTGCGCTTTCCTCTGAGCGTGCTGTGATGATACTTTGTAATGTTGCATCAGCAGCAGTTTGAAAAGAGACAGTGGCTGACTACTAGCCCAAAATTGCCCCATCCCACCTGAAATGTTTTTTTTTTCCAGATTTATTTTCCAAATGTTTGCAGATTTGGGGTTGTATTTAATACTATATACAGTAAGATTTTTAAGATTTCAGCTATTTTCCTAAAATGCTGGAAAGGTTTTTTCAGATCGTGCGTGAATATACATGCATGTGTGCAATGTATACAATGCATTCAATGTATGTAGCTAAAGCCACAGCAGCGTCTCCAGAGTTGTACATGGACACCGTCCACCAGAGGCCCGGAACAGGAGAATGACCTCGCAATCTTGTTAGATGATAACAGATACCATGTTCTGATGTCTTCCCATCACACCATCTGTCAGGGAAATGCTCCCGAGGACCTGAAATGCTGTGTTTTTTTTGGTGTAACATGATTAATCTATTTTAGAACAAAACTGGAGCAAAAACTCACACTAGGTGTGGACAATATCACCAATATCAACATTTATTGTGTCATATATATATTTACTGATCAATTATTTTATTGTGATACACAACAGGCTTTTCTGAGCATATTGTGGATCATCATCAGTGCTTAAACAACTCTGACCCATTGCTATTTTCATCATAAAGAGGGTAATCAATCAGTCCTGTTTATATGGAAGTGCAGCAAATCTGGATTATAGATCCAGTATTTAAGAATCTGCTGCTACTGCCGCATTTAGTCTGCATGTCAAAATATTTGTTATTCTTAGTTTGGTCAATTTACTGCACATCTTAGAGTCTCAGACATGCTGCTTTGATTTCAAGCTGAATTCTTTTAAGGTGACAAGATTTTACTTTATTTACCCTGATCACATTAGGCCTCCTACTGAAGCACTGCATCAGTGTGCTTTCTTAGTTTATCTTTACTTTGATTTCAGTCTGAAATTAGAATATTTGGAGTTACAGGACTGAATATAAGCCTCATTTAAAGCTAAACTTCAGTCAGATATGAAAAGAGAGAGAAAAGAAGACGAAGCCTCGAGCAGATCAAAAACACACTATGAAAAATACTATAAGCAACAATTGATTCCATCTCAATTTCTTTGACGTACCTGAGGTGAGCGTGAAGCTGAAAGAGATGCGGAGGTGCTGTCATATAAAATATAAAACATAACAAATCTGCCACGGAGCACCTGAGCAATGGAGCTCTCATTACAGAGCGGCCCTAATCTCTCCACCGGCGCACGCAATATCTTTCACGAGGCCTGCATGCATAATCGCTAAATATTGGCCGCATTAGCAGTCGTGCACCGGCGTGTGGCAAAAAAATAACCCCCACAATATTGGCGAAGAGGAGAAAAAAACATGACGTAAAGCAAATGGCCTGCAGCCTTGGAGCCACGCTCCATTCAAAAGTTGTTTTCCTGAAAATTAGGCAATCGACTAATGGCGTAAATGCCGTTAATTAGCCGCGCACAAGCCCAAACAGGCTTTTTCGCCTGTAACTAATAAGAAATCAATTAGCTAATGAATTGGTCATTAAGTGAAAAGCTAATCTTAGTCTGGGTATTTTTTAATGATTTTGCCTATGATCCCGTCTAATTGCCGTTGTCATACAGAGCTCTCAGCTTTCAGCATGGCTAATGAAGCTTCATTAGATCATAACTGGCACTCTTGGAAGATTTAGAGGCAAACCTGCTTCCCAATTATTTTTAATTGCCAGACATTTGCACAAACAAGTGCTGCACCTTGCAGAACAGGAGAGGAGATCTGGCATCGCCGGTGTCTCCTTCATTACTTCATTTGAAGCGATTAGAGCTGTGCGCAGGGTCGCTGTTGTGCTGCTTGTTTTTTTTTCTCCCCCTAATCTAAAGAGCCTCATCATTTCAAACCTGTGGGTTATTGTGCTCTCCATCACTTTGATTTGCGCCCAGCGAGAAAGCTTGTTTCTGCCTGCTCCGTGGCAAGCTCGGCTACACACACACTACCACACACACACCACATACAAACATCATGCACCACATGCGCTGCTGCTTACTTACATCTGCACACAAAAAAAGTACTATACATCTACATCTACATCTATATATATATAAATATATATATATATACTGACTGCTGCATGTGCTACCTCCACATGTGTCAACCAGCAACAGAACAGCATAAGAACCGTGTGCCTCCCAGCGATGAATAATTAAGAAAAGACAAAACACTGATTTTTTTTCAGATTCTTCCCTTATTAATTCTGCCTGGCAAACTCAAGTTTCCACTTTTCAGGCCACCAGCTAATAAGGCTTTTCTCTCATGACATATGTTTTCAATTTGACCCAGAGAAGCCTCTGAAACGCGTTCCGTTTAAACGGCATTAAATACGTTTGCTGGAAAAGCCGAGCAGAAGGTAGCTATACACACCCATTGTACCCATGTCCCAAGTACGGCGTTTTTTAACACCATATTTCAAAGTTACCTTTTCAGAAACACCTGTGTTTTTTTCTCCTTCATTGTCTCGCACACAGCTGAAGTACGTGTCTCGAACCTGTGTCGTAATTCTGTATCGTAAAATCATCAATGGTTGGCTTTTCTTTCGTTTTTATGTGCCTTGGATTCTTGATTCTTTCCATACGACCGTCCTTCTAAAACGAGGTGTTGAGTGCGAGCTATGTCAGCCCGTAGACCAAAACAACGTATTTATTGTTCGGTTTGAGGAGGACTTCACTACCCAGCACTCTCTGCTCACTCTGGGTAGTCTACATTAACAGATTTCTTGGGCAAGCAGTCTGGCTAATATGCATCCGTTGGCCTTGCCAAAATACCATGCCTTTGAGACATTTATTCCTGGAAAATAAGTGCAAGTTTGTGTTTGTGCTGTGAGTGTGTGTGTGTGTGTGTGAGAGAGAGAGGCAGAAAGAGAGAGAGAGAGAGAGAGACAGAGAGAGGGAGGGCTGGTGTGATTGCACAGGGTGGCTTGGTTTTGATTGGGCTTGAATGGAACACCAGATGTCTATCAATATTTAGTAGTAAACATCACAAACATGCATCACAATGTGGCAGCTGAGTGTGTGTGGCGTGGTAAAGTGTGGATAAAAATCTGGCAGCACTTCAGTAGTGCAGTGTGTAGTGCTGCACTGGCTAATTCCTGCTGGATTTAAAAAAAACGAAAGGGATCTACAGTACTCAACTGCGAATATTTATATTGTGATTTCTGCTATTTATCAGACGCTCATGAATTTTGTCACTTAAATGCCTAATGGCTGCGTAAAGCAGTTTTTACTGAACTAAACCATGACCACAAATTGATTTATCCGGTGGGTACTGGCCATTTGCTCAGATAATATGAAGACAAATGGGTCCAATGAAGAAGCATGGATTTGTGTGGTGGTCTAGTGTGTGCTGTAGCCTCTGTTTATACGGTAGTTTCTGTGTTTCTCATAGTATGCAGTATTTTGTAGTCTCTGTGTATGATGTAGTCTTTGGGTATGATGTCTCTGTGTATGCTGTAGTCTCTGTGTATGTCATAATGTTTGTGGATATTGTAGACTGTGAACAATGTCTCTGTGGGTTCTGCAGTCTCTGTGTATGATATAGCCTCTGTGTATGTTGTAGTCCCTGTGTATGATGTAGTCTCTGTATGATGTTCCTCTTCTTGATGTAGATATGTATGACGTATTCCCTGTGCAATGTAGTTTCTGTATTATGCCTCAATGTATGCTGTAAATATGTATGATGTATTCCCTGTGCAATGTACTCTCTGTGTATGATACATCTGTGTATGATATAGCCTCTGCGTATGTTGTAGTCTCTGTGTATGATGTAGTCTCTGTATGATGTTCCTGTGTATCTTCTTGATGTAGATATGTATGATGTATTCCCGGTGCAATGTAGTTTCTGTGCTATGCCTCTATGTATGCTATAGATATGTATGATGTATTCCCTGTGCAATGTAATCTCTGTGTATGATACTTCTGTGTATGATGTATATATGTATGATATTCTATTTTTAATGCAGGCTGTGTATGCTGTAGTCTGCACAAAGCAGTCAGTGTAGTCTGTGTATGTTGTAGACTCTGTGTAGACTGTATTTTCTGTGGATGATACACTCTTGCATTGTTTGCTGGTGTCTGCATGTGAACTTTGTTGTGAGTATGCTGTACTGTAAATGTAGGTGTACATAGGATGTATGTGGTAGTCTGACTGTATAGCACAGTCTGGGACTATATATGTATGCCATACACATACTGGGTGTAATCTGTAGACTGTGTTTAGGCTCGAAGCTTTTGAGATATTGATTTATTTTTGTATGCTGTAATCTCAGTGTATGCAGTAGTTCTTGCCGTGTGCTGTAGACTCTGATCTAATCTGGTCTCTGTGAGATGTGTCACTTGGAAGCACTTGTCTGCATCACCTGGACGCTCCAACTGCAGCAGATGATCCATCCAAATTGGCCAGCGCAAACAAATGTTGAAGGAAAGGTCGCAAATTAAAAGTCTGTTTCATATTGCATTTTGCTGGACTTCACGCTCGATAAACTAGATGAAATCGAATTAGGGCGTGCATAATTTAACTTTATGATGCCGGGGTGAGCATATGCTCATTCATCCAATTGAATCATTTGAAATGTACACAGTAGGGTTTTGGAGCTGCCAGGGACTGAGCAGGACTGTGTGTGCGTGCGTGTGCGTGTGTGTGTGTGTGTGTTTGTGTGTGTGTGTGTGTGTGTGTGTGTGTGTGTGTGTGTGTGTGTGTGTTTGTGTGTGTGTGTGTGTGTGTGTGTGTGCATAATGTGATCCCAATCCAACAAATTGGAAAAACTGCTTGAGTATAAGTGACTTCCTGTTTACAGCTATAATATGTTTTAATAAATTATTAGAAGGTACTGTATGATAATTATAGTAACAAAAACTGTAATTCAACTTTACACAAATTTACATGAAACATATTAACACATTTTTGGGAATGACCATCGTCCAGTCTGCCTTATAATCGGTCCAGACTTTTGTGTCCACTCCTCCACTTTCTCTGAGAGTAAAGGAGGCCCTCCGGTCTGATCCTGCTCCACAGTCTACAGGACCCACTGCTTAACGTCTGGACATCTGGACACAGTGAGGGACACGCTCACACATGAGCACATACGCTTACACACACACACACACACACACATGCACACACACACACACGCAAGCACACAAGCAGCAGGAACACTTAGCCAGGGAGAGGCCAGTCCTCCCTCACAAGTATTATGTAAATTGAATTTGTTAATTCAGTGCCCCTGTCTCAGGAAAATCTGCCACCAACACCTGCCACCGTTTCAAGCGCAAGGACGCAGATTCGCACTGACACGGCCTTCATTAAATAAACAAACCAGGTTCCCCATAACAGCATTTGGTGGAAGGCACCATCAATTCTTATACATTTAGATCACAGCGATTGGCAATGACACTGAGGAGCTCTAGCCGCCTGTCTCCAGACACACGGGGTGAAGGCAGGCTGTGCGCGGGTGTACGTGCGAGCGCTCGTACGTGAGCGTGTGTGTGCGTGCTTGTTTTTTGCACACTTTTAGGACGCAAATTGTCGGTCGGAGCTACACTACAATGTCGGGACTTGAGAAAATGCTCCATGAGCTACATGCGTTTTTTTTTTTTTTTTTTGAAGAACAATTGACAAGAACAATTTTTGTTTTGGAGGTTAAGGTTAGGGTTAGGGTTAGGTTGATGGAATGTATAAGCATTGAAGCATTAAAGCATTGAAGCATTGAATTCTCATTATGCATGCTAACTTCTATTTATATATATATGCGGTTACACTTTACAATAAGGATAAACTAATTAACAGTACTTACTGCAGGACATCTCTAATAATTAAGAATTAACATTATTTAACACATAATTATATTATTTATTACTATTTATAACATTACAAATTTCAGTAATATTTATTCAGCCATTTCTTTTTAACTATTTAATAATGTTTAGTACTGTTATAAGTACTGTTATTTATGACCCTTATTGTAAAGTGTTACCATATATATACATACAGTACATACTGTATATAATACATATGTCCTGACAATGCATTAAAACAAACCTGCGTGCCTTTTTTTGTGTCTTGCAAGTGTGTGTGTGTGTGTGTGCACACTCTCTCTCCCCTGCTTCTCTCAAAGCTCTAAGACTAGTTTTTGACTGATGTATTTTTCAGCCACAGTTCCACAATCAAAGAAGCTCTTGTGGCCTTCTGATGCATCATCTAAATTTCATAAAGACCCTGACGCCCGAGAAGCCCCTCCATGCCACGACGGCGCGGCTGGCAAAGCCTAATGTCTGTTTTCCTTTCACTCTGACACCGGCGCTTTGCGCCTGTCTATCTTCTTTCTCTTTGGCTTAGGTCCTCTCCGCAGGATCAAGGCGGCTGACGCGAGAGGCGGCCCGCAGAGGCCAGGAGTCAGGGCGGGCTGCGGCGTCACGTCAATCCGAGGGCGATAAGTGCGCTCTGAAATCTCAAGACTGAACTGTGAACATGAGGCGACATCTGAATGAATACCTATAGACTGCGTGGGTTGATACATAGGTGAAAAGGTTGGAAACCGTAGAGGGTTCATACTGGCTTTACAGCAACCCCCCCACCACCGCCACCACCACCAACCCCCACTCACACCAGCCCCCGGTAAGGCCTGCTTGCCTTATGCTTTATTTATTGGCAGCGGCTTCAACCCGTAAGTGAGTTTCTCCTGAGCGGAGACTGCCAGAGCAGGCCGTGATGCTTTTACCAAGAGGAGAAAGAGCTAAGCTTTAAAATGCACTGGGACATTAGCACGCTGTTAACAAGCGCTAATGACAGGCTTCGGTCCCCTATGATCCAGCGCGAACAACTCAACAGACTCGCAGAGCATGTGGCCAAAACACTGCTCCCCTAGCCACATACAAGCACTCACAACCACACGTATGCTCCATTTTTTATATACTAAACGTGCCCCGTAGACAATGAAGCAGAAGCGTTCACACTCACGCTGTGCTCCATTCAAGTACCAAGAAGAAAATTTCAACTAAAACACCCACAGAAATCAGAATTCCAAATCAAAAGGCTGGGAAAGCCTCACCAACCAAGAGTTCAGAGAACCAAGAATCCAAGATGGCTACTCTGCACATCAACAAAGGTGTGAAAAGTATTCACATTCATTACTCATTACTACTATTCAGTAGGTAGAAGTATATATACACTAGAGTTTAAAATACGTCTGTAGTAGCTGAAGTAACAACTAGCTGAAGTGTAAAAGTACTTCTTTAATAACTACTTAAAGTATAAAAGTAAAGTAAGTGGAAAAAATAAAGCCATGAAGAACAAAAGCTTAGGCCTATACTGCACTAGGTGCACACTTTGATCTCACTTTTTTCAGATCACTCTTCTGTTCACTTTTCCAGATGCAGTCTTTGATCTTGCATCTGCAGATGACTTTTTCACTCACTCCTCTAAGTTCACACTTTGATCTTGCTTCTGCAGATCACTCTTTTGCTCACTCATCCCAGTGCACGCTTTGATCTTGCTCCTGTAGATCACTCTTTTGCTCACTCATCCAGGTGCATGCTTTGATCTTGCTTCTGCAGATCACTCTTTTGCTCACTCATCCCAGTGCACGCTTTGATCTTGCCCCTGCAGATCACTCATATGCTCGCTTACCCCTGGTTGCACTCTTTGATCTTGCAGCTGCAGTTCACTCTTCTGTTCACTTCTCCAGGTGCAGACTTTGATCATGCTTCTGCAGATCACTCTTTTGCTCGCTTACCCCTGGTTGCACTCTTTGATCTTGCAGCTGCAGTTCACTCTTCTGTTCACTTCTTTAGGTGCACGCTTTGATCTTGCTTCTGCAGATCACTCTTCTGCTCACTCCCCCAGTTGCACTCTTTGATCTCTCTTTGGCAGATGCCCTACAGACCCGTTTTTTCCCTAGTTTCCTCATTAGGACTCCCCCTATCACTAGTGATACCCCAACACACCAGGAGGGTAAAGACTTGCACATGCCTCCTCTGATACATGTGAAGTCAGACTCCACCTCTTTTCCAACTGCTGCTGATGCAGCATTTCCGAGTAGCATCACATTTGGAGAAAAGCGCAGGGACTTGGTTCCGATACATCAGCTCACAGATGCCTTGTGCTGATCGCCATCACCCTAGGAGTTATGAGGGGAGAGAGCATCATCTACCCCACCCAAAGAGAGCAAGGACAACTGTGCTCTTTCTAGGCTCCGGCAGCTGATGGCAAGCTACATGAACGGGATTCAAACCAGCGCCTTATTCCATTGGACCGTTAGGAGCCCCAATGTACAAATGAAAATATTCTGTCTTACACAGCAATTCTATCTGGATACACATACTAAGTGTAAACACATGTGGTAGGTCATACACAAGTACAACCTACACATTATTAGGCAAGTGGTTTTAATGTTGTGGTTGATTTGGTGTATTGGTGCAAAACTAAGTACTGATTCTGTATTTCTTGCAAGCCTGATACAGCACTGTTGCCTCCATTAAATATAAGTATGAGTGCAACATATGTTAAACATATCGTCACTGTCTCAATTTTTGCTCATTTTTCACTTTTTGACATAAAGTGAATCTGACAGGTTTTTGTCTGACTATGACACTATGGAATGCTACGAACATATAATCACATTTTTGAATGTTACAATAACCCTACATAAACCCTAAAAATCTGGAAGAAAAATGTGTGGTTGTCTAATAGCTGTGATTCTGCTGTTAGTTACATAATATAAAAATATGCTTTTTTTCCAAAGTATTGAAAGTATGTAAATTTCTTCGGTAATTTTTTATAGAATTCCTAAAGTGTTCCAGCTTGAGAACTCCAAATTGACTTACAAGTGTACTTTAGTGTAGTTTGGTTTATTTGAGTGACATTTTTTAAAACATTCACAATCTTAATAGCGCATATTCTTTCTACATTTCTAAGTTTGAAAGCTAATGAATGAGAGAAAGTTGAATGAAACCAGCTTATGTGCACTTAATCTAAACAGTGACTAAACAGTGTTAAAATAATACCTTTATGGTGTGTAAATGACTTCAACTCGGATGTACAGACAGACTGTGGTAAATCTGAATGCCGCTGACATCCGGAGCCTATCATCGCTGTTATTTATAAATGATTGCTTGAACAGCAATCATCAAATCTTACAATTAAAATACAAATCTCACTCATAATACATCATTAAAGAGCAATCTATCAAATTTGTCATTGCAGCTTTTATGGATGCTATAAGAAGTTATATAATGTTTATTGTTTCAATCCGCTTCATAAAATAGTGATCCGCTCAATCCCAATAATCCCTGCTCGCTGCTGCTCACTGCTGCTGCAGCAACGGAAGAGTGAAGCAGCAGCAGATGGCTAAGTCAATCATACAGCTCATAAACATAAGGCACCTCATAAACGTGAGGCCTAAACATAATGAAAGAGCTGCGAGGGACAGCACAATGCAAATGGCCTCGAGATTACCGAGTGCATTCTGACAGCGCGAGGCGTTTTCTTGTAGAAACGAATTCCGTACTTGAGCATTCTCGAGCCGCCCGCTCGCGTTTTGATCCTTGTTTGTTTATGGCGGGTTGCGTGCGGCCTGGAGATTATGCCTCATTTGACCGGTGTTTGCTACATTTGTCTGGGATAAATGTGCGGCCATGTCAAAACATTTGACAGCTTGAACAACATTCATTGCAATTAAAGGTCAAATGACATGCAATCTAAACAAGGTGGACCTTCCTCCGTCGCCGCGGTTCTGAATAGGAGCGGATTGCTGCAGCACAAGCGGGTGCATCAGCATTTGGCCATTTCCATAAATGCTCGCGGCTGTCTCGCTATTACTATTTTTAAATGCACTTGGGCTAAATGCCCTGTCACATCATTTGCGTTTTCGCCAAATGCGGCTGCCTTTTCCTAAAGGCCATATTCTAAAACAAATGCCCATTATCATGAAGTCTGCCTCAATGAGTGAAACTTTGAGTCCTCGGTTGAGATCATTGACAGCATGATGTGGTGGAGGTCAATTGAAATAACAGGTTTGTGCTTTATTATGAATGTAGCGCTTGTGTTTTACTTTGCAAGCAGGAGCTGGGAACATTCTGTCTGAGGGAAGGCAGGTAGCCGCCATCCACACGCGCTAATGAGAAGGTTATGCTAAGCCACACACCACCCGAACCTGTGATTAAGATTAATCTTCCCTGAATATTTTTAACCGGCTATGCAGCACATATGGATCTCCGAGAGGTTAGGCTGAGGGGAAGAGTACGTATGGGGGTCGGGGCTAATGCGCTTATGCAATTATTGCGGCGAAACTCGCGCGGTATTTAAACGTATGGCAGAATGACTAAATTAGGCCGCCGTTAACATCGTTTTATAGAGATCTGTTTCGAGGTTTACAGGGCACTCGAGGTCCATTGTTAAGTGAATAGCTCAACTTCTGCAACCTGTTAAACTAAAGTTGAAGGACAACAACAACATGTAATGCTCTTCTTGCACTTCTCCAAACTGCAGTAGGCATCTCATACTTCTGCCTGTGCAGAGCACCTGTCACATGGTCTAGTTCTAAAATTCCCCTCTCCCTGAATATGAATTTTTTTGAATAAGAATCTTTGCACAGTCAGGCCCTGTGCTATTCTCTGCAGCGGAAGCTGTAAAGGTCTAAAGTTGAATCTGTTGCCCATTAACCATCTGAATCAGCCAACGTGATGATCCCCCAACCCCCCCATACACACATACACACCAACACATACACACCCACGCATACACACCCAGCCAGCAGCTGTCTGCTCACCTCCCACCACCACCGTCCCCCCCCCCTCCCCACCACAAACACATAAACACACCGTTAAATATTCTGTACTGTAATCTGACGTGTCACTCAGCCTCTACCTTTACAAAGGTTACATGCATTAACGTCAGTCAGGGGGAGTCCCAGAAGCAGGCCTCCCCATAGCCACCCCGCTTTTAAAGTTGCAGCCGCAGCCGCACGTCACTGCCAGTATGAAGATACAAACAAGATGGCAAAGCGCATCAATCCACCACTGCCTCCCGCCACTTTGATCTAATTCCACTCTTTGCTTTCTGATGCATGGAGCTGTCAGATTAAGGGCTGTTCAGGAGCCTGCCGTGGCTGTTGAGGCTGACAGCCTGTGTGATGGATTACAGACAAAACAAAAGGGTTATCACCTTCACCGCCAACATTTCTATCCTGAAAGAGAGCTAGGGGAGGAGAACCGCCTCTCGCTCCCCACTGACGGAGGGATAGAGAGCGAGAGCGTGCAAGAGAGAGAGAGAGAGAGAGAAACTCTCACCCCTATTCCTACAGTTCTGGGGGATTGACCTGGTTGAGAGACTGTAGTCCCACCTGAGGAGGCTGCCTAGCTTTCCTACACATCTGCAGCTTCTACCCACGAAGCACCACCTGGATCGCATCACACAGGTGCAGAGTCAGAGCGTTCCTTCAGTCACCTGCTGATGAACAGGTGAAGGCAATCTCTGCACTATATGCTTAAAAGTAACACTGGTTTAATTACTAAACAGTTAAACTTTCAAATGTGGTAGTGACAGCACTTGACAAACTGAATGGTTGTGCTGAGTTTAATTTGAATTCCTCTTTGAATCATGACAGCAGCAAAACCATTGTGCCTCTTATCAGTCTGTGTTTATTCACCTAACTGGCTGAGATACATGTGAAGCACTGTGAAATACTCAGCACTGAATTCCACATAAATTCTGCATTAATGTGCTCTGCAATCCTTGTCAGTGACTTCAAGAAAACAAATTAAATAAGGGTGTCAAACCTTAATGCATCAAATAAATAAAACAATCTTTCTTTTCTCAGCTTCTGAATTAAAACAAATTCACTATACTTGTAGTCACTGAAGTCTTTTGCAGTAAAAATGGCAAAAATAACAACTTCAATATTCATTTACAGACTTTCCTGTAAGCTAATGAGTAGTAACCTGTGTAAGCTGTGATTCCTGTACTTTCAGACAAATCAATATTTCAAACAAAAATAAAAAAACAGTTTTGCTCAAACTACTTTTTTTTTACTTCACTACTGTACTTAAGTACTAAAATACTGTATCTGTACTGTACTGAAATATTGTTGTTTTTACTTCACTATTGCATATAAGTACTAAAATGCTGTATTTGTATCTACTGGAGTATTATTTTTACTTCACTACTGTACTTTAGTACTACATTTTACTATAAACTACTTACACAATAATGAAGTACCATAAATGTTGAAAACGTTAGTACTATTACTTTAAGTGTGGATCTTAAAGAACACTTTAACTTCTACACAATTCACTTTTTTAATAGAGAACTTGTACCCTTTTTTAATCAAGTCTGGATCTCTAGTAATTTATACATATATCTGATTTTAATTATTGTTCAAACTGCTTCCCACTACAGCTGATTAACCACAGTCTAAAAATGCCTTTAAAATTCAGCTTGACTTTACTTTACTTTTTTATTGTATTATTGTTTTTACACAATAAATGTTGTTTAAAATAAAATAAATAAATAAAAAAACATATAAATGTTTTTTTTTACATATTTTATTTCAGGACAATAAAACCCTGGTGACCCTAATAAACACTGTCTACATGATAAACTGGTCTGAGTATATCTTGCTGTTGTAGTTTATCAGTTAAAATAAACACATAATACATTTAAGTTGATTATTGATTAAACTTGATTAAACCTTTTTTTTAATTAATACTTTTCTAACAGTCCAGCAGCTGGATGATGCCAGATGTGTTTTTTTGTGTAACACAGAGGCCTAATCTGAATTGTTGAATGCTCGTGAGTGGAGGAAGCAGCTCCAAATCAGGTTAAAAATAATACTAATTTCAGTGGTCTGCCTCACCTGACAAATTATGAAAGCGTTCGTTAGTCTGAGGGAGCAGCTTTCTCTTTTTGTTTCTGTTCTGGGTGAGACATCTGTTATCCGAATCAAGGTTTGAGGAGAACGAGCGGAGAGGAATTGTTATTCCATATTGTTCGGCGCGCTGACAGAGAGCGCGCAGAGTTTTAAAATACCTGCATTGAATTCAAATGACAGAGGGAGATAATGAGAGTGTTTGATGTGACACGTTCGCCGGAGAGATTTAACAAAGGCAGTCGACTGCACTAAGCAACCACATTACAGGTCAGCTTACGACACACACACTCACTGTCCCACACACACACACAGCTGATAGAGCCTTCAGTCAAAGCTGCTCATGGTTTCTACCACTCTGGATGTTCTTAAAGTGGAGTGATGGTTGAGCGTGCACAACTCTGGCTGGCTGTCTTCTGGGTAAAAAAAAGAGAAAACATGCATGAATGCATTGCTTTTGTTGCGTGGTTTCTGTAATAATGCCATTAGAGCTCTGCTTGTTAATGTAGAGCATGAAGTGTGAACCTTTCTGACAATGATTTCTACCACTGTGAGCGCGTGTGCACGTATTTGTGTGTGTGTGAGCGAGAGAGAGAGCGAGAGAGAGAGAGCGAGAGAGAGAGAGAGAAAGCGCGAGTGGGCATGCATCTACATTACAGACCATAGGCTGTATCTGGAAACAGCACTAATAAGCAACCCCCACCAGTAAAGCAGGCCCGGAGAAATGAGTGACAGATGTGAACTAACATCGGGCCGTGCTTATTCTAACTGATAGAGAGATCACAGCTAAACATGCCAGGCATTGTCATTGCACATAACCATACACACAAGACACATTACTTACTACTTATAGTGCAGCCTTGTTTATGTTCCATACACACTCATACAAACAAAACAGCACGGAGGAGGAGGAGGAGGAGCAGGAGAGGGGGTGGACGAAGACGGGTCCGTTATATTTATGCACGGATGAAGCTTTCCCCCTCAGTATTGCTCCTGAGCACAATTACAAATTCACAATACACTTCAGAATAGAGCCTAAACCCTCTCTGTAACAATAGAATCTTGAAATGACACTGAACTTTTTTTAACACTCTAACATTTCGGAAATTATATGTGTAAGAGCGAAGAGCCTTTAGAATAGCTCATATTTAAAATAACTTATACAGCATGTATATTTATGGACCATAAGGATTGGATTCCTAAATTTCCTTTGGGATAAATAAAGTATCTATCTATCTATCTATCTATCTATCTATCTATCTATCTATCTATCTATCTATCTATCTATCTATCTATCTATCTATCTATCTATCTATCTATCCATCTTTTAAGGCTGATTATGCAACACTAGCAAGGAACAGGGATGCAGGTAGCGGCTAATGCTAATACTGTTCCAGACTCAGCGCTGGAGAACAAAACTGAAACACTTGTATAACTCTGCACTCTGCACTCTGCAGAATTTCTTTACTGCTCCTAAATATCTGACTGGTAGAATTAATACATAGGTGGACCGGATTATAAGGCACACTGAAGATTTTTGGAAAATTAAAGAATTTTAAGTGCACCTTATCGTGTGAAAAATACGATAACCTACACAGCTTCTTCTCAGCATTTTCCTGGTCAGGGTCATGTCCCCACATGAAATCATTGGACCCTAGGGGTGTAAGAAAAATAATAATACACTTTATTATTGTGATGTTTTTTGTAAAACTGTATCGATTAAAAAAAAAACATAATTTCATTTATCAATTAACAGGATCATCAGGATACAGACTCAGATTTTTCCTATCTCATTTAGATTGATTGCACAGGACAGTAAAACTGGGATACTAATGTTAAAATTTACTTCATATGTGGGTTTAATTGGAACAATATAAGGGATTCATTGTAACAGTCACTATAAAGCTTGATAAATTTAAGCATAGCATGTTTAAATTAATATAGTTTTAACGTTTGAGGTAGTCAAGCTTTAAGGATTAATGAATCAGAACAAACTGCATATACAGCTCTGGAACAAAAATAAGAGATCACTTAAAATGATGAGTTTCTTTGATTTTACCAAATTAAAAACCTCTGGAATATAATCAAGAGGAAGATGGATGATCACAAGCCATCTAATCAAGCTGAACTGCTTGAAAGTTTGCACCAGGAGTAAAGCAGCATAAAGTTATCCAAAAGCAGTGTGTAAGACTGGTGGAGGAGAACATGATGCCAAGATGCAAGAAAACTGATTAAAAACAGGGTTATTCCACATAATATTGATTTCTGAACTCTTAAAACCTTTTGAATATTAACTTGTTTTTTTTAGTTTTTTTTTGCATTATTTGAGGTCGGAAAGTTCTGCATCATTTTTGTTATTTCAGCCATTTCTTATTTTTTCCGCAAATAAATGCTCTAAATGACAGTAGTTTTATGTGGAATTTGGGAGAAGTGTTGTCCGTGTATTAAAGAATAAAACACCAATGTTTATTTTACTCAAACATGTAGCAATATTTGTGTATTTATATAAATAAACAAATTTAAATAAATATGATAAGTGAAAGAGGTTGTCAAACACTGGAAAGCATATTTAATTTAATTTAAGATCACAAACACCATCACTGTAAAAATCCACAAATGATCTTTATAGGGTAATGCGAGAGGTGATGTTCAAGTAATCAAAATTATTTTCTTTAAAGCTATATCAGTTTGTGTCACGCTCTTTTGTATAAGAACACACATCCCACCATAAACATCTCTCAACATCTCTGTTCCATGGCTGCAGACTGACAGCACAGTGACTTCTTTAATCATAAAGAGATCAGGCCTTTGGAAGCTGCCTATGTTGTATTTCATAATCATCACGAATCCAGGGAACAATCCTCCCCTCCACTCCTTCTCGGGATGTTACTCAGTGCTCACTGAAGCCTCTGTGATCCCCCCCTCCTCCCCTGTCGACTGGCTGTGGGCTCGGCTGATTAGCGCTGACGGGCCCTGGCATCTCTCCTGGGAACCAGACCAGGTCTCATGACTGGCTTTAGATAGAACGATCTAATGGGGTCACACTTTAAGTCAAGAGTCTATTAATAAGAATCAATAAATACGCCATAAGAGATGCAGAAGATGACAGCAGACACTGAAGCATTGTAACCGGGGTGGATTGGCTCAGAGCTGGAAGGGGCCCGGAGAGGTAACACCACCCCGTCACGAGGAAGTGTGTGTGTGTAAGTGTGTGGCAGAGTGTTCATGTGTCCGAGCAGTAGTCTTACGTGAGGGTGGGGTGGCCTTCTTTGCGCTTGGAGAGATTTTGTAGAAGAAAGTCCAAAAGTTATATCTGGTAGTTCTTTTATATTTTCTGGCAGTTCTTGAATTTTTCTGGAAGGTATTTGGTGATATCTGATTGTCCTTGGTATTTTCTGGTAGTTCTTGGTATTTTCTGGAAGTTCTTGGTATTTTCTAGAAGGTATTTGGTGATATATCATAGTTCTTGCTATTTTTTGGTAGTTCTTGCTATTTTATGGAAGGTATTTGGTGATATCTGGTAGTTCTTGGTATTTTCTGGAAGGTATTTGGTGATATATCATAGTTCTTGCTATTTTTTGGTAGTTCTTGCTATTTTATGGAAGGTATTTGGTGATATCTGGAAGGTATTTGGTGATATCTGATAGTTATTGGTATTTTCTGGTAGTTATTTGGTGATAACTTGTAGTTCTTGAAGGTATTTGGTGATAAGAGTAGTTCTTTATATTTTCTGGAAGGTATTTGGTAATGTCTGGTAGTTCTTGGTATTTTCATTAAAAGAGAAATTCCTTTAATTTTTTTATTTCTAAAGAAGAAATTAGTCATTCTATAGAAACCAACCAAATCATTACTCAAAATGATAGAGAAAGAAGTGTCCAAAACTTTTGGACATATAGTGGTGAATTTGACTGATAAATCAATGATTGAACTGAGAAAAGAAATCCCTCACCTGTACGAGTACAATATCATCATTATAACTGTTAGGAATTCAATAAAGACACCCATGTAAACAGTAGGCAGCATTAATCAGTGACCCGAGTGTGTGGGCGGAGTGGGGCTGTTAATTTGGGGTTGCAGTGGGACAGTGAAATAAATCAAGCCCAGCTGATGCGTGAGTCCTCCGTGCCTGCGGGAGCCGGGGTAATTGAGCATGTTCACTACACCAATATTAAAGCCTTTTAACGGCGTGGTAAAACTAGCAGCAAGGCTGTCTGCTGAGCACTGTGGGAAGTGTGGTCTTACAGACTAAAGCTTAAGTGCAGTCTTGGAGTGGGAAGTTTCCTGGCAAATGTTGTGTGCAGATATGCTGTGTTACAGTAACAATTACAATGTGCACATCTATTTAAAACAATAGGGTAAAACATAGAAGATTATACACTTACATACATACTGTATAAAAAGTCATTAGAGCATAGTATAGTAGTATGTAAATTGTAAAGGATTATGAAGTTTGTTACCTCAGGGGATAGTTTGAGCGCTGTCTGATTTCGGGTCTGAAGTTATGCAGGCATTTCATTAATTTCAATTCTAACCAATTCAAATGTATTTATATAGTGCTTTTTACAACAAATGTTATCAAAAAGCAGCTTTACAAAGATACAGGTCCAAGCTTCTTATACGTCAGCACAAAGTGTCACATGGGCCAAGCCAAGGACACAAGAACAGACACTCGCACATATGAAGCCAACAATTTGTTTATAACTGTAAACAAACAATAGAAAGGGCAAGGCAAAAGAGTAGTCAAAAAACACAAAAACAGGTCGGTAAAAATAGGAAACAAATAAAAGAAATGATTAGTAGAGGAGCTACAAAACTAGATTCAATACCTGATGAGGGACAGAGAAAATAGAGGGGTATATATACAGGACAGACCAGGTGCAAACAATCAGAAACTTGGGGAAAAGGAACTTGACTTGATCTGCCCACCGCCATTCCTCCAGTTCCATTTCCACACTCAGGGTTGCCAGGTATAGACAACAGCACACAAACAGTGTGCAGCAGCCTTGTAAATGGGAAAGCTGGCTATTTTTCTGCTGAGCAGGTAATCACTGAGATTCAGTAAAGTTGCTAACCATAGCTAGGTAATTTATCAACTCCACTAGTGTAGTAGAGACAAGCATTTTGGATTTTTGATTTACTGATCAGTTACAGAGTAAGCCTCGCCATCTGTCATCCCTGGGTGTCAACTTGGAACAAGCAGGGCAGGCTAGTATAGCTACAATAGTCTAGTCTAGTCCAGGTCTAGACAGTAGTTTGACCACACTCTTACTTCAAACACAGTTCTTTGCTTACTGGTAATGCTGAGAAGCACTGTGGGAGCAAAGTATGTGTGTGTGTACGTAGCAAAGGCGCGTGTGCTGTCTTGAGTCAGGAGTTGCCATACAGTTGGAGTTGAGCTAGCTGGAGCATGCTCTGATGTGAAGCATATGATATTACTTAGGTAGGCACGAAAGCAATCTGTTTTAATATCAGACACTTTGCTGCTCAGAATGTCAAGGTCAGCAGAGGCTAGACTGCCCTGACTGCTGGCAGAAAACAAAGGCTATTAAATATTAAGCACCAATGCCAGTTTCTTACTACTGCACATTAAAGCGTGTAGCAAATTGCTACAAATGCCCCATAAAATGGCAATGAAAGTCAAGTGTGTGTATAATAAGCTGTAAAGACTATGTAGTATCGGTCTACATCTACTGTAAGCCTCCGTCTAGCTCGCAGATTTACGCTTTTTGCTTTTTACTTTCTCCGGTTGTGTTTAGCATTAGCGCCAGAGGAGAAGCCCATTATCAGAGCTTCAGAAGCAACTTCTGCCAGGAGTTTGGGGCACACTTTGAATGAGAAACATCTTAAAGGAAGACAGATGGGCCAATCAGCTCTGTGTATAATAGCCCACCTGTCCGTCATAACCGAGAAGTGGGGGGGGGTTTGCAAACAGAGCACAGTAAAGCTGTGAAAGGACTAACAATAACATGCCTCTCAAGCCTCAGATATCCAGTGATATAGAATTACAGCTCCGTTAATCACGAAAACAGCAGGCCTATCAAAACGGCTAGCTAAACAGGAAACGGGGCTCCCAAGGAGTGGTAGGTGGTAATAATGCGCCTGGAGCTGCACACTGCGTGCGGGTGATGACATGAGCTGTGTAGCCCTGTTGCTCTGTTCTTCGGCGCGCACATGTACCCATGTAATGATGCAATGAAAATTCATGATGCGAGCATGTTAACTCCTGAGTTCCATGACATGAATTAAAAAAAGGGCCTCATTTTGATGCCTAATTATTTTTTGGACCTGACAGCCTTGTAGCGGCCAGCTCATTGTAGGTCACAATAGTTTCATTGGTTTCCTGAAAAGAAGCACAGCAGTAAGCAAACCCATAATTACCACCCATAATGACAACATTCTCTCTACACGCTCGCCTATAGAACCGCTTGTATAATTGCGCCTCAATTCTGAGAGTATCTGCAATGCTTTGGAGAGCGTCACGCCCCGAATGTTGTTCGCTGGGCATTTATAACAGCCTCATTTTCGTTACATAACAAACGCTGCATTTGAACTTTTAAACCTACAAATTATCAACAGAAGGATCTGAGGATTTGCTTGTTCGCATTTGTGCTTACTCAACATAGCCGACCTGGGAGAGGTAAGGAAGGTACGGTACTGTAAGTGCATTTCATGTTGAGTTATGCATGTGGTCAATCCTATCATCAATCTCTTTGAAATGTCCTATACCAGTGTTTCAGCTTGTGTCTGAAGGTTTTTGTAAAGAAACTTCATGACCATTCGCCTGAAGAAGGCCAATCCTCGTAGACGCTGCCTTGTTTTCATAGATAAAGCTTGTGTAGCCAAGCAGAGATTCTTTACTGGAGATGAAAATAGCTTCTTCTGGTAAATGTGGTCGCCTTGATTCTGGCCATGTTTTTGAGAGGCAGGACACACAGCGAAACTGATGTGTGTGACGGACGCCTGTGGGCATCCAATCACAGAGGTTCTCCAGCCCAGCCAGCTCAGCGAGGCCCGTGTCAGTCACATGGCTAATGACCGCTTCAGTGACGGCTTCCTATCAGCGTAATAAGAAGCACCTGTTTGCAGGGAGCCCGAACTCGGAGAGGGGTGTAATCAACCCCGGGGGACTGATTGAATCTTTCCTCCTGACGGTGGAGACGCGCTCCAGCGCAACGCTGCCTCTGCCCCGGCCTGCTGGAAATGGATCCGCGCAGATTAGCTGGGGCCCGAGAACCGGATGAGCCTTATTGGTTTATGATTGGTCCGAGCCTGACCACATTAACCCGCTGATTGTTCAAGAAGACATTATTAAAGGCTTCCAAAGAGAAAAATTACAGTCTTAATCATCCTGCTCCTCGCATACGTGGAGGAAACGTGAGGACGGAGGGAATCCCCCGTCGTTCGTGGAAAAAGGGCTGGAGAGGGAGAGTGGCTCCTTGTCGATTAAAGCTATTGTGCAATTTTATGTCATCTCCAGCACAATGAGGGATAAGATTAAGTTCAATTTGAGCCTACACTAGGATTTCCCCACCTCCGTCAGGGCCTAAGCCCCGCCATGTCAACCAGGCCCACTGGGAAATCAGCCATCTCCAGACAGGTCACCACTGGCCCATGTATATATTCATGGGCTTAATCTCACATCCTTTCTGCGCTGCGGGGAAAGAAACGTATTTAATTTACACTCGCTCCATTTACTTCGCACAACGCACACTGGGGAAAAAATCCATACATGCATCTTCCATGGTAAAGTTGCTTTCAGGCCAAGGGAAAATATCTTAGGATGCAGAATCTGGTTTGTGGAATTCAACCCGAATGCTCGGAAAACAGTACAGCCTCTGTGGGAGTCAATTTAGGTGGAAGGCTCCAAGTTGTCTCCAGCAGATGCTGAGTGTGTATTAAACAGATTAATTATTAAAACATGCTTGACAGATGAAACGTGGGACCTCGGGCTAAAGAGAGAATGTTTGTTCTTCTGCCATATACTGTAGTCATTTGGTTTCGGCTCGCAAGTTATTAGGCACCTTGTTGAGGTTTTTGCGGGTTTGGTGTCATATGGGTTGTGCAGAAACCGTTTGTGCCTGTCCAAGATGGGACATCTGATGAAAATATGAGACGCTCTTTAGATTTGATTCAGGGAATCAAATAGTCTGTCAGCAGGTGGCGAGGACTGTCCAGAGAATTCATTATAAGCTTGGAGACAGCCATGAAACACTGTACATCTAGTAGAAAACAGAGCATGGCTTGGGCCACACTTGGATGTCTGGATCGCATTTTCATTGTTAACCCGTGAGCCATTAAAAAGCTTATTTGTGATTAGCTTATCCACGCAAGTTGACAGAGTAGGGCTGGTGTATAATGGATCACTTTTGCAAAATAAAATAGAAGCATAAGGGCAATCTCCTCTTGTGTTAGTTTCCATCCTGAAAATCCTCATGCATATTTACCAACGGGAGAACTCAGAGTGGCTGCCAAAGTCCTAAACAGTAGTGATTTGAATTCCCATTTTGGAGAGCAGAGGGAGACGTGTTGGAAGTGGCTGGCTATGAAAAGCGTCCCGAGGAGGCGGCAGCAGCAGTGGTGGCACCGGGGCCGAGGACAGAGAGCGAGCTCACCAGCCAAAGCAGATCTGCATCTGGCACAGGGTCTGAGAGCCACCTGCTCCAGCAAGGCCTTCCCCCAAGCCGTCCCCCAAACATCTGACCATGAAAATTGGGAACAAATTATTCTGTCCAAGATCTGAGCCTTCTCTGGTGCAAAAACGATCAAGAAGTGGCCTGGACCTTATCTCCCATTAGCTGCCGAAGACACGTGGCGGCAGCCACTGGTTACCTGGCCTCCCTGTTGACAGTGCTGTCACAGGCAGGTCCCCCCAGCCCCCCTACCGGACCCTGGGGAATGGGCCTCAGATGCAGATCACCGCGATTAGCGCAGGACAGCCCTCCCCTCGGAGCGATTAGCATTCCCCCGGCGTGACCTACAGGTGTAGCCCAGATTAAGTGAATAAATTCATCGCCCAGAGAATCACTGGGCCTGACCCCCTGCTGCCAGGGCCTGAATGAGAATGTGCTGGGAGCTCACTGCCACGGCCGTGATTGCAGGCTAACCCTGGAGGACACAGCCCTGACAGCATGGTGAGGTGTTTGGGGGGTGTGTGGGTGTGGGGTGGGCTGCAAAAGAAATAGGATGGATTTTCAAGGTTTATTTTCGAAACAAGCCCACTAGTTTATTTGTTCCCTCGCCCGTCCCCGGTCTGAAATTTTCCAATGCATCTTTTGTTTTTGCTGGGGCGTCTGGGTACATACACGAGGGTCTTCAGGTAATTCATGCTCATGTTTTGTTTCCTGTAATTTCATCTGAAACCGGCTTGTTTTCCTTTCCCCGTCGGACCCGCCGATTCTGTTGACATTTTTTTCCCTGCTATTTGTATACTGCAAAGTGGTCCATTTTTCCCCCTATCAAAACCGCTTTTCTCAGAGCGTGTCAGGATGTCTTCCGAATTTACCTTCAGCTTCTGACAGGGCAACAAGCCGAGCGCTCGTACGCAAGCGAAGGGAAGGCTCCTTTGTGCCCTAAGCGTTTTACTGAAGCCAGGAACTGGCTCAAAGGCTGTCAACACAAACACTGCCAGATCGCTCTCAGCTGTACCCCCAATAAAGACTGAGCGCTGGAAACAAACACAGCTTCTCACACACAAGGTTCATTGCATAGGTTTTCATCCCATTCAAAGGAGCAGAGTCAATACACGGTAACCACCAGAGCACGCTCACAATAACAGTGTACTTTAGAGGAGAGCCTTCGTGCTTGGTTGCCCCTCTAGGCCAAGAAGACTTAAGTTGTTAATGAGGGCAATTAACTGGAAATCCACTAATCTTTATCACTGTCCCTCTCAGATCTCAGGTACTTCATTCCAGTTCACCCTGTGGCTTTTATAGAGCAATAGGGGAGCAACACATTTCAGCAGAAGAAAACATTCTAAACCCTTAAACTTCTGCTCAGTAGAGCAGATTTGAGTTACTATATCATTTTAAGAAAATGTTGAATTTAACCCAACCTGATTGTGCCATCTTGACCTATGGAATTATCATGTTTGACTAATAAACTACTAATAATCTACATCAGTAGTAGGCCTTTTCATTTCTCTTGCTGGCGATTTCCAAGGTAAACAAATATTTTCTTTTGCATATTATAGTTTTTAGAGATTATGATGATTATGATTTTCTGATTTTAAGAGCCATCTAAATTTTTTGTAGAGGTGTACTATACCGTTTAAAATCTATCTATTGAATTTTTGCTTTAGTGAAAATAACAGTGTTATGTCAAACCATAACGAATTCAAACAAATTCAAATGTTTTCCTGATTAAATGTTAAAAAACGTATTGTACAGGATTTATTCAGCGTCAAACAGCTTTCGCTACTGTTATGAAACCATCCATCCATATACTGCTTCAAAGATTCAGCGTTCCATGGGTGGTTCAACACAAAGTTGTTATTAATCTGACCCATTTTAGCTCTATTTGGCATCTTCATGTTTATATGTAATAATATATGCTGTTTTTCCTGTATCATATAACCAATTTAAGTTATTTCCATCATGTGTATCACTGTAACCCATCTCTCGACTGACTCATCTTACTATTTGAACACAGTTGTTATTAGTGGAAGGAGGAGTGATTATTAGTGGAGGATCTGTTTTCTATAACATGTAGTTATTTCCTTTTGAAAAGCCCAGTGAAAGTTGTTGGCATCAGTTATGTTAGATAGATACGTGCATTTTTCCCTCCAATGACTCATCTTGTTATTCGAACGGATCTGATTTGATTATTAGTGGAAAGAAGATGCTGTTTGTCTCTTGTTGCTGTATAGGCTTGGATTGGGTAGAACGTTAAAGAATGGAAGACATCGTTTTGGATATGGCGCATTCATGCGAGCAGGGATCAGTGATCCTTTTCTGTCACTTTGGTGCTTTATTCAAAACGGCAGAGTCGTAGCTGCTATTGAGTTGCAGGGCCTCTCTTCTCCTTTCCCATGGATGACAGCGATTTGCCCTTGTGTCTCAGAAACATCAAACCGCTAACTGTCTCTGGCACCCCATGGAAAGCCTGTACTTGTGGTTGTTGTTTTGAACTGCGAAGTCATTCGCTGCTAGCTATATGCAGAGCAGACAACAGCAAAGGGAGACGTCTTGTGAACCACGGCTTTGCTCGGTCCCCGTGCATCCCTCGTTGCGTCACGTGGAACGTGGATTTGCGAGTTCGAGTCGAGGCATTTAACGTATGCCAGTTATGGTGACAAGTATGGGCACGAGATAAATACAAGAGAAACGTCTGTATGAAGTTCAGTGCATCCCCCTCTGTGGATCTGCTGCTGTAGAATTTTTGTCTCATTGGTTTCACTCTGGAATACTGGGCAACCACAATTTCAAATTCTCCTGTCATCCCTGACTAAAGAAAGTGACTCTGAAACTATGTTTGGGCTCGGAGATGGGCCTCGAAACTATGCATCTTTTCCAGCCGACCTCTACAGTCATAATCTTTCAATTTAACAACAGAGAAAGTTGCCATTAGCTTGAATTACAGTGTGCGTTGTTTGTTTCTTTTTCTTTTTTTTTTTAAACAACATTACATTATGAATCCTGGCTATTTTTTCTTAGGTTTTCCCATTACTACTTATTTTACTCATATTTCTTTGTTAGCGATTATTAAATTAGCTTCTCCATTAAAAGCCAAACTTCTGTGCTTGCTCGAACAAACCAATTAGCTTTACATATTTAGAGCAGTTCATCGTTCCATTAATTACATTACGCTTGAGAAATGAGACGATTAAAGTCTCATTTAACCCAGATCATTCCGCAATGGCCCGCCTTAAAGCGACCTCTTATTCCCAGTTGACTCCAGACTCCGGACAGTAAACAGTGCGTCTCAGACTCAGTGTCTGGTCCGCTTCTTCATATGCGGTATTAATTGAGTGATAATGAAGTGGGCTTGCTGAAGACTGTCACTGGAGGTGCATTCGCTTCAATAGGAGCGGGTGGATTAGGCCGCGTCTTAGCGCCCGTGCAGTCTGCGCCGGGTGAAAGTGTTTTCAGAGCTCAACTGGCCACAGATGAACATAAGGGCCATTAGCATAAAGGTCAGACCATGTGTGTGTGTGCGAGTGTCTGTGTTTGTGTGCACCTATCACGTTATGCCACCTATACTGTCAGTTATCGGCAGATTATCGCGAAACACCACAAAAATAAACCTGAGCTGGAGAAGTACAGTGCATTAGGAGAAGTACAGCGGTGGTCGAGGAGCAGGTTCTCTGACTCGGTTCTCCTTCTCCCTATATCTCCTGCCATTGTTGTTATCAAATGATACAGTTGCTCAAGCGCAGCGTTTGAATCCTAAGGACCTTGGGGAGCGGATTTGTCTCTCGCAAGCCCCCTTCTAACGGGGATTAAGGGGATTAGAAACCATAAAATGACCAAGCGCAAACTCCCCGAGCTGCCCCGGCCTTTTCCCAGCGCCCCCCATCCAGGGATGGACCTGAGGCTGGTTTACAAAGTTCCCCTGAAAGGCCCTTCTTACCATGACAAAGGGCCCAACATTTCGCTGATCCGCCAGAATGGCAGACAATGAACTTGCTGCGGTCCACCCAGCTCATTTTCATCAGAACAAATGGCATTACACTTGGCAGTGACATTGTTCTAAACTCGAACACGGCGCTCCTCTTTCTTCGCGGAGCTCAAGGTGTCATATTAATTATTTAAATCTCCAGAAAATTTCCAGCTCTATTCCTCCAAGGCCTTACCCAGTGCCAGAAGGTCTGGAATCTGCATTAGTTTTGTTAATTAGAGCTGAAACAAGGCTTTGATCTCAACGAAAATCAAAAAAAAGGGAAACTTCCAGAATGAATTATTTTCTTTCTAACCTATTTTTCTGTTAGGGCTCCTTTCCTCCCCCCTCCTCCTCGCGTGTGTTTTATTACGGCTGTGTCAAACTCTGATTTAGCACACACAATAGCAGGCAAGAGGTCAAGGATTTCTGCAGTTAACCAGCTTTATAGGGTCAGCGGTAAAGGTAATCACAACACACATCTTATCCACTCTCCCTGACAGGAACACTTTACACAAACACTTTCACTGGAGAGAATGGACACAATGCGTGTGTGTGAACAGGGGTGTGTTGTGTTTGTTTTCTTCTCTTTCCGAGGGGTGGATGATGTCGGGGGGCTCAAGGAGGGAACATTGTTCTCTGCGTTTGCCAAAAAACCCTGCCTCTAAATCCTCAATCAACAAGGGCCTGAAACAACAAAGCGTGTAATTCCAATTCTAATGAATGATATCAGGATTCAGGATTATGCTCCGTTCACAAATTTAATCAATAAATGTGTCAGAGAAATTTAAACTTGATTGGTGCGCTATAGATGGAGAACCTCAGCATGAGAAACATTTTGTACAACTGGAAATGCTGTTAGAACTTTTTTCCTAGGTTTATTCAACTTCACATTCAAAGTTTTTCATGTATATGATACATTTACTGTTTTTTGTTTATGCTGAATAGATATACCATTTGTCATGTCAAGACAATAGTGCATTAAACTACTGCGCTAATTTATTAAACAAAAGAGCTGAACAACTGAACAACACTAACATTACGAATATTAAAAATATACTTATTTTTAATGTAATGGACAAAGAGAAAAATATGCTACAATTTTACAAAATTATAACTTGTCCAGTGTACAGTAAGGGGGTGCCATATTGTAGCATACGCAATAATATCGCCAAGATTTTTGAATATCATGAACATTATGGATATTATACCCTAACATATTGCCTCATATCACCAACTCCCAATTATCACATCAGGGTACAACTTTTTTTTACTGTTTTTAGCAAAGGAAAAATTCACACTGTTCTCATTTCCCATTATATATCTACTAGAGACAGATTATCCAGAGTCCAGAATCATTTATTTTACTTTAATCCTGGATATATGGAGATATTTGGAGAGCATTATTATTAGTATCATGAGATTCTGGATCATCGACTGGATCATCGGCAAGAGTATCGGTATCGCGAAAATACCATTAAATATCTTGATATTATTTTAGGCACGTCTCGCCCAGACCTAGTGTACAGACACAGAAGCTTTCAGTGACAAGATAATGAGCAGTACATAAATAGCATTTTTTCAATATTTACAGTGTATCCAAATTGCATCATGAATATGTAATAACATTTAACTATATTAATTTTGATATTAACATTCACATGCGAACATTGCATTTTGAGCCAGTTATTAGCCTATTGTTTGTCACGGTTGTCATCATAACTCTAAATACTGAAACTTAAAAAGGACATAAACTACTGATGTGTAAACTACTAATGTAGCATAATACTGAATAATAACTGAATTTTAAATAAAATAATTATTTCATATCACAGTAATCTTTAGGATATTTACCAAACTTCTAAAATGTATTATTAAGTATACCTCATCTGTGAGACTGGCATCAAGCCAATAAAAGCTCAAATGGAAATGCATTATTGAGTGTACCTGAGAGGAAACAGGTACGATAGGTCCTAGATAAATAGAGTGGATTAAATCAGGACAAAAACATTAAACTCTCCAGTGTTCAGGACTCTTTGTACTTGTTCTGTCTACACTTGGTGAAGAAAGCAAACACAAATAGATCAGCCAATAAACATCTATAGATCAACTGTGTCTGTAAACCGCTATGTACAGTATGTCGTAACATTACTAACTAAAAGGTGAAAGATAAGATTTCAACATGACAAGAAATATTAATTGTCACATTCGGATTTGTCACATTCTATTATTCAATTATTCTGATTTCCATTCTAGTGATTTTTCTACAAATTGTTTCACTGAGAGCTCATATACTCAGGCATTCATTTATATTCAATTAATTAATCCATACTATCACAACAAAATAAAGCACACTTCTTGGATAGGTTTCAAGTAACTATTAAATGTAATTAAAATGTAAAAATAAAGCTATCTTGCTATATACATTTGAGTGATTCCATCAGAGTATGTGCTGAACTATCAGAAGTTTGGAAATATTGATTTATTACAGTATTACAATATTATATTTTGTCATAGCATATTGATTCTCACAATGAGTACATTAGTATTTTTTTAAATAAATACTTTACATGAAATTACGTGTTTGTTTTCACCCCAACCACTAGACAGCAGTGTTGTCTTCAGCTCTCACTGTTCTGATTGGATGAAAATTACATTTTATTTGTCCTCTTTATTTAATGCTTTTGATAGTGTAGTTTTTTTATACCATGATTTATATTATTTTTCTCCCAAAAATCACAATATATTACGTGGTATGATACATATCATATTAGTGTAATGAATTGTAATAACAGGACACTAGAAACACTCATTAACATTTTTTTTAATATGTTGCATTATGTTGCATATTACTTCTAAAACAGGACAAATATGTCATTTTAAAGGTTGACATCGTTGAGGATGACTATTTTCCTTCATTCTTGTTAGCTGTGAAGCTCACCATTGGCTTCGGAAGTTTTGTCCATGCCCACATTTACATTGATCTTCTTCCAGTCGTGATTGTTTATTATTCATGCTCCACGGCCCATGCCTGGTTAACCGTCCCTCAGCAAGAGGCGGTATAATCAACGCGCTCGCTCCAATAACGGTTCGGCCGGTCAGACGGCACAGCCAATTTAGTCCCTCCATTATCCGCAGCATAGATGGAGATCAAACTCCAGTGTGTCCTGGTCTCCCTCTCGCTCTGTTTCGGCCTTTCAAATCCCCCCATTTATTTATACCCCCTCCCTCGGCAGCCCACGTTAAGATTTAGTGCTGGAAAGTGAAATAATTACACAGGAGCCCAACTAGCCTGTGGCACAGGGGCTTGATGTTGACCCACCATGCCCCGGAGTCTGCCCACTCCCAAGGCTCACGCGAGCAGGCGTCAATGAATACAAAGGATTGAGGGGATTAGCCTATAAGACATTTGGTGGGCATTGTTCTCTCTCCGTAAATGAGTTTCGCCAGTCGTACACAGCACGGGCCAGAGCCGGGACATCTCGGTGAGGAAATCTTATAATTACCCCTCTCTCTCTCCTCCCTCCCCTCTTTCTCTCTTTCTCTCAGAAAAAAAAAATGACAGTTTTGGCCTCTGGTTCCCAAATCTTGGACATTAGCAATTGAATAGAGAGCTTTCATACTGTATATCATTTTAATCTTTCATGTTTAGATGCACCAGATGGCTTATTACTGCTCACGCCGAGGAGAAAAGGAGACAAATGGCCTTGTCTTTTTTAGAGAGAGATCAACGGCGAAAAATGGCATTCATATAGGGTGAGCTTTGGATAATTATATATCCGACTGTTTGGAGGCTGTGCAGCACCCGGCCTCCACCTATAAATCATAAAACTATTAATAACGGACAGATGTGGGTCCAAAGGCATGATGCGCCTTTAGATAGGAGGCAAGACATATGGGGAGCAAAGTGAAAAGGTGGAAGATGTATTACAGTTGTTTAATATAATACATTTCCTCACAGTTTCGCCCAATCACAGGGAAAAAAAGTGTATACATTTGAATTTTGATATGGAATATGAGCGCAGTGCAAAGAGTAGAAAAGGTCACACAGTACAGATTATGCCCCCTTACTTTGTCCAATACTCCAATTTTCTAATCAGAAAAATGCAGATTTTTTCCACATTTTGGGATTTTTTAAAAAGATACTAATACTATCTTATTGAGTTCAATTTAGACCCTAATTAAATATGTATATATTTGACCTTCCCTCTTAAAAATAAAGATGCTATAATATAATAGGATAATAAAATAATTTCCCCTATCTATCTATCTATCTATCTATCTATCTATCTATCTATCTATCTATCTATCTATCTATCTATCTATCTATCTATCTATCTATCTATCTATCTATCTATCTATCTACTGTATCTATCTATCTACATTTGCACGACTGGTGTTGGAGCAACAAAAAAGCTAAATGTAAGAGATTATGTTATGTTGGAATATAATATAATCCAGCTAGGGTTAGATAAATTAGCTAACAGGCTAAAAAACAGAGCAAAGACTGTTTTCCAGTTAACTGTGGCTCAAATTACTCACATTTAAGTAAATAGTCTTATTTTTATGCAATTTGGCTCTGTACACCTGTCAGACAATATTGGAATAAAGTTGTTATTTAAGTAAGTATAAAACTATTCAAATATTGGTGGCATTAGCATTAGCTAAAAATATATTTTATTAAATTGGAACTCAAAACAAAATTTTACAAGATTCCAGAGGTTAAATCTCTTAACAGACTCAATTTTGTATTTGAAAAAAAATGTTTTGTACACTAAACACAATCAGCAACAGTTCAGCAACAATTGGAACCCAATCATGAAATCTTTAGCATTATAATTGAACTGATATCACATCTGTTTGGAGAAAACTTGAGCATAGAATTTAAAAGGTCTTAGTAAACGGTCTTAGATGTGTTTTCAGCTGTTCTCAGGCATATCTTGTAGACTGCTTCCTGCAGGTTTGCTTGCTTTCTCTTTAATTTGAACTCGGCATGATTTTAAACTTGCAAATCCAGTGGGCACCATGCTTAAATCCATGAGCTCCCACAGAGTCCCTTGCCTGTGTATTAGAAAAATCTGACCATTCCGACATGTTGTAATTTTTATCTGATTTGAAGGTTCCTCATGCTGTTAAACAGGCTTTTATTGAACCAATCGTGGTTCTTCTATGGAGCACATTATTATTTTTTTAAGAATATTGCTAAATAATACGTATATTATAAGAAGAGTGGAAGAGTGGATGATCACCCTGGCCAGTCGTGGTGATTGTGACTCAAGGTGGAGGTGGGGTTTGTTGTCGTTTTTTTTTTTTTTTTTCCATCTTGATGCACTTTGCATTTGGCTCCCTCCTCTCCACCTCTCTGTCAGCCCTCCAAAAGGAAACAATAAGGTTTAATCTCCGTTGCTGACAATGATGCATGGGCTGGATGAAAAACACTTTTCAGGTGTTGTCATTAAAAAGCCATTTTTTCCATAGCCACCCCCCTCAGTGAGAGAAATATAAAGAAAGGCCCCAAAGTGTAAGACTTTAATACCTCTGAAGCTTTTCATTGGCATCTGTGGAGCGCAAGCTGCCGGGATTGTCTTCTCTTTTTCAATTACCTGATCCTTTCAACTTTACTCAGAATGAAAAACGGACCACCGCTACTCACATCTGCAGTGTGTGTGCGTTTGAGAGAGTGAGAGTGTGTGTGTCTTTTCCTTTGTTTCATATTCTTAATCTATATAGACTGAATACTAGAATGCTTTATGATCATCATGTTCCACCAGCAGTTAATGCTGACGTTATGCTATAAGGCAGGTTAATATTGATATGGGCTGTAAAATGCACACACTAAGTACATGCTAAATGATAAATGATCTCATTCATTGTGGAAGTTCTAATATTAATTGATGCAATTTCTGATTCTGACCTCATAAGGAAACACTGAGAAGATGATGAAATCTTCATGCAAAGACAAGTCCTACTGAAAGCACTGAGAAATTAACTGTAAACTGATAGAGCGGATTTAACCAGTTTAAACACTAATGGGGTTTGATTAGTTAAAGATGAAGTCTGTAAGTTTTGGGATTTCTCTGGTGAGAATGGGTAATTGCACCGAAAATGCGTAAGAATCATTTTAAACTGGGCGGGTGTGATGCGGTCTCCTTTCAGAGCAGATGAATCCGATTCCAGGTTATGTTCAGTCACAATAGGTCAATAGTGAATGAATAGTGAATGAGCTACTGAGCTCTGACGTTCCCCTTCTGAAGTCTTCATTGCTCCACCAGCTGCTCACGTTCAGTAAAACTGAGCCGGATCCTCTTTTAGTAGGCTGTATGTGTTACGTGAGTACGTAAAGACGTGTGACGTGGCCAGAAGAACTCCTGCGAAAAGTGACACCCCAGTTTTTAGAATGAATACATTAGGCTTAGTAAGGATGGTCGTTTTAGCACACTGGTACCATTAAACACAAAATTTTGTTCCTTCTCCGGACTGACGTCTCCAACTGGATTTAAGTAAGTAAAGGATGTGGGGTTGATGCTGCAGTCGGTCTGCAGGTTTAGGTTCAGCAACAGTATGTGCTGAAAGAATGAGGTCAGCTGACTACCTGAATATACTGAATATAGACCAGGTTATTCCATCAACGGATTTTTTTTTCTTCCCTGATGGCACGGGCATATTTCAAGATGACAATGCCAGGATTCATGGGGCTGGAATTGTGAAAGAGTTCAGGGTTCAGGGAGCATGAGATCATTTTCACACATGAATTGAGAGAGTTCACCACAGAGTCCAGACCTTAACCTCATTGAGAATCTTTGGGATGTGCTGGATGGAGAAGAGCTGCTTTGTACAGCGGTCGGACTCTACCATCATCAATGCTGCTGCAAGATATTGGTGAAAAATGTAATTAATGCAACACTGGATTGAAATAAATCTTGTGACATTGCAAAAGCTTATTGAAACAATTAAAGCTAAAGGTGCTCCAACAAAGTGTATAACAGTGTAATGACATTATAATGAGAGTAAATCTTAAATGTATCATTTATATGTTTTCTCTTTTTCAAACGAAGCTATTCTACAGTGGAATAAACAGCAGAGGTGGGTGCAGTTCAGATTCAATTGCTGAAAGAAAAAAATAAAACACCTAGTAGAGAACTATACAGTATTCACCCATACGATCCTCCTCAGTGGCTTTGTAATTCTCCAGTGTCTGTGCAGCAGAAATGTGACGTTAAAAATGGCTGCTCTGATGTTTAACTCCGGTATCAGTGTGTGTGCTTTGATCTGAGGAGGGCAGGTGATTAAGTGTGGAAAACATGATCTTTGTGAGTGGAGAGCACGCCTCTGCGATGACACACAGTTTATAGAGATCACAGCTCCACAAATATTTATGTTGCGAGAGACGAGATGAAAAAAAAAGAGAAAAGCACTTCAGTGAGAGAGAGCATGAACTGCAGTCGAGTTCAGATTAAGCCTGCGCTCTTTGAGCACATCTGTGGAGCTCCTTTATTCTATAAAAGATACACTTTACAAATCAAGAAAAAAAAAAAAAACTCAAGTGTGAGTTTACACCTCAGCAGTCTAATACCAAAGTAGTGGCACGATGCTTTGGGGCAAATAAAAACAAGACAAAAAGTCTTTTTGATTTCCAATTGTGTGTGTGTGTGTGTGTGCGTGTGTAAAGGGGGAGGGGTTGTGATGCTATGGTATCTCCCTGTTCTCGCCTTTGAAAGAAAAGAAAAAGCTGTTTTTGTGTTTATTTTTCAAAGCCTGTTGGAGCCACAAGAGTGCTACTCTTCTTCTTCAGCCGGTTGAAGTTGGGGTTTTGGTGGGATAGAGAAAAAGAGCGATAGAGTGAGAGAGAGAGAGAGAGAGAGAGAGAGAGAGAGAGAGAGAGAGAGAGAGAGAAAGAGAGATGTACTCTAGAGCTGTGATGTTAAGGGGAGGGTAAGAAGATGTGGATTGTGAACTCATTCTCCATGGAGGAATCCATGTAATCCTTTACTCAGCCCTTCATCTACACACATATAAGCTCACTGGCTGAAAAAAGCCTGGTCGGCACTCTTACAAATGAAGGTGCTTCAAATGGTTCTTCAAGTGATGCAAGAAGAATCGTGTTTGTAACAGATGCATCAGTGTGAAGAACCTCTAAACTGGCTAAGTACGGTATCTTTTAAATCTTATATTTACCATATTTCACTACATTCACTTACATACATTTGTTTTACATTCTGTAGGAAATGAGAGAATAAGCATGTGAAATATCTACAGTAGTTCAATTTTAAAACACCACAGAGCGTTGTCTGCCCCGCTCAGCCCTCCCCAGACAAGAAGCTCACTCGGGTTGCCAAGTTGATGAGGATGAATCTACACAATCTAATGCATGACAAGTTGAATAACTTATGTCATGGCAAGCAACTACAAGTCATACTCAATCATCTAAACATCTAATGAACAGGTTTGGAGTGTTTTTTTATTGTTTTCGCATTATAATCCGGCTCATGTGAGCTTTACCTGTAGTTAGCTAACCTAGCTTTATGCACCGCTAACTGCGTTAGCCTAAGCCAAACCTGTTATACCGGAAAAATCCCACAGCTTCAAAAATACACATCCTAGAGTTGAAGTTACTACTTTACTGGTCCTAGTAATATACTGCTAAAATTAGCAGATAGCTGGCATTTTATCATTTACTACTGAAAATAAAATACATATTGTTCCTTTAATATTAACTCATATACATCCCCTTTTAAAGCCCTGAAATGTTTTTTTTGGTTTCTCAATGTTTTTAGATTGTTTTGATTGCTGATAATTGCCAAAAAACATTTTAAGACTATGGAAATTGGATACCCCACCAACATTTAAAATGTGGCTTACAGAATTTGCAAATATGCTGCATATTGAGAAGCTTAGATATATATTGTCTGGTAATTTGAAGAAATAAAAAAAATATAAAACCCCTTTCTAGAACACCTAGATGATATACATGACCACTCCGTCCCCCCTCTTTTTTCACTACCCTGTGGGGCTGCTCTATGCATGTATGCAACTTTTCCTAATGTGCCCTTAATGTTATATTTATGATTTGGATATATTTTCTGTTTTGTTTTGTTATTTCAGTTTAAATTAGAATATCATTGTTGATGATAATATTGTAGGAAACTTGTGTAATGTAAAAATCGTATAAATAAATGTCTCAACAAAAAATGGGCTCTTCTCGCTTAGTATACTCAACAGTCAATACTGAAGTCAGTAAAATTATTGAGGCTATGTCTATATATTGTATAGAAATTTAATAATTGTATTATTGTGACCGGCCTAAAACAAAGTAAACAAAAATAACCCCCTTTGTTGCCATGAATAATAAGATTTAAGATTCAATTTAAGATACAGTTCATGGATCCAAAAGCTTTTATTTTGAAGAGTGTGCTTCAGCACTATAAGAAGCCCCTGCATGAATCTCTACTAGCCCTCCTTTCCTCCTTAACCTGACCTTAGAAAGCAAAGCATGGATTTACAGCAGCCACCCCAGAGCCTCTCCAGCACAAATGCTGTTTTCTTGTTGATTTATCCCCTTCACATTGTTATCGTTCTACTTAATTTCTCACCAAACAATTCACTTTATTTAGAACAACACGAGTCCCTGGTGGCTAATTATAGCACGGCTGCTGCGCTCACTTGAAGTTGCACCCAAACAATAAAAGGCCACTTTGCCTGTTCTTGTGTTTGTGTTCAGAGGGGCCCGCTTCAAACCCACTTGTGTCGCGAGCATTTGGCCAACAAATCTTTTACATGGCTGCATGGTAGGAGGATCACACGGTGCCAAGGTTGCCTCCTACTGTGCTGTGTTAAGAGCATCTGAAGAAAGCACTAGAGCTGGGGTGGAATGCTGGCGCACTACCGAATCCCACCACTTTGTAGATCATTAGCTCCATTCTTATAGTCTCGTCGGGAAATACACACATACTCACTCTCACTCACTCTCTTTCTCTCTCTCTCTCTCTCTCTCTCTCAACCACACACATGCTGAAATGTTTTTCATATTTTGTGCTTACAGGCTAGTCTGCACTGGGCTTTCACACAATAGGCCCAAAAATTCCCCATTCCAATCATTGGGGTCTCCACACAGTACACACCTTTCTGTGCTTTTCCTTATTCTTTTGCTTTTTTGCATCTAAATTTAACTCATCAACTAATAAACAAGCCATAACCAAGCCATGATGGGAAACGTTACGAAAATACACGGGTCCAATATCATAGGCCATTGTGGAGCTCCTCCCTTGTACGGAAAGATACAGAGAGAATGGGACTCCTAACAACCATGCAAGACCCAGTGAACAAAAAAAAACTGCCAGAAAAACTTAAAACAATGGAAACCTCAGGTGTCCATTCTTCCACTATGGGTCTTAAACCTGACCAAGAAGCTAAAAAAAGTTAAACTGCTGATGCTAATACTCTCAAAACAAGAAGCTGACCTCCTACTGAGTCCAGTACTCAACATCATTGAATGTATTTGAGATTTCTAAAAGCTATAATATGGCAAAGTATGGCCTCATTAAAAACTCAAATATTTATATATATTATCAAAAAAATGTTGTGTCTTTACAGTATATGGCAGTATAAGTCTCAAAGAAACAGTACAGTACCTGTGAATGTACAGTAAATTGCTTGCCTCTTGTTTATTATTTTTTTTACTTCAATTTACAGCGTCTGATCTGGATACATAGCCTAAAGCTATGTGTGGAGATGTATGCATATACCTTTTCAAGTCATTAATATTTTATTATAACCTATGCAAACAAAACTAACTTGTATAACTAACAGTGTACAGACACTGACATGCCAAAAGTCATGGGAAACCGCAGGGTCATGACCTCATGACCTCATGGCCTCTGGCTAGAACTGTTAGTGCAAACAGACAAATGACTCTGGCAGAAATCACATTTCTACATTCACTGCAGGAGGTCAGATTAATTAATTTATATTAGATTTTTATATAGCATTATTTTTTTGCTTACATTTGCAGTTGTATACATTTGGGCTTCATCCAAGTGCTGTAGTTTGCTTTCTCACACAAGTTTCCTCCCTGGTTTCAAGCACATATAGAGTCTAATAGGAGAGTTTAACTTCAGTTCAGAGCCTTCCTACTAGGTGCTCAGTAGCTTTAGAGTACAGATGGTAAGGCTAGTGGTGTGGGTGTGTTCATGTGTCTGCGTGTGTGTGTGTGTGTGTTTATGTGTGTGTGTGTAAGAGAGAGAGAGAGAGCGGCTGCCAGACAGCGCTTGAGGAAAAGTTAGCTCAGCGCTGGACTATGTGTAGCATGCATCTTTAATGAGCTCCCAGGCCAAGTGGCCACTCCTGGCCTTGCCCTGACTCTGGGAGATCAGTGGTTGGCTGCGACCTGAACTGCTCAGTTTCTGGCCACAAACCTTCAGCCCTGCTCACTTACAGCAAGCCACTAAGCCTGAAGGTAAGCAGGGGGGAAGAACTGACAGCCCTGTCCGCCTAACGATCAGGGTCTGGGGGATCAAACGTGAGGCCCACTCCCTGTCCTGTCCTGTCCCGTCTCGCCCCGGCCCGGCACACGCGTCCCCCAGCAGCCGGTCACCTCCAGCGGGTGCGGGCCCATCCATCAGCTCCTCTTAAATTCCTCGTGTCTTAGCGCACAATCATACACCTGCCAAATTGCTCCTTGATATTGCTATTTTGAGAATAGTTATATGATGGGCAAGACGTGTTTTCTCCCTGTCGCCTTGGTAACTGTGTCAAGGGCGGCGTTTAATTGGCCCGGCTTGTCCATTCTCCCCGACCGAAAAAGACCAAACAGAGCAGCTCAGAGAAAGCCAAAAAGCTCCCCCCGCGGTGATTAAGACGCAGAGGCAGACACATATGTGAGACTGGGTGCACGTGCTGTCCAAGACCCTTAGAGCATGGTCCCTACAGGAGGCAAGCAGGTGCCGAAAGCGCTGCCTTTAGATCCGCCGACAACTGTTGCTTTCAAGAGGCACCTCTTCTGGCCCTGATGAAGACGTCATGATTTCATTACTCCCATCAAAATTGTGCCTCTGAACGCGGCGAGCGTACAGCCATCAGATGCAATATCGGCCCGCCGACTCTAAAGAAACCCTGCCGGAACAACATGCCCCAGCCATTGTGCCGCATACAAAGCAGGAAGGTAAAGGCAGCAGAACGCCAGGTTTTAAAGTCACGTCTCCGGCAAAAAGCAAAGCAGCTCCTCCATAATTCAGCGCTCCGCTCCCCGCCTTGCTCGCCAGATGACAGACTTGCGATGGAGGCCTGTAATTACATCTGATTGAACAGCACCAACTGTCCCGTTTGATAGCGCCCCCAGACAGAGAGATCTCACTCAGGCTAGGGGTCAGAGTTCATCGGTAGAAGCATGTGTCCGGGTTCTCCTCCCCTGGGCGGCACCAGGTGATCAGATCAGGGTCACTTGCCGAAAGCGCCCAGCGCCAGCCAGCAGCGGCAGCACTCGCAGACTGAAGGTGGGCGGCTTGCAGACTGACTGTCCATATCATGCAGCCAGGTTATTTTCAGTGCTAATCCCTCTGCCTGCTTACCCGCAGTGGCACCGGGGGCCCTATGAGCCAGACTTTAAACAACAGCAACATGCCAGTAATAGGAAATGACACTGGGCTTAAATTAACTTCTGCTGAAGGCTCCTCTCCTCTCAGCTGAAACATTATCTCTCTTTCATAAGACAAGTGCAATTACGTATTTCATGCAATTGCAATGAGTGCAATGTTGTTCTTTTTTAATATTTAGAAGTGATTTGTTTAAATTAAGCTTGTAAAAGAAATTATCATTTTCATTTGTTACAGTTTGGTTTAATGTGAGCAAACCATATAATCACAGGCGTCATGGGTAAAACAGCCAAGTCTGGCCTGCAACTAATAATGACGACTGACACTCTGCATAAAGACATATCAAGAAAGTAATTGGAGCAAAGAAATTGTTTTTTTAGTTTTATAGTTTTTTGAAGTACTTTTTTTTTAAACATCAATTTAGACATATTTTTAGATGCTGCTGCTGCTGCTGGCTGTTTGAAATTTCAAGCCTCTAATAATGAAAAACAGTCACGGTTGCTCAGAGTGTCAAGGCTGGTGAGCAGTCATCTAACCACCTTCCTTAAATGGGTGTAAACTGTCAAGAATGTCTCCAACCCAGTATTTTTGGTAAGCTTGCTAACTTAAAGCAATTTTTTGGTGGGAAAGCTTTTCTCTACAATATAGCTCATTTTAGCTAAAGAGCTAGGATTTCACAGGATGCCACTTTTCTTTGGTAACAGTGATTCATCTACAGTGGTACTTTAGTATCATGGTGAGAAAGAAAGAGAGAGAAGGGAGAGAGAGAGAAAGAGAAAGTGGCAGATGGACTCTTTGAGGGCACCAGTTCTGACCCAAAGTGACAAATAGAACATGAGTGCTCTGACAGAATAGCCAGAGAGAGACAACCACACCACTTTCTGGAACTACAAACCTTTATTCACCTCCAACCACGGAGAGCCTAACCCGAGTGTCATACAATGCACATGTAAGATCTCCAGCCTCAGAAGCATGTTTCTCCATCCCTCTCTGTCTATCTCTCTAACTCTGCCTCCCCCCCACCTCTCCTTCCCTCCTTCTCTCCTTCTCTCGGTCCCCATTATTCTGTCAGGTGAAGGCAAGACTGCTAGTAGAAAGCTGAACATGTCTTGTGCTTCACACTCAAATCTCAGCCGACTGGAAAGTCACTGGAAAGCCCTCCTCGGACTGGTGACACACATATACAGTATACCATTAGCCTAAAGCTATGTTTAAAATAACATTCTGGGGAAAAAAAAAAAACATTTATTCAGTGCTGCCCACCTCATTGGTCAAACTGACCACCGCACGGTCCTTCAGCCTGTTAGGCATCCTCAACAACGACCTCAGTGTCTCCAGGCATTTTTTTTACAATCTCGCTAAGCACCTCATTCACTATCTAGCTCACCTCATTAACAAATAAGACAATCACTTAGAGAAATCAAGCACTCTGCTGCAAATCGCTGTAGACACTGCCGTCCTCAGTGGATTCACTCGAGAAGTTTACCAGACATACCTACAGTATAAGCCAGTACTTAAGAGTCCCTAGCCAAGCCATTTGTTTTTATTCCAGCCGTAGATTACTCGCCTGGAGTTCTCCTGCAGTTCTCAAAGCTGGAGAAGAATCAAGCATAGCCAGATGGTGGTTCTCCACCCAACAGAGGTAAAGACATTTTATAACCATAATAATTGCTATCAAATGTACAGTATGCTTTTGTGTGCTTTGTAAAAAAACATGAGCATGTAAAGTACTAGTATGCTAGTATGCTAACATAATGAATGCTCAGTTATATTTGTACAGTATATTTGTACAAGTGGTGTGCCTTTTCATATCGTACTGTACGCAATAATATCACCAATATTTTTTAATATTAAAAATGATATTATACCCTGAAATATTGTGCCATTTCAGCCACCCCTAATTATCACTTCATGTTTTTAGCAAAAGAAAAATTCACACTGTTCTTATTCTCCATTATATATCTACTAGAGACAGATTATATCTGTCCAGTATCATTTATTTTACTTTAATCCTGGATATATGGAGATATTTGGAGTGCATTATTATTATTAGTATAATGGCATTCTGGTTTATTGGTTTCTGTTACAAATCTGATAAAATTCTTGTATTTTTTTTAGATATATTTCATTTAGGGATGTGCCCTATCATATCGCATACAATAATAAATTGTCCTTTTCATTCTGTTACAATAGTGTGTTCTTAAAACATTTTTTTTAATACAGTGTTTTGTCATATCGCCAAGAGTATCGTTATCACGAAAATACCATGAAATATTGTGATATTATTTTAAGGCCATATTGCCCACCCCTAATTTGTACCTACTATGGGAGGGCAATACGGCCATAAAATAATATTACAATATTTTAGGGATTTTTTTAATGAAAACTATATTCCTGTTGATATGACAAAAAAAAAATCTAAAATGTACCAGTGCAGCAAAATAAATATACACATGGATGGATGGATGGATGGATGGATAGGTGGATGGATGGATGGATAGATAGATAGGCAGGCAGGCAGGCAGGCAGGCAGACAGACAGACAGACAGGGTTTTTATTACTTTAACTCTATCATAACTTTCATTAATATATGATTAACTAAAGATTAATAACTATTATTTTTTACATTTTACAAAAAAGTTGCTAAACACATTGGAAACATGAACTGCAAATAACGGCAGGTTTAAAATGATTATTACTAGTGATGTATTATTGTTCAAATTCTAATAAGCAAAGGATTTGCTAAAATGACTAAATATGAATATACAAACTGATAACTAATTATCATGTTTAAACATTTGTTGATAATCAAATTCTGATGAACTAATGATTTATTTATATTTGTTATAGACAGACAGACAGTGGGTGTTCACAGCAATTTAGGCATATAGTAACTCCCATAGTGTCAAATAAAATGTGAATATTTATTTGTATTACTGCTATCATACAGTAATACTGGACTGATCTGGTTTATTTCCTCAGGTAATTAAGTGTTAGCTACCCAGCCAATCCAATACCACAGTCTTCATCCATCAATAACACAGGAGCGCTAATGAAAAGGTCTTAAGTCATATTCAGATTGTGTGGTATGAGCTGTCCTCTCCCAGCCTCAGCAGCAGTGTCCAGAGATAGAAAGATAGTGACCCGGCTGATTGTTAATCGATGGCTGCTGGCTCTGCCTGTATTGTGTTTCCGTTCTAGAGTTCTGTTTTAATGTTGCTCCCTTTCCTCTTTGGTCTCATTAAAGGATACGGTTACCGTCAAACAGCTTTTTAATTTAACCTAATGATTTTTTGCATAATAGATGAGATATGTAATAAGCTCTGGGGAAAGGCCTCTTCCTTCAAGGTGCCTTTAATGTGAGCATGCTGAGTATTTCATGCTTGTCTGTGTTTGTTCTTTTTTTTGTTTAAACAAAATTCAGATTATACAGCATATGATAGATCCTGTTCTGTGGTTGCTATATGAAAAAGTACAGTACAGGGTTTCCAGTGACAATGTTGTCAATCAAGCCTGCATTACAACCAACCATGGAGAACTGAAAGGCCCTTCAACATGCTAGAAGGAGAACACTAATCACAGTAAGTATACTGAATTCTCTGAAACACTGCAATTAATGGTCAGTTATTTGTTAAAATTTAGATTTTCAGCCCTTGGTTTCCAGTGAGCATCTGAAGCCAGCCCTACAACCAAACATGGAGAACTAAAAGGCTCCTCAACATGCTAGAAGGAGAACATTAATCACAGTAAGTAATAAAAATTCTCTGAAACACTGCCATTAAAAGTCAGATACTCAAGTCAAATTCACCATATTCTTACAGTGGTCTCCAGCCTTGCCTTTGGAGAGCTACAGTACACTTTAGATCCAACCCTAATCCACCCCACCTGACCCAACTAATAACTGCCTTCATTTCTGATGTTCTTGATTGGATTAGGCAGATTTTGGGTCTTATATCTGGGTTGGAATAAGCCAAGCAGGAAGGCAGCAGCTCTTTTTGAAGAGGGTTTTAAAACTGCGCCACAGTAAATCTTACCTTAGCACTGTTGTGTATTGCTTTTACAAAGTCTGTAACTTTGTACAGGTTGGTATATCGTAAAGGATGATAAAATGAGACAAAAAAAAGACTTTAGGTCCTTAGCTGGGTGAGCAGATCATGATACATTGGTAGTTCCTTTGGTAGAAGTACAAATGTTCTATTTACCTACCTGTGTAACATTAATTAAATGTATTAGTGAGCTACCACACCATGTGGGAGATGGGTCCAATTCCCCATCTGGGTGACTACTATGCTGCGCTACATCAACCTTGGTCTACCCCTGTATTTAGAGTAATCTCTCTGAGTAAGAGCATCAGCTGAATTGAATATAACCCAAATGTAAAAATAAAGTACATAACATTATTTATAACCTGTGATACCATAATAGCATTTAGCTTGGCTATGGGAGCCGTATTGGGATGCTAGGCCCACCACGGCTGTGCATCTTAATTAAACTGACGGGCCCAATCCCTGATCATCATTCAATCAAGCTTCCCCAGCGCTACATGATCCTTCCCTGTCATTAGTGTGTTTGGCGTGAATTATTTAGCCGTGCACATGTTTGGGAGAAGTCTAAACACAGCAGACACTCAGCGAGGCAAGGAGCTTTCAAGCCCCAGTCACACGCCGACACATTCGCGTTCCCAGAAACGGACTCTAAACAAGCAAGCAAACAAACAAACACCGGCTCCGAAAGCCAGCAGAACTCGGAGATCCACTTCAATCACGCTCAAATTAAAGCAGAATCTTAATCTCAGCCTCTGCGCTTATTGATGTGTTTTCGGCTTATTATAGCATGGCACTGACGCGGGGAGATGCTAGCTACATGCCTGACAAATACTCTATTCCCAGTCTAGTGGGCCTGCCACTCAATATGAGCGCTCCCTCTCCAAGTCTACGAGAGGCACTCAGAGAGGAGGAAATGATGGCTCTCAGTGGATCGGGGAGGGAAGGCGGGGTGGCGGGGTGAACCTATCAGGCCTTTTTCCGAGCTGCCGGAGCTCGAGAGCCGTGTAATCAGCAACGCGTGCATGCTCAACAAGGCTATTCCCCGCTGAAGAGCATTGTACGGCGGCAGTGGCGCTACTTAAGACGACATCACACACAAAGTGGGTAAACACTTCTTGACATGTTTTCAATATGATTACATTAGAACAAGCAGCGTTTGATTGAAAAGCTAATATTCAAGCCATGCAAATCATCAATCATGAGGAGCGGCATATTAATTATTCAATAAAACAGTCTAATTCAAGAATCAATGTTGGGACTGGGGGAGAGAGACGAGGGGGCTCCCAGCAGAGAGGGAGTGGGGGGATAATAAAAAAGGAATAGGGAATTACCCCTCTCTCAGAGCTGTGGCCCCACTCGTCCCGAGCTGTCAAAAACAACTGCCGCGCCTCTGTTTCATCTCGCCAAGTTTAAAGATGACTTTGGAAACACTTGATATTTTTTTCTTCCTTTTTTTTTCTCTCTCTCTCTCTCCTCGCCAAACTCGTTAGGTCTTTGTACCTCATTAGTTCGTTTTTCTCCCCTCCCTCGCCATCTTTCTCTCAGTCTTCCTCGTCCCTTTCTTTCCGCTTCAGAATCGTCATTACTCGCCCTCACGCCTCGCGCTGGCGGTTTGAAGTCGGGAATTGGGGGCTGTGATCTCAGGCAATTACCAACTGGGCCAAATTTTATCCCTGGGAATTCATTATTTACATTCAATTAAACAAATTGATCAATCGGCCCTACTGTATGGGGCCCGCCATTATAACGAAGGCAGTGTGCGAGCGAGCAGGTCTAATCTGATCTAATACAAAGCCATCTAAAGTATGCCACTAAAGCACAACCTCAAAGGTATTTCTCCAAGAACTTACGCGGCCCATTTCTTAAGGTGATAAGGGTGCCCTTTATTAGTTCTGAAGCATGCATTATTAATGTCATAATAGGACCCAGAAGTCCGCTGAAAGTTTGGGAGCCGTGAATAACTTTATTTAGTCTAGGCTCTTTAACACCGTCCCCAGCCTTCATTTCTGATCAGCTCTAACTCAAACCACAGGTCACCCTTAATCTCCTCTCGGCTTGGCGGCAGAACTTTGTTAACAGAGTGAGAAATGAGCGCTTTAACGCTGATTTAAAGAGGTCGTATCTCAACCAAACACCAGGGACAGCAGTATACGGCTGACTCGAGACGAACTCCAGGCATTCTGGGAGCTACGGTATAAGTGTTAAACTTGCTGTTAAGGTGGCATTCCACAAATATGTTCCAAATCACAGTTTTATATTAATATAAGTGAATTTAAATATACTTAATTGTGTCTAATACTAAGTTTTACAATGGTTTGCAGATTGGTTTGTATTGGTTTTCAATACACACAATTCTAACTTTATTTACCAGACAATGACAAAGATTAACAGCCCATAAAACAGTATCTTAGCTCCATTCACTGCACTGGAATTAAATTAGCAACTAAATGAGATTTAGAACACTTGTTAATCTTGTTAATTTTACTACAACTAGTTTTCAAAATAGGAAGTTTAAAATCACCTATAAAATAATCATGTTAAACACAGCCCTCCATTAAAATTTACATAAAATAACTTATTGTATTTAAATAGATTACAATTTTGTATAGATTCTATACTAGAATACTTTTACTTCATTACAGAAAGAAAACAGCATTGTTTTATTTATACATCACTGAAACATTATTCACTAAATGAATATAGTAGAAAATAAAATGACTACACACCCCTGGTTTCCATCTCCACCACTGTACAGAAATGTATGTCAGATTGTTATTCTACAATTAAGCCGTTCACATCAAACCACATCTTTTTATTTAAAGTTCAGCCACTGGATTATGCTTCAATTTTGCAAATTCAGTGGAATTTCTCTTTAAAACTAACTGTAACTATAAGCTGTCACCTCTGTGGCTTTTGGTTGGACTGCAGAACCAGCTTGAACCTGATGCACCTAGGCCATTGGTTGCACTTGTCAAAACACGTTTTTATTTATCGTCTTTATCCAAACTCATATTCTGCAATATGACGTTCTAAAGTAGTCTGGGTTTTGAGGTTTGGGTACTGGACTCACCACAGCAAGAGTTCCAGTTATCTGATCACAATCTTGTGGTTAATAAATAGCTAACAAAGTCAATAGCGGAGAGGTACTGTCACCATAATTGCTTTTACGCCGGCCACAGAGTTGCTGGATCTATTCTTCTTTTTTTTTTCCTGAACAGCCGTAGCCTGTACAGCTTAATTTTTCCTGGACAGTGATAAACAACGCTGTCCCTTTTTTCCCCTTGTCAGCCGGCTTCTCTGAGTGTTGAGCGCACAGTCGTGACAGTGAAGCTTTTCTCTTCAAATCACAGAAGAAAAAGCTTGCCATTTTATGAGACGCTTTTCAAAATGAAAAAAGTCCTTTCCTTCAAAAAGAAGGGCCATTCCCTGCATACTGTGACCACAGTCACTACATATCTTTTTTTTTGTTTGTTTCTGTGTTTTATGGATCTGGTGGCTGTTACGCTTCTAGGATTTGCAGAAGACGACCCACAGAGAGTTTAAGTAAAGCGTCTGTGGGTCAGGTCTGTACTAAAAAGCCAGCAGAACTGCCATGTATTGTATGGGATGTGTTATGAGTGATTGTGATTGCTGCTGACCAGTGTAGTCTAGCTGAACTGTCCACTGCTGACTGAGGGCAGAACACAACGTCTGAGGTACAAAGAGGGCCTGTAAGGATGCTCTTAACTGTCTTTGCAAAACTCAAAAATCAAAATCAAGTCAAGTATCAGGATTACTGTCACATGTAATGTGTTTTCTTTCTTTTCATGATTTTTTCACATTGTAAATATTATATTAAAGACATTAAATATATACAGGAATGCATATGGAACTGTTGTTTAAAAAGTGTTAAACAAACCAGAATAAAGTAAGTACAGTAGGTACAGCTTAGATGACAGCTTTGCACATCTTGGCTGCATTTTCTCAGTCAGTTTTATGAGGTAGAGTCACCTGGAATTCAGGCTTTCAGTTAACAGCTGTGCTGAACTTGTGAAGAGTTAATTACTTGAATTCCTTGTCTCTTAATGTTCGTTTGAGTAATTTGAGTAATGTTCTAATCCATATTATGGTGAAAGTTACTCGACTAAGTAAAGAAAAAAAATGACTTTAAGAAATTAAGGCCAGTCAATCCAAAACAAAGTAAGTGCAGTTGGAAAGAACATCAAAAACGTTATAATGATGAAACTGGCTCTCATCAGGACTGCACCGGAAAAGGAAGAGCAATAGTTCCCACAGTTGCACAGGATAATTTAATCAGTTAAGTAAGTTACCAGCCTCAGAAACCACAAGTTAACAGCTCCCCAAATAAGAGCACCTAAACGCTTCACAGAGTATTTTGGTTTGTTTAACACTTTTAAGGTATAACATGATTCCTTATGTGTTCCTTCATAGTCTGAATAACTTCATTATTCATTTAAATTTATGTAGGAAAAAAAAAAAAAAAAAAAAAAACATTAAAGCAAGTAGGGGTGTAAGAACATATTGATATTGTATCACAATATTTTGTTTTTTTTTTGTGATACTATGTGGATTTTCAAAAATACAGTATCAATTTTTAAATATTAGTTTACATGTAAAGATTGGTGGCAGACAATGGTTTATTTCTGTGCATATTATGCTCAATAAAACTGCTTAATAGCAGTATTGTACTTGTCATTAGATCCCATTGTTCTGATTACATGAAAAAATGTATAAAACATGTATTAAAAAAAATTGAACAATCACAATATATTACCTTGTTTACAGTTTCACAATATATCATGATATACTGAATCGTATCTCCTGTATCGGGATATAGTATATAGTATAACCAAGTTCTTGCAAAGATGCTGCTGTAGTAGAAATACCATTTAGTATTCTGATACAGTACATATACTATTAAATACAAAAATGTTTCATTTCCCCCAAACAAAGAGCAAAGCCTCTGAATGTGTCACAGATGCGACAGTGGGGTTAATCTGTTAGAAAGAGAGACTTCCCACAATCTTCGATATTTCACAGATAATTTCTAATGCGATACATTCTATTCTCTTTTAATATTCCATATATTATTTCCAAGTATAACTGTGGCCTTAAACGCCCTCGGATTCCAGTAGACAGGAGAGCCAGGAGCGAAAGGGCATTAGTGCGAGTCTTTGACCGGAGTGGGACCCCCCCTATGGCCTCATCCAGCCTCATATATACACACACTCAGACACTTCTGAAAGGCAACACCACAGCCCCTCACTGTGCATGTTAAACAATACTCTGACTGTCAACAATCACGCATTTATTAACAGCTACAGCCTCCTCTGTATTTATTTTTATAATTACCTCCCATGAGGCTGCAGCAGGCAGCTTTCACCAGAACGCCAGGCGCTCAGTGCGCAGGCCCCGTCGCCTCTGGTATGTATGGATGTGGAAATGTGTGTGTGTGTGAGCGCTTGTGAGCACTTTTGAGCGCTTGTGTGTGCGCGTATACCCGCTGTGTGAATCCACGGTGGTCGACAATATGAAATAGCAGTCAACAAATAGCCCCAAACTGGATTAACTAAAGATTTATGTATACAGTATTGTGTTCTGCTTTATTGCGAGACACTGATACAGCAAGTTCTGGAAGGGCAGTGGATGATTGTGGATCAGTCGATAGCTCATTGCAGATTGATGGCTCTGTAGAACGTTGTAGTCCTTCACAAAGGAAAGTATTGATTGGTGTTGGCTTTGTATTCAGCCCCCATTTGTTGGTCGGAGCTGTTATAAACGGCATGACTCATAACAGTCTGGTCTGGTTTGATGGAGTGACCGCTCACTGAAGGGGCCAGAGAGAATGGCTTGAGAACCCTGAGCATCACGAGCTTTGAGACCACATGTCTGAGTCCTTCTCTCAAGGTTAGTGGCCTACCTGCTGACCTACTCCAGCGGCACAACGCCAGAATCCATAACCAGTAACCCTATAACACCTGTATGGAATTGTGTTTACAAGCTGTAAGCAATAAAGAAGATACCTTTGACCAAGGTTCTGTCATGTTCTCCTTCACTAATTGCTTCACAGCAATGTTCTGCCAAGACCTTTTTGCTTCATGACGGGAATGCATAGGTAGATCTTTAGTAAATAAGAAGCAACGCTGTCATTACGCAACTGTGTGTCACAGAATTACGTATTCAAAGACATCAGTTAAGCCAGTTAAACCTCTGAAGCAGCTGGTAACTTTTAATGGAGTTTCCACAACTGACACCACTTCTTTCTCCTCGACACACTGGATAAAGATTACCAGTAATCATCTCATCAATTGCTTTTCTTCTCCGAAATAAGATCACTCTAATAAAACGCCGGATCATTAGACGAGCTTACAGTCTGACACAACGAACGAGGCATCAGAATCGTCCCGGCAAATGTCCCTGTTCCCTAATTCACAAACAAAGAGGGAAAAAACACGGATATTCCCTTTCATGTCTCTTCTTGGAAATAATTATGACAAGATGAAAGCGCCTAAATTCCTTCCCTCTGTTCTGTGAACTGGATATTTCCCCATTGTCAAAAATGGAGATTGGACTTGGAGTGGCTGTCAGCTCCATCGTTCTCCCCGTCTCCTCGTTCCCACGCCTAAAAGACGCAGCGCAGCTCTCATAGCACTGCTAGCAGCGCTAGCTGGAGATTGTCGATAGCTGACAGCGCGCCGTGATGCCCGCCGTACCGTATTGGCATGTTGATATGATGGGGAGTTCATTCTAACTGCCACCCCCTCTCTTTCCTATTCAACAGATCAGCTTAAGCAGCCCATAATGCAATATCAGGCCTTACATGTAGATTTAATATCAGATTGGGCGGCGGAAACGCTGTCAAAACTGTTAAAAACAGACGTTCGTGTGCCGTATAGATTAAGATATACTGTGCAAATGAATCAAATAATGGAATGTTAATATTACACAGAATTAACATATACAGTACTGCTACATAAAACTACTTTTATGGTAGGTTTGTACTGCATGGCTATGTTATGATGATGTGCAACTACACTGTTGCTATACAATTTACGATATTCTTATCTTATAATTTAATTTTCTCATTTTCTCTCTTATTTGACTGGGAGCTAGTGGGGAGGGCAATATGGCCCTAAAATAATATCACAATATTTCAGGATATTTTAGGTGATTTAAAATATTCTTTTGTTTCATAATAAATTAATTTAGTTTATTTCATTAAATATTTAATGTAAAGTTTTATTTAGTATTCGTTTCATACATTCAGCAGAAACAAACAAAAATCTATACTTACAAAGACTCTTATTTTCTACAAAATAATAATATAACAAAATAAAGTAATGTAACAACAATAATCTACCACAGAACTAAAGTGTGGCATACTACAATTAAAAGACACTAAAGAAACTACACTACAGCTTCCATCAAGCTACCACATAGCAACACCATAGCAACCACCTAGCAGATTAAACTTTGTAGGTCTGCAAAAACCTCATAAATTCTAAATTATCCTATATTTTATTTACTTCTCAAGGCATGCAGCTAATTTTCTGTTATCATATAGAGTACTGTCTGATACTGAATTATGTATAAATTAATATTTTTTCCACAATTTTCTCCTCAATTTCCAGTTTCAACTCTTGAACTATGACTCCCAGGGATGGAATTGAGCTAGTATGTGATTTTGCAGATACAATAAATAAGAAACTGATAGTAACACAACACGCTTGGAGGAGAACACTAACTGCCAATCCTGTTATGGTCTTCAAATGGTTTACCTAATAACTATTATTTATCATTTTATTTATAATCCCAAAAGCTGTATTAAGCTAAGGCTCTCAATTTTTCTCCAATTGCTTAAAAAAAAACAAGGAATAATAAAAAATGTTTTTAAAAAAATTAAGTGTTTTTTAAAGGAGTCATATCAAACACAAACCACTGCTGCTCTAATCACTGACCACACGTCAGCCTCGTTTTTTTTCCCTCGCTCGAGCCGAAATAAACGAGCACTGACCGTTTACTCTTTAATGTTACATCTAATTGAAACAAATGTTGGTCATGAAGCTTACAAGCCTTCTAAAGATGACCCAGTCAGGGCTGGTGTGTTTTGGCAGGGCAGGCTGTTTAAAGCTGTGAAAGTCATTTTCCCTGGTGCAGGTCTGCGCGGGGGCCTGCCTCTAGTTAGCTCTTTAAGTGAATCCCCTGTCGTCGGGGATGAAGTGGAAAACGCACTGAGGCCTGTTTAATAGGGATATCAAGCGAGCTGCTTATAAAAATGCCCATTTATCATTCTCAGGGCCTAATTGGTTTCCGGTTCCTGCATCCATGCGGTGCAGTAAATTGAATGTGTCCTTTCTTCTGCAGTTCAAGCATTTCGAATGCTGTAATCAGCTGCGTTCGGCTCCAGTTAATATGGGCCGAGAGGATATGAGCGGAGCCAAAACACGCAGAGCACATTCCACAGGCAATTAATGTTCATTAGGACCTTAAGGAGGAAATATAGTCAGTTTGCTGTGCGCAGCGTTCCTGGCCCTGATTGCAGCGTTGATGCCAGCCCGTGGTCAAACCATGGCGTTCTGCAGCAGCTCCAGATCTCCACCTGGCTGGGCTAATTAAGCCAGGGCTGAGTTCAGGCTTTTAGGACACTTTTAGGAACAACTGTTCATACATTAATCTCTGGTGTCTTCTTTTTTTTATTCTACTGCAGCTTGTTTTAATGTCCAGGTTAACTTTATTGGTTTGACCTTGATGAAATATTTTCTTTTTCATCTAAATCTACGAGTGGCTGGGAATTTTATATTGTCCCAAAGAGGTTCCTCTGGTCCGAGGTGAAGAAAGTGAGCCTGTAAGTGTTTATGTTGCACTGCTATAATGAAGTCTGTGTTTAAACACCGAAAGGATTTAAAGGGTGATAAATACTCCTCAGAACATATGGCCTGTGCGCTGTTGTGAAGTGCTATACAAACAGCAGTGCAGCAGTGCCACAATAGCAGCAATAATTGCCCGAGCTAAATTGGCCACTTGGTGGTATGACAAACTTCCAGGGCGAACGCCGGGCCTGGCGCTGGGGCTGCAAATGCCCTGGAACACTCTGGTGTTAGTGAAAACCACATGAAAACATAACAAGGCACATGTTCCACAAACTCATTAAGCAGCACTAGCAGTGGTCATTCATCATAGGCCTGTAGGAAAGGCCTTCACACCCTTGGCCAAAGCTGCGGAGGGAAGCAGACAGGGGCTCAGAGGTTAATGAAGGAATGAAGCAGCTGCAACAAGCTACAGGCACCTCTTACTGATGACCATTCCAGAGGCTGCTGGACTTTCTGCAGCTTTCAGATAGCAGGGTGAGGATCACAGAGACGTACCTCAGCCATGGATTAGGAATGTTAGCTTAAATTTATCCGTGGGGGAAAAAGCAGATTTCGCTCTAAGTGTGACGAGTACAAGTGGTTTGGAACCAGGATCTTGTGGAGCACATGGATCCAAAGACATTTTAAGTAGACTCACTTTACACAGAACATTTCCTACAAATCTAACTTTGGAATAGGAACTACTGCTACTACTACTATTAAAAAACACAGTTCACGTAACAAACCACGACATTTTTAAACTTTGAAACAACTGTTTCAGCTTTCCAAACCTTAGAGCACCTTATTTCACTTTACAGGGCATCAAAAAAAACAAGTAATAGGAGTTATTACTACTTTTATTATTACTGGAGCCCATAACAGGTTTCCTTACTTTTTTAGAAATATATGTTATGTAGATATTTAGTATGTAAATAGTGTTTAATCCGCAACACCATACATTCCTTTCTCATTTCATTTAATCCATAAAAAATAATAAACTGCACTTAATTAAGCTAAATTAACTGCTCATAATCTCAGGAAAACCAACATATTTATACATTGTTATACACAATCTTCCAAAAAGGTATTCAATTACTGTGGCAATACATGGCAGAAAACAAAATTAAATTTACAAGCTTATCAACCCTCTTAAAATCCTCATATGGGGACATTATATTTCTGCTTATCTGTACAATACAATAACCCTTTGGAACATTTCCTACAGTACACTTCCCGTACCATCTATTGGTCACATAACAACATTACACTCAACTGATTGAAAACAGGATGGTGGGAATCCCAATCAAAATATTCTACAACTAGTCCAGATAAAAACATGAGCCAGATACAATTTTTTATGCATTTTTATGGTTAAAATTTATTTACTGACTGTAGAAAGGCAAAATTTAGTTTTTGGTCTAATTCAGTCCTACTGATCCCAAATGGTAGGGATAATTTTATATGTTAAATAAACTACAGTCTCCATTTTAAGATTTTTTTTTTTTTTTGCAAAAACAACTTCCTGTACAAAGACAAAGTTGTTATAATTGTTATGTCCTTCTAATTCTAAATAACTAAGAGAAAATACAAATGCATACCAAGCAAAAGTCCGGGGATACACAGAGCTGAATGACAAACTGGTGAGAGTCATCATTACTCAAGTGAGTGAGAACTAAAGACTGACTTGTCAATCACTAGTGATGGTTAATGGGAAGTGTAGTTTGTAAGATTAAAAGTTCCACTGTAAGAGTGGAACATAAAAATCTAACATAAAAGCTCCTGTTAAAAAATGTTTCGGAACCTTCTCCTCCATGTTGATTCTACGTCATAGATGGGTGGGATCACATGACTACACACGTGGTAGTATGATTTGAAGAGGACAGTACAATAATACACATTGGGGAAAATATTAACGGTTTAAAAATATATATTAATTGACGTTGGCAATGTTATGCAAATATTTATTAATTAACTAATTTTTAATTTTGCAGAAACTGAATATTGACATTATAACCTGTGCTGAAACAAAATTGTGCTTAATTAAATATTATTCATTTTTTTTCCATACTCTTATAATTACGCTCTAATTCACAAACAAAACATTTATTTCAACGCGAAAAGATTTGCAATTTTCTGTCCTAGTCTAGGCAAAAAAAAAAAAACAGGTAGGAAAAGGACTATATGGAAGATATTCAAATTAGAAAGATTTAAAAAAAAAAGGAAAGACAATGATGAACAGCTCAAGGTTTGTTTGTTCTGCTAGGTCACACACTTTTGTTTCTCTCTCTATCTCTCTCTCTCTTTCTCTTTCTTTCTTATACTCTCTGCCTCTCTCTCTCTTTTCCCCTCTTTCTCACCTTAATTCTAGTTTACAGCCAAGGGGTAATCACTTCAGAATAGGGCGTGCTTTCCATGCAAGTATGAATCTCAACTAGCCGGGGTCCAAGTCCATTGCAGCGAATACTGAATTCTAATGGTCGGCTAAGAAAGCCTGACAGCAATACTTGACATGGGCATTAAATCATTGCCCCAAGGAATCCTCCATCCTGCACCTCCTGACAGGAACACTGTCATCTCTGCCAGGGCATTTCCTATGCCTCTTGACAACACTGGATCAGAATTAGTCATTGCATTAGATGTAAATTGGTGCTGTTCAAGGATAATAATGAGCACCAAGATACATGTCGGTGTCGCTGACATGACGCCATTTTGATACTGTCTCCCACCGGTTTATTATGTCTAATGGTATTCAGGCCGCGGCTGGCCGGAAAGTTTATTTTCAGTTTATGCACTTGTATTTTCGTGTTTGTTTGGACACTTCTCAGCACAAAGTGTCCAGAGCGGAGCTCCACACAGAGGGTCAGTCTGGCAGTGTTTACCCAGCTGTCTGCCTGACGGCTGACGGCTTCTCTCTTGACATGCTCTGGCATTAAGGCTGACTAGCCAACAAGTCCGACTGCATGGACAGCTCCATGCCACAACTGGCACCACTATACTGCGAAGCAAAACCTGGTTCGAACTTGTGCTACCTCGCCATTCATCACACTTATAGAATAATCAATACCCTACCTTGCCGTGCCATTAATATCTCCTGTATAAATTACCAGTACCATCTGGTAAATGTGGATGCACAGTTTACAGACCCAGATCCTGAAGCTCTCAGTAGTAAAAGCCTACAAGGCTCACTTCCCTTCATGGCTGGTTAATAAACTCTTGCTAATTAATATGGAGATAGCTAAGGGTTATTATTAATTGTATCTAAATTACAAGTAGATATGATATAATTAAAGCCGCTAAATATTTGATGCTATATTTTTTGGGATAATTGCACCCTCCTTAATGTGTGGGGAATACTAATTGATGCGCTCTACTAATCACTATTTCATGTTGTGTGTTTTTTTCCCTATATTTACCAGAACATTTTTATAAAAAAAATAACTGAATGACAAAACCTGATGTTTAGGACAGAGAGATGGACAGCGTGCGCCTTTGGAAGGAAGGAAGGGAAGACTCCCTGCCGGCCACCTAATTGAGACCATTTAGCAAACATACATTCAGGAGGCTGAATGCTGAAATATGAGCCAGAGGCTCTGTTCAACCATTAGCATGTATTCCCAGCTGCTTAAGTTAGCGAAGAAAACGGAGGCCTACCACTGAAATAATCTCCGCCAATTACTGCAGTACATAGCAGATAATGGTGTATTATACAAGCGGAAAAAGTGACACAAGCTGCCAGCCTGAGAAACTGATAAGCTGTCTCAACTCAGCCCTACACAGTGTGATCAGGGACGGGTCAAACCTCACCTTTTAACAGACTCAATACCGTAATCCGCAGTAGCCTTCAGACAGCCCAGTTAAAAGACAAGACTAGCCTATATCAAGGGGGTCCAAGCAGAGAAAGGTGGCCGGAGAAAACGTTCCATTGAACTACTCCTGTAAAATCAAAGAGTCCACAGGACAAGTTGCCGGCGCTTTGGTCCCGGCTCTGACGCTTTATTGAGCGGTTCTCTCCAGAGAGCGAAGCTGCACAGGGAACTCAGAGTGGCCTTGTGCAAGAGCAGCTCACCAGGGTGGAACTGAAAAAGAGGGCTGATGAGTTCCTGGGAGCAGTCAGAGCTTAGAACAAGCCCCGTGTCAGATTCCCAAACGGGGGGGAAAAAATGTGTCCAACAGTGAACAAAGGCAAGTCGCTCTCTACGGAGTTTGCCCTCGCACGGTTTCAGGTCTGACTAAGTTGTCCTATCACATGCCTGAGTTAATTTCGTGCAACAGCGCGAGAATATGGCAGTTCTGTCAGGTCTGCATGGAAGCTGTACGTTTCGATTCGGGAAGCGCTTTTCTGCAGGCTAACACATGAGCACTTGAAAAGCTGAGGGATTGTCTTGAACATCTCCCTTTCCAACATTATCATCTTCTTTTTCCAACAGCAGGCCTACAGGCTTTCTGGCTGTCAACATTTCAACATTTTTCGCAGCGCTAATTAATTGACTGCTTGATTGATTTCTCTGAAATGTACACAGTGAGAAGTGCAGCTTGTAGTATGAGGAGCAGCGGGTTTAGCATAATGCTTTTTGCCTGCTTTCCTAGAGAGGTGGATCTATGTGTTAAGTTTCCAGCAGGTGCTGATTGTGTTTCCTTATTTTTGGGGAAACGATGCCTGGCTTTGAAATCCGTCCTCTCTTACGTCCCCCTGCTGTTTTCCCCTGTTTTATGTATCAGTCATACAGGTTAGATAACGTACAATACGCGACTGGGATGGCAACGTATTTTACAAGGGAAAAACGCCTATCCAACTGGAGCTCTCAGCCAAAATGAAATTGGCATGTCTTTCAATACATGCAAAAAGTGCGTTATTGGAAGAGACAACTTTTATTCTCCAGCCCTTACATCACATCCACTTGGCCATCTGCTCTGATCACTGCTCCCACTCGAGAGGGGGAGTCGAGCTGCAATAAATAAATAAACAAACAGACAAATCGATTGATAAAGTATGTGCTCTGAAGTTTACTTTTTTTGCTGCAAAGTTCAGTTCTTTGTTCTGAGATAACTATGACATCCAACCTCTGTTATGAATCATACAGTGTATATCATCATGCATGATTTATGAAAGTGTGGTGCGAGCGCTACATACTACTCCTCCTTTCCATCCTCCTTGGTTCATGGGAGTCAAAAGTATGGTCCGGTTTTGTCTTTGAAGGTGACCTACTGAGTTCAACTTTCCAGAATGTCTTATCCAGCCACGGTGATACAGCCGTTTGACTGAAGCACTGATTGTTGCCACATTATATCAGTACCACAAAGTCCACTTGTTCCCATGACTCCAAGCGCAGAAGGTGTCCTGACCCTGTTCTGCAGCGGCCGGTGTGGAAAGGGAAAGCAGGTGTGCTATGCTCCGCCGAAGCCAGGCTCATTTGTAGTCTCGCTGCGCTTCTGGCTGGCTCACCCAGAGGGAACGAGCATCTAGTCAGCTCTAGCAACATCTGGATAATCCTCGACAGGTTCCCGGTCGCCCAGGTGTGTCGGGCAGCACATGAGAGTGAAATATTTGGATGAGGCAGTGGAGAAATCAGAGTGTTTGGTTTGTTTGAATGTGGCGGAGCTGCCTGGGCCGAGGGCCTGCTTTCTCTTCCCTTGCCCTGCATTCCTGATGAGCGTAAGCGGCTAGAGCCGGAGATGCTGATACAGGGGGAATCTGACACGCCGCTCCTTCCCACGCTTTAATGAGTGTACTGCTGTGAAGCTATTAAATGAATCCAAGCAAAAAATGGGGGGGTATTTGAAAGTGAATTTTAGATTTCCGGTCAAAGCGATTTTTTTTTCACCCGAGAATGGGCATGGGGAGCAGAGAGGAAGCGGCGATTGTCGGTGTGCCCTACACTACTCGCACACGGCATGGATGATCAAAAGAGGCGAACGGCAGCCGACCATTATGCCAATGACACTTTGAGTAAGAGTCCGGAGAACAAAATGACATGACAGCCATTAGGGTTTGAAAGTGGGACTTTAAAGCACGGCTGAAGGATGAGTGTCAAGAGGGAATCAAAGGGAAAAAGTTAAATCTTCATAACGTCTGCCACTCTCCTGCGCAAAATAAGTTCGCCGCAAACTAGCTCCCATTCAAGTCCGAAAACATGAAGATGAGTGTCTCTGTGAAGAACAAAGGAGTCCGAGAAGTTGAGTCTGGAGGTTGAAACATGAAAGCTAACGGGAACGCTATGCACCATTGTACAGGTGGTTGATCATTAGGAGTAGACTTGGTTCTCGCTCGATACGAGGACAGATGTGCGTAGCTGCGCCGTACGCTAAGATCAACTCTTTAACTTGAGAACTATCTGACAAATATGAAGTTAGCAAGGAAATGCTAACACAAACACCACTTCTGAACTTTTGAAGCAACAAAGATCTGGAATACTTGCTTTCTGCTCGAAATTGCTGAGTTTAAAACGAACGGGATTGGAGGGGGGGCAGTTTCCCGGTAACTCACCTGGTTCTGTTTGATTCTGGGCCGATGTCTTAACTTAATTGCTGACAAAATGTTTGGGCTTGTGCTGTTTGTGCAGTTTCTGATTCCCCTCCTCAGTCAAGCACTCCATTATGGCAGGGAATGTGGCTGATCAGCTGGATTTGCTGGCTCTAAACATGCAGATCAAGTCTCCCTGGCAGCGGTACGGTAAAAAAAATGTGTCTCCCTGTCGCATAATCAAGGATTTTAGAGTGTAAATCTTTGATCTGGGAGAACATTTTCTGACGGGATCACCCCCTCTCTTGGCTGAAGCCTTCTGATCTCTCTCCAATTACTGGTGTCAAATGAGTGTGTTTACAGGCTGATTAGATGACTGCTGCAGTGGTGGTGGCGCCCCTCCCCTCCGCCAAGGGCCCTGCTGTGTCCTGCAGCACGGAGCCACGGCCATCAGCACGCCCACCTAAAGCCCCCACAGGCTCCCCCTGCAACAACTAGCTATACCCTACCACACAGCTGGGCCGGTTTGGAGCCGCATCAGAGCCAGTTGTATGGCAGCCAAGCTTGAGGGGTCTCCTGGGTCTCCCATCTGGCGTGGCAGGGCAGGTTCTGGGGCTTGGCTGAAAGTGAGAGAGATAGAAAGAGAAACACAGAGAGAGAGAAAGAGAGAGACACAGAGAGAGAGAGAGCTCACAAACCTGCCCACTTTACAAGGCCCCCACAAATGTTTTATTTATTGGCCTGCTCAGCTCACATTTGCTGTAGTTAGTTAATATGCAGAGTGGGCTCTGGCGCTTCAGATGGAAGTGTGGAGCGATGCTGGCTGGAGTTTTGGGATGCGCTGCTGCTGGGTAAAGGGGTTGAAGGGGGGGAGGAGGTGACCGCCCAGCTGTGGGGGAGATGTGAGGGCCTCTCGCCCTCCACCATCTTCATATTCAAAATTCTAGCCCAGTTCACACACACACATACACACACACAGATTTAAACGAAGAGCAGAAATCTTCAAAACCACTTCTTGCATCATCATTGATTTCCATGCTGTTTACTGTGCCCCCAAGGGGAAATGCTGAGGAATTTGCTTTTATACAGAAACAGGAATATGCCTGAATATGAAGAGGGTGGGAGGCACGGCTTCAAATACGGTCATTTATAAGCAATGGTCTTGAAAGTGCCAAGAATATTACGGCACTAAACCCACTTTAATAATAATAGTAAGTGTCCTTGTGATCAGCGTCTGTCATGATTACTATGGTGTTAAAATTGCATCTGGGAGCTCTGAAATTTCATACTGCCACCTAATGTTCTTCCACATGACTGCCATACACAGCCATACAGCCATGTAATCCAGCTTTTCTTACAGTGTATCTGTATATCTGTTTTCAACCATAAGATTTCAAGGTAAATTTCTAATGACCAAGCATTTACAAGATGATCTTTGTCCTGCATATTATATATAATTATATAATAGTACTATTTAAACACCAAATCATACATATCTGTATCAGTATAAACCATTACAATGGTTTAATGCTATAAACTGAAAACGCTGAAAACAATAGCAGTATTCAGTATTCAGTATTCATCAGTTCATACAGTTTTTCCTCAGGGAGCGGCATTGGAATGGCCAAGACTGTATATGTTGTGAGCTGTTATCTGTTGTGTAAGGTCTAATAGATGGCACAAGATGGATTTAAAAATTCCATTTCTGAAGTTGTGTGTATATTTCACATTCCTCAATTCACAGTGTATACATTTTATTTTGTTTGCTATGATTTTTGTTTGCAATTTGTTTGTTGTAACTATGCACATCTGTGGTAAGTAGGAAGGAATCCCAATACAGTGGGCGTCAGCTTATATTTTATATTTCCTGAATTATATATTGTGTAATAAAGACCACTGCACATGATACTGGCCATAGTTGGGTTCTTCTTAGCAAAGACATAAATAATAAATATTACAAGCAGACAAAAATCATAAAGTTGTCAAGTTTAGGAAGATCATACTGCAAGTGTTTGTGTTTATAACTGAATTGAAGCACCAATGGGAGCTCAGAGCCCTCTTTATGTATTTCTGGCTCCATAGATGTACTTTATGCAAGACTGAGGTTAAATAAAATCTGTCAATTAAAAAAATATATAAGAAATGTGTAAATACAGTGTTTTAGATAAGAGCCAGGTTTGGTAAGAAGCTAATTATTTAGATGATTCAGAGTATTATGAAAGTATAAATTGAAATCAATTTTGTTTTGTTGTTTCTCATGAAATTTTAAAATTGTCCACACAATTGACACATTAAATGGCTCAAGTGACAAATACCCAAGGACTCCATATCACATTAATTCTACAACTTACCAAAACAATATGTGCTCCACAGTGCCCCCATAGACCAATCAGTACACTTGTACTGCTGTAAGCAGCGCTCATGGTGTTACATCATTCCACCAGTTTAAGTATCAGTGTGTGTCATGGACTCTGCTGTGGAAGCATTTGTGAAGACAAAAACAGGTCAATTCCAAGCATGATCTGCAGTGTGTGATAACTGTAATCTTCCTCTTTAAATTGACCATATGATGGAAAAATATATTTTTTTACATTATTTGGAAGGAACTGAAAATAAGCTGTAGATAGATATAAATACAATTACATCACTTAGTATCATCATTTAGTGATCATAATTTACTTTCTTCTTGATGAGGACACTGATAACCATTTAAACTCTTTTTTTAAACTATTTGTTGGCAATATTATCCTAGCATCTCCTGCTGTAAAATAAAGAAGCACATGTTAGATTGATCCAAAATATTATTATTTAAATTAAAAACCTTTGGAATATAATCAAGAGGAAGATGGATGATCACAAGCCTTTAAATCAAGCTGAACTGCTGAATTTTTGCACCAGGAGTAAAGGCATAAAGTTATCCAAAAGCAGTGTGTAAGACTGGTGAAGGAAAACATGCCAAGATGCATGAAAACTGTGATTAAAAACCAGGGTTATTTCAACAAATATTGATTTCTGGACTCTCAAAACTTGAATATGAATATGTACGTTTTCTTTCTTTGCATTATTTGAGGTCTGAAAGCTCTGCATCTTTTTTTGTTATTTCAGCCATTTCTCATTTTCTGCACATACATGTGCAACTATAAATGACAATATTTTTATTTGGAAGTTGGGAAAAAATGCAGTTCATAGTTTATAGAATAAAACAACAACGTTCATTTTACTCAAACATAAACCTATAAATAGCAAAATCTGAGGAGAAACTGATTTAGAGATTAGTGGTTTAGTGGTTTAATTTTTTTTTTAGAGCTGTATCTGACTGACAGTAAGAAATCATGTCCATTTGATATTTTTCCAACTCCATGTAGTCCATATACAGCCCATCTAGAGCAGGTTAGCCCTCCAATCAAACTGTTATGTGTTGTTTTTTTTGTGTGCAGACACTCTGTCACCGTAAAGGCTGAGTCACTGGACAGCGTAAAGGTTTTTTTCTGTAACAGCGAGACCATGTCTGGGTCCATTGTCACCTCATGACACCAATTTGACACGATGGCCCCTTACGCTGACGCCTTTTCCGTCATATAGTGCACACACAGCAGATACCGGCCATCAGACCCGGCTCAGACAGGGCTTTGAGTTACCACACACATACTGTATATATATATATACACACACACACACACTCAGACACATACTGCAGACAAGAACAGGGATCACCAGACAGTTAACGACACATAGCCACAATGTAATGAACATAAACACACACGCTCGCAACTAGAGGCTGTCTACAAACACGTAACCATTAAGACAAACCACTGGGAGGCCGCTGGGAATTCGCTAAGCAGTGGAACGACGGAGTCTCTTTCTGACGTTCAGTGGGAACAGAGGAGCCAGCAGCAGATCACTGCTCAGAGCAGAAGAATCTCAGCAATTATTAAGTAGGTGGCATCGCGGGCGCTACTCCGGCTGTTCAACAGCTCCCTGAGCTCTTTAGGAGGCTCCAGACGTATTTTCAACCGGCCCTCTGGAGCATCACGTCTCACAGACGTTCCCTCTCCCTCATTCTCTCTTTTTCTCCTTCTCTATCTCTCTACATATCTCTCACACCCCTCCCTCCCAAACCCTCCCCAGCCTTGTTCCCGATCAGTGGCGTCCGCTCCGATGGCCGCGGATCGCGGGGATCCTGATTGGTGACTTAGCGTGGCCCGTGTTTGCCACTTTTCCTCTGGTCTTTTCTCATCTTGTTACCCACTCTTCAGGCTTTGTGGTTAAATTATGTATTAAGGTCAATGTCAAAACATGGAAGATATGTAATCTACAGGGAGTTTCCTTTTATTCATTATTACAGTGAAGGCTGAGCACAACTGTCAGGGAGTTGAGGATGCGCACAGCATGGAAGCTTGCTTCTCAGCGGGGCTCCTCAAAGCCCCCTCTCTCCCTCCTCCCTCTCTCTCAGGACGGACCCCTTGATAGATTTACCCGGCTAACCCGTCTCACTTAAACAAAAAAAAAAAGTTCTCTTCTTCTCTGCTCCAATCTGAAAGCTGTCAAGTGCACCTATATGGCGGTGTCATAAATCCAAAGCACAATTTGGGCACCCCGAGACACAGGGGGGATGTCATCCGTTCACATGCAGTTTGGGAGCCCATAAGGGAGGGAGTCATGTCACAATCCGGTGCATGCCTGGGCTGGAGGGTCTCACTTCAGCTGTGTGTTTTCCACATTCCATAGTGTTGTCCTTGGACCTGGCTCTAATTAGTAAGGTGACAACAGCACACTGCTAAAAATGCAGGTTTTTAAGTGGCACTTGTTGTGGAGTAGGGGTGCAGGATAGGGACGAAAAATGCAATGTGCTATACGACTGTTGGGATGTGCCCATAATGATGTGAAACAAGATAAAAACAAAAATTTATAAATTAGTTTAAGCTCCTCTAAGTTTTTTTATTGGCATTTGGCTTGGCTGCACTTCTTTTTCCCAGGCTACAGTATACTGAAACAGTATGAGGTGTAGAAGGTGTTAACTATAGACCTCTACCTCGCTCTGCCTCCAGCTTTGTTATGTCATATTGGAAGGGTTTTAAAAAAAAAAACGAACATAAACCAAATAATTAGTATATTAAAGTATAGAAAAAAATAATTGTATTACTTTCAGTTAATAAGTAAAAAGAAAATAAAAACTTCACATGAAATGTTTCTCAACCCTGGTCCTGTAGGCCCCCTGCCCTGTACATCAGATCATTAAACGGTCCTTTTAGATTATCAGTGGATGTGTTAAAGCAGGGAACCTACAAAACTGTGCAGGGTAGGGTAGCTCAAGAGCTAAGACTATGCAAGTGTTTCTAGTAGGGATGTTTGAAGGACTGCTGGGTATTTCAAACTTAAAACATTTAAATGTAGAATGTAAGAAGTGTCATTTAGGGCGTAAATAATGTAAGTTAGACCTCAGCAAATTGTTTTTACATGCTCACTTGATTAGAAACAAACATAGTAAGAGTAGTGATCCTGTTCAGGCTGTAATATAGTCCTTCTATTAACATTAATTACTTTACAAAGTAGTTGTATATTAGCATTTGTCCCCTGTTACTACTATAACTTTAATCTGTTACTACCTAACTATGTTAACAACTTTTTGATATATGGTTCAGATATAGGGTTCATATCACCACTGTGAACTGTGAAATGAAAACTGTTGAAATTAATGGGAAATTATTCATTTTTGTATTTTTATTTGGGGAATAGATTTTTTTATTTTAATTTTGAAATTTTCATTACACAAAAAGCTGATTTTGTTTCTCTTTTTCTTTTGAAAATCAGTTGAAACAGCCCTAAAAAAAACTCCACCTTCCCTTTTTTTTTGTTCTCTCAAGACCACACATAACTATTACTGTCAGCCATTGTAATTTTTTACTTGTTATGCAGTTCATCAGCTTACTCAATTAAGAATTAATAGACTGTTAAGAGTTCATATAATTTAATAATTAATACAATACATGGCATTAAGAATGAATAGGGTTATTTATTAATTTTGCCAGATAAAAAGAGTTATTCTATTTTTATTATAACTACTTATTTATCATTACTACACAACATCGCACACTTCTACTGTATATGGAGACTTGGACAGCAAAAGCAAGTCGCTCCTCAAAGCAAGATGGCACAAACCCCCCAAAGAGGCTCGAGAGGGCCCACTTTGCTTGGCTTTCTTGGCTGGGAGGCCTTGATAAATCGAAGCCAGCTCTCTTTGGGGCGAGCATAATTATTTTCTGATTAGATTAATTCAGTTATACTTTGGTCGTTTCCAGAGCCACTGGCATGCCTGGGAGAAGCTCGCTCAGTCATGCTAACAATTACACAATTAGCTGAGCAGCATAAACCAGGCTGGGAGATTCAGCTCTTGTTAACAATCCACCCTCCCACACACATGCACACGCATACACACACACCCTCACAAACACACACACACACACACACACACATGCACACACACACACACACACAGTATAATAATTATCATTTGTAGGATTTTCTGGTTCTGTGCTGGTGATGGGGGTTGGAATAATCTGAGTTCACCGTCATATTTAACCCTCCCACTCCTTCCTCATTATTTCTGCTCCATTCTGAAAGCCTTAAACATCACACAAACCTCAACAATAAACAATGGAGCAACAATCACTTCTGTTACACCGTGCGCCGTGTTTCAGTTCAGAAAACACCTTTTAAATCTCTTTGTAGCTCATTTGTACCACATCTGTCTACAGGAACCCGCTGTCCAGCTGCAAAACTGCAGATCTGGTCAAGTGCAAAAAAAGGACGAGTTCCAGGAGTTGGTTTAATCTACATGATGGATCTCATTACCCCTGTAGTAGTGAATACAGCTAGCTGCTAATTGATATGAACAGTGATTGCTGTTTTGTATCAAACCTAGTTTCCATTTACCCTGAAGGCGCTTGGTGTAGTTGCATTTTCAATAACGCAGTTTCTCTAACAATTTAAGCTCATCCTAAATGAAAGCTGAAGACTACACTACCAAAAGCCATGCGTGTATTTATTGATTTTTCATCTTTTTAAGCTTAAAGACAAAAGAAAGTCCAGATCAAATGTGCCTATGCTTTTTTACCCTTTTAAAAATAAATAATGCCATAGAAGAAGTTTTGTTTCTATAAAGAAGCTAGTTTCTAACAGATATTTTTCAGTGTAAAGGGCTTTTTAAAAAAATAAATACACTTCAAACATCAAACCGAGATTATTTAGACTACAGCTGCAACGAAGGTTATTTAGACTAAGGCTGAAACTTCACAATAAGAGTCACAATTAAGAGTACTTAACCCAATAATTGACACTAGTTAAGACATTATTAAACATTATTAAATTTAAATGTTAAGGAATGTTATGTATAATAATGAATTAAGACATTAGTTCAAACTGTAGTGATTAATAATGTCTTAATTAGTGCCAATTAATAATTATTTGAGACATTCTGTCATGTGTACTGGTAATTATAAAATACAATAATATAATTTTTTGTAAAGTGTTACCTAATTAGTAATTGCCCAGTTACCAATAACTATGTTGTAGCCCTCAGCTTTTAAGAAGCTGTTTTTAAGCTGTTTATGAGAACACTGAATACAATGAAGATATATTTAAATATAATACATTTAAATATTAAATAACTTTTCTGATAATATAAAACACGAATAAATCTTGAATGGCATTTTCTATGGCAAGAATGTTAAAAATAACAGCAATAAAACAACAAACTAAATTTATGTTCCGAAAATGTCTCTCACATTATGATTTATTTAACATTATTTTAAATTGCTTTACTTGAAGATTTCTTCTTTTCACACTCTGTTTATATGTCTATATGAGACTCCCACTCATCACACTAATATAACTAATAATGCTCTTCACTTCCTCAACACAATTATGTCACTGCAGATGTGTGGTCGTTTGTGTGACAGACAGCTGCTCAGCCTGTATGTTTTTACTGCAGCTCTACATCAAGTTTAAAGAAGCTGTAAAAAGTGTAACTGTGACGATAAAACTGCAATGTGATTTTTTGTGATTAAACTTAGATATCTCAATAAGCGTGATTTAAAATGAGGTAGGCACAATGTAAATTATTAGCAAATAATATATAAGACTTTATCTTAAGGTCAGGCTCACTGATTGATTTGGCGTAGTACAGTGACAGGGACGGCAAATACCTGGTGGATTTGCAACCCACTGACATTTATATTTATATAGAGTCTAAGTCAAATGTTTCTGTCTTAGTGAATAAGTTTTAAAACAGCTACAAACTATGTATTATACAAAAATGTAATATAAGCATATCAAATATCAAAATAAAAATTGTTTTGCTGCCTTTGTTTAGATTTTACATGGCTGATTAAATTTTCATGTGAGCTGCAAAATGTTTTGTGGTGGGTTAAGTGGGCTGCAAATTGCAAAAGGTAGAAAGGTCCTGAACTGTGGAAATACAGTAATAAATTAATATGTTTACTACTCATCCAACGTCTCACAGATGAAGTGTCTACTTTATCGGCTGAGATCTTCAATAAAAATGCACTGTTTCTGAGACGCCAAGACACAACAAAAACCCTCCAACCACTTCTGGTCTACTGCCAACAGAGGAGCTCCAGTGCATGCTGAACAACGCGCTGTGTTTTGCTAAGAGGTTTGATAGAAACAGAGCATTACGAGCAACAGAGACGCAAGCTGAGCTTCTGTACGACCCTCAGCGGCGCCCGCTGAACTCTGCCGTCCAGCTCAAGGCTGCGCTTGCCCTCCTGGGCCAGGCGAATGCATTTTTCAGAGGCTGTTATTAAAAATATATAAATCTTTGTGCCTACGCACGACCATAGGAAAGGTGACTTGTCTGGACGTGTAATTTGTACACTGAAAACAGGTGAAAGAAGGGACATGTCGAGAATGTGTGTGGAGAGAGTTAAAAAGGAAAAAAAAAGAAAAGGAAAAAAAAAGCATGAGCTTGAGCTTCTTCATCTTTATCTGGCCATGAGCATAATGAACGCAGCCCGTAGAACTCACAGGCTCCGCTACAGATCACGCTCAATGCTATGCCCAGCAACGCTCGGCTGCAGAAACCCAGAGAGACAGGGCAGAGAAGTTGGTGAGATGGATAGAGGATGTTCTCTATCTTCCCTCTTCTTCCCCTCCTTCTAAGGGTAGGGCTTCGTGGCAGCTTGCTGGTCTTAACCCTCGCACGAAGACGGCGTGAAAATAACTAGTGACTAGTAGGCCTAATTAAGGCCTCCTCCCTGACCCACGCATCGCCGGCCTCGTCAGAAATCCAGCGCCACGGCTGATTCAACATGAGCTCCACACCGGCCAGGACCTGCAACTAATGAATACTAATGAATAATAATTACAGCCTCTTTGGCACCCAGACGCACTGCAGGGACAAATGCTAATATGCTTTAAATGTACACCGCCAGGACTGACTAGCGGGCTCAACACGTAGCAGATTAGCCGTGGGGGCAAAAATGCAAACTCAAGGTGAAGGGGAGAGAGAGAGAATGAGCGAGAGAGAGAGAGAGAGAGAGAGAGAGAGAGAGAGAGAGAATGAGCAAGAAAAAAAAAAAAACAGCCGACTTTGCCTGTTCTTTAATTGCACATTTTCTCTCCAACCAAATTGCGAGCACATTGGTTTGTTTTTCAATTGTGTTCAAAGCAGGTAGGCCAGTAAAGTGGTGAATGTAGGCCGCACGAGAGCACGCTCTCCCGTGGCGGCCTGTGACACCGCTTAATTGGCAGCATTAGGGCTCATCGCTGACGACTGTGTTGTTTGTGAGAGCACTTTCTCCAAAAGCTTTTGTACTCGTTCTTGCAGGGAAATTAAACTTCTTGCCATTATTTTCCTCTCTCTTTCTCTCTCTCTGTCTTTCTTTCAGTCTCTTTCTATCTCTCTCTCTCTTTCTTTCTTACTCTCTCTCTCCCCGCTGTTTATTCTTTTGATCTGTGTGTACATTATCCGCCGCTCTTTGAATTTAAATTTCACTGTCATGTTGCTCTTTTCATCAGGCTGACGGTTGCAGCTCTAATAATATTCAACTTTTAAGCCATGGCAGCATGTTAATTAGATTCTCTCTCTCTCTCTCTTTCTCTCTCTCTCTCTGTCTTTCTCTTTCTATCTCTCTTTTTTAATTAATTTGTCCCTGCAGGTTTCCACATCAAGTCATTTTTTTAACACTGGATCGTGCATTTTGGGCCAATAAATTACTGTAAAAGCTCAAAATAAAATCACTTCAAAACAACAACAGCAATAATAATAATAATAATAATAATAATAATAATAGTGATATTTAAAAAACGGAGGTATAAAGCAAAAGCAGCAGCGGTGGCGGCACTCATTTGAACTGTGTTTACATAAACAGCTTATTGTTGCTTAATCTACTGCATATATTAATCTGTGTTGTAGTGCTACTTCACAGGAGCTGCGCCAAATCAGAGCTGATGTTTCAATCTCTGCAGAGAAATCCACAGAGGCGGAGAGCAGCGAGGCTGAGGAGCGCTTGCTTGCTTTCAGTGGATTCTGGCTGGGGAGGGTGTGTGTGTGTGTGTGAGGGGGAGACATGGGATGGGGGGGGGGGGTGATGGAGCTGGCGGTGGAGGGATAGCCGTTGTGTTTTGTGCTCGGTTAACCATGTGAGATAAGTGCTTGCATTGTGGGGTATTAGTGGTAATGTGTGTTGCACTGCCTTCCTAAATGCTTGTGTTGTCCAGCAGTCCCCACTGTCCCATCTATCATCTTCAGCAGGGGATCCACGCGTCCCGGGCTGGAGGAGCCAGCCAAGAGGCCTGGGATAATGAAAGGTCACCCAGGGGGTGGAGTGTTGAAATTGCTTTACTTCTCAGCGAAACACATTTGGGCCCAAACGGCGCCTTCGCCAGAACAGCGCTCTCTGCTCTCTGGTCTGGGCTGCGAAAATGGTCTGATGCTGGATGGAGAAATAGAGTGTTTTGAGCAGCTGAATGGTAAACACACTGAAGCCCATTAATACACATTCATTTCAGCTCAGATTCTCATTATGCAGTGATTTTTTGGGTGATTTTTAAAAATGTAGAGGGTTTGTAATGAAATTTGAGATCTTTTCGAGACTTTTTCCCCCTATTTTATTTTTTGTTAAATGGTGTCATAGATTACTTGCATACACATGGACTATTGTTTAAATAAAATATTTAAAAACCTTGTTCTTGTTTAAAAGAGCGATAATCACTTAATAATCACTACTTTTTTTTTTTTTTTTTTTTTTTTTTTACAGATGTGTAATGCATTTATTATCCTTGTAAAAAAAAAAATATATAAAAATTTCCAGTTTGTTGAACCACTGCATTTGTTTCCTTTACTCATTAAATTAAATGCAACATAGCACTATTACTACTAACACGTGTTTCATACAGACTGTTTTGATATTCCGTATTTGAAAAAAAAGCTCCTCACACCTAGTAAAAAGCCCAGTCTGAAATGAAAAGCGTCTCTGTCGATGTCTGAAGGAAGAAGCAAAATAAGAATGGCGTGTCTCAGCACACCAAAAAAGAAATTGATATTCATGGGCTTGGAAAAAATATATATTTGGTATTTATTATACTTTAAAATGAAGTGATTCGCATCTTGCTGAGAGGTAATTAATACGGGGAAATCTTGAATTAAAGATGTAAATCTTGACACTTTGGCAGGGGGGCCGGTAAGGGACAGTAGTCTCCAAGGCCTGAATTATTCTTAGCGTAGACCAATTAACACCATGTATCTTCTTTTATGTTAACTTCAATTAGGGGCCTTTACAGTTTTTAAGTTCTTTTCTTCTTTATAGTTGGAGAGTGTCAGAAACACAGATCAAAGCTGAGCGCCGCCGTCCGCGCACCATAGGTAACGCTGCTTTGCATAAGAATCTGCATATTGCTAAGAAGGTTTTCCTTCCATTTTGCATGAATTAAAAAGCAGGAGGGTCTGCTGGAGCTGAGGAAGAAGAAAAAGCCATGGAGCTGCTTATTACACCACTCTCAAATCTCTCCCATCCAGCACACAGACACTCCAAACCCTCCACTGCTCAAACCCCTGTAGACCAGCACCAGGTGTAGCCAGCACTTTCACTTTTTGTCACTGGCAGATTTTTTTTTTCTTTTTTTTTCTTTTTTTTTACCAAATGTGTTGTCTCTGGTACTGTTTCTGGGTATGAGGACGAGCGAAATAAAATGGACTGAGTGGGTTTCTTAAAATAAAATAATTGAGTTCCTGTATGGTTGTTGCGCACTATTCAAGATTTTAGTGATAATAATGATGAAACAGCGTCAGCTTCACCACCTTATAATATAGATTGCATTTTGGAGATGTCTTAAAAGTGGGTTTAATAGTGATTCTGTTGTACGCTGGAAAATTTATGGGGTTTTTTTTCACAAGATTTGGGCTAAATCTATACCACAATTTCTTATTTTTTATATAAATAAAATAAATAATTATACTGACAATATACTGTAATTCTGTAACTGAATTAATGTAATGTGTCCTGTTATAAATATCAGTCAGTGACATAATATATACTAAAACACTAAAAAAATCCAAATTTCAACATTATTGAAATATTTTTAATCATGATATTCATTGACAGAGAATTTATGTCTAGAATTATCTGCCATTTACCATGTTTTTTTTAAAAATATATATATATAATCTTTGAACTATCATCACACTTACAGAACTTACAGGAAAATAAACCTTTTATTGCCTTTTCCTGTTAAGTCATCTTCCTGTACATCCCACAACCTTTTAATAGACCTTCAGGGTATGCCTTTACCGATCCTTTAGGGTGTATTTTTTCATTATCTGTGTATCTTCCCATCTTCTTCTATGCTTTTCTATGCTTCTACCGACTGATCCTCACTGCTGGAGCCAAACAAGACCTCCAGTTGCTATTCAAGTAGGTCAAGACCAGGGCATTACAGCACTACAGCTGATTGTCTGATTTTGTGGGTTGTTGTCCTCTTATTATTGAGTGACGGGTGCAATAACTTACATTTCCATTTCATTTTCGGTAAATGGTATTCTAAAAAAAAAAAAAAGCAGTTGCAGTGTTTCATTTTAGTCTAAACAACTTACAGTTCTATATAACACCCTCTCATCACAGCATGTGGGTATAGCCGGGACGCGTGCAGTTATGAACTGGTGCGCTGCGTGAAGCTGGCTGTGTGAAGAGACGGAGTTTGACGGGCTGCTGTAATGACATGGTTTGGTCAGTGCACATCATAATCATAATAGACTGAGGATGAGACGAAGGCTGAGGGGAGAGCAGGAGGTCTGTGGTGCTGCACTGAAGGCCCTGGGTGATCTCAGGGCAAGCCAACAACTCACAAACAACCTGTTTTTCAGCACCCTTAATCACTGGCCTTTAATTGCATTAAACAGCGGCGTATCAATAAATCAATGGGCAAATGAACTGGGTGAGTATGAGCAATGGGCGTTTAGTGTTGCTGCATATTATTTTATTGACGTTCCACTAACTGCCGCCCTTGAGATATTGAATGCTGTTTAAGCGGAGCGCTGACATCATAATAAAAGGCAGCAGTGAGGAGCCTGACCGCGTGGTCAGTGAGCTAGCTCCTGCATGATGGACGGAACTTACACACACACACACACACACACACATTTTCAGATGTGTAGATAAATAACAGAGCAGGGGAGCTGGCTTTGTGTTTCAACATATAAACACAAAGAATGAAGATGTTTAGATGTTTGTTTGTTTTTTTGAGCGCATTATTGAAATTTAACCTGGGTAAAAGTTAATATCATACCTTCATTATGTTGGGGTCATGGGCCTTAATTGCAGTTGGCTTCTAGAATGCAAACACCCCAAAATTAAACCCCTAAATTGAGATATTTCAAAATTGTGAAATTGTGAAAACAGCAAAACACCTGAAACACAGAAGCCCGAGCTGAATGTTCCAAAACAGGGATTTATAAGAGAAAGAAGGGCTTCAGCGTTGTGCTTTTGTTCAGTGCAGCAGTGCTGCTGGCTCCAAGGGTACTATGTATTTTCATTTGAGGACCTGCAGACAGGCAGTAACCTTGTCTTGTTGATAACAAGCACGGAGACGCACATTCCCTTATTGTTTCAGATGGATTTGCAGTAACTCGGCTCAGCTGAAACTATGTTGTCAGGCTGTTATGTGACCCGGAGAAATTTTCAGGATTTGTATGATACGCATGGTAATTATCCTTTCACATAAGTTTATTTTTAAGATTATTTTGATGCACTTTCACCCGTCAAAAGGGAGCGTACGTGACTCTTTTGACAATAGCCATTTTAATCCAGCCGTCCAAAGAAAGCTTTATAGGATAGCCGGCTAATTCAAACATCAAAACATTTTGTCAGGTGCAATTTCTTTGTTGGTATGTTTTCATAACCCTGGTGTCTCAAAGCATTATTAGCTAAAAATCTTTTGGTCTGTCTCCCATTGCAAATGCCTGCCAATAATACAGCATGTGTGTGTGTGTGTGTGTTTTCACAAGGTACAAGCATGATGTACTGCCATCTAGAGGTGAAACTGTCCAGTTGCACTCTCTGGATGGATGTCACTGAATTTGCAAATCCTGTACATCCAGTGTTATTACTATTTTTTATTTATTTATTTATTTTGCATTTTAATCTACAATTTTACAATACATTTAACCTAATTTTGGTTAGAAGACAAGAAGGTCTAAACTCTACTGTCTACTAAGACAGAAATGGACAGTAGTCATCAGTGCAAATGTTCTTACAGAGTTATATGGGAACAATCTGAGATCTGAGAGAGTTTATACTGATTCACACAGCTGGCTATTAGCAGATAATTGTCCAGCAGCCAAGCCAAGCTTTAATTAAACGTTTATTTAATTTGCTATATTGCAAAAAAAAAACACAAGCTCACACAACCATTGAAGACATTTGCATTCTCCAATTCTCTAACCATTGAACATGGGTCCTCTGAACAGAAAACCACGATTTTGTTAGTGATAAGAATAATAATGACAAGGATGCAATTTCAGCAAGTCAGAGGAGCACATGCATGTCCGTATGCCTCTTGATCATGAAGGTATGCAGTGTTTTAAATCACTCTGTGTCTATGTGTGTGTGTGTGTGTGTCCTGATGTAGCAGCTCTGGCGAGAGGAGAGTGCTTGTCTCCATGCTGCACAGGTAGTCGTTCCCTGGGCTGCTAATGTAATTGCTTTTCATTGATTCTGTCCGACTAGGTGGCTCGTTTTCATCCTTTTTCCAGGGGTCCCTGCCAAGGCACGGGCCTCCCCTTGATGTGAAAAGTGTGTGTCCTTTTCAGCGCATATAAAGCAGAAGCTTCCTCACATGACGAGATGGCATGGAGACAGAGGAGATTTCCTGGACGCAGCCAAAAAAAACCTCTAAAAAATCACAAAAAACATAAAAAATCAAACAGAACTTTGCCTAAGCCGTATCCGCAGTGTGAAGGGTGAATCTCTGGGACGGGGATGAATCGTAAAGCGATTGTGTGTGCGTGTTTTTTCCTTCCAGTAATTGTTATGTCTGGTCCTGACCACATGGTCAGCCATGTTTGTTGCCATGGGACTATGTTTACACATGAAAACGCTTCACACTTTGAATGGGCCGACATGCAGCCTCATTACTGAGAGCGGCGGATCTTTTGTGCTGCCGAAGCGAGGCAGCGGCTCGCGGCCTGCAAACGCAGGGCATCTCTCTTAGACCATGTGATCTCGGTGCCAGTGGTCCCTCTTGGCAGACGTAAGGCCGGCGTTCTCGCTGTGTGTTTTTTTTTTTTTTTTTCCTCCCCGCGTCCATTTGAATACGCTGGCAAGCTCTTACCTCCAGGAATTAATTTACCTCCATGCCACATGTAGATCCCTGGACGGAACATGGGCCATGACTGGAATCGCTGAGCAGAGGCATGGCGTGCGCAGAACTGTACGCAGAACCACGTCCGGGCGAATTTTCATATGCTGGCCAATTTGAGGCTGGTATTAGATCTGCGGAGACTTTCCCAAATCAGATCAGGCTGTTCCAGTGGTCCAAAGGGACATTCTTTGGCAGAGATAAAGAGAACGTTTCCCTCCATCGGAACATCACAGTTAGCTGCCTTTGATAAGACTTCATTGTCTTGTGATGCTCATTAAAAATATTACATTTCAATGTGTGATTCACTTCAAGGTCCAAATCGAGCTATGCTGAAAATAATAGTATAATTACCCCAAATTAAAGCCTTGCTATTAGTATTTAGTCGCACCACTTATTCTAAAATATCATCGATGACAATTTGTCTCATGCTGCGCTCAAGCCGTTATATGCTTTGGCAGAAAGCGATAATAAAGGGTAATTCCAATCAGCCTTATGCAATTTCTGTAGAACTAAAAGTTTTTGATGTGAAATATCCCAAGATACATCACAATGCAAGTGTAAACAGACTCAAAAGGCATTTAAGTCATGTTACAGCAGTGTTAACACATCCGTCTGTCCAAGACTTGACAACTGCCATTCTAAAAAAAAAAAATTCTTCTTCATATAACCAAAACACTAGTAATAATTAATAGAAAACAAGTGATAAAAACAAAGTTGCATATTCCATCCCACATAGCAATCAGATTTCTGTCGAACTAACTGTACTGGAGATGCATTTGACTACCAGGTGTAAATACATCTGGTACATGCAAAAGCTTTTCAGAATACGAATCTATTCAGAATCTATTAACACAAATAGAATCCAGGTCTAACACAGGGTCTAAGGATCTTACCTCACCCAAAATGATTAATAAGACATAATACCCAATACATAATGACACATTAAACAAGATCTTTTACAATTCATCCTGGATTAGCCATGTCTGTATTTTTGAACCTCATCCTCTGAGAAAATAATTAATTATACTTTTTTTTTTTTTGTTAACTTTTTTTTTTCTTTCAGATGTTGCCCTAAATTGGATAACCGTTTTTTTTCCTTCTACTATGAAGCATATTTAGATTATAGTTTATTTTTGAATGTCAAAGCAAGATTAAAATGATTTTTTTGCCTAGAAGTAAAATAAGAGGCAGCATCTCTCTGACTGTCTGGACACAGATGTTGTGAATGTGCTCACATGACTGAATGACACATGAAATCCTAAACTCACTCGTCTTTTGGTAATTTTCTATAATTATTAGGAGATGTCCTCCAAAAGAAATACACAAAACAAGGCTCAAGCTATTTGCAAAGTAGGGTTTATCTCTAAATGTATGTTTGTATGTTTAAAAGTCAGTCATGGCATAGAGGTACATGCAGGGTGATATAAGGCAAAACAGTGTAAAAAAAATGGCCTCTCTTAAAATCTTAGCATAATTTAAATTAGGCAGTTGTTCTGTATATTGTGCAAAATTTTATAATGAATGGAGTGAATGAAATGCTCCAAAATAAACCTTCAATAAAATCTGTGTACATGTATATGGAATAATTAAAAATGTTAAGAAGTTTTTTTCCCTGTATTTTTGCCATATTTGCAATGTAAACATCCTGGAACTCCTGATTCCTATTACCACACCACTGTAAAAATCTTGTGCCTTTATCTCCAGTGCATCATTTCACATTAAACCACCGTACATGAATTTTATAATGACTGAATAATGCAGAAATGTTGAGGTTTTTGGTGGAAATTTGTATAAATGCCCTTTAAGTATACTTCTATGTTTCCCATATCCAAGCTCCAGTGTTCAGTTTTAAAGTTTTTCAAACTAGGACTAAATTAATAACAGCAACACAATGTCTGGTAGAGAAAAAAAGAAACAGCAAAGTTTATCTTGGTACCGTACCAAAGTTGTGTGGGTGAATTTTTGACAAAGCACATCAATCAACCCTAGAGAGGGACTGTTAACAAACCATTACGGGCTCATTACTGATCACTTCTCAGGAGTGCTGCCGTAATTAGGGCTGTAATACATTGCATCAGCACTCATAAGTTGGCCGCTGCCCTGGTTTTTCAGCTCTGTCTAAACGTCTCGTCTGTCTGGTGATGCGAGAGCAACATAGTGAGCTTAAACGTAGTGACTACAGCTGGGGTGCAGAAAAAAAGAAAAAAATAATACAAATATGTATATATGGTGCGCAATTGTAGCATAATTTAACAAACAGATATAATTTGGCAGGGCTTGTATTTTCTAGAAGTGTGTTTAAGCCCGGCAGTCAAATCAGTGCAATATTACAGAGCACAATAAAGGCATTACACACAGAAGCATCACCCTCTGCCTGCGCACACTTCCCCAGATGGCTGTGATGGGAGTTGTAGGACTGATTCCTCACCCAGTCAAGTCTAATGCCTTCTAATCTTCTCCTGCTTTTTTCTGAATTATTCAAACAGTTCTTGAAGCAACAGCGGCGCCTCGACAGCAAGCAAAGCTCCCTGTGAGAGATAATGTAATGTAAAATGAATGATGAAATTCGGGGAGCTAAAATGAAAGAACTCTGCAATGTGTTTTCAAAGGTGAGGCCCTGGGTGATAACGAATAAACCTCTTTTAGTTGCTTTTAATGGGAGACTGGCGATGGCGTGCTCACATGGCGTGCAAACATGTGCATAAGGCAAAGAAGAGTGGCTTTGTCCAGCCAGACCTTTTTCTTGCTGCCAATTTAAAGGGACGTTGAACTCGAATTTTCTTTCCCATGTTTGAGCCATTATAGCCGAGATCCAAATCTCTAGTCAGCGAACAGATGAAAAGCATTTTTTTCGGGTTACTCGTTTTGTGCAGGCAAACAATTTAGGGGGGCAACTGAGGCATTTTGATGCATGAAATAATTTGCCCTGTGATGTAACGTCCACTCCTTTTAATCTTGAGAGCAAATGCCGGCTTATCTTTCCTTAAAGGCGGCTAATAACATATCATCAAATAAATAGCTTGAACACATTGTTCTTTAGTTATTACTGAAGACATGCTGCCTGACCTCAATAATTCAGTGTGATTAAATAAAACAATACAAGGAATATGCACATAACGATGTTCCTATTTTTCTCTCTCTTGTTGCCAGACAAAATCAATTGCCCCTGTGAGCTAAACATGGAAATCTATTATTACAGGAGTAGTGTTGCTACAGCACTGTAGGTTGTAACACAGTTAGTTAACTGAGAGGTGTTAGTGAGTGAACAGGGACCTCACATTATTACAGCTGATCCGCTTGGCTCTGCAGAATAGCCTCTCAAGCCAAACACTCTCCCCTTTCTTGCTCTTTTAGCCAGCTCAAAGAACAAGCTCCAGCATATCCTGATTGAAAAAGGCACAAAGGTGTAAAATTATTTTTTTTTGAAACTTGAAAACTGTGAAAGAGTACACTGTACATGCTGTGTGTACCTATGTATGTATGTATGTTTCACTGCAACCCTACCCTAGTAAAGTATGACCCCTGCAGGTCAATACAGCCTAAGCTCTTCTGCTCATGGAAAGACTGCATGGAAAGACTGTTCTTGGCACTGTTGTCATTTCACAAAGCACGCCTCACAGTAAAATGGCACCTAATCATTCTTGCCGTTTGAAACTGCTACATTTGGGTAATGCAGTTTTAATGCCGGCCCAGCGCTGTAAGTTTAACATTGATATATCATGAGAAAAATCTCAAAGGATCTGGGAAGGCAGAAGGCATTGTTCCCTCCTCCTAACCGTAATCTCAGATGGAGAGTGCAAACATCTGAGAGCAATTGAAGTGTCTTATAAAAGAGTCTCTCCCCACTGCGGCTGGGTTTAGCTGTGCGGATTGTGAATCTAAATGTTTTCTGAACTGGGTTTGATTTCTTCTTTGTACTTTTATTAACAATCAGAGGGTGTGGGTGGTTTACAGTGTATAACAGATCCAACAAATTGTGGAACGCACTGCAGAATACATGAAAATATTTCACCATTGTTAAAGCGTTTCAGCAAAACTACTGTTGTCACAGCGATCATTTAATAATGAAAAATAACCCTGCAAGAACTGCTGCCTTTATGTTATGGAATTAACACATATATATATAAGTGTACTGGAGCTACTGTGATGAATACAAAAACAAATATTCATTAAGAATATCATATAAAGTTTAGAAGAATAGCTAATATAATACTAATTATACTAATATAATAAAATATAATATAATATAATATAACATGACATAATATAGTATAATATAATATAATGAAAAAAAATCTTAATAAATTGTAGATTCCTAAACTATAAAAAATGTGATAGTTTCATGCGGTTGCTGATGTCGGGTGGTGCCCTTGAGGGTAAAGGTGAGGCTGGACAATAATTAAATATCATATACATCACAAATCTTTCATTAACAGTGATATGTTTTTAAAAGTATTTCCAATATTTTGCATTTATCTGTTGTGGCTGTTTTTTCCAGTTTTTCTGTGTCTTTTACATTTTCATATTGATTTCTGCTCTATACAGTATTGACCAAAATTAAGAAATATTTTATGATTGAGACACATGTTTATTATCTTTAGTCAGGCAACATGTTCCTTTTTTTATGTTGTTTTGTATTGTTGCCTACCCGCTCTCTTGACTCAAGATCTTGTTACACATTTGGTCCATATTCTATATATATTGCAAAACACAAATCTGAAAGTATATTTTATTATGAAAGAAAAAAAAGAATAATGCAGTATGACTGTTAAATAAAAAATCAACTAGTGTGTCAGTTGCATTTGCTTGATTGCATTATTTTATCAACATATGAGTTACTGTAGAGATGGCCTTGGTTTCTTCTATTATTTGATTAAAATTACCTAAATTTGTGCTAAATGGGTTGAATTATCCAAAAAATGCAATGCTATTTTCAAGAAGATTTTCGGGATTTACCGTTTGAGAGTGAATAGAAGATTAAAGAAGATGGTGATAGATGTGATTAAACCGTCATTTAAAGTGTAGCTCCAACCTGAGATTGAAATGTCGATAAAAATACATTGGGGGTTAGTTAAGATTGCTGTTTACTTGTTAAACACAATGGAAATGCATATTAATGATGAAAATTAATATTAAATAAAGCACAATATTTCCACCTGGAATAGTTTTCTCAGCGAGTTTCTGGAGGTGCTGAACAATAGTTGCTGATTTTAATATTAATTAAAATTAATATTAATTTATAATGTAGAAAATACATTAAACAAACAAACTTGTCGCTGGTTCTGTATAAGTTGGTTATATTAATTTTGCATTTACCTACGGAGCCCCTAAGATGACACCATGTTAAAAAAAATAGTATTGCATGACCACGACTTATTAAGGCGTGCAAGCCACAGCACAATTTACACAGCTGCTAAAAAGCCTAATTATAGTGTTTTATATATAGTGTTCTTAGTATAGTTATTATTATTTAGACCAGCTTCAACACTATATACAACACAAAGCTGTATTTAGTCATAATATTCAGCAAACCGACGAACATATAAGCTAATTTCACCTTTAACTGCAGCTTCAGGTGTAGTTTATAGCTGCAGTGAGAAGAGAAAGCCCCCTGAGATAAACTCCGCTCTGATTCAGCAGCAGTGAGGAGTTCAGATCTGCAGTCTCGCGAGACTCGGTTTCCCGGTTACCTGTGGAGACGAGAGTTTGATTCAAAGTAAACCCGGCCGGAGAAATGAGAGAGAGACGGGTTGTGCGGAGAACTTGTTGTGCAGGTGGGTAAATATTTACATTTACAGCTTCAGTTGTATATATTTACACTCATTACAGGATTAAGAGGAGCGTTATGGCTTTCATAACTATCTAGCTAACTAAACCACAAGCGGCAAGCGGTGTTTGGCTAACTAGCTGGTTAGCTTAGCTCGTATCTGCTAGGGGATACTGATAAACTTTCCGTTAGTTCAGGGCCCTGGATAGCGCTAACGATATTTCCTGAATATTATACTGTTATTAAACTAGTTATCTAGCTATCCAGTCAGTTATTATACTCTCAGAACTTCTGTTTATAATGCGTATTGTCCTATACTCTGTGCGAACAACCAGGCTAAAGTTTGTAAACAAAGTAAACCTAGCTATTTAGCTAAGTAACGTTAGCTATCTACAGCGGTGAGTTAGCTTCTGAAGCTAACTGTTATCTAGTTAACCTAGCTATGTGTCAGTTGAAATCAGTGTAATTTGGCTTGGTTAGCTAACAGTGGGCAAATTACTGAAATAACAGTTTTTGGGGTTTCTTTTGCAAACATGGCTCAAAATAACCAACATTTGGGGTTAAACACAACCTAGGTAGATGCTTAAATGTGTGTCCATATAAAACAATATAGGTTATCTAACGTTAGGCTTTTTACCTAAATATAAATTATGCTGTGGCTTGTAGCCACATAGTAGTTAGCTTCCTAGCTAACCTAGCTATGTGGTTTACATGCAAGTTACAGCTCTGGGAAAAAATAAGAGACCACCTTAAAATGATGAGTTTCTTTGATTATAATGGCTTATTTCAGCCGTTTCTCATTTCCTGCTAATAACTGCTCTAAATGACTATTATTCAGCACAATGCATAATTGTTTTTTTTTACAAGATCCTAATGCATCGCTGTATTAAGGCGTGGGAAGGAGATAATGGACTCATAAGTCGTCCAAACAAATTGTATTCAAATGATTCTGAAAGCATTATCTTGACAATTTGATTGTGTTTATTTATCTTTTTACAAGAAGTCACTGCATATTGATTATAATGTTGTCTTTCTGGTTTTCCTCTTTTTCTACATTCAGGGCGTTTTACGTAACTGTATTGTGGAGGAAAAATAAAAACATCCAAAATGCCTTCTCCTCAAGTTTTGCAACCAGTCCTGAAGATGAAGGTGGATGAGCTCTTCCTCAACTGGTTGAGTGAGCCCAGCACTCAGGTGATACTTTCAGACTACCTCAGAAAGATCAAGGATGGAGATACGTTGGATTTTGGACAAGAGGACTGCAATGGAAGGGACTCCCTCGTTTTTACAGAAAACAACAACATTTCTTCAAAGAGTAATATGTCAGAGAGGACTTCTGCATCGCTCAGTGCTCCTTGCAGCCCTCCGTCAGCCACGCTCCCGTCTGGGGGTGGCAGCAATAGCAGAGGAGGACCAAACAGCAGGGCTCTACGACGCTCTGTCAGTGTTAAAAAGGTAGGACTGAAACTTTTGACCTTGTTACATGGAAGTGGCCATGATGCAGAACCACAACTCCGATATCGACTGGTGCTAAACCTTCTAAATTTATTACTATTTGTAGACACACATCGATAGATATTCTTGGGTTAGTGTTACAGTGAAAAGTGGAGCATTTATTACTGCAAATTTTGGCAAAATAGTAAAACGCAGACAAGGAACCTATGAAGCTTTGAAGCCCTAAGCCTTCAGATTTTTCAGAATCCAAAATTAAGTTAATTTGACGCTGAAACATCATTTAAAAATTGCAATGGCATGTCTTTGTTAATGTTTACACTTTTATATAATAATAATAATAATGATAATAACAACAACAATAATGAGTTATATATAATAATGAGTAATAAATAGTTAAAGTAATGGATTGGTTTTTAGTGGCAAAATCTGACAAGTCTTGAGTTGACTTTTTTGACTGTATATCTGTACTGAACAGAGGAGGACACATATGCTCTGAGTGATTTTTTTTCTCACTCTGAGGAAGTTATATTATTATATATTGTCACCACTGGTTTTCTCACTGGGGCTCAAAACCAGATGTGTGTAAAGCTGCTTTTTGACAGTGTATGCACAGCAGGTGTTAATTTGCTAATCTTTGGTAAATATTTTACATTAGTTTAGGGGTTGTTGACAGCTTTGAGTTCCTCTGTTTTACCACAAGAGGCTGCTGAAGACTGGTTCCCTGTAGCTTTGTGTATTTAGTATCTCTGGTAGGGCTGGCTTTGTGCATAGGCTTTTGTATTGTGTAAAGAAATACTTTCCACATGTTCCTTTGGAGTAAGACTGGACCATGGAATGAGAGGTGGAAGCATTTTAAGTCCACCAATCCCAGGAATACTAATGGCTCTCCCACTGTGTACTGATCAGTGATCAGGGTGGACATATCTGTCTACAAGGCTCAGGCCTTTTTTGTTCAGTAGAGCATCACACTTACATACATTCTGTGCCTTATATAGGTAAGGTTATCCAGGAAAGAAGTCAATCATTGAAGAATTTGTATATTTCCCATGCCATACGTTAGGCTATAATAGAATACTATATAGTGGAAAATCTTTTGAGAGGGATCCATATTTGGATGGACTTTCCTGGTTGTGAATGCCTGCAATGTGGGGTCAGAGAGTTGGATAGACAGCTGCGGCTATCAGTAGCTTAGTGACATGCGTAAGTGAGCATGACTGCAACTGCGCAGTTAATTTAAGTTTACCGTACATTTCAGTGTAATTTTTTTACAATATTTCAAAACATTAATATTTCAATCATTTAAATTAAAAAAATAAATTTATAAAAAATAATACCGCTTCACAGTAAATACCAAAACATATACAAAATAAATTGCTTTTCACTGATATTTAAAAAAAGGACCCTGATTTTTTCATATGGTACAATATGGGACACACTTGGTTTGCACTGAAAAAAAATTATATAATAAAATATATAATATAATATATATGCCGATGTCAATACATGTATAACTTACTAGGGACTAGACATATAGTATAACTTATAAAGCTAAATTTTATTATTTCTAAGTAGCATGGTCAGTGTTGCCAAATTGAAGTAGCTAGCAATCGTCGCTTGATCCTTTTTCGCCATGCAATAAATACATCAGCAAATATTAGTTTGAAATATTGTCCAAATCCAGTACCGATATCATTACAATATCATCATGCATCCCTAATGTAACCTAATAATTGTTTTTGAAAATTAAGGAAGTATTGCAAAAAAAATATTTCAATACTTATATCTACATATTTACATACTATATATATCTATATTTTCTTACACCACTACAAGCTACATAAATGTGTATCTATAACAGTTAAATGTATTAGGCTTTATACATTGGTATTCATTTGTCTGCTGGGCTATTGATAATATCTGTAGTGTTCATATTCATATATTGTAAAATTGTAGTTTAGTAATTGCTAGGCTATGTGAAACCTGTGTTTTTTGTTTTAGTTGAAAAAAATAAACAAATAAATTTCAGTGCATCAAGGAGCATAGGCTCTTGTGAACTGCTTAGTTGTTGATTCTCTTATATGAAGAAGCTGAAGCAGAACCTGAGCAATGGTAGAAGTCTTGAGCAGGTCCCCATAAATGTGCTAACCCAGTGTGGGAAGAAAGCTGCTTGTGAGCTAATGCCTTATTCATAATGTGTATAAAGGTGTATCATTGACATACCTCATCACAGGACCTGTCATTGTCTGTAAGTGTTGTGTAAACTTGTCTTATAAGGGTGTAACCAATTAAAATGGTTTGTTGGCATTGTTTTTATAAGTTGTTGCACACCTTCCAAAGTCAATTCCTCTCAAGTAGCACTGCCTAGCAACTCTTATGCTCAGTCTTATTTTGTAGTGGACCATGACCTGTTAAAATGTGCTGTCTTGAACGGAAAGATCCTTGACATGACAGGACCACGCCGGCCTTTGTACCCACATGGGCATTGCAGTGTAATTTTAGGCAGTGTCGGGTCAGGCCGGTGTCACTTGCTATGCCGGCAACTGGTGCTGCACAAAGGTGTGGACCTAGAACATCCAGACAAGGAAGAGCAGAGTCAGTACATGACCACTGCCTTTAACTGGAATCTTCTTAGATAATCTTAGTACTATTTTTATATTCCTTTGACCATCACTATAATAAAAATAACAGATCAAACTTTGTTCAAATGTTGAAGAAGGATTGGCGTAATGAGAATGAAAGGCAGCATGGCGTAGTGTGGCTGTGCCATTGTCTGGGGAAAGTTTTAGATAATAGATGATTTTTATAGAACACATCTGCTTGCAATGAGTCTATGTAAAGAGCTTGGGCGTTTCTGTCCACTCTTTAATACGATTCCTCATTTGTCAGACAGTAAGGGTTTTGACAGATGTGAAGAGGCTTTGATTTCTATGACCAGTCATTTTCTGCCTCTTTAGTGATCCCAGTCACTGTTCAGGCTGTGGAACAACTGTCGTACATTCCATATTTTTTGCTGTGACGTCGGCAGCATGTGCCCACAGCTTGTCACTGTGTATTAACGGGATTCTGATCCCGCAGCAAGTAATGGTCTATTTTAGGAGGGCCAAAGGAATTCCAGAATACAAATGCATTCTTCAAAGGATTAGTTAGAAATTCAATTAACGTCATGGAGATGCTGCTTGGAACAGCTGGTCCAACTTTGACACAAGACACAGACAAAGATAGACTTGCTTGCCCTGTGCAGGAATTAACTACTCTGAATTTGGCTTGTATTTAGAGTACAGTTTTTAGAACTGTCCTCTGAGTAATACAGTGCGAGCAAACTCTGGTCGTGTGCTATTAAATATCAGATAGGTGGTCATTGTTCTCTTTTTTTTTTTTTGATGTTTTGGATATAAGAGTATTTCCTGATGTTAATGCACTACTTTATTTCACATTTCTAATGTTTTAAAATGTATTTATTATTCTTTAAGATCATGCATAATATGTATCTGCTGTTTCATACCATACGTGCTATATCTAAATGTTCTGCCATTTAGTATTTGTAGATGTTTACATAAAAAAAAAAAACTATTATTATTTTTTTGCAACAGTATATATTTTAAATTAAGTGTTTTTTCATACTACCAAAATTATCACTATCACGAAAGTGTCCTGGCATATTGTGAAATTATTTTAGGTGCATATCACCCACCCCTTTACTAAGTACAAAAAAAATCATTTTAAGTTTATGAAGTTCAAGTTTACAATTCTACACATGGTGGTTCAAGGGTATTATCTGAACAGGGTCATTAAAGGTGAACACATGCTGTGGGCTTGGCAAGACACAACTAAATCATATCCTTGAATTTTTCTTTTAAGTATCATTAGCGTTCCTACAATATCACACGTGATTCATATAGTTGCTATAGTCCTGGAGGGCCACAGCAGTGCAGCCCTGCTTCAGCACTCCCAATCACTTTAATGAAGGACTAGGTAATTAGCTAATGAGTTGGACTAAGTGTGTTAGAGCAGGAAAAACACTGAACTGCTCAACGCTGTGTCCCTTCAGGACAGTAATTGTAGAATCCTGATAATCTTACTGCTCCATTTAAAGCTGACTTAATGTCTGGTAGGCTGAAGGCGTGGGGTAGTGGTCTCAGTTGTTTGTAATTGGGCTTTAATTAAACTGCCTAATAATAGTAATAACTAGATGCTCGTTTGTGCATATGATGCACCTACTGTTCAGGGAGGGATGGTGTACATTTTTTAATCGCTGATTGTTTTGAAATGGAATCCAGTTTAAAATGGCAACTAAATGGGCACTGTTAAAAAAAAAAACTATTTTTTTTAAGTGTTTTTAGTAATTGTGCATTATTTTACTAGAAAATACTCTTATGTTGTAATGCATGTGTATGTGGACACCTCCTCTTTCATTGTGGTAACAGCCTGTAGCCTTCTGAAAAAGCTTTACTGACGTCTGTTTATTTACAGGCACTAATTTTGGATGTAATGACAAATACAGCAGTATTTTGGAGTGTTTATTATGGCATCTTCAAATGAGAGCAATATTTCAAAATTATGGCGTGTCTTATGAACCAAAAATCTGTTTTGTATCTTTATAGTAAACGGCCACTGAAACTAATTTATTCAAATTTATTCATGTGCATTCAGGATGCCCACAGGGTGAGGGGACTGTGGGAGCTCACTAATGTTGATGTTGCTCTCTGAAAACAGTTGGAGAAAAAATACAGGGCCACCTTAGTTGTGAGGCTAGGATGTCTTTGGTTTGATTGGAAAGCAAAGTCGCTAAACCTGGATGTTGTAATCTGCAAAATGTACCTTTAAACAGTTTAAAAAAAACACTCAAGACCATTCACTCGATTAAGTGCTCTTGAGCTTAAAGCTTTATCGATTTTATTTATGTTCTTAATTGTTAGCAAGTTGGCGAATGTTAGCTAGCTGGTTAACTAAGGCTATTTGAGATCCAAACATGATATAACCTGTAACATTAAGCATTTCTGTCACTTTATGCTAGTTTGTACTCTGCTCAGTTAGTCAAAAACAGCTGGATTCTCTGTGTACTCATGCTAGCTCAGCTATCTTAGTGAGTGAGCTACAGAACTTTTTATTGTATGATTACATGAACAGTGTACACACCATGGTATGATTGTGTTTAAAATGAGGGTTCCTCCCCAATAGTTGGGTGATCAGTTTAATTACAAAACACCACTCCAACTAATCTCAAAAGTTTTGGAGCTCCATTACTCCACAGAATAAAATTTATCTGCATCACAGGCCCAATCTAGAGGTCTTTATACTCCTCTAGCTAACACTTGGCATTGAGCCTATTGACATCATGTCAAGTTCCTTGATGCTCTACATGATTTTGATCTGTACTTAGCTTTTTTCAGTCTAGATTGGTAACACAGGGTGAGTTGCAGCACACCTTTTTATTTCAGAAACAAAATATGTCTGCTTTCAAAATGGTTCCATGTTCCAGACATAGCCTTAGAGATAGGCCCCATTGCTCTTTACTGCTGGGTTCTTCAGATATATATTTTCCCTTTTGTTTTGTTTCCCTTTTGTTTCTGAACTATAAGCGTTTTTAACTCAACCTGCACATAGAGGGACACACCCATGCAAACACCACAGCTACACAGGGTGAAGCACATTATGAAACTTGCTCATCCTGTTGAACTAGAGCTCAATTAATACACAATTTAATGCTCACTATAGAAAATGAGGAGTGCATAATGCTTGTTTTCACCATTTGAATGCCAACATATTAAAATTTCCTCTTGTAGCTTTATTTTAAGAACATGTACAAAATAATGGTTACAATAACAAAGTAATATTACTGTAATGTAGCTAATTTGTACCAGTATCTGGTATCTCACATTTTTATTTAATGTTGTGCAGCTTACACTGTACTGTGATGAGTGTATGCAGAAATTCCATGTAATAGGACTTTTAATTTTGCTGGCATTATAAGCTGACTGCTGGCTATTTCTGTCCAGCAGTTGGTTCTTATGCAACTGAGATTATGGAATTACATATGGTATTACACAGTCATGCTCTTACAAAGCCTCTCATTTAGATCAGAACCTTCTACTGCTGTTTTCTGGTGTAATTTTTGTTCCGTTAGGTTTTAGTATAAATGAGATTAGAGTTGTTTTGTGTTTTTGGTTTTACTTTGATCAGTTTTGACAATCTTCACTGGTCACATTTATTAATGGAATCTGTTTATAATGTAAAAAAAATAGTCCTTGAAACTGCATTCATGCATACTAGGGCTGCAGAAATTGGTCTCAGAGGTTATTAATTGACAATGTTGATTACAAATTGTCTACAAATTTCAGGTTTAAATAATCATTTGTAACTATATCTCACTATACAAAGTGCTGGAGTCCAAGCGATTTTGAGTCAGTGTGACTGAGTGAGTCTGATTTTAAAAAATCAGATTTGAGGAATTTATCCTGGTATTGTGAACACAGCCTGAAGGACATTTTTGAAGTTAAGAGCATTATGATTCCATAGGGGTAGAAAGGGGAAAAACATAGGAAGTTACTGAAATTTACAGCTCAATCGCCTAGCACAAACTGGCAATGCATAACCACGTATGGATGTCTGCCACCAATAGGCTTTAATGTTGTGGACTTTGGGCTTTCAACTTCAGCAAGTAAAGATAAAACGAGTGTGAATTCCCAAATGAGCTGTGGCAACTGGGCAACAAATAATGCCACTGCTACTATGTTTGTTTGTGGGTCCATTTTTGCTTTGCTGATCAGTGTCTTTGTGCAGTTGTTCCTTTGACTGGACACAAGGCTTTGTTTGGAAATTGGCACTATTGGCACGGACAGCTGCCTCCTCTTGTACGCGCAGAGCCTAGACTTGTTCTTTTAGTACCAGCTTAGTTGAACAGAAGAGAGTTGTGTTTTTGTATAGACTACTGTGCAGAACCAGTGGAGAGGAAAGTGTTGAGAAGAGAATGTCCAAACAAATCCAAACGCAAACAAGAAAACTAGGCTAGTTTACTTTGGCCACTTATTTTTTTGTTTTCCTTTCCACTATAATTGACTAATGTAGCTGGATAACAAAGTCAGGTGTGAGAACATTGGTACGCTTATCAAATGTGTGCAGTATCCTGCCTTCGGAGGACAACAGGAACTGGAATACAGCTGAAACGAGTGGAAGAATGTGGACTCTGTGATCTGGCATCTAAAAATACTTATCATTTAAGCCAGGCAGGGCTTTATTTTCGTACCGGTTTGGTAGAAGCCACAGCTTCACGCCTCTTGCATGCGTTCAATCAGTTTTACAGCAGCTCTCTTCACTGAACCCCGTATCTGTTAATTGGGTTAGTGTTGAAAGCAGTAATGGCCGTGTAGAAGGCTTTTTGTGGTAGCTAGGTTTCTTTCCTTTTGGATCAGCACGGTACAGGGAATTGATGTAATTGCTGCCAGTCTTAGTATGTATGTCTGCAAGGACTAAAGATACACTTGTTTCTCAAGTTCCTGTTTCTTGGGGTTGCCCAAATGGTGCACGTTGGGGCTTTTAATAGTTCTAGACTGCGTTGGCCATCATTCTTTGAATTCAACACTTCCCCCCAGCGTAACACTGACTAAGACTTGTCATCTATAATAAGGTACGGAATGGCTGGAAGCTGAAGCCTTGGAAAGCAAAATAAACAAAGCCCACAGGAGGTGATGTATGTGCATATTTATTTTTCCTCTAATGTCAAGTCCTTCCAGCTCTGTGGCCATCCGATAACATTTGATTTGATAAGAAATGCTCGATAATGTTTAATGTGGATGGAGCCGGTGAAAGTCTTATAGATGTCTTCAGGTTTATATATATATATATATATATATATATATATATATATATATATATATATATATATATATATATATATATATATATATATATATATATATATATTCTGTTGTCCAGCGTAACAAAATGGAAATAGTACTGGCATTCATGAGCTAAAAACAGAACAGAACTGCTAAGACCAAAAAAGATAGCTTTAAGCTTCTGTGAGCTGCTGTGTATTGATGCATTGGATATTTGACAACTAAAATGATTTGACTGGAAATGGTTGTGAGCACTGCTGTAGGGCCAGGTTAATTTTTTATCCTCTTCTATCACATATTAGCCTTTTGCTTACCAAGAGACTGGCTGCCTTTTATGAATTGTGACTTAAAATTGCACTGCTGAAGTATAATATGCAACAAGAATAGCAATGCTGAGGTAAATCCTTGATTAGAATAGCACTACTGTAATGCTTTTGTTGTGTTTTTGTCTGCTGGGATATTAATAAGGTTAGGTGTTAAATACATATATATATATATATATATATATATATATATATATATATATATATATATATATATATATATATATATATATATATATATTGAAATTGGAAAACATGTCAAAATGAATGAAACCTTAGGAACAAATGTGTTTGATATTTGACCTTTGAGCAAATGTTTCATTTAGTTTGGTTTCAGTTTCGGCCAAACCTTTTCGTTGTGGTGCATGTGGTTCTACTTGTGTGATGTGCAAAGCATCAGCAGCAGTAGCAGCAGCAGTTTAATTGCCATTGCCAAATCTTGCGTTCGGAAGCATCCAAAGGACACTGTTCACGTCGGCCTCTGAAACAACAGGTTTGTCTCTTTGCATAACCTTCTATTAGAGCTGTGGAATGCATATTGGAAAGGGCAGATCCACCCCCTCTCCTCCCTCCCCTCTGCCACTACTGTCTCTCTACACTCACACGTGCAAGCACACACACCCATACACAAACTCTGACTCATACACACACACACACTCACTCACACTGACACAAACACCCTCGCTCTCCCCAGTGACTTTGCAGGACAGGGCTGTGTGTGTGTATGTGTGTGTGTGTGTGTGACCTCAGCCAGCCTGAGCTGGATGTATGGGACAGCCAGCCAGCCGGACTACATGCTGGGGATGGTGCTGGGTTGAGTGGAGCAGCTGCTGCTTGCCATTAAGAGAACTTGTGCTGGACTTGTGCTGAAGACGGGCAGAGGAGTGTCCTGTGGTGGGACAGTCCAGCCAGCCGGCCACGCAGGAAGATAATCCGAGACCCCGCCGTGTTTACTGTAAGCTGCACGGCCCTCCCGTCCCCTCCACTCGCTTGCACTCCGCAAAGCCGGCAGCAGCATGAGGATGAAGGAGCTGTCTCTACGGCAGGACCCAGACTTGAGGAAGGAACTGGCTTTGCTGGCCCGTGGCTGTGACTTCGTCCTGCCTTCACGCTTCAAGAAGAGACTGAAAGCTTTCCAGCAAGGACAGGCATGTTGTCTTCTTTGTTGGGCCTAGTGGTTGCTTAGACCCACTGTTTATCATTGTAGCTTTGTGTTGAGATTTGTTTTGGCTATTTTGGTCATATTTGGACGTATTTGTGGCATAAAAAGATTATTTAGTGGACATGCTGACCATCCATGTGTGGATCTTTTTAGAATGTATAAAGAATTACTAGCAGCAATGCAGATTGTGGAGTCTCCTGATGTTTAACATAGAGCAGGCGACTCTTGGGCTCTGCGCTGGGCTACAAGATGGCCATTCCCTTTTATAGACATGGCTGACACTGGTGGAGTAGCAAAGATTAACAGCATTCATCTCTCGCAGCGTGTTACGCTGAATCCTTGCCTGGCACATCAAAGCGAATAGTTCCCAGTGTGGGAGTGCCTTATAAGGGTTCATCAAGCTTAGCTTTTTCTAAAATGTGCCATATGCTTTGTTTTCTGGTAGTAGCATCAAAGTTACTAAGTTCAAAACAATAAAGTAAATAAGTTCTGTTTGTAAGTTGTGCTCGTAAGTTGTGCAAGAGTCCTGTTTTGAAGCCAGGCAAGATATGGATTTAAGTGGTGCAATACCACAGTTTTATCGTGAGAAAGGGCAATAAAAGAAGAAAACACTATGAACTTTAAGCCATAACAAACAGATCAAGTCATAAGATTCCTCAGTCATGTGAATAGTTACTCAGGGAGTTAGGTTTTATTAAGAAGGGTGATGTACTTGGGCGTGAGGCTTTTTTTGTTAATACCAAGCTTGTTTTGTTTGTTCAGCTCATTATTTAGTTCTAGTTCTTCAGGTGAAAGTGTATAAAAGCAGCATGAGCTGTCAAAACTAGTTCAACCCGTAAGACCTTGTTGGAACTTTTGCTAACTTTGAACACCCCAGGCTAACGCCAAAAACAGTTTCTAACAAGGATTAGAAGACTTACAAAGAATTATGCAGCTGATTAAGAGTGATTGTTTGCACTCTTGAAAATAATTTTTTTTCAAAAAATTTTTTTAAGGGATGCCATAGATGATGTATGTTTGATTCAGTTTTGAATGCACATTTTCAAGTATTTAACTAATTTAACACACCCCCTGTAACTCTGAAAGGAGTCATAATTAAAAATCAGTTGAATCAGGTGTGTAAGGAGTAGGTCAGGGTTCCCTCAGAACAAAAGTTCGGAAACACTGCCATAAATAAGTTTTTTGGGCTGTTTGTATGAGCTGTATAGTAAAACTGAGCATTTACCTTTTAAATTGAATTGTATTTGAGATTGCACAAGACATACCACATCCTGTGATGTTACTGTTGGGCCTGTGCAATAGTGATGCTAAACGGATATATTGTGCAGCCCTAGTTTGGGCTGTGAGTGAAGAATATATTAAAAAGGTTTAGAAGTGGATCTAAAAGTTCCTACAATTGATACTTTTCAGAGTTTTTTACAAATTGGTTTGTAATTGAATCAATAGGTTGATCCTGTTAATTGTTATTGACATATATTAGTGGTATAAAATGATGGTATCATTTAGCACACTTATTTCTGAGACTCTAGATTATCCAAACAAAAACAGCTATCTGGACAAGCACTAAAAACCAATTTTGTAGCAGTGCATATGATTTTAGTTCATTACGTGTTTTTCCACTCCATTGTTATTACAAGAAGATACAAGTATAAATAGATTTATAATAGTTCATATGTTTTTATTACACCTTGCCAAGAAGCGCACAGGGGTGATCCTGTCCAGAACAACTTGGTTCACAGCTGTATTTATTAAATACTAATTTCTGCTTTATAGAGGGTAACTTGGTATTCTCTTTGGTTGAAATAACTTTAAAACCTGTCAACTTGTCTTGCTCCCTTTTCTTAATGATGTTTTCTATTTTTTTTGTGGCTATTGTTGTTAAACATAATAATGAGCCTTTTATTAATTGGTGCATTTAGTACATTGGATTTAAAAACTAGTTTTTGTGTTTGAACTTTCTTTATCAGCATGTAAAGCATGTTACTACAAGTCCTAGTTATAGGCCTGTTGAGACTCTTTGGACTATGCTGTGCTCATAAACAGAGATTCTAAAGTCTTCTTATCTCAGTCCTGTGTCATAGTCCTGATCTTAATAAAAATAAAAGGAAAGCAAACAGATTATGGGAGCTTGTTTAGTTGCAATTTTTATTGTAGGTGCTTTTGTGTAGTTTTCTTTATCTTTCGGGCCTTGTGTGAAAATGTGGTTTTAGGCCAAATTTCTGCAGCAATATAGGAACTTCCAAGCCACTGTACAGGTTTAGAGCACAGAGTTGCTGAGTATGATCCCTTTATGCATCAGGCAAGTTTTTAATAGGTTGTATCTGGTTTAGGTCCTGTTTACATTCTTTTGGGCAGTAATTTACCTTCAGCCACCAAGTGTGGTTGAAGTATATTTAGTGTGGATCTGTTTTGACCTTTGACCCAACACTGCATAGTTTAGTGACAGTAGGAACAGGTTCATTTCTGCAATCTCCAGAAAACCTTAAGGCCTATTAAATGTAGTTGTTATCCTGCTTTTGTCTTTATATATTTTTTTCTCCATCCCAGCAGTAGCTAGTTACAGAAAATGCTTCCATGCTTCATTTGGAGAAAATAAAAAAACAATAATGAATCTGTCATGAAGCCTGTGAAGTTTTTCTAATACTTGTTTAATGCTAGCATCGCTTGACACATCTTTATTGAAACCAGTCACCCTGAGAAGTTTATTGGGCTGTAATGTGCTGAGCAACCGTATCTGGTTGTCCACTGGGACTGGATAATGTGAACTGAATAAGCCCCGTGGCTCACTGTTTATTTCTGTCTGTTTTGACAGGCTCAGGTTAAGAAAGAGGAGGCCGTTACGCCAGCGCTAAGCGAAAGCATTCCAAAGTTCTACTTCCCTCGAGGACAGCCCAAAGCCAACACCAACATTGACAATCTCATTTCCAAGATAGAGAAAATATTTTCTCAATTCCCCAATGAAAGAGTGACTATTGAGGACATGGGGAAGGTTGCCAAGGTAAGTGTGATTAGTAATGTGGAGCCTCCAACCACCCAGCGAATTGTTTTCATTTGTGTAATTAGTAGAAGCTCATAACTGTTCACAAGTTTGGATGTTTCTTTTTTTTTTTCTGTAACCAAAGGGAGGGGGAAATATGAATAACTAAGAGCATGACAAAGCTAATTTACTTTAACTGACTTAAGATGCCCAACCAACAAATTTATTAAAAGAATAAATAAATAAAAAATAATTATATATATTATATATATCCTAAATAAAAGCTTTAAATTGCTGCTGTTGCTAGGTTTTTGCGTTCATTTTTATTTTATTTATTTATTTATTTTTTGCAACAACCAAAACTCTTTCATATTGGTATTTCTAAGCAAGTTTTAGTGTATTGACATGAGAATTTGATTATCCCTCCATCTTGTCCATCTAGAAACGTTCTTGTTTATCCGAAGAATATCCCTGCTCTGAATGTGACTGCTTTGTGGGGTAACACCAACAGTCAACAGTTATTTCTTTCTTTCTTGTCTCCCCAGGCCTGTGAGTGTCCTCTCTATTGGAAAGCACCATTGTTCTACGCTGCTGGGGGAGACAGAAGGGGATATGTGTCCGTGCACAAGTTTGTGGCAATGTGGAGAAAGTAAGACAATGATTTCTTTTTTTTTTGTATTGGCCTCTCTCACACAAGTGTCAGGACCACTTGGGTTGAACAATGACTGTGTGCTGAGATGTTTATGCGAGTACAAGCATGGGCAAAGTGGTCTGACTTTCTTTCTCTATTTCTTTCTTTTTTTTTATTGTTTTGTATGTGCCACACATGCTTTTGAATTAATTTATGACTCCCAGAATTACCTCGGCGATGGTAAAAGGCGCTCATGGAAGTACTTAAGCACTTCATTAAATCAGTATTCCTGCACTGCTGTAGGTCGAGAATGACCAAGCATGAATAGAAGAGAGGCTTGTGTATTTAAAGAGAGCAGTTTAGAGAACAGTTCTTGCTCTTTGAGAAGTAGTTGGGTAGAGTCTGAAACCATCTGTTCCTCTTTTTTTCAGAGTGCTGCAGACCTGTCACGATGACGCAGCCAAATTTCTTCACCTTCTGGCCAAGCCTGGCTGCCCTTACTTGGAGCAAGAGGACTTTATTCCATTCCTGCAGGTACGGGGTGGGATACTAGCTTTGGGAGAAGAACAGAGAGTCTGTGCAAATGCTACACTGAGGGTGTCTGAAGCTATCGTCCAGAATTTTAACTCACTTACTGAGAAAAAGATATAAGAAACCCGTTAGACTGAGACTGCATAAGAAGCACATAAGCACATACTTACCTGCCTAGTGGTTAAATGATGTAGCAGCACTCTTTTAAACTGCAGTAGTTCTTAAAAAAGAAATATAGCTAAGAAATGTACTGAAAAGTCTTTTTGTGTGCGAAGCCACTTTAATGGCTTTTGTTCAACCACTTATATCCTCAGAGTTTGAGATGCTATATTCAGGAGGTCACAGTAAAGCTATGAAATATATAATGATTGTTGTGGTCAGATCTGGGGCCATATTAAAACCAAGAAGTTGGCTATTTCTCCTGCCGTTACACTGTTAGCCTGTGATGGACGCGTCATTTATATTCGGGCTGGCAGGACCAGCCGCTGTGGGCCAGCAGCCCTTCCCCTGCAGAGGAAATGCTCTTTGGCATTCACGCTTTAATTTGTATTGTATGGGTTCGGCAATTGCTTTGACTGTTTTGATGAATGAAAAACGTATTGTGGTGGAGTAGATCTGACTGTCCGTGCCTGCGCCCAAGGAGAGGTGATTTATGTGTTTTTCTATTATTTAATTTCACACGAGAAGGGTCAAGCAGTCCGGAACTCCTCCCCCCAAATAAGTCGCTTTAAATTGTATCGCTGCTTTCACACACACATCAAAATCTTGACTCTCAGATGTGCATAAAAGCAGCCAGTTGGATTACATTTTCACTGTAGAAAAAATACCCTAGATCTGAAATCCTTTAACCCACATATGCTGGGTCTCATATGCTGAGGCTAGAACTTCTATACTTATGTACTTAGATAGTGTTCGGGTTTTTCATTTATACTCCTCGTTTGATCGTAGTCTTTCAATGGGATTTCTATAGGATTTCAATAGCTTTAAAATAGACACACGTTCTCTATCACTGGCACCATGGTGTCGTTTGCAAACGGATACTCCTAAAGGTCTCTCCCTCTAATCTAAACCAGAGACCCTGTGCACATAAAGGCTTTGACTTATATATTATATGTCTTCTCTCATCTGACTGTCATTTGTTCTAATACATGGACTTTGATGTGATGCTTGTGTAAAACATTGTGAAACCCTGTCATTATTTTTTTTTCTCTTTCTTTTTATGTAAGGATGTGGTGGACACACACAAAGGCCTTGCTTATCTAAAGGAGGCATCAGACTTTCACATTCGCTACATTACAACGGTAAGAGAACTACTAATCTTTTCATCTCAGAATGTTATGGTCAACACACACAGTGTGCAACTTATTAGCGCAACTGACCCTGTAGGAGCACTTTCCAGTTCTACTATTAAAGACTGTAGTATATCGGTTTCTCAGCATACTTTTTTATATTCTCATTTTATTCTGTTCTTCAGTGGTCAGAATATTTCTGGTTGGTGGACTATTCTTAGTCCACAGTGACACTGAGGTGTTTAAAAACTCCAGCAGCACTGCTGTGTCTGATCCACCCAAATGATAAATAATACTAGCTATGTGGTTGTCTCTCCAGTGGCGTCCTAATCAGGACCGCAGGGTAAAAGAAGGATAATAATAAAGTATGCAGAGTAACAGATGGACTTAAGTCTGCAATAACAAAACTACAAAGTACTCCTGTATAATCAGTGGAGCTGATTAAAAATAAACAATTATATTATATTACTTTGTGTAAAATTTTGGTTTTGTAAAAAGTGGCAAATATTTATTTGGTAATTTTCTCTTTTTTTCCCCTTCACCAACAGGTAATACAGAGAATATTTTATAATGTAAATCGGTCGTGGACTGGAAAAATAACATGTTCAGAACTCAGGAAAAGCACTTTTCTTCAGGTATGATTTCTGTAATAATTGCTGTAACTGTTTAACTCTATTGACTGCTTCCTAACAAATGCCTTATAAACAAATGCTCTTTTACAGAATGTGGCACTTCTGGAGGAGGAAGATGATGTGAGCCAGCTGACTGAGTACTTCTCATATGAACACTTCTATGTCATCTACTGTAAATTCTGGGAGCTGGACACTGACCATGATCTCTATATTGATCAGAGGGATTTGGCAAGGCACAACGATCAAGGTATCAGTCCAGTCTTTTGTATCTTCAGGACAAAGTGCTGTTTGCCATTAGGGCAAGCATTAGTGGCAGTTCACTGCTAGCGTCATGTTGGACTTCATACATGCAATGTCTTTTCCTTCCTTCACCACATCACAGAACATGTTCCCGCCTGGTGCTGTGGTTACTGGAGGGCTTAAGATCAATAGGACGATAACTCTCTCGCTGTGAATTTCCTGTAGCATGATGCAATGTCTGCTGATAACACTGATTTTGTAATGTTCTTTTTGTTCTTAATTGTTAAATTTTCAATCTTACAATCTGACTTTTTTTTTTTTTTCCTTTTCCTTTCCTTTTTTCAGCTATCTCTCTCAGAATGATCGAAAGAATATTCTCAGGAACTGTAACAAGGTAACAAGACATTTATTCTTGTATTTAAATTGTTACATTTCATAAACACAAAACACTGTTTACAAAATGTCTTGCATTACATGTAGTGTGTAGTTTACATAATTGAATAATTAATATATTTTTTTTATGTTTTGTTCAGAGACAGGAAAGTCCGTAAAGAGGGCAGGTTAAGTTACGCCGACTTTGTGTGGTTCCTGATCTCGGAGGAAGATAAGAAGACTGAGACCAGGTACCTGAGACCAGTTTTTTTTTTTTTTTTCAGATGAACACATTAATACACATTGATGAATCATGGCACAGGAACTAGTTTCAGTATTGTGTCCAGTGGATTTTGGCATGTCCCATTGGAGCTAAGGACATTGTACACCTGCTGGATATATGCGCATGTGTCTGTGTTTTTTGTGTTTGCCGTGGTCTGTTGTAATCTGATCTGAGAGCTTTAGTGGAGATGCTTGAATATTTAATGATGGCTTGTGTCTCTGTAGCATAGAATACTGGTTCCGGTGTATGGATTTGGATGGCGATGGAGTCCTGTCCATGTATGAGCTGCAGCACTTTTATCAGGAACAGTGTCAGAAGCTGGAGACCATGGCCATTGAACCACTCCCCTTTGAGGACTGCCTGTGCCAAATGCTGGACTTGGTGAGACCAGAAATCCCAGGTAGGTGCTTCTTTACATATTTTTCAAATATATTTTTAGCAAATATTACATTAAAAATATGAATAAATAAATAAAAGATGTGTTACTAGAACTGACATTAACTTATTTTTAAAGACAATATTGTCCAAAAAATAATTGCAATAAACAGCATTGTCATTTTAGGACTTTTTAGGCCTTTTTACACCACTGATATAATGATACAATAATAACATTATATTATATATCATGCAGTTACAGCTTTTTAAAGAGCAGTGGTCTTTGTTATTATGAATATTCATGAATAGACTTTTTTACACAGAGTTAACATATTGACTCATTCATGTTAATGGGCTCTCCTCACTAAGTAAACCTAATAATGCTAATAATGTCCATAATTCGATATTGAATCTGATTATCGTGATAGGCTCACGTTATATTGTGTAAAATCAGCTCAGATGATGGTGAAAGCACAGAAAATCAGTTGACTGCAGCTCAGACAAGCAATGGTAATATGGAAATCCTGTTCCTTTTAGGAAAGATCACCCTCCGGGACTTGAAGAGATGCAAGCTGGCTCATATATTCTTTGACACTTTCTTCAACATTGAGAAATACCTGGATCGTGAACAGAGGGACCCCTTCCTTGTAGCAAAGGTAATAACCACCCGTGTTTGAATGTTCAGTATGTTCTGACACGCGTCAGTGTAATAAACTATTATTTATCCTTTTTCCAGGACGCCGAGACTTTGGGGCAGGAGATTTCAGACTGGGAGAGATATGCTGCAGAGGAGTACGATATTTTGGTGGCTGAGGATACCGCCAACGAGCAGTACAATGATGGGTAAAGCATCAGGATTTCATCAGCATTTCACACCGTTAGCTTGTCATAACTCAACCCAAATTGCCTCATTAACATCATGGAGTATCACAGAGCGCTGGCTCTCCGCTTATAATGTGTCCATCTTCTGGGCTGTGTTTCCATTAAATACACAGATGAATTCATTCAGTTTTTTGCTTAAAAAAAGAATGAAAATCCTATTATAGTAAAAAAAAAAAGGAGCATATGAAAGATGTGCATATGCACTGCTGGTCAAGAATATATATATATATATATATATATATATATATATATATATATATATATATATTGTTCATATGCACTGAATAGTAGCTTATAAAACAGAATCAAAGCAGTTTCTTTTGTTAGAAGCACTTATGGCCCTCTCAGGGCAATAAGAAAGGTAAACATCATGACAGTCACTGTGGGAACTACTTGTCTCAGTGGAGCTTTATTTACTATAACGTCTGCCAAATGTCTCAAGGGGTCTCATTTATCAGGCTGCATAGAATGTGTTCTAAATCTGTGCATAACAACTGCCAGCTCACGCTAGAAAATCTGTATTCATCAAACATGCATACGCACAACTGTACGCAATAAATAATCATAATGGACCTGTGCTGCTCTGCACAGCCCCCAAATGGATAGATATGGTAAACAACTTCCTTTTAAAAGGAGCCAGTAGCCTATGAAGCGTACGAAAAGATAAACTGAGCTGGTAGATGTAAACACTGGCCATTCTAACATTAAAATTATGAATTACATTCCTTTTAATGTTTTTTTTTTTTTTTTTTTTTCTCTCTCAATGATTCAAACATGCAATAATCTTGCTGTTGCGCTCTCTCTCTCTCTATTTGTCTCTCTCACTCTCTTCATTGTTTAAAGTGTGTGAGCACTGTAGTCTTGACTCATTTATTTTTAACAATCCATAAACGGACATTAATAAGTGTTTAACAATCTGATCTGTTTATCTGCAATTACATGTTTCTTCCAGTAGGAGGTTCCGCTTAAGCACAGTCAAAAGTGAATGTAAATGTATGCACGTTATTACAGAAAAAATTACTTATTAAGTCTATGGAATAGGACACCCAATATTGGAAAACACTAATGTTGCAATATTTAGTTGTTATGTGATGTATTTTACGATATTGAAATCATAAAATGCAATTTTTACCAAATTTCACCAAAATGTGTGTTCCATACTGTCATGATATTAAAAAAAAGACACTCAAAATAAAATGTAATTCTGTTGGGCAGATATAACATCTGAAAACAACATAATAACATATGAACATTTAAAAAATGATACATTGTGCAGCTTTACTGTGGTAAATGAGATTCCAGCATTAGACAGAATATGTAATAACTGTACAAAGTTGAAGTGAATGATTAGAAGGGCCTATATCTTTCTTTGACCCGTTGTTATATGGTGGTTTTAGGAACACCACTGACTTCTAAAGGCAGCCTCTGTGTGGAGGGTACAGGTAAGATGCTGTAATTGCAGGGGGTGTAGGTGCTTTGTGTTCACGCTGTGAAGTGGTCTTGTTCCTGTTAAGTTAATTTGTTCACTCTTTTCTCCCTTTACCTGCTATTCCCAATGTTCCGCAAGCTCTGTTAATATAAATACAGTTTTATATAAATATAAATACAGGTTTGCATACACTCATACTGAATTTTATTGTCTTGGCAATATTAGTCTTTCCTGTTCAGTTTTGCTTTGAGTGTTTTGAGTGTTTCTTTTTCTGGTGCAGAAATAAAGAGGTGTGCTGTATGTATATCTGAACCCAAGCCATCCACCCACTGTTACTCAATAATGAGCTATTGATGAGCTGATTTAGTTGAATTGTTTGTGTTTGGAGCAGAGAAAACACTAAAAGGTGCATGACAGTGAGCCTTTTGGAATAGGATTGAGTAATGAAAATCATAAATTTAATCTGTTCTGCCCCAGAAAAAAACAGTAAAAAAAAAAAAAAAACCAAACTGAAAACCCAATATTGCCATGATAATTGTATGTAAACCTCCATTCCCACATTTACAGTGTTTACCTCTGAACCAAATAACTGTATTAATCTTATAGTCCATTTAAACCTCAAATTGTATTATTTAATGATCTTGGCCTAAAAAATGACAGTTTAATATGTCCAATGTGGTGTTTAAAGCTGGAGTGGGTGATTCTTAATTTCCTGATCATATTTAAAACAATAAAATTACAAGGGTCCCCAAATTTATGCACGTGCCTAATTTTATTTAAAGAATTATTTTATTATTATATTTATGATCTATTTAACTAAAATTGCTGATCTGAGCAACCAATGATTTATAAAGGAAAATCATGAAAATGATCAGGGGTGCCCAAACCTTTTCATACCACTGACAGTTTTGAAAATCATCTACTCTAGTTTTAATTTTGATGAAAAAGATTGCACTGCATGCAGAGATGTATAAAGTACTAGAGACCCTTAAGTGGCAGTACTAAAGTTTTTGTACTTCGTATTGTGTAAGTAGTTTATAGTAAAATGTAGTTCTGAAGTACTGAAAGTAAAAGTACAGTACTGTGTTATTAGTGAACGAAAGTTCTCAGAGTAAAATGCAGAACGGGAACAGCGAGGTCTTTTTATAAGATCAGCTTGATTCACTCAATGAGCAGCTTTATCCGGTGCAGAACATCTACCGCTCTGGCTTTAGTGATGATGTGGGTTTGGAAAGATTCATATTATTTTCATAATTAAGTTACTGAGGAACGATGCAGCATGTAAACAATGTATGTGAGTAAAAATATTAAACTCAGTAAAGTAAAAGCAGAAGTAAGAGAAACAATTCTAATTCTAAATAGAAACAGATACAGCATATTAGTACTTAAGTACAGTAGTGAAGTAGTTTTATACATCTCTGAATGCATGTTGCATTTTTTTTTCTCTTGGTGATTGGTTCAGTCTCCAACAGTGAAATGGTTCACTGGTAACTAAGACGGTCTCCTTCCTTTTCCTCAGTGTTGGCCTTTTTCACTGGACTCACTGAACTTGCTACTGTTCATATTGTACAGCAGTGACAGGACTAACCACAGTGTTTTCTCTTAACAGCTATGAACAGCTGGACCCAATTGACGACCACCCCATGTCCAGCGAGTTTGACCTGTGCAGTGCGAAGAGGCACCTGTTTGAGATTCCCAGTCCTCACTGTAACCTGGACCTGGATGAGTATGAGTATGTGGACGATTTTGAATGACTGCCACTGTAGCACTACACAGATAAAAACCGTCCAGAGGAGAAAAATCATCTGGCAGAGCACAGCAACACGGGCCGCACTAAAACCCACGCCAGTAGCCACTCTTTATACTGGATGTCTGGAGAGCCAACTGCAGAAGATCTGGAGCTGAAGCCTGTGCTCCAACTGGCCAAGAGTGTGTCCCAGGTTTTTATTTATGTGACAGGATGAATCAATATCCTGGTGAATCACACAGGATATCGGAAAAGGTTGTGCTAGTCCGGCATATCAGCAGAGTAGAATCACCTAGATGAAGTCCAATGCCAACAGCTACAGTGGCATGCATAAATTTGGGCCCCCCTGGTCATAATTTCTGTTGGTGTTGGCGTCCTTAAGGTAGAGATGTACTTGCTGCTTTTTGGCTACACATTCGTGCATAAGACCCATGTGCCCGTGTTACACATTACTGGAAGCTTTCACGAGAGGGCAGTTCAGGTGTCTGATGACGGCTGGACGGAACACCCATCCGCTTATCCATCCCCTCTTCCTTTCTTGTGCATTTCTTGCCGCTTGCAGATGTAGCAGTCACAGAATTGGCAGTTTCTACGTTTCCAAATCGACTTTTCAAGCGATAATAATTTCTCGCCAGCTATTCTAACTAGCATATTTGTCGCTGTGCAGCAGTAAAAACACAGTAAAGCTGCTCCTGAAACCTTTCCATCTTTCCGTTTGATGCTGTTGAGTGCTGCACTGCCCCTAGTGGTTTTGTGTGTACTGCACCTCGCATATGTGTTGGAAGTGCACAACCAATGCTCCAATCAAACACAGGATAAACGAGGCAGCCATCACACAAAGGCATAGTTATTTATTTTCAAGCTGCTGCTGATGCAGCATTGCCAAGCAGCCAGCGCGCTCGGAGGAAAGCGCAGCGACTCGGTTCTGATACATCAGCTCACAGACGCCCTATGCTGCAGACATCACCTTAGGACTGATGTGGGGAGAGAGCGCCATCTACCCACCTGGAGGGAGCAGGGCCAATTTTGCTCCCTCTGAGCACAAATGCATAGTTAACAGCAAGTATATCTCTACATTTAATGCTCCATAAAGGCTTCATAAAGTTAATGATTAAGCATTGTTTTCAATAGTGTAAATGGGAAATGGATTTTCACTCTTGAGTGGTAGTGGTGTACTGTTCTACTATGCAGCTACACCTTCACTAATATATACAACCATCATGTGAAAGAGTCATCAAGGGAAGAAAACCTATCCTACATCCTCTCTTCAATATTCAGCCTTCAGGATTTCATTGAGTGTTACAGAGAACATCTTTGAAAAATATTTATTTCTTTTGGAAATCCATCAACTCATAATTTACTCATCTAGCTATTCAAAGTAACAGATATTTTGACCTGGGGCCACCAAATGTTGTGTCTATGCATGGCCAGTGCTGTGTATAAGAACCCGGCCTGTCATGCAGCTGCACAGCAACCCAAAGCCACTCAAGGCCACTGCGGTACACTTTGAAATACTGAATGTGCACTAAGCATCTAACATTTTGCAACTTTTAGAATTGGCTAATATAACATTCCAGAGATTAACCAAAGTGTTGTTCAGACTTTAGCTTGATTTCATGGACCGTGTATTTATAACCAAGCTGCATCTAGGTGCCTAAAATGCCTCATACCCTTATAAAGGGCCTTGTAGGGACATCCCTGTTTTAGAAGTCCAAAAATCTAATTGTCAGCCTCTATTTTTTTTTTGTTCTTTTTCACAGATGTGGAAGAAGCTATTTTAAATTATAGACAGTATTTATAAATAGTTGTACATATTTTGGTGTTTGCTGTGTTGTCAGTGTTTAGGTTTCTTCAGTTTACTGTTTTAGTTATGTTCATGTTTTTTGGGCTTTTTTTTGTTTGATTTGTCTTTCTATTAAAGTACTGTAAATCCAGTACTTTGTAAAAATGGAAAAATTAACCCTTTTTATTTATGAGTTCAAATAAAGTATTACAGACGTTCATTCATTCATTAAATTGTTCATTCTGCCTTTCGAAGCATCATACATTTGCATAATGGTTGCATTTATTATTAAAGTCATAGTTTAATGGAAAAAAAAGAAACAGTATTTTACAAACCGGTACATAGAAACATGGATATCTGTTGGAACAGCTGCCACAGACCCAATACACAGATGCTGGTTGGCAATAACAGTCAAGTATGATGATGTACAGTTCACACATTCATTCATCCAAACTTCAATACGTATTCAATAACATGACCGATCTTAGAGCAGGCGTCTCTCGAGCCACAATCCTAAAACTGGATTTTATTATTTAATTGGAATGGTTGAATGGTTATGACTGTATTGGTACGTTTTGTTAATGAAGGCAGGGCCACCAGTTTGCACAGACTGATTAAAAGGTTCTCTTAGTAGAAATGCAGTATACTCTGGTTAGAGTGTACTATACTGTAGTTTAAACAATTTCACAAGTACAGTATTTTATTCTAGGGCACAGTATGTATTTTAACTACCGGTATATACAGCTTTGGGAAAAAAAATAAGAGACCACTTGATGTTTTTCTTTGATTTTACCAAATTGAAAACCTCTGGAATATAATCAAGAGGAAGATGGATGATCACAAGCCATCAAAACAAACTGAACTGCTTGAATTTTTGCACCAGGAGTGAAGCAGCATAAAGTTATCCAAAAGCAGTGTGAAAGACTGGTGGAGGAGAATATGATGCCAAGATGCATGAAAACTGTGATTAAAAACCAGGGTTATTCCACCAAATATTGATTTCTGAACTATTAAAACTTTACGAATATGAACTTTGAGGTCTGAAAGCTCTGCATCTTTTTTATTATTTCAGCCATTTCTCATTTTCTATAAATAAATGCTCTAAATGACAATATTTTTATTTAGAATCTGGGAGAAATGTATGTAGTTTATAAAATAAAACAATGTTTATTTTACTCAAAACATAGTTTTTAGGAAAAGTCAATTTTCTTCAACCGCAACTTTCCGCAACTGCATTTCTGAATGATTGGGTTTCATTAACCAATCGTTTCTAATCCCTGATTAATGAAAGAATGTTCATCAAAAAGTATGTCTATAATTTACATAAAATACAGTATAATATACAGCACACAGTATTGTGCAAATGTTTGGGCAACTCTTTTCAAATGACATTTTCTTGATTTAGTAAAGGAACAAATTTCCAAGTGGAGAAGTAAAATGCAAAAGTGCAAAAAAAAAGAGCACAATTTATGTGCATTTAATATTTAACATTCAACAAAATGTATTTATTTTTATTAATTTGGATTTAATTATTGGCAGAAGTGTTTCTCTGTGGAAGACAATGAAGGAAATGAAATTTGACTGTGGGGTACCCAAACTTTTGCAAAAAAATACAAAATTAAAGTTATTATACAGATATAATACAATAAAAGAGCAAAAACAAATAATAATTCAAATGAACAATAACACACAGTTGGTCAAAAAAACAACCTTTTGTGTCCCTCAAATTAAAGATGACCAAAAACTGGATCCTGGTATTAAAAAAAAGGAATTTTATACTGCAAATCTATAATTCTACTTAAATAAAAGTATAAACGGTGCATTTATTCATCTATTCAGACCTGAAGTGTATATAACAAACAGCAGAGTGCTAAATAAGGCTAAATATGCAATATTAAAGCAACTTTAAGCAAAATTATATTTAATATAAGGATTCTTAGTGTTCTGATGTTTGTGTTTAAAGCATTTCACACAGAATCTGCCTGAACAGTGTTTTTTCTTTTTTAAGTGCTGGGCAGGACAAAAGCTACAACTGGGCAATATGCTGAATTCTCTGTGTTTCTATATATAAAGAACGGGGTTCCCAGACAGGGATTAAGCTTGGTCTTGGTCTATAAAGCATTCTGAATAAGAATTATCTGTGTAATTTAGAACTGAGTTTAATCCATGTCTGGGAATCTGAATTTACAGGTTCAGTAATTTGAAGGAATTGTCTGAATACTTCTGAATAAAATGTAGAACCAAGCCTAATATATCATCATCTGCATTAACCAGACGAGTGTTAACCCCCAGCTGTGGGCTGTGGAGCACTAAGCTCTATTCAATTAGAATATTTTTTATATAATATTTTTTATATAATATTTTTTATATAATTGAAAAGTAACTTTATTTCAGCAATTCTGTTCAAAATGTAAAAAAAAAGAAAATGATCTATTTTAAGTGTTTATTTATTTTATTGTTGATGATTAGGACTTAAAGCCAACGAAAACCCAAAAATCAGTTTCTCAGAAAATTAGATTATTATATAAGACCAATTGGTACTTTTGGCATTGTGCCAAGTGCTGCTGGAAAATGAAATCTGCATATATTTTTTTTTCCTGCAGAGGATCTGTTTATTTTCTTTCACTTTGATAATCAAGAAAACATGTCTCTTGTCCTGCCCAGTCCTGTAATTAATACTCAATATCGTAATATTTAATTTTGTAATACATCTATCCAACAATGGATCGATTCAGCTTATTACAAAACGTCTCACTAAAGTAGTTAAAGCTTTTCAATCTGTCTATTCAATCCAAGACAGCAGGTCTAAATGTAAAATGTAAACTCATCTACATTTAATCAAAGTGCCAATTAAATAATTAGAACCAATATTTTCGTTTTTTTCTTCCCTGACAGACTTTTAACATACCCGATCTAATATTCAAGCAAAACTCGTCGCACCTTCTAAGACTGTAGCTTAGAGCTGGTATTTGCATGATGGAAAATAAAATAAAAAATGAAATAGAAATGTCTATTCAGCACCGTGTGTTTTTTTTACAGTGATCATGAATAATGTAAATGTTAATGACTGTCCCAACAGTCCCAAGTCTTATAGTCTATAAACTGAAAAGGAACGAACTGTATAATTTACAAAAAAAACAAGACTTCTCCACATGAGGACTAAACCTGGACCTCATATATCTACTTCTACTGTGTCCACGTCCACCTCGTCAACGGTGGTCCCTGGCTGGATGAAGGACGGTCCCCCACTGTTTGGATGCTCTCTGAGAGCTGGACCCTGCTCTAAAGCTTTTACCTCCTCCAAACTGCAAGACAAGAAAAGAAAAAAGAAACATTTGAGGGGATTAAGCACTAAATTACTTAATTAGCTACACATTAGGTTTAGGTTTAGGGGAAAAAGTACTTTTTCACACAGGGCCAGGTTGGTTTAAACAGATTTTTTTTCCCATAATAAAAGAAATCATGAATTCTAAACTGCTTTTTGTATTTACTCAGGTTATGTGTCTAATAATGTGTTTGAATACAATTTGAAAAATGTAATAACAATAAAGAAATACAAAAGTAATTTGTAGTGGCAAAGGAATAAGAGTGGGTTTGATATTAGGGGGGACTTAGAACAACATTTGCGGATTTACAGTTAATCACAAAAAACTAAATATATATTTTTTCTCTACTTCTGTTTATTATTAGTTAAATCTAACTAAAGGTGACTTTACAACCTAATCATGTTACTCCACATTACATTTACTGTTGTTAGAAAAAATTGTGTGCAATGTCTGAATTATATACATATATGACAAAAACTGGTCAGTTATCACCTAATATTTAAAATAATATAACAACAGATTTGATTACTATTATGAGTAATATTATCATATATGTCAATTATGTTGCATATTTTCAGTTTCTCCACTCTTTTTAAAAATCTCAGTAGCCTTGTGTCCTGTGATTAAATTTTTGTCTACTGAGAGCACTTCTTTCTATGGTGTCCTTTTATTAAAAGAATGTAACTTTACGTTTCATAGAGATTTTAGACAGCAGTTAATATAAACATTAGATAACCCAAACCCTCCTGAACTGTTAGCAGAACAAGACATTACCCAAAAGTTGTTTTTATTGCAGTTTTTATTGTTGTTATTGCGATTTATTGCTCTCACCACTGACCTTGTGTGTAAAGCCGGTGTTGTGCCAAAATCTGCACCCCCACCAGGAAAAGCACCCTCTCTCGGGAGTGCGCACCCACGTCTTCTTGATAAAAGCGGACAGAATTCCTTTAGCTAACTTTAATTAGAAGCGTGCTTCCGAGAGGGAGTGCTTTTCATTGCGGGGATGCAGATTTCGTCACGCTTTCAAAATAAAAGTTTTATTTTAAAACAATTTCAGTTTTTTCTGTGGTATCATTATTGAGGGGGACATCCTCCCAGTACCTACGCCAATGTGTAGTAGGGCAAAATTGACACAGCACAGTATACCAGTAATCCTGATAGACTTAATACACATTAACTGAGGATGGATGTCATTTTTGTACCAAACATATAAGTAAAATACATAATTCCGTTTACGTTTGCGCAAGAAGCGCCTATCTCTCATTTATTTTTATAACAAGTTTGTCTCCTCACCTCTTCAGCTGCTTGCTGCCTTTTGTTTCTATACATGGTGGTGGAAACCGTGTATCTCCTAAAAAAACAGAAAGTTTCTGTGAGTGAACAGCATTTTCACTGCTTACTATCTTTTTTACACACTAATATAATAATAAATAGGTAGATTATAGTAAAATAGTGCAGTGGGTCTATTAAAACAGCTGCTGCTTGACCTCTAGAGTGCTCATACCTTCAGACGTGGCCTGTCTGATGGAGGGGGATTTGGAACGATTGGTGAGAGAAGGCTGTTTGTTAGTGTCGGAGCTGATGAAGGACACGGCGTCTTCTCCCTCGGCCGTGCCCTGGAGAGACGCTCTGTAATAAATGAGAGGCATCCAGCACTCCTCCCTGTTATTGATGGTCTGCTCGCCGGCATATCTTTGCAGGTAACTGTATCTGAGCAGAAAATAGCAGGAAAGGCCTGGTTTTAATAGCAGCAATGGTGAACTACAGATGTGCTGATTTCAAAAACAAATGTATTTACAGTGAAGCAGAATTGTAAAGATGTTCCAAACTCTTAGAGTCAGTTTCCTCAACACACAATTCAAATGGAAAGAAAATATTGCAGATGACATGTTTCTCCAAATCATCACTGATCATCAGTAAATTTTACATTTCATTTGTAAATCAAGGGAGCAGAGTCTGGAGGAAGAGTGGAGAGACACACAGTCCAAACTGCTCGAGGTCTAGTGTGAAGTTTCCCCCAATCAGTGATGGTTTGGAGAGACATCTGTGCAATCTTCTGTGCAGTGCAGTGTTTTCCCAGAAAGACAAATTTTATGGAGATTCAGATTTCATTTTCCAGCAGGACTTGGCACACTGCCCACACTACCAAAAGTACTAATTGATCTTGCAACATAATATTTTCTGAGACACTGATTTTTGGGTTTTCATTGGCTGTAAGCTTCATAATCATCAACAATAAAAGAAAGAAACACTTAAAATAGATTACTCTTTGTGTAATACATCTTTATAAAATATGAATTTTATATTTTGAACTAAATTACCGAAATAAAGATACTTTTCAATGGTATTCAATGAATACTTTTTGAAATACACTAGTTTTGTCGCTGTTCAATAAAAATCAAGTATCTCCAAAACATCAACAAAACGAGTTTATTTCAGGTCATTTTGGAGAATTTTCATCAGTTCTCAAGTAATTCTGACACAGTGTGAGGGAAAGTTTGTGTTCAACAATAATAGAGATACTTTTTTTTTATTGGACAGGAATATAAACTGATATATTTGAAACAATTTACAAGCTACACAGTACACTGTATGTTCACGATTAAATTGTGCTTTTTGATTGTCTTACACGGTCTTCTTGTCAGGTTTGAGCAGCTTGCTGGAGAACTCGCTGAGGATGGTGAGGTAGGAGATGTTGGGAGGTGAGTGCTTCTCAGACTCCTGAACAAAACCCTGGAACACAAACTCAATACCATCTCTGCAACAGAACAGAAACACAAGTCTTCAGTCAGTGGAGACCTTTAGAACCATGCACAAATCTTCACCTGTCTATAGTTTTGCTATTTTTGCCATTCATGATAAATGGACCAATATAAAAGTTTCAAAATTACTTGGAATATAATCTTGTTACACTGACTAAATGTTATAAAGTGTTTTTAAAATATATGGGTTTTGAATGACAGCGACTACATGAAGGCATACCAATTGTAGTACTTAGTCTGTGCCAGCATCACACAATGTGTTTGCATGTTTTTAATCAATAAACTGCATTTCCACAAAACAAATGCTGCATCTTAAAGCTTGAAGCAAAGTTATGCAAGAACTGGCATTTCTTACTACTGGGCTCCATCTACAGTCAATCTACAGTGCAATTCCCAATTTGAGACTCCACTAAAGGACATACTTAACACATGCATTTCTGGACAAGCTGAGAGATTAAGAATTAGTGTCTAAAAGTAAAAGAAGCATGTGAACTTATAAGGCAGAGTCTTTTTTTCCCCAATTTGTCTGGCCAATTGTCCACGCATTTAGCTGCTACTCAGCTGTATATCCCCCTCTATCACTAGTGATGCCACAACACCAGAAGGGTGAAGACTAGCACATGCCTCCTCCGACAAATGTGAAGTCAGACTCCGACTTACAGTGCGCTCGGAGGAAAGCGCAGCGACTCGGTTTCGATACATCACTTCAACAAGAGGCTAAGTGTCTTCCTTTGGGGTTAAAATTGCCCTGATGTTGTTTACACACCAATTCAGCAAGGCACCATGTCAGCTTGCACAGAACCCTCATAGCACAGCACAGCACAGCTTCATTACAGAACTGAGTGTATGCAGATTCCTGTGGTGTAACTATAGTCAGAAAATTGGCAAATTTTTCAGACCAGTTTTTGATTTTGCAGGATTTTGCTTTTAATTAAGATACAACAGTATTTAAGATCTAAAGTATGTCACTTCTATACTCTCATTATTCAACTGTGATAAGATAAATACTGTTTTCCATTCAAGGACACTTTTAAGGGGTAATCAGAGGAAGGATGTTTTATTTGGCTCTAACGTCACAATTTCATTTTGCAGGGAACTTTAGAAATTTGCAGAGAAATACTGTACATCCTTGAGTTCTTAGAAATCGAAGGGCTGAACTGCTGTATACATCTAGGCCTTGAAAATAATCACAAGTGACGAGATGCAGAGGCAGGAGTCTGCGCAGACGGTCTCAAATGTGCACGACTGAACACTGAAGAGCAGCCTATGTTTACCAGAGATAAGCAAGGTCTCTACTACCTTGTCTTCAGCCTTGACTTTGAAACAGTGTTGTTTGTCCAGCTCAACTATACTCAGTAAAATAAATCACTAGGGCTGAAAAGGTATTCTCTATACATGTGATTTTCAGCAACATGCATGTCAAAACACTGGGCTCGGATTGGTCACTGTCAAAGTAAGCCAGGAATTTGTAGAATTAGGGGTGGGCAATGTGACAGTATCTTATTATATGGTGATCATTTTTTGTTGTGATAAAGAATGTACTTTTCTGAGCCTTTTGTGGATTTTGACAGTGCTTAAAGATCACGGTCCCACTGCACATTTTATTACAAACAGTGTAATTAGTATGATGTATTATGTATGGGATAATATATGGATAGTAATGTTTAAAATCTGCCACCACCCATAGAAACACATTTATTCTTTTCTTTCTTTTCTTTTCTTTTATCAGTTTGCCCTGTTTTGTTTGTTTTGTCTTATATGCATAGTTATATTCTAAACATTAAGCATTTTCAAAAATGAAAAAAAAGAAAAAAAAGAAATAATAATAATAACATCTGCCACCTACTGGTTCATTTTGTTAAAATATCAAATGTTAAAAGGGTTTTTAAGCATCATGGAATTTTTTTTTTAAGTATCGCAGACGCATAGGTAGAATATTAAATTATTTTAATTAAATTATAATCTATATTTATAAAACTAAAAGCAACATCATGTAGCATTTTTACTTTACTTTTTAAACTACCTTCAAAATCAATGTACCGGTAATGCTTCACTGACTTGTAATAATGAGGATAACTTATTCATTATGGCTAATCTGGGCTCAACATACCAGAAACTGTAACTCTAGTGAATGGTTAGGCAACAGATATTTGTGCGAAATATAATATAATAATATATTATATATTAAAATATATTATTATAATATATAATATCACGCTAATATTCCAATCATTTTGCTTCTTTCATTTTAGATGCTGGTTTTGTATCTCTCAGCTTGTCCAGAAATGCATGTGTAAATCTTATCCTTCAGAGGGCACTCAAAACACAATTTTGCTGCTTAATTCGGAATTAAATTCTGCTGCTGTAATGCTGTGTGTGCAGCAGTACCTGTGGATCATGGCCAGAGACTCTCGGAATTTGATCTGGTCCCAGCCGAAGGTGAGCGAGAAGCGTCTGGCCAGTTCTTTAATGCTGCTGTAGGTTTGAACTCCAGAGCTGCACGGGTTTCCACTGTCCTGCTCCTGCTTCAGCCTCAGATACAGCTGGAGAGAAGAGCGTATAGACAAGATAATGCAGCCTCTGCAGATGATGCTGATAGTAAAAGGCTCTCAGGCCTATTGGCTTGTTTGTAGGTTGGTCACTTTGTATTATGTACACTGGCATGCCAGAAGTTATGGAATATGGAGGCATGTATAATGTATTTGATAATTGGTAATTAAGTGTTACCTTAGGTAATGATTTGAAAACACCCCCACTTATAAGTATAAATTGTGAGGTGTTATCTTGTGAGTGAGGCTGAACACCGGGCAATGTGCTCATGGCAAGCCAACCTAAATTATCCAAGTTCAAGTGAGGTCTGAAAAGTGGATGCTAAAAGGATAAGACTTTTTGGTATTTTAGTGACTTAGTAGTTAGCATGTTAGCCTCCCAGCACTGGGGTCTTGGGTTCAAGTCCTTATCTGGGTGCAGTTTCCATGTCATGTTCTCCCAGTGTCTAAATGAGTTTCCTCCAGGGACTCCGGCTTCCTCCCACAGTCCGGATCAGGTAATTTGGAAATTCTAAATTGCCCTAACTTCTAAATTGTATGAATGTGTGTGACTGTATGCCCAGACATGGATTGGCACTCTGTGATGGGTCAGCTCCTCAGTGCCCAATGCAGTCCTCCAGGTGCACAGTATTCCGTTTGAGAGTACGCTGTGTGTGATTGGCTGCCGCTTCTCACTAGTGTGTTGAATGTGTGTGGAATGTAATTGTAAAAATGTAAGATGTCTCCATCCACAGTGTCATGTGTGTAATGGGAATAAATCATAGAAGGCATTACCGTCCAAAGTGGACAGTGCAGTACACAATACTAATTAATGTCCCATGACATGTGACATTTCGGTGTAAATAAAGAATATTTCATGATAGTTTTACTGTATTTTTTTACATATAGATCAGACTTAATTCTATACTGTTAATAAACATTCCTATTATACAATATATTACTTCTAAAGTACAGAAAATGAAACTTAGAAATCTGACAGAAATATAAATCTGTTGCAATTATAAATGCACTTTTCAGTTTCTACAATTCCAGATTTTCCAGATTTCCCAGGATGTGTGGGAACGCTGTTGTTGTTTTGACATTTACAGCATCAGATTTCATGTCCTTCCTGCTTCTCCAACCAAATCTGCACCTCTGAGTGTGAGTGTGATCACTGCATCTCCAATCAGCCTCCCTTCCACCAGGGATCCATTAAGCAATTCAGAGAATGCAGGAGCTGCTAGAACCTTCCACTCAGAGCATAGTGATGGAGAGGGGGGGTGTCTCTGTGTCTGTGAGGTGCTGACAGCTACGGCCATCTACAAGCAGAGGATCTGGACTGGCAGACGTGTTCCACAGAGCAGCATCCGATAAGAGAGTACAGAGAAAAAGGGACAGAGAGAGAGAGAGAGAGAGAGAGGGAGGATTTAGAGTACCTGCTGCAGGCAAAGAACCAGGGTGCGGGCACTCTCAATCTTATCCATCTGCCTGGTCCGGTTCAGAGTCTCTTTAATGATGTCACCAAAGTCATTGTAGTACTGCAGAGAAAGGAACAGCAGTGAGCAGTTAGAGACTCCTGAAACACTGCTTCAACAAGTGCTTCACCAATCTTAAACAGGATGGAAGCTCTGTGGATAATGTACATACAGTATTGTACTAGATTATAAGACGCACTATCAATAAACGTCTATTTTCTGGTCTGTTTTCATCCATAAGGTGCATCAGATTACAAAAAGGGACAAGGGTGTCACCATGTTGTTAATCTACACAGAACTCTCTCCTGAAAACTGTTTATTTGGGTGTGTAAAGTGCTTCTGTTAACTTACAGTAAGCTCAGCTTTTCAATATATGTTCAACAGCACAGTTAGCAGCACACAAATTGTATATATATTCTATTCAAATTTACATCTCAATTGAAGACAAATAAGTTTCCTAGAATCCCCTGAAAATCAACGGAATAATGCGCTGCCACTATGATTGGGAGATCGTTGGTTCGAATCCCGGACATGCAGCTTGCCATCAGCTGCCTGAGCCCCCAGAGAGCACAATTGGCCCTGCTCTCTCTGGGTGGGTAGACGGCTCTCTTTCCCCTCATTACTTCATGTGGGGTGATGTTGCTCAGCACAAGGCGTCTGTGAGCTGACCTATAGGAACCGACAGGCAGTTTGAAGAAAAAAAAAAAAAAAAAAAGAATCTCCTGAAAATAACATCCAGCCTGTGTGAATGTTTCCTATAAAACACTTAGTAATTTTGGGTTAATATATCTATGTCAAACTTTTAAAATATAGTGTACAACTGGTCTAGGGCCCTAAATGTTAAACAGTCAATGTGCATAATTGTGACTAATCGACTACTCCAAAAAAAAATAGTCAGAATAGTCGACTACTAAAAAAGTCATTAGTTGCAGCCTAAATTTGGAACAATACAAAAATTGGAAAATGGTCTATTATCCTTCAAGTGGCTGCAACTTTAAAACAGACTATTTTCATTAAATCTGGGGCCACAAATAAACTTCAGGCTTTTCCACACCAACCAACAAGCCACCCGTTAGCACTCAAACTCCCCACGGGTCCTCTCTCCACAGGCACATCATCAGCCCTCACTGACCTAAATAATAACTGGCTGCTCCAGTAGATATTTGCTGCCCTGCAGTCTGACCTGGACCTTATCAGTGCCAGAGCGACAGGTCCAGCCCTCCTGCCCTCTCGGCCAGACAGATTATGAGCCCACGTCCCCCTGCCCTGCGACAGGAGACCCCTTCTGGATCACACAAATCCTCAGCCTGATGGACTGCACTGGTGGCACTGGTTCACTGACCTGCGGAATTAAAACTGTTCCAGTGTGAGGAGGTCAACTCCAGCCCGGCTCCTCGTGTGTAACACAAGCAAACACACCACCTACTGTACCTCCATCACACAACAGCTGCCTTTTCCCTGCTGCGGCTCTGCTTTCAGGAGCGCGTTCAGACGGGTGTAGTTGGTTGTAAGACTGGCAGACGTTCAGAAGCTCAGAGAAGCGAACAGTTGTTAGTGAGCCTTGCAGAAACAGGAAGTCGAGCAAATATGGGGTTACACTTGGCCGCCAACTTTCTGTCGTTCGCCTGACTTTGAAAGCCATCGTTCATTATGGCAGCTGTGTGTGTGTGTGTGTGTGTGTGTGTGTGTGTGTGTGTGTGTGTGTTTGTGTGTGTGTGTATGCGTATGTGTGTGTATTAAAAGGTCTGATCAAGAAGAATGTTGATGAGAGACTGCTGGCTCTGCCAGGGCCGAGCCGAATAGGCATTCCAAACATGTCAGTGTGTCAAACACTCTCACACACATACACACACACACATACACCACACACGCAAACACACATACTCACACACACGCTCTCACTCTCTCTCTCACAGAGTGCTGTGCATTCATCTCGGTCAACTCATAAATTCAAAAAGCAAACCGTTGTGCTTATAAACAGAGAAGCCAAGTCTGCAATAGAACTAATAGAACAATGTGCTCACTGCCACTTAACATTACTGCACAGACTCAGCTCAAACTCCCAGACCCTCCCTGCAGTAATCAGGACCACCTGCTCAATCTGATCCACAAATATCATTAAAATACTCATTTTAATCCTTTTTATTCTTATAACAACTAAACAACACCCCTTCCATACTCTGTACTGAGGGATATTCCTTCATTCATTAATTCATTTACTCACTGAGTGGCAGCTGTTACTCATGTCTGATGGGGTGAAGAGTGTGTGCAGAGTTCAGAGGGTCAGAGGTTCAGAGGTTATAAAGCTGTGGTCTGACGGAGTTTCGTACCTTCATGTACTGTTTAAAGATCTCCGCAGCCATGCTCATCTCCAGCACACTGTGCACGATCAGCTTACAGTATGCAGCCAGCAGATTCCTCCGCCTGTGCAGATCCTCCAGCCGACTCACCCCAACACTCCCATTCTCACTACCTGAGAGAGAGAGAGAGAGAGAGAGAGAGAGAGAGAGAGAGAGAGAGAGAGATGGAGGTGAGAAAGGGAGAAAAAAGACAAAAGACAATGAGAGAAATACGGAAAGAGAGAAAAATAACAAGGGAGGAATTGAGAGATATGGACACAAAGTTGGAACGAGCAAGAGAAAGAAAGAAAGAGAGAGAGGGAGAGATGGAGGTGAAAAAAGGCAAACGATAAGAAGAGAAAGGTGGAGAGAACGAAGTAGAGAAAAATTAAAAGATGTATCGTTAAAAGTTTAAAAAACAGTTAAAAAGAGAGATAGAGAGAGAGAGAGAGAGAGAGAGAGAGAGACAGAGAGAAAGAAATTGAGAGATGTGGACACAAAGATGAAAAGAGACCAAAAAACAAGAAAGAAGCAAGATAGACAGATGATATGACAAAGAGAGACAGAAAAAGATACAGAAAAAAGCAAGGGAAAAGATTACGGAAGAGAGGAATAGAAAAGCAAACAAGAGTAAAAAAACGAAAGAGAAAAATAAGAGAGAAACAAAGAGAAGAAGATTATAAAAAATAAAAATATTAAATTTGTCAAAGGAAAAGAGAAGGAGAGAAGAAGAGAAAAAGACAGATGGAAGGGTAAATGGATGAGGGTATCACTGCAGCATCACTTCATTCACAGGCTATAACACTATTAGTGACACGAAGAAACACAATGACTAAATTGTTTTTATTAGATTTCCCTCCAATAGCTCATATTGTAATTCTTAAAGGGTTTTGGACGATACATCTCCAGAGCTTCCTGAAATATTCATACAACCAATCAGGTTTGCGTGGGATGGACAATCAAATATGAAACTGTCCCACTGTAGTCTCAGGAATGTGTTTTATTTACAAAAGCAACAGAACAGACGTGAAAAAAAAAACAAAAAAAACCCATCCTATATTACTGTGCTGTGTGTCTGTAGCCAATATAAATGTATTGATCCAGTCTTAAGGGATGCTCACAATGTATTATATACTTCAGGATGACCATATTTTGTTTTTTTTTTAGGTGGAGTGCAAATATCATTTTGAAATAATAATAATAATAATAATAATAATAATAATAATAATAATAATAATAATAATAATATATTTAACAAATTGAAAAAACAATTTTGTTTAAGGTCCAAAACAAAAACATTTCCCAGAAAAATAGGTCATCCTGTCACCCTAATACACTCATATGTCCTGGTGAGTCTAATTCTGAAACAGAAACCTGGTTTCAGGGCATATATTAAATAAGTTTGTGAGCCATTACACAAATAAGAAGTCAAACTGACTGTGGGTGCCCAATAACAAGGAACTACGGTAGTCAACAGTACGCCTGGCATTATATAATAAAACACGGAGTAATACTGCCATCTACAGGCAGAACATATACACCGTTCAGAATTCACTAGAATTAAAACATTTTATATATTATTTCTTATTTGATTTATGCATGTTAGAAAAACAAGAATGTTTGTTGATGTTTAGTTTTCATATATAAAGTGTTTAGACTAGGGAGTTTGAGACTGCAGTACCATTATAATATTTTTTTTAATATAATATTATAGGCTGCAGATGTCAAAATTAGCAAAACTATGGTCAAAATAGACAATTTACATAAAGTATGAAAGACCAGACTTCATTGATACACAAACAGACTAAACTACTACCCAGAAAACTATTATCTCTATTATCTACTATTATATCGGTTTTACCTTAATTTTATTGCACAATAACTTAAGGCATCCTCAGTGTTAATAGTTCCTTGTTCTGTATACGTTTTTTTTATGTTGAAGGCATAAAAATGTGATCATTTTGATATCAGAACTGATAACAAAAAAAGAAAAAAATTTACATTGTGAAAAGAAAAGAAAAAATTACAAAAAAAACATTTAATATTAATATTAAATGCTGCAGAAAAAAACATGGAGACAACACAATGAAATTAAACACATCAACCAGAGGAGCGAAGGAGAAGATGAGAGGAGAGGAGAGGAGGAGTGGAGCAATGAAAAAGAAAAGAGAAGAAAAGAGGAAGAGAGGAGTACAGAAGGAGAGAAGAAGGGAAGGAGGAGTGAAGCAATGAAGGAAAAGAGAAGAGCAGGAGAGGAGGATGGAAGGAGAGGTGAAGAGGATGAGAGAAGGAGAGGAGAAGAGGATGAGAGAAGGAGAGGAGAAGAGGAGGAGAGGAGGAGGACAGTGCTACCTCTGCTGCTGTGGCTGTCCAGCTCAGGGCTGGTGAAGACGTGCTCCAGGACGAAGCTCAGCAGGGCTTTTTGGAGCCGGGGCTCCGGGGTGTACAGCAGAGGGGCTCCTGCTGAGGGGTCCCACATCTGCAGCTGGTAGTTATGGGCTACAAGGATGTCACTCAAACACATAAACGCCTGTGAGAGAAACACAAGCCAAATATGGCTTAAATATTCCTTCTTGCTTACAGTGTCACAATATATCGCAAAATACTAATTTTGCAATACTGTCAGCGAACGCTCTAGTTGGTGGTACTGTGCTTTTAAAATTTCATATGTACTAACTTATAAGGTGCACCTAAAATCCTTTAATTTTCCCAAAAATAGTCCGTGCGCCTTATAATCCAGTGCTCCACATGCATGAATTTTACCAGTCTCCTTGTAAAAAGCAGTAAAGCCACACTGTTGAAGTACAGCGTTATTCAGGAGTTTCAGTTTAGTTCTTCAGCACCGAAGCTGGAGTAGCATTAGCCGCTAACCGCTATATCCCCGTTCAGAGGTGAGTATATCGGACTGTAGTCTCTGTGTTTACTGTGTTAAAATAAGCTATGTAAGACAAACCGCTAGCTAATATCACCCGGGCTTACTGGAACACTCAGGGTTCCTCAGTATAGTGCTGTCGGGCTGCATTAACTTAGCCGCTAATCGCTAGCGGTTAGCCGCTAATGCTTCAGCCTCAGTGCTGGAAAAATTCGGCAATCTAAGCTTACTGTAAATAAACGGAAGCGCTTTACCCACCCAAATAAACAGTTGTCAGCAGAAAAATATGTGTAGATTAATATCCAGCGCTTATTTGACTTTAAAAGAAAGTCTTTTTTTATTAAAGTTTTGTTTAAGTTACTTAGCTTAGCTTTACTTAACTTAGTTGCAGTGGCAAGACCTGCTGAATTAGAACTTATAGTGTCTCATAAATGCGCCTTATAATCCAGTGTGCCTTATGTATAAAAATAGACCAGAAAAAAAGACGTTCATTAATAGTGAACCTTATAATCAGGTGCACCTTATAGTGCGAAAAATATGGTATTACATTTTTAGTAATTCACAATTTGAGCCACCACTAGAAGACATGCTTTACACATGCATTTCTGGACAAGCTGAGCAATACTGTCAAAAAACTGTCAATTTTTTTTATTTCCACTGTTTTATTGCCAGAAACAGCATGAGAACCAAGTTGCAGAAAGCGACACTCATATTCTAAACAAATTCTGCTCTTTAGTCTCTGTTAGAAGTTCTCTCATAGCAGCGCTATGGCAAATACACAGAATCCATTATAAACCATAGCAGGAGCCCTGGGCACTCAACAGGAAATTAAAAATAAACCAAATTCCAACAGTGTGGGCACACTGCACAGAACCCACTAATGCACAGGAGTCACACAGTATGTTGCAGCTCAGTGCATGCCACCAACGCACCGCATGCATGAATATAAGCACAAAAGGGATGCGTCAGTATGAAACAGTATGATCTTCTCAGTAAAAATTAGAAAAGAGTTTACTGTACCTGCTCTCGAACCTGCTGCTCTGTGTGCGACAGACAACGGTGACATTTTTCACAAAAACCTCGAAGCTGTGTCCTCTGGTGAAGTGCCGTTTCCTATAATCACACACATGCTCATGTCAGCATGGCCTTATATAACAGTATAGCAGCTCAGTTTGGCTTTGCAGTTGTATACTGTCAATACTTCAAGTTTTTTCTCTCTTATTACTCATGATGCTGCTGATAAATAAGGACGTCTGCTAATGATTTAGTGTATTATTTATTATTTGACTGGTGTTGCTGTTTTTATTTCTGCTGTTGGATATATTGGATATATGTACTGAGAGTTTATGTTTTTACACATTCAGTATTGCTTTTAAACACAGCTTTACATCATAATACAGGCTTCTAAATATGCTGCATTACAGTATACGTATATTTTGCATAAGTTCTGAATCCTGAAGGCTGAATTTAAGCATATAACTCAATAACAAATCATATTTCTTTCAACTCCCACCAACCACCAACACAAACAAGCAGCATCATAATGGATCTCATATCAGCGCAGAATGCAGGGCTTTTCTCCTCTTGTTTGAGGAACAAACATATGCATGAAACAGAGCGGTGTGTGGCATGGGAGCTGTGCTGAGAAAGCTCCAGAGACAGAGATGGTGAGGGCGTAATTAGACTAAATAATAGAAACTGATGGAGGAGAGCAGTAGGGCTCTGGCTGAAGTGGATTGATGAAAGCCTTGTTAGTAGTGCTGCTGGTCCCTCATGTAAAGCATTCTTTCATAATTATACACACGCGCTTGTGCATGCGTATATATGTGTGTACATGCTCGGCCGGCTCCGGGCGACGAAGCTACGCGGCCGTCCGAGTGCGTCCCGCGCCAACTCAACCTCATTTCAGCCAAATGACTCATTTTAATTGGACAATATCCCAATTTTCTGCTGAACTCATCTTTTTTCCTGCCCGCCACCAGCCTCCTCTCGCTCTGAATCGCCCCTCGTTCCCGAGTCAAATGCCACTGACATTAGAATTGCAGATTGGGCCAAAGTCGCCGCCTGGGCCTCAAATTACAGCCCTGCTCTGGCAGTTATTGATGAGGGGGTCGTGGAGAGAAAGTGCACGTTCTTGTGCACCCCCACCCTTCTCCCAACCCAAGGATTTTTTAATGTCGCTCTTTTACCTACAGCAGTCTTAATGGCCATCAATATCTCCGTGCAGAAAGGTTAGGGGTCGGGAAATATGATTACCCCGCGCGGCGCATGGAAACATGGGCTTAATAACGACTCCACATTAGAGATTAGCAGAGGAGCCTTCACGCAACAAGGTAGCCATTACGCCCCCCACAATCCATCACCTGAACCTTACTTTTCCTAACGACTCATGATCAATCACGCCCTTCTCTCTGCGCTTATTAAAATCCACTGGACACAACCCAAAGGCCTTTGAGGGTATCACGGCTGATATTTCAAATGCAACGTAGCAGAATTAAAGGACACGCTTGCTGGTGATGGATCATACAGGAATTGCGCAGACAGCGAGGAAAGCGAGGACCGAGGGGAACACCTGAACTGTTTGCTTAATTTATCAATCAGGACCAAACGTCTGCGCTGCGTGTAAATATTAGCATTCTCATTACTGCATCAGATGCCAGCAGCTGGAGATTTTTTACTGCACGCAAAGGATGCGACTGCCGCCTCACCCTAGAGGTCGACGTCTCTCCGAACATGTTGAGGTTCCACAGGATGCAGCAGCAGACACAGCGCAGAGCCTCGGTGCTCATCTGCAAGCAGCACAGACAGAACCAGTCAGTTCCAGTGTTACAGTGCACTGAGGGAAACTGACCGCTGTTACAGCCAGCGCTACCTCTATTATTACCTCTACTGGCAAGCCACCATGCTGTACTTCAAACACAAGCAGCCTGGAGACCACCTCATATATCCCCCACTTCGACAGGTCCTGAGCACTGAGAGATACAGAGAAATAAACAGGGTGTGAGAAACATCAGATAAGTGAAAATTAACTGAAAAATCGTATTTAAAACGTATTAAATGTAGTGATTCACTCTCACTTGTTGAAAGCAGTTAGTTTCTTCAGAGCAGTTAGAATTCCTACTTTTCTTTCTTCATCTGCTACAAACACTCCATCCTGAACACAAGGAGAAGAACAGAGGAGTTAGATGTACAGTATTACCGTATAGAAGAACATCTATAGTGTATATATAAAGTGGGTAATGTCCACTCAGGGCGTTTTCACTCCAGCACTATTTGATCCAGTTCGTTTGTACCCTTAGTGTGGTTTGATTGAGCAGGTGTGAAAACAGTCATCACACTCAAATGCAGATCAAAACAACCAGACCGAGACCAGCTTAAGAATGTGATGTCGGTCCGGTCCCAAATGAACTCTGAAGCGGTAAGAACGTGGTAAGAACGTGAACTAGTCTCGATCTGACCCAAGTATCAAGTATACTCCTTTTATTTAAGCGAAACTGCCCTTCTGACTTAAGCTTCAGGACAACAAAATAAAGAAGTACTTTAAACAGGTCCAAACAGATCTTGGATGATTGGCTACATTTGAAGTTAAGTGATGATTGCCAGCTCGTTGCCACTGCTTAACCCATACCTTTAAAACACAAATTTCACTTGTGTTTAATTAATTAATCTGCTTACTAAGAAAAAGTCTCTGGATTTGCCACAGGACAGGTTCTACTGAGTGTTTGTCGTACTCACACTCAGCGCTTCTTCTAAGCATGTTTCCAGTGTATGTGTCCAGCGCTGAATGAGTTGGTCCATGGCGGACGCTGTCAGATGTTGCCAGCGTGAGTCTTCAGCACAGAGGGCGTGGTACGAGCGGGCAGCCGCTTCCAGCAGACCTGCCTCTGAGTGTCTGCTCACCGCAGCATCCAGCCCAGCCAGCAATGCCTGTAGAGACTAACAGCCAAACAAAACACTGTCACACACTTCCCAGCAGGAGATAGTTCTTCAGCAGTGAAGTCTACAGTATCTGACAAAAGTGAGTACACCTCTCATATCTTTATAAATATTATATTATACCTTTTCATGGGACGACACTGAAGATATGACACTTTAAGACAATGTAAAGCAGTCAGCTTGTATAGCAAAATAAACTGTCCCTTGCTTACAATCAAACATGGTGGTGGTAGCATCATGGTCTGGGGCTGTAGGAGTGCTTGGGAGCTGAATTCCAACATGTACTGTGACATTTTAAATGGACTGGACAAGCATGTATCCAACTGTTGTTCCCATAAAAATATATTATAATAAAATATTTACAAAAATGTCAGATGTATTCTTGTTTGTGAGATATTGAATATTTCGTCTTATAAGTCACAAATTTAAAGGCTTAATGTTTTTATTTTTATAATAATAATAATAATACATAATAAGAAACTGGCAAAAAAACTCATCTCAAAAAGTTAGAAAGTTTACATGTATATAGTAAAACAAGACTCACGTCCGTGTTTTCATCCCCGCAGGAGTCCATTTGGAAGTACTGAGGTATTTTGAGGAAGGAGGTCAGTTTTCCAGCATCTTCTAAATACTGAAAATCAACCAAACTTATCAGACCACATGTAATGTAAGACTTACAATTTTATAAACCTATAGATAAACAGCATTCATCACCTTGGATAACAGCTCAGGTAGCACCTTTAGGAAATGTTCTGTAAGCTTCGTACAGTCATCAGTCTGCAGTCTCTTCTCTTTAGTGCTGATCACCTTGAAAATAAACACAAAGCACATGATACTTTTAGCAATATAGTGTATTTTTATTTTATATCATTAGCAGAACTTAAAATACATAGAAATCACAATTGGCTCCTGTGGTGTGTTCTCCATTTAGGTGGGGATATTTAGAGAAGATAAAAGCAAAAGAGAGAAAGCCAACCTTCTTGCCTGTGCTTCTTCCTGCTAGTGGAGGTCCTTCAGCAGCCTGTCTGACTGATGCCAAAAGAATCTCAATCAGCAGGGTCTCATCAGCACTGTTCAAAGCTGCAGAACACATATATATACATACATACAGTGAATTATGAAGTGCAGACTCATGGACATTAATGCCAAAGCACATATAGATAAACTTCCAAATTTCACATATATGTGATGGTGAGAGGGGGAGAGCCATTCTTCTTTAAAGAAAAGAAAAAGTAAAGTGTTTCAATTAACGATTCCAACTAGATTTAACTAGATTTACCAACACCAAAAAAACACTTATATTCAAACAGGCTTGAAGGAACTCAACACACTTTGAGGAGAGTACTGTATATTAAGTATTATCGTAATTTGCGGACTATAAGGTGCACTATTAATAAACTATGAACTTAATGAACTAATAGTGATCTATTTTCTTGTCTATTTTCATACATAAAGAAAAAACTGTAGAGACTTTAGTGAGACTGGAACAGGAAAAGGGAGGGTATATACTAGCCTTGCTCTGGTGAAAAAGACTGGGAAGTCAACAGAGAGGTCAGTGAGGCCCAGTCCTTCAGGAAATCACCAGCACTGTCCCACAGACTGTCCACAACATACAGCACATGCTGGTGAAGCTGCACAACAGACCATGCAACAGACATAGCAAGCACATTAGAGGATCACAATATTTTGTTTTGCAGTACTATATTGATTTTTAAAAACATGGTAGTGATTTTTTTTATTTTCTCTTAATTTAGCTAGGCCAACTGTCCCACCCAATCAGCTGCTACGCAGTTGTATATCCCTCATCACTGGTGATGCGGGTGAAGACTACCACATGCCTCCTTTGACACAAGTAAAATCAGACTCTGCCTCTTTTTGAACTGATGCTGATGCAGCATTGCGCAGCTACTCGTTTCCATTACAACAGCTCACAGATGTCTTGTGCTGATCTACATCACCCTAGGAGTGATGGAGGAAAGAGCGCCATCTACTGTACCCACCCAGACAGAGCAAGAACAATTGTGCTCTCTCAGGGCTCCAGCAGCTGATGGCAAGCTGCATGACCAGGATTCGAATCAGCGATCTCCCAATCATAGTGGCAGCACTTGGCCCAATACATTATTTTGTATCGCAACTTGGTGTAGCATATAATTAAATTCTTGCCAATACAATATCCTAAACATACATATTCTACAGACTCCAAGACATCAGATACTGCTCCCTCAGATGTTACCTGGTTTTCAGTGTAGAAGTTTATAAGTGCTCGGACTCTGGCGAGGGTCAGTGCTCTGTGTTTGTCCTCCTCTGATGCTCCTTCCTTTAACTGAAGCACTGCAGGGTTACTTAGCAGCCTTTGAGAATAAGATAAAAATAAAAATAGTAACTATGAGCCATCCATTCGAAATAAATTGTATAAGAAGTTGCAGCGTTACATAAAATAATTGACATAAGGAAAGTTTAGCTGTGACGGCAACAATCATACATCTGCACTTACTTGGAGTAGAGGAATTCCCCTGCAGTGGCTGCAAGCGGCCGGTGAGAAGAGTACACAAACTGGAACAAGTGTTTATAGTCGTCCTGGCTCAGCACATCATCACATGATCTGACAAAACACAAGGAAAGGGTGAGAAAGGTATTGGACAGTATGAATTATACATGTATGCTGAATTGATCAGATGAGCATTAGTTTTTTTTATAATTATACATCTATTTTTTTCAAGCTGTCCACAACCAGCCCAGAACTTGTCCGCGATCCACTTTTTGGTTCTGACCAACTAGTTGAGAATCGCTGATCTAAAGAATTATTAATATTTTTCCTAATAAATCATCACCTCACAAAACACAACAGGAGAGGGGAAAAAATCTGATCTACTTTGAATGGAAGTCAAAGTAAAACAAAATAATTTTAAATAGTTTTTTAAACAACCTGGACTCAATGACTGCCAAAATTTCATTAGTTTAAAAGTGAAAAAGGCTTTTGTAACTATACTTTTTAATTTCCCCACTTTAACAACTTTTGTTAAAGTGGGGAAATTCCTGAACTTGGAAATGCACAGTTTGTTTTAAGTTTTTTCTGTTTTTTTTATTGCATCAATTAATGTGATTAGTAATGATCTACCATTTCTGTTACTTATGTGGTTCTAATGTATTGGCTTTATATTGCAGTATACATTCCAGAAACTTTAGACACAAAAAATATACCATACTAGAATAATTCACCATGCCCTGTGGCATAAATCCTAATTACTTACATATATACAATACACATATAAATTGTATTATTATTATCATTATTATTGTTGTTATTATTAGTTGTTGTTCTTGTTGTTGTTAATAATAATAATTCTTCTTCTTCTTATTATTATTATTACTATTATTATTATTTCTATTATTATTATTTCTATTATTATTATTATTATTATAAAATTACTACTATTAAATGTTAACATAAACAATCCTATCAAAGCAACCGAAGCTAAGTTTGGTGAGTTAGGCAGCCTCACAAGAACTAAGCAGTGTTTGAGGTAAAGAGGAGAGGAGAATGTTTGGAGAGAAAGACTGAGAGTGACCCACTGGGAGATGACCATCAGCAGCCTCATGGCCTGCACTGCTACCTCATGGTCCTTATCCAGAGTCATGGAGATCATTCTCTCCTGTAAACACACACACACACACAAACACACTCAGCCAGCCTTCTCTAAACACTTTAACTAGCCTCTCTGAGAGCAATCTCATCTAAAACGCATGTGATTTACACTCATTAGGAGGACGTAATGTTTTCTTAAATCTGAACTGTGCCAATCTGTTTGCCACTAAAGGCTTTCTGGCTAGCGGTACTGAAGCGGTGGAGGAGACCCCCGAGGGCGGTGACTGGCCCTGTGTGAGAGATGCTGAGCCTTGGGCAAAACCTGAGGGGCTTCAGCACCTGTCAGTCAGAAAAAGCATCTTCCACCGTCCCCCTGGAGTCAACACACGCTGCTCTAACACACAACCTTTCCCAAAAACTGAAACTTAGGCCCAGTTAGAGACAGAAAGCTGGCTCGTTTCAACTGTGGCCAGAGGCAGAATCATCACAACTCCCACTTTGTTGACAGAGAATGGAATAATGGGCAATACTTTTCCAGGGCATTGTGGAGTCGCTCAGAGAGAGAAGCTCTTTTTCTGTCTAAAAATACTTAGTGATTAATTATTCTGCGTATAAGCAGATGCTACCTTAAATCGACTGGTGAAAAGGTCCATTTTGGAGCTGAGATGAACATCCTGATAGAGCCCCTGGAGACCCAGCACGCACTTCAAGCGCACATCCGGTTGCTGTGAAACAAGCAGAAAAAAGCTCATACTAAATATCCTTTCACTCCAAAGAAGTTTTACATTTTTTGAAATTTGTTTTTTAATGCATGAACGTGTTTTATTCCGATGAAGCTGGTGAAGCTTTATGGAAGGGCTGCATGTTTCGATTCCATTTCAGTGGCACTAAAGTGACTTTTTTGAAATAAAACTAAAACTAATCAATTTTTTTTTCACATTTTTTTTGTAAAACAAAAAAAGCAATTTGAAAACTTTAATTTCGTATTATTTGTTGAACATTTTAACACCTAATGCCCCAGTAGACAGACCAACAAATCACAATACATCATATATTAGTAAACATACTATCATAGCCCTGTACAGCTTGTACCTTTCAACTGTAAAACAGCAATTAAAAACAGAGTAAATAAATGCTGAAAGCTTTACGCAAAGGCTTCATGATGTAATTGCATTTCGGTTCCACCAAAGCCTTTTGTATAAAAAAAACTTAATTTATGTGAGTATAGTGTAAAAATTTAAACTTACTCCCTGCCTGTACTACAAACAGCACTCATTTAGACAGCTTGTTTTTCATTATTGCCCAGCCCTAGTAATTACTCTATGACTAATAGCTGGTAACTTCTAATAACTGTATAAAAACACTGAAAGCTAGAAACAGAGCCCACAGAGCACATATCTTCCTTATATCTTCCTTATCTACCTTATATAGCATATATATATATATATATATATATATATATATATATATATATATATATATATTATCCTGACTTATTATTTAAAGAGTTGTTTGCATTGGATAAGCTTAGTTATCTTCTGTTTGTACAGTATTGTGTTTTGTATTCTTTTGTATTAATTGCAGTTGACAGTAATTTTAGATATGGAGGAACTGTTGAAGCAATGCTGTAGTAAAATTAGTCTCTGTTTTGTATTATCATCTAATATTCATGAAATGAATTAAATCTCTAACAATACATCATATACAACTAGCACAAACTATACAAACACCTGCACAACTGCAGCTTTTCAAACAGCTGAAATATCAGCTTATATATAAGCTGAAATTCCAAAAGCAGTCAGTATCAGATTTCAGAACAGAATGTGCATCACTGACCTTGTCATGCATCATCCATCCAACATATTTCAAGTAGGTGTCGTTGAGGAACACAGGACTGTAGAGCTTCATCCACACGGTCAGCTCCTCCATACAGATCGCCCTGATTTCAGGAATCACATCTCTACCAGAGCGAAAAGAAGTTAAAGGTTAAAAGGTTAAAGCACCAAGGGCACATGAGAGAGAAGAACATGGTGATTTAAGGATTTAAGGAAATACAAAGTAAGATAACTACCTGTATCTTTTCAGAAAGACTCCTTTAAAGATAGCATCCACCATGTCTTCTGTTTCAAGCTTCCTGTCCTGCAACTAAAAAAAAACACAAAAACAGAACAGAACTGGATTAACTGACAACAATTAGCAAGTTAGCAATTAGCATACTTTACAAAAATGTAAAAACATTATGTTGTTTGGTTTTTGGGTGCTATGTTAGGTGCTGCAGCTTGTTTCTATGATCTTTCTTTTTAGGGTTGCAATGGTTTTGGTAAATGGCTAATAGATATTGTACTGCACGGTGAATGCTACAGTAGGTGGTTGCTAGGCAGATGTTATGAGGTTATGATATACAAGGTGACTGCTCATATGTTGCCAAGTGGTTGCTGTGGGACCTCATGTGGTTGGTTGGGACTTACTAGTGTATGCGTACCAATGTGTTTCAATATAAGAAGACTGCAATGACTTCAATCCATTGATTTCTATGGGAAATGTTCATTCAAACAAAAAACTGTATGCAAGCTCAAAAATTGTGAGATACGTGGCAAAAATCTAGCAAAAAAAGGCTCAGTGTGAGCAACTATTGTTCAGCACCTCCAGGAACTCCTTCAAGATGCTGAGAAAACTGTTCCAGGTGACTATCCCTCATGAAGACACTGAGATTAAAATCAAATTTAAACCAAGAGTGTGCAGATCTGTCCTCAATGATAAATGTTCTACTTAGAAGAATCTAATCAGACTCAGGCCCTCACCTCACTGATCTTCCTCTGAATCTTCTCCAGGCGTGGTAAGGCTCGTTTGCTGGAGGTCTTAGCCAGCTCCACCTCATACAGTCTCTGGCTGTTATCCACGTTGATGCTGAGGCTGAGCGCCACGTTCACCAGAGCACTGAGCAACTTCACAGCTGAAGAAGGACAGGAGGACAGCAGAACAGAGAGAGGAGCAGACAGAACAACAGTATAAAAGCTAAATAGTATATAAAATCTTATATAATTATATATATTTTATAACCTGCATGTCAAACATCTTACCTGCCAGCGTACAGGTGTGCCTAAAGGCGCGCACACATGAAGCTGAGAGTTCAGTCAGTAAAGAGATGAGCGTGTTCAGGAGGTAGTTGTCGAAGATAATGCTGTACTGACACTGAGCGACAAGCACCGAGACAAACTCGCAGAAGTGCGAGCGGAACTTCTTCCAGTACAGGCCGGACATTACCAGAGGATACTCACCACTCTCCTGAGTGATAGAGGAAAAATCAGGGGGAGAAAGGTATGGTCATTTTGGATAGATCGAAACATATATTAAAACATATATATATATATATATATATATATATATATATATATATATATATATATATATATATATAAAGTGTCTCAGAAAATTTGAATATTATATAAGACCAATTGGTATTTTTGGCAATGTGGGCAGTGTGCCAGGTCCTGCTGGAAAAACTTACAGAACTTCATGCTTCCCTCTGCTGACAACTTTTACGGAGATGTGGATTTCATTCTCCAGCAGGATTTAGTCATATTTAGACATAATCATCAACAATAAAAGAATTAAATGCTATTTGTCTAATACATGTATATAATATATGAGTTTCACATTTTGAACTGAATTACTTAAATAAAATAACTTTTCAATAACTTTTCAACTTTTTCATTCTATTGAGATGTACCCTGAATGAAAGAGATTATATAGAAAGTCATTATAAAGAATGGGTGCTGAAACAATTCAGTCTCACTGACACAGGTGACATGCTGTCTACCTTTACAAACATTAGTGAAAAAAATGGTGGTTCTAAATCCCTCACTAAAGCACAGGGTAGTACCTTAACAGGATGGCACCATTCCATAATCTACTGTTATTGGAATTATTAAAGAGGAAGCATTTTGAAATTACAGCAACTTTGCCACAAAGTGTCCAAACATGTAAAGTTCTAAGAAAAACAGACAGTTCCATACTCACAATGTCCATGGGCCACGTGACCGTCAATATCCATGGGAACGCCAGGAACTTCTTGTACTGTAAACCTGAGCTCTGTAATTAGGTATTCAAAGAGCAGTCACTTTACAAAGAATACATTAATTTACATAGATAGATAGATAGATAGATAGATAGATAGATAGATACTTTATGTATCCCGAAGGAAATTTAGGAAACAACATTCAAACAAGACAGAGCTAAGAAATCAGCTCATACCTCATCCAGGTCCTCCACCATCTTGCTCATGACATCAGTATCCTCCTTACTCTGAAACATCTCAGCAGTTACGACCCCTAGAGGAAGCGGAATTCAAACTATCAGCAAGTGTGCAGGATATTTCTCTAACAAATTAGAGGAAACAAATATATGAGCCCTAAAACCACACAAAAATATAAGTACTATATTGACTATATATACCTTTGGATGGCTTACCTTTGCACCCTGAACACTGGATGAAGAAGCTGATGAGGTCCAGCAGGGCTGGTTCTCTGTCAATAATATAGGCCTCGATCCAGTCGTCCACCACTGCCTTTGGAGGAGGTTCAACACAGATTGTTTAGAAATAGAATAAGGATTAATCTACAGTTACAGTAGATACAGGAGTCATGAGTGTAAATGTTTGCATCGATACTACTGTGTGACAGGCATGCATGCAAACGGGAGACATATGACATTTCTTTATTGACCTATCGACTTCAGAAGATCTTAGGCAACACAAATATGTCTTTAAGATTAACTACTATTATAAATTTACCAGCCCTGCCAAAAATGCATTTTGATCAAAAGTTTACTTAGTAGGCCTAATAGAAGAAGATAACCCAAAGAAAATAAAATGAAAATAAATACATAAATAAATAAAATGCATATTTTTATTAATACAATTTGGCCTGAGGACATTTTTTATGAAGTCCACAATTGAGCTGGCTAATGGCTAACTGGTGATGCTAATGTTTTCCTACCTGCATGGCACTCCTGCCCATGGTGACCACCTCAAACAGTGTAAGAGCCTCAATGTCTCTGTTTTTGAGCTGCTCATTCTCTGCTCTGCCCAAACTGCCATTGCTGGACTTGGAATGCTTGCGCTTAGCATTCTCTGAGCCTTCTCTGGCTTTCCTCTTCCCTCTCTGCACATAAAATACACAGGGTTAATTAGGGTAAATAAGGGAAAACACAGTGCAAATTACAGCACAGGCATTTTGTTTATGACACTGTTCACTAGTAAAATTCTAATATGCAGCTCTGAAAAAATAAACCACTTAAAAATTATGAGTTTCTTTAATTTTACCAAATTGAAAACCTCTGAAATATAATCAAGAGGAAGATGGATGATCACAAGCCATTAAACCAAACTTAAATTTTTTTGCACCAGATATAAAGGCATAAAGTTATCCAATAGCAGTGTGTAAAACTGGTGGAGGAGAACATGCCAAGATGCATGAAAACTGTGATTAAAAACCAGGGTTATTCCGCTAAATATTGATTTCTGAACTCTTAAAACTTTATATATGAACTTGTTTTGTTTATTGGCATCTTTTTTGTTATTTCAGCCATTTCTCATTTTTTTGCAAATAACAACAATGTTCAATAAAACAACAATGTTCATTTTTCTCAAACATATACCTATAAATAGCAAATTCAGAGAAACTGATTCAGAAACTGAAAAGGTCTCTTAATTATTTCCAGAACTTTATGTGCATTGTGAAAAATTAAACATTACAAACACTTTAAATAGAGGAAATGTCTCGCCAGGCTTACACACTGTATAGGTTAACCCAAAGATGAGCAGAGCGTAGCAACACATCTTACCACATTCTTCTGTCTGTTCTCATTTCTCACACCAGAGGTGTGATTCGCAGATGTACAGGAAGAGACATCAACAGTGGAGTTCTCCCTTTAAAAAGAGGATTACAGTATAATAAACTGTTAATTACTAAGAAAACATTTTAGCTTGAGATTTAAAAGAATATGTTGTATTTTAAGAAGAGCATTGTGTTAGCATAAGTGTGTAATATGGTTATCTTACTTTTGGACTGATCTGGACAATAATGTTGGTTCTGCTATCATCTCTTCTCATATCATCTTGTTACTCTGGTCTCTGGTGTCTCTTTCACTGAACAGAAACAAACAGCATTTTAACACCTATTTTAAGTTCATTAAATTCTGGGCATTACAAATGTATCATGTTCCTAATGAGGGAGTTCCTAATGACAAATAGATGGTATGACACCCAAAAACCATCACAGACTGCAGAAACTTTACACTGGACAGCTCTTTCTGGGTGGGTAGATGGCGCTTTTTCCCCTCATCACTTCTAGGGTGATGTCGATCAGCACAAGGCTGCGTCTGTGAGCTGATGTATCAGAACCGAGTCGCTGCGTTTTCCTCCGAGCGCACTGTGATGCTACTTGGCAATGCTGCATCAGCAGCAGTTTGAAAAGAGCCAGAGTCTGACTTCACATGTGTCGGAGGAGGCATGTGCTAGTCTTCACCCTCCTGGTGTTGTGGCATCACTAGTGATAGGGGATATAAAACTGAGTAGCGGCTGAATAGGTTGGAGAATTGGCCTCATAAATTGGGAAAAAATTAAATAGATAATAATAATTAAATATTTGTGAGGGTTTTACAGAGCTTTTGGCCATATTTTGGTAGAACACTAACACTAACTGTTGAACACTAACAGTGTGTGTGTTTATATGTGTGAGGGTTAGAGTTAAATTCCTCTAAAACTGTAAAAAATAAATATTTACCAAGAGCACAGAGCACTGAACATCAAACCACTTTATTAACTTTTTATTACACACAGCACAGAAAGAGAGAAGAAAGAGATTATCACCAGTAACTGTGAAATATGATAAATATGTTTTATTAATGTTCAATCTGGGGAAGTCACTACCGCTACTCTGAACACACCAAAACAAAACACACACACATAAACACACACAAAGAGAAGAAACCTCGGCATTCACAGAGCACCAGGCCTTACAGCCATTGGTCAGACGTGTGTCAGTAAAGCGAAAGTCAGAATCTGATTGGTCACTGTACTGATCACTCAGGATCTGACTCTTCTCTTCCTCCTGTGCTCAATCTCTCTTTTATTGTTCAACCCAAAACACACACACACACATACACACAGCAGAGACCCCCCCACTGGCTCTCCTCGCGCTGCACAATGTAACACTCTAACATTATAACATTGTAACAATGGAACACTGTGATCATGATCTGGGCGGATCTGATAGAACACAAGTCCTGGCGTTGTGTGCCACATACACATACACACACGCACACACACACACACGTGTTAATCCGTGCTTTCGGCCGCTGAGTGCTGAATCAGTGTGTGTGTGTGGGTGTGTAGTGTGTATATGGGTCCTGCAGCAGATCTTACCGGGGTTTGGAGGATCAGCAGGAGCAGGCTGTAGAGAGGTGAGCAGGGTGAAGAAGGCGTGAGAAACAGGAGGAGAGCACAGCTCTGTCCGCACAGCGCCATCCAGCGGCTCACTGCAGCACAGCCGCGCCAAGCACAGCGGAAACACGTCACAGGAGGATGATTTCCCGCCCAGATGATCATATGATGCCTGTTGGACGAATCTGGACATTTATTCTTATAAAGACTTTATAAATAAATGCTATTTTCCTATAAAATATAAAGAGTTTAATATATAAAGTAAATATAATATATTATATAATATATATAATAAATAAATATAAAGGTTTAGTAATGCGGATGGAATCTCATATGCAATTTTACACCATCTTCAAGGTTAAACTAGCAATGTTTAAGACTTCAGAAGTGAAAACTGTTCTAATAAACATATTAGGGAAGTATTCTATAACAAAAGAAAAAATAGGTCACAAGGGATACCATATTGGAATTCACGTTTTACAGAAATCTCTTGGAGGAAAGCTTGGTCACTCCCTTATTTTTATTTTATTTTTATTTTTTTAATAAAATCAGAGAAGTACATTTAAAAATCCTGCATAATATCTACCCATGTAATTATATTTTTTCTAAATTTATAGAAATAGATCAGTACTGTACATTTAGCTCCAATCCTCCAGAAAAACTACTAATTTTGTTTTTTGAATGTTCTTACTCAGAATATTTTTGGAAAGCTCTTGCTAAATACTTGTTTTAATAAAGCAAATTACAGGGTAGATATAAAATGCAAATATGTTGTTTTTGGTTTTAACTGTAATGTCTCTAAAGTCAACTTTGCTTTAAATCTAATGACACTGTCACAGCTTAGCCCATGTCTGTCTTGTTTCTCCCTCATTTGGTCCCTTGTGCTCCTCCCCTCTGTTTACCTGTCATATGTTTCCCAGCCATGTGCTTACTGTTGTGTTTTGGTGCTGTCTCCGCCCTAGCCCCACCCTGTCATTAGTTATTTGTAACCCCGCCCACTCTTGATTGATCCTCAGGTGTTTCCAGTTTCCTGTTCCCTCCTCCTGTATACAAGCCCCTTTGTTTCAAGTCTTCCTCGTTTAGTCTTTTGTTGGTTTGTTTGCTGTCTGTAGTCTTGTCAGGTTTGTTACATGTCTCATGCTGCTTGTTAGGGTCCTGTTTTCTATTTTAGTCTTCTTGAGTTTTGTTTTCCTTGTCTAGTTAAATTTGCTGGTTGATCAATAAGATATGTTGTCAGTATATATGTTTTGTTTAGCTTGTAAAACCTTTCTGGGTTGTATTTTGTTATGATTATCTTGGATGTCCTTGTTTGTATTTGCATTGTGATTGTAGAATTTATTTAAAAAAAAACATGATCATATACCAATATAACTAACAGATTCTAGTTAAAATTTACATCACATTTTTTCCCCATGAATGTTATTTACTCTTTTACATTTAAATATATATTTTGTTATAATAATAATACAATTAAATAAACCTATAGAATATATTGTAAACTTTAACATGCTACTCGGCAAATATTTCCTGCATTAACAAAAATTGTCAGACAAAATACTAGGCTTTCTCATCTTTTTAATTAAATTTAATTCACTTGTTTTCATTCAATTGTTTAGGTAGCACTAATACAAAGATGAAGAAAAATTAAAAAAATATATATATATTATGATCTGTTTTATAAAAGCCCTGAGTTTCCCAGTTGGGTGCGTGTCCGTAACAAGAGGAGAATAAAATGATTCTGACAGTTCCTATTGTAAACTGCTTCTGCTTAACACTCAACACTTAAACCCTTGCAGGTTGTTGTTTATATAGTGTATGTGCCCCTTTTCATCTGAATGCTGGATATAATGGATATAGGTCTATATAATTCTGTAATTAAGGTCTGATTAAGGTCCCAGATTCATTATTTTAGTCAATTCATCAGATTAAGGAGCATAAAATGAAGAAAGTGAGTCTCATGTGAAATTACAGATGTTTAATTGTATTGGAAATGTAACTGTTAAATATTGTTAGCACCATAAATAACTGAACAGAAACAACAGAACAAAAAGGATATTGGCATCATTAACAGTAGCATATGTGATTCATGGCTGCATCTAGTCATTCGCACAATCTGTTCTGTGTCACTAGTTATGTCTAGATGACTGCAGAGAATTTTTCAGGGCAGTGGTGTAAGTGGTTCTTACCATGAAACTAAACTCTAGTGCAAGTAATACTGATTATACAGTAGTGAATGATCTTCCTCTCTGCTCCCCTCTTTTATGAACAACTTATTATCTGGAAATAACAGTATGTTACTTCTATGTTATATTTCTACTGAGCAGTAACAATGAATTTCCTCCTACTTATTAAGCTGCCTACAGACTAAGAAAGAGTTCTGTCAGGACCACTTGGAGACGAATGACATGACTGGGCTGAGTTCCTCAGAGACTTCTTCTGTGAGTGAGGATACAGTTGATATGATGTTGTGTGTTAACTGTGATATCCTGCAAAAAATAAAAATCATTAGTTAATACACAGAATTCTAACATAGTGAAGAACACTAGCAGTCAAAGCTAACTGATCAGAGATACACGTCATACACTGATGTTTAACAACAGTTTGGATCTGCTGAAATAGATATATTTATTATATTTTTGGTAGATAAAGAAAACAGATTTGAGGACTGAGAAGGTTCATGTGATGTTTTGGTTGATTTTTTGTTTTAGCAGTGTACAAGTGACAAGTGGCGGTTCAAAGACAATAGGACAAATTAACATAAGAAAAAATAAAATCATTGTTTTTGTCCTCTGTTGTTAATTCTTTGCAGTCAACGACTGGTCTCCTCGAGGACACTAGGCTCCTGAAAACTCTGTACATTAAATGACGCTCTCCCAGATTTTAAGTTTTAAGCCTCCAATAAGTAAAATACATGCTTACTATCACTGATAATCATTAATCTGGTCATTGCAGTATAATCAATAGCAAAACTACCTCCACCATGCTTGACAGGTTTTTTTTTTTGCATTTCTGAACTTTTCAGAGATACAGACACAAAATGTTAAAAATGTACAAATTATTTGTGCTATTCTTTCTTCATCAAAAATAAACCATTAATTTACCAACTATGTGAATACCATCAAACACATACCAGTTGATGTACTGGGCTGACAACTGCGGCTCTTGCTTGGACCCCTCCTCTGTCACTAAAGACATCTTCATCTTCTTAAAGTTGGCCTCAATATCCCTCTTTATAGTGATCAGTGGTAATGTGTCACTGAGAGAGTTTATCACTTGCTGTAAAACAAAGCAAATATATTTTAAAAAAGTATGCACTTCTACCTTTTTTTAAGTTTATAGACACCTGCTCATTAAACAAGTTCTCCTCTTTTTCTTAATAGTGTTGAAGATGTAATTAATTTGATCGTACTGGTTGTTTTTGGCTGCATTTGCTGTTTTTTAAAAGTGTGACAAAACAATAAAAAATCACAGTCATTCTCTGTGGATATGGCAAACTCACATATATAACTGCAAGCTGATGAGCGATGTACTTGTGGCTCCCTAGGTGCTTTACATCGTCTTCTAGCTGCTGACTCAGAACCACCAACTGGTTCAGCTTCCCAAGGTGAGGGAAATACCCTGCATACATGATATCAATACATTATAACTGGCATTTTTCCTTTCGGCTCAGTAATCAGTGGTCTCCAAACTCAAACCCAAATCTAACACCCCATTTAGGTTTAATTAGCTGTAGCCTTTAGCTGTAGATCTATCATTGTTGTAGGACCTCACCATCCAGAGGTGGTAGCTCCAGCATATCTACAGGGCTGCCGTGGATAATGTAAACTTCTACTCGAGGAAACATAACAGACAACCCGGCGATGTCCAAGTAATCCTAGTTAAAAGAGAAGAAGAATCTAAATTATTCTTTTCAAAGTTAAAATACATGTTCAAAACAATATTTATGCAACCAGAACAGTTACCTCTAGCAGTGGTGCGGGTTTAGGCAGGTGTTCGAGGCACTGGTTCATCTGATCTATAATCTCAGCTCCTGTATGTATGGAAAAAATACATGCAGCACATTTGTAGTTAGTCATGCATGTCAATACAAATTGCTATACTATCATGAACTACTATAGTAGCATGTTTGATATGGCAAATTGTCTGAACGTTACCTTGTTTTTGGAAAGATTCAGATTCTTCAGGGCTTGTGTCTTGCTTAAGCTGCCCCTGAAACTGACAAATGAACAAAGAGACAGATACACAGCTAATTAGTGAATTTAACTTAATTGAAGGGGAATTGCACAATGTCAAGTAATAAAAACAAATGTTGCTTAAAGCATTTAGACTACAGACTGTTGTTGAATTTGTTTCCTGCAGGGGCATTATGGGACATTTATGATAGGCCCTCTGTATTTATGCAATCTTCTCTGTTTAGCATACAGCAATATAGCATATTTGTTTTTTTTATTCTGTCATTGAGAGGCATATCATAACAATGTGTTAGCTGTTAGCTCCTCTCATTGGTTGAGAGAACTGCTCAAACAACCAATGAGAAGCACTTCTCTATTTGGGTGATGGAACATATAAGTACATATGGCAGAGTGGTTGAGAAAGACATCTTTAGGTCATACAAGAACAACCTCTTTTATTTGTGTCACAAAAGTGTCTCCCATATTATTTTTGTCAGTATTTCATAATGTAGGTCTAAAACTATTTCATAAAACAGGTCTATGGAAAAAAAATCGCCAACACCCCCCTTCTGTGGAGGACTAATTAAGCTTTATTAGTGTTTGACCATTGTGCATATAATAGAAAATAACATAAGGACCATTCCACTGAATGGGTGCCATTTCAGTCCATAGAAAATTACATGTATAAATGTGCACACAAAAGAACTTTAAAATACATTTTATTATTAATCATGGTGTCTTGTACATTGGCCTGATTACAAAAGTAAATATGTAATTAAATGAAAACTATGTTACTTAGAACACTGAAAAATTGCATTTACTACCTGTCCCCACTCTCCAACTATAAACTTTACTGTGAATTATAATGATTAAAATCCTTCAGAGATGTATTTCTTTTCCAGAGCTGTTCATATCTTTATTCAGAATGATACAGATGGATTACCTGATGGACCTGAGCCCTGATGAGAAGGTCCAGCTGGCTGCACAGGCTCAGCATCTCCAGTGCTACCTGCTCAGGGCTCAGCTGGATGAGCATCAGGGGCTTTTTCACGTACAGCTCAACTGCATATAAACAAATGCGACTACAGTTTAACGTTAAAACGCTATTTAAAGCGATACAGCCCCCGCTAGGACAAATGATACACAAGCTCTCCTACCTTTAAAGCTGGAACTGTACCCACACGGGAGACACAGCGGCTCTGAAGAGCTCACAGCTGCCATTTCTCACAGCTGGGGGTCGAAATATCCTCCTTGTATATTTTATTAATCCCCAGTATTAACATGGGGTTAAATGGGGTTAAATCCACCCTCAGAAACGCGCGTCGTTCATTTAATGGCCTGATATTTTTACGAGGCTAATGTCAGCGCCTAGTCGCCCAGCCTCCTTATCGAAATTCCGTTCCACCTTAAATTCTGCAGCAGAGCGTAAGGCGATCCTGAAATCCGTCCATGCGCAACTGAACGGAGCTGCCGCACCATTTTTAAGGTGGAACGGACAATTCCAACAAGAAGCAGAAGCTCAGCTTTTAGTGCTATTGTATGAGCGCTGTCTGTCAGATTCCCTATTGTACTGTCAACAACACACGGGATTGACATGATTTTATTTGTAAAATGGGTAAAATCCAGGGTTTTCCATCGTGTGTGCCCTAATGGAGTATAACACAAAACAATGGGGATTGGGGGGGTTATGCCCCCTTTATTTGTGATTAGCTAGCTAGCTAATATCAATCACTTTTTTTTTTACTTTGAGTTCAGTATTTAAACATAATTTACAAGACTTTATCCTTAACCCTTAACTCCTGAAAAATCCAGAACACCGAGATAAGATCAAATAAAATAACATTTATTCTATGTGATAACCTACAAGTAACTGTATAGTAATCTGATATGAAAAGGACCAAAAAAAGAACTGATTGAAAACAAAATGGCATAATTCACACCATACTGATCATTTTATGCTAGAATATGTGGCGTATTTTATTCTAATACCATAAAACACATTTTTTTTTGTTTTTATGGCTTTAAATATGTTAATATTTTATTCATTTTTCAAGCAAAATCGTTGCTCTGAGTGGTCCAGTGATCTTTTAATATATTAACTGTGGATTAATTAGAAAAAGCCAAATAATGGCAGTGCATGATACATTAAATTCAGGTATTACCTTTAGGTTCAGGTTTAGGTTCTGATACTTTGCTAAAACATAAAAAAAAAAATCCACTGCCTTGCACTTTTCTACAGTGCATAATATACATATCAAGCATACAAACAGGTACAAGTTTTTGCAGTGCACACCAGCCTAGGGTCTAGGGGAAAAACTTAGCAAAGCTTACATGGTCAGGACTCTGTTCTTCTTATTGGCTTTAATATAGATGAAGTTGTTGAAGCTGGAAGGCACTTTAATGGAAACCACTATAAATGTCATTAAAACAGTTGGCCTACAGTATGATCCAGATGTTTAAAATTAAGACTGCGTTTCACGCTGCAACATAAACCAGAGAACATACAGTATAACGACACTGCATTCAAAATCTGGACCAAACATTTAGAAGATGACTTCATTCTAAGGAAAGTAGCACAAAAGACACCCTAACATTTTCAAATGTTTATTCAACAGTAATAAAGACAGACAAGAATAGGCTACTTTTTACGTCCGATTCAAATGCAGTCATAATAAAATACGGCTTATTTAGAAATTCTGTCACAAGCTTAACAGTATTCAGCATGACAGGTTTAATGAGAGAGGTCAAAGTTATGACATAAAAAAGGACATTAAATAGTGTCATAATAAACAATACATCCCCAATATCAACAGCATTGATATTTCGCAATATAAAAAAATGAATAAAGTTTTTTGCAAACTGCTTAGTTTCTTAAAGGCAGACTTTAAAATAATAAAAATTTACAGTTGAAGGTAAACAATCCTTTTTTCTCATTTCAAACCTTTATTCAAGAAGTGCATTGAACAAAAATAAAGCGTCCTCTTTTCTTAATCGTGTCCTGAATTTGTAGAAGTATGCGTGGTACTCTCAAGAAGTACATTCCCAGATGTGCTGTCCTTCATTCTTTTATTTATGCTCTTTATATGATAGAAAAGCAGAAGGTAATCCATCAGTTTTTCTCTTCCTTTAATGACAGAAGTTTGTACACCTGAAGAAAAATGTTCATTGGCTGTAGGTTAGAACTCCAATGTTCCTACAGCAAGCGGTCGGAAAAGATCCGAGTTCTTTTTTTACGGCCGTCCTCCAGAATTCAGTGTGAGATTAGCCATGAGTTCATGAACTGAGGCAAATATGGTGCATTCACCTATAAGAGAAAAAAAAAATCATACATTCATTAACTGTACACATCTTATGTTAAAGATGTAAAATAGATGCAAAGAAAACATTGAGACCAACACGCTCTAAAATTGTGTGAATACGAAAGCTGGAGTGGTTACCTGGTCGGGCTGGGTGGTGCTCGTTGAATCTCCTGAGGATGGAGCTGACCATGAGGGCTGCGGCGCCAGAGGAGCTGTGCTGTCGGGGGATATCAGCCTGCTGCGTCAGCCCCGTGGCCATGTCGTATACAATGGGCACAATGATGCTGATGGGCTCCTGAGGCACTGGCAGCCTCTGCGTCAGCTGGAGCTGTGGAACAACAGTTTGGTTACTCAAGAGATTTAAAGATTGATGGGAGATTTTTCCTACAGTTTAGTTTTTCCATTATTGGTTTTAGAACCCTGTAGGGACATAAGTCTTCAACTGCACTTCATTTTTTCCCTCTATTTCTTATAGAAAGCATTGTCACAATATTTTATTGGGTATTTCTGCATGCACAGCTTGTTTAAATGCTTATTATACCACAGATAGTGCCAACCCTGCAATGTGATTGGCTTAGAGGCGTTCTAGAAGTGCCATTATCTACCGGTAATTCACTGTAACCGAAGTTCTCCATGCATTACTCCGCCACATACAGGTAACCTAGCAACGATGCAGCGCTTACAAGCCAAACAGCACAGCTACAAACAGAGCAGCAATGGAACCATTTTAACTCAGAGTGTTTATAATGATCATATTTTCAAAATCTTTCAATAAACAGTGATAACACACATTTATACATGTATAAAAGACATATTTCTCTATTAAACACTAAACACAATATTTGCAATTATGCAGTTACATTTCTAGAGTCTAGAAGTAGCACACCCATACTTACAAAGAAAAGCATCTTGGTCTTGAGCACAACAGCAATGGTTCCAGGAGGGGCAATAGGAGGGGCACTGGGTGGGATGGTCAGACAGAACTGAACATTCCATTTCAGCTGGGCCGCCTGTTCGGGGAACTGCAGGAAAGGACATGAAGAGTTTACGATAACCACAAAAAAAAGACATAATAAAAAAGCCAGGTTTGAGTTTCAGCCAGGTTTGTGCTTACCAACTCAAGCTTCATTATCCGAACACAGTCTCTGAGGATATTGGTGGGAGCCCCTAGCAGCTTCGTAAAGGCATTTAGAGTGTTATACTTGAAGGGTGGTCCTGCAACCTGAATAAATAAACACAAGCAGATTTTTGTATTTTTCACATAAAAAAATCACAATGTATTATTTTCACACTAGAAAGCATTGCATTAATTCTAAGAAGCTTTTAAATATTTCAGATTCAGTCCAATCAAATTCAGTTAATGATATTTCAGCAGTTTTCTGGTCTACAAGTGCAAAACAAGCTGCACCAATAGATCATGTTCTCTGCTAAACAACAAAGCTGGAGAAGGTTTTTCTCTTACTCTGGTCTCAAAGAACTTCTCCAGAACCTGCAGTTCTTCCTGTGACCAGGGTCCAGCATTCTCAGGGGTCACTTTCAGCTGCAGAGTCTGGTAGCTCTTTGGGTTAAGAGCCACTCTACACTTTAGCACCTCTGTCTTGAACATGATGACTCCCGGCTCATTGGAGTTCACAATGGTGAGCTGTGAAAAGGAAGGAGTAACTGTGGTTAGAGAAACACAGTTTGAGTAAAATGAACATAGTTGTTTTATTCAATAAACTACAGACAACATTTCTGTCAAATTTCAAATAAATATTTTGTCATTTAGAGCATTTTTTATTGCAGAAAATGAAAAGATTTCAGACCTCAATAATGAAAAGAAAAGTTCATATCCACCAGTCTTACACACTGCTTTTGGAAAACTTCTGGACCCAATTTTCACTAACCAGCTTGGTCTCGCCTTTTAAATAATGCCCTAACTCTCCTTGTAACCAAACTTAACACATTTAGTAAAACTGGCCAACAGCCACCTATGAGTGAAGATTTGTGCTGAGTGAAGAAAAAACAGACAGACATCCTCACTCACAAACACAAAAGCTAATTATGCACCTTTCCAGCCACCGATGGCCGATAGCTGTGTAATCACTGTGGATCTAACTTAATTTCCTAAGAAATTAAGAAACGCAAAGGAACTCACGTTCTGCTCCAGCTGAATGATTCTCTGCAGGTGCCTCCTCATGATGACCGAGCCCAGAAAGCGCTCCAGTGGAGAGCAGAGGTAGCTGCCAGCTAGTCCTGGCACCACACACATTGTGGGAGAGGGCAGCAACAGCACGTGCAAGGCATTGTGGGTGAGGATGGTGGGAATGGAGGCAGCCCATGAACGCTGAGGTAGCTTACGAGGTGGAGGCATACTGGTAGGCATCACTTGGGAACCTAAACAAGGACAAACACATGTGTACTATAGTCAGGAGAACACTAATGAATGGCACTCTTTAAACAAGCAATGTAAACAGACCAATAGGGAACAAATACTACTAGGGATGCACCAAGTATGTGGCAGCTAAAATGATTAATACTAAATAAATGACTTAATAATTTATACCAAACAATTACTTATTAATTTAAGATATAATACAGAGCCCACTAATGAAACTACTGAGGTAAAATTCTAATTAAAATAGCACTACTGAGGCAAATGTATTGTGTGCTTTGTTGGTTTGTCTGCTGGGATATTAAAACAGATTCAATATCTATAATTATAATTGTTTAGTAAGTTTAGTAATAGCGTTTTCTTTGAAAAGCAAAACTAAAAAACATTTAGGCTAATGTATTGTAATATAATATATTTTGTACATGAAAAAAGTGGCAAAATACTCAGACCAAAGAACCAGCATTCATTATGTTAATCAGGTTGTACACTATTTTTTTTTCTGCACTGCCACGTGGTGGTCTACTCACTGGTCCCAGCACGAGGAGAATGGGAGGCATCTGGAATGGGAGAGTGAAGAGATGGGTTGCCAGGTGACATGCCATGGATACGAGCCCCAGGTGATGGGCCAGAGACCTGTGGAGAGCCTGGCCACGTGCCCGTCCTCTGGCTGGGAGACACCATTGGGTATGGCGAACTTGGGTCCAGAGCTCCTGTAGTAAAAGAGTGAGAGATTTAATTGAACATCCGCCTTATTCTTACAACTTATTGTGCAGAAAATCAAAAACTGAGACTAAAGCTCTGTAAAACAATGAGACGTCATAATGAAAATGTAAATAGCTATACAAAGATGTTGTACAATCTTAATAATAAAGATACTACAAATAGCAATTTGTGCAATACCATAGAACCTCCTCTTTTGATTTCACAAAGAACCATGTAAAAAGTCGGCTACCTCCTCTATACAAAATGACATTGATGCAGTATCACTAGGCAGCCAGCACACAGCACAGAGGAAAGCACAGCTCTCCAGCTCTGATACATCAGTAAACAGAAGCATGTGCTGACCGTCATCACACTACAAATGACGTGCAGATGAAATTATATCAACCTGCTCCTGGGAGAGCAAGGTCAATTTTGCTCTCTCAGACTCCAGGTGCTGATGGAAAACAGCATGATTGAGGTTTTGAACCTGCAGCACTTGGATTACAGTGCACGTCCATAAATATTACTTAAAAAATATGATAAACAGGCAAATTGACTGAGAAACGTTTGTTTGTGTTCCATTTCAGTCAAAGCCAGCATGAACAAAAACATGAGACTGTGTTTTAAGACAAAGTGTCAAGTGCTCAGCAGTTATGCTCTTAAAAGCAGTCTTATCATAAGTAAATATCCTAGTTCCATTGTGGCACACACAATCTATGGTTATGAATGCTCCTTAATATTACACACATACACTTGATCATTACATATACGATGAGAATATTTGAGAAAATATTCACAGAATTTCAGGCACTTACATGTGTGAGATATTAGGGATGCACAAATTTATACATGAAACAACACCATAGCATGTTTATTCTTATAAAGAAACAACACATTTATATCTATATGGCTCCAAATTGGCTACTTAAAAAAAAAGTGTTGTCTGGATATACATCATGTTACAAAATACTCTTTTTTTTCCCCTCTGACACTTCTTATATAATTCTAATGTAATCATGCATCCCTAATAGAAATAAAGATTATCAGTTGATTTAAATACTCCTGGTCTCCATACAACGACATACATGCATGTTTGATCAAGGATTTCTTAATGGCACCAGACAATAATAGATTTTAGTAAAGAAAACCACCACCATTTAATCTGGAAATCAAATTCTAGTGAGGTCATCATGCAGTGTAGTTAGTAACAAATGAGTTCCCACACCACCCTTTCCCCACAGTGCCCGCAAGAAAGAATCCCAGCTGTAGCCCACAGAGCTGTCTCTCTCAGCCTGCCCAGGGTTCCTCTGCATCATTAAGAGTGATTACGGCCACCACCAAGCTTAGGATTCTGCCCCCTCAGGCACTTACCATGCGGGCTGGCAAAGTTGGACGTCTGACCCATAGAAATACCCAGAGAGGAGGGAGACGGAGTGGGGCCGAAGGGCGAGGGGGCCCGCAGAGCTCCACTAGGGGAATTGGCTGCGTGGATGTTCCCTGCACACAATCAACTGATCAGTGGCCTTGGAAAGCTGCTGACAAGACTCTGTCTCACTTAATGTCTCACTTAATGTCTCACTTAATGTCTCACAACGTTTTACTGACTCACTGTCTCACTTAATATCTCTGTCTTGTTTATTAACTGTCTCTCTCCATCTCATTCACTCACTGTCTCGCTCAATGTCTCTCTGTCTCACTTCCTCACAGTCTGTCTGTCTCTCTGTCTGTCTCTCTCTGTCTGTCTCTCTCATGCTCACTTAAGGTCTCTCGGTCTCGCTTAATGTCTCTCTGTCTTGCTCAATGTCTCGCAAACTCACTGTGTCTCTGGCTTGCTCAATGTCTCACTTACTGTGTCTCTGGCTTGCTCAATGTCTCTGTCTCGCTCACTCACTATGTGTCTCTCTGTCTCACTCACTGGCTCTCTGTTTCGCTTAATATCTCTGTCTCACTTCCTCACTGTCTGTCTCTATCTCGCTCACTTATTGTCTGTCTCGCTCAATGTCTTGCTCATTCACTGTCTCGCTCACTTACTGTGTCTGTCTTGCTGACTCACTGTCTCACTCAATGTCTCTCTGTCTGTCTCACTCAATGACACACAGCCTCACACACGCAGCCTCACACACACCCACACACGCAGCCTCACACACACCCACACACGCAGCCTCACACACACCCACACACGCAGCCTCACACACACCCACACACGCAGCCTCACACACACCCACACACGCAGCCTCACACACACACGCAGCCTCACACACACACGCAGCCTCACACACACACGCAGCCTCACACACACACGCAGCCTCACACACACACGCTGCCTCACACACACACGCTGCCTCACACACACACGCTGCCTCACACACACACGCTGCCTCACACACACACGCTGCCTCACACACACACACACGCTGCCTCACACACACACACACGCTGCCTCACACACACACACACACGCTGCCTCACACACACACACACGCTGCCTCACACACACACACACGCTGCCTCACACACACACACACGCTGCCTCACACACACACACACGCTGCCTCACACACACACACACGCTGCCTCACACACACACACACGCTGCCTCACACACACACACACACGCTGCCTCACACACACACACACACGCTGCCTCACACACACACACACACGCTGCCTCACACACACACACACACACGCGCTGCCTCACACACACACACACACGCGCTGCCTCACACACACACACACGCTGCCTCACACACACACACACGCTGCCTCACACACACACACGCTGCCTCACACACACACGCTGCCTCACACACACACGCTGCCTCTAACACACAAAATAAAGCCAGAGCAGGACAGCAGCGGCAGGCCCCAGGGCTGAGATGAGTTCAGGCACAGGATTTTAAGCATGCTTCAATCCAGCGTTCTACTGGGGGTGGGGTCAACGCGATGACGTGAACATACGGAGACCAACAAACGCATGCATGTTTATATGTTTGCACAGAGACAAGCTAGCTAGCCAGCCAGCTGGATGGATGGCTAAACTGCATTTGCAATGGGTGGAAGGATGACAAGAGGACCTTGTTCTACATCTATGCTATCTTATTCTTTTTAGGTACCAATCACCATGGAGGAATGCCAAGCGTTTATGGCATGAAGAGAGCAGAGGCCAATTAAAAAGGATTTGCTTTAAAAAGCAAAACAAAAAACTAACCAGACACTCCTGCTTACCAGGTGACTGTGTTGGCATCATGGAGGGCGATGGAGCAACGTTGCCATGGTACGAATTGGGTGGAGATGTAAGTGGAGGGTAGACCCCTTGGCCTCTGATTGGCTGCTGAGGCTGCATGTGTGGCATTAGCGTGTCCATGACGTCCACGCCCACTGGCGAGGGAGGGTTGTCGTCCTCGTTGACTGAGCGTCGCCTCGCGTCCTGGTTGCTGTCCACAAACATGCTCAAGAATGTCTGCAGGAAAAATATTACATGTCTCAGTGCATCATAACTGTGTTGCATGCAAACACTAAAATCCAGATTCATAAAACAAAGTGTGAGATGATAAGATATCTTCGCTTGCTTGTTTTTGTACATAGCTGAGATATATACTTTTAAGAGGGGTATCCAGTTAGGGGTGTTAAAATTCTTTACCTTCAGTCCAGGAGCTGGATAGAAGCCCTCAACGATCTTGGTGTTATCGAAGAGGCTGTAAGCACCATCTCTGATGGCCACCACACCACGGCTATGGCAGTAGATGTCTATGCAGTACATATTTCGGAAGGCAAGGCGGATGTGGGTGGGTGACTGAGGCAGGATGGAGAAGCACTGGTAGGCGGTGTTGGTTCTCTGGGTTAGACCCAGCATGGGTACTGTGGGAAGCTTGTTGATGGCATTCAATGGAGCCTGTGTGTCTGACAGCACCTGAAGAACAAGGAAAAACAGATAAAAGAGTTAAAATTAGGGCTGTGTATTGGCAAGAACTTGAACATAATATACATATTAGGGCTGCAACACTAACCAATTAATTGCAACTAATTTCATCGTTGATTAGTTGGGTCTACAGTTAGTTGTTGTGAGTGTGGCCAAAATATTGCAATATGATACAATATCAATATTCTATTACATCAAAAGTTCATAGGACATGGAAAACTTTCCTTAACTTGCAATTATGTTTTAAACTAAGCCAAATATGGCATGTCAAGATGCATGAAAATTGATTAAAAACCACAGTTATTCCACCAAATATTGATTTCTGAACTCTTAAAACTTTATGAATATTAATTTATTTAAAAGCTCTGCATCTTTTTTGTTATTTCAGCCATTTCACATTTCTCAAATAAATGCTTCAAATGACAATATTCTTATTTGGAATTTGGAAGAAATTTTGTCAGTAGTTTATAGAATAAATCAACAATGTTCATTTTACTCAAACATAGGTCTTTAAACCAGAAAGCAAAATAAGAAAAAACTGATTCAGAAACTGAAGTGGCCTATATATAGTTATGTATATACATTTTTTTTTCATAGCAATACTTTAAATAGCTAAAATAGAGATTTGGAAGAGCAGAGTCTTTCAATCCTAGTCCTAGGAGGCCACTGGACACACATTTTAGTGTTTTTATGCTACATTACAGACTGAAAAGTTCCTGTTAATCAGCTAGGAGTCTGACTAAGTGTTTGCATCATAGATCATACATACAGAGCGCAATCTCAAAAGATATAAACCTGTAACAGCTGCACCACATTGGGGGTCTTGTTGAACATTTCCTGAAGCTGGTGGAGGATAATGTTGTGGCAGTTGCTACAGCCAGAGTTTGGTCCAACCGTACCCAGAGCAAGGTGGAAGCGCTGGGTCACGGAGTTCCACTGGATTGTCACCTTAAGAAGTAACAGCACAAAGTTACAGGCATCTCATCTCCACCATGCATCAGAAAGAGCATTTATTTAATCAATATTGTCAAATATGAGCACCAAATACACAAATTGTATGTACTTACTGAGCTGCCTTTGGTGTTACCGTAACAGAGAACCAGTTTCCGGTAGTTATATAACCGGATTTCAGAGAATAAGCTCAAAAACGAGGGCATTTCTGCAGGAGTGAAAAAGAGACACATTGGAATTAATCAAGTTGGTGTTAACTAGAGTAACGCAGCTAGTTAATTCCAAATTCCTGGTCTATTGTTAATACAATTTAATATGAAAAAGGTAATTACCAGGCAGAGCTCGAGAGAAGTCCAGCACACACTCATACAGTTGACTGATGCTGTTCCAGTCATTCAGAAACATCTCCACCACCTTCCGTCCTCCCACTGGCTCCGATAGCGGATTCTCGTACGTCAAGTAGACATGCCGCGTGGAGGCTGCACAAATACACAGACATGCATATTTATTATTAAGCATTTTTATTAGCGGTGTTAATCGATTAAAAAAAAATATCAGATTAATTACAACAATATTCTGTGATTAATCACACTTCTACTTCAGATGCATGTTTTATAGTGGATATTTAAATGTAAATAAAACAATGAAGGTAAGTATAGGACCCCTAAAAATGTCCTGTGTATTTTTATCTATTTCTTTCATTGATTTCTATGTTAAATGACCCCAGAATCATGTTCTGTTTTTACGCCATTTATCTGTTAATGTTCATGTTCAGCGCGACCAATAGGATGATTGTGAGGCCTGATTTCTGTGTGTGTGTGTGTGTGTGTGTGTGTGTGTGTGTGTGTGTGTGTGTGTGTGTGTGTGAGAGAGAGGGAGAAAGAGAGAGGGAGAGAAGTTCTGGGGAGTTTGTGTGTGTTTCTACAGGCTATTTTCTCAATTAATTGTATTTTAAAAAAAGCATTACTGATTCAAATTAATTGCATAAGTTAGCACTTTAATGTTGACACCCCTATTTTTTTTTTTTACATATCTAGATCCTGTTGTTCTCAAACAATACTTCATTAACTAAAAAATAATCTTACCTTGCTCTTTAGTTGAGGTGCTGTTGAGGGGGCAGCTGGTAAAGACCAGCTCTGCCACCCAGGTCCGATTATTGCGTCCCTGCAGTCTGAAGGTGCAGTCCAGCAGAGTGCGGTCCAGAGCCTTCCTCGTCTCCTCACTGACACCTTTAGCAGGTGGTACCCTGGTTAGAGATGGAGGATTTCAATTAAGGGGGTCATCAAATCTTGATAATGCATTTTAGTATATATAAATCTCACAACCATACACTAAAAAATAAAATATATGAAAACAGCATTTCTAAACTTACCTGAGAAGGCGAATAGCATGGCTACAGCCGTCTCCTTCAACCTGGACACCTTGATGAGGGATCTCCATATTGCTCAGCTGAAGGGGGAAAAAAAAAAAAAAAAAAAAAAAAAAAAACAGAATAACGAATGAACTAACGGGATAAACTCATGTCTGCATGATGTTTTTTTTATATTTAAACAGTACTGTATTTAACAAAAACAGTCAATTGCAGTTATGCGTATACTTTACCTCACTGCGGAGGCCAATAAGGGGCATGTTTGTGTCACACATGGCTACTAGATGGGCCAGCTCCTTGTTGAAGGCACACATCTCTCCTGAGCGCTTGGGTTTTTTAGGTTCAGTAGCACCCTGCTCTCCTGACAGCTGCAATAAAATAAATACAATTAAATGAAATATAAAACTAACATGAAGTACATGCACCAAGCAGGAAATGTTCTCGATATTTTTCACTGCAGGAATAAATACCAATATCATGCATAAAGAGTGTGAAGTTCACCAATCCAGTAAATGTGAGAGTGGGACTGGATTTGCATGTAGAAAAATACCACAACTTAGTATACTAATAAATAGTTTATATAAAATTATTCTATAATTACCATGCATAATTAACTTTTTTAACATTGGAAAATCTGTTAAATTTGCAATAAACTCATTATAAATATTTGTGAAGAATTCAATCTTGTGAGAAATGATGAATTCAGCTTTATTGTGATACAAAAAAAAAAGATGAATATCTAGAAATTCAACCTATTTTTTTGTTATGTAGGTGTATGATGAAGGCTATTTACTTTTTTCTAGGTCGGTTGCGGCAAATAAAATGCATTTTATTGAATTAATTTATTGAAATAAACAGTCATGGATGGGTTAAATTCAAAGGTTAATTTCTCTGTAATGCTATACAAAAATTACAAATTCTACACAGGCACTCACAGAAGTTACAAAAGCCCATAGAAATAAATGTGTTCTACACATCAATCAATAGATAATCTGAATGAAACAGTTAATAGATCTTTTAAATAATTAAGTTAAAAGATAATTTGATAACCTCAAACAAAGACAATCACACAACGGTTTTCCCTTTTCCCACTCATAACAATGTTTAATTTAATATAATGTTTGCACATATAGACCATGGCTGCATGTTAGGCATTAAAGGAGGGATTCTCCAGCAGAATAATTACCTGCTGACCCCCTATTTACTGTCCCAAAATTATAAACTCGTTTAATCTATTCTAGTTATACTCTGTAACAAGTGACATACTTTTCTCTTGGTCCCAGGCCGGAGCATCCTTCCAGAAGACAGATCCTGCACGAGCTCCTCCAGGTTGGGCTTGAACTGCTGTAGCAGCAGAGCACAGGGCAGCCCATCCTCCCCCTCCAACTGACTTACCGACAGGAAATAGTATTTATACTGCAGCTCTGTGGAGCTGTTTGCCACATCAAACATTTCCACCACCTGAGAAGTGAAGACGAACCCAGCTTTAGACCACAGAGGCAAAACAAGAAACAAGAGACACCACTGCGTTCTACAGAGAACTCCACACTGAAAAGCACGCTCTTACGATGTAGTACTGTGGAAGACGAGTGAGCTTGATGAAGAGACGGTGTTTCGATAGGCTGCCCACAGGGTGAGAGGCGGAGTTTGATAAGTGCAGAGTGTCTGTACACAGTGTGGGGAGATGCTTGACAGACTGCCTACACCTCTGCTCTCCCAACCAAAACCTATTCACAGAGAGAGAGATACAGAGAGAGATACAGAGAGAGATACAGAGAGAGATACAGAGAGAGATACAGAGAGAGATACAGAGAGAGATACAGAGACAGATACAGAGACAGATACAGAGACAGATACAGAGACAGATACAGAGACAGATACAGAGACAGAGACAGATACAGAGAGAGAGAGAGAGAGTTCAGCATTATGTAATGTTTTAACCCATAGTCTGTATATTAAGGAAATAGGAAGGATTCGCCGTCAGTGCTTACTTCAGCTGCTGCAACCACGTGACGATGCGCTTCATGTCATCATTGATGGTTTTCTCAATGTCATCCAACATAGACTGATCTGGAAAACATTTACAAAAGAACATCAGCAGTTGAAAGATGTTTTATTATAATTAATTTATATTTTGATGATTGATTTAAAGCTCTGTGATACTGTTGAGCGGTCTTTCCTTAAAAAAAAAAGGTACTGGGACATGTGAAGGCACACAACATATCAATCTAAACCTGTAAGCATTAATAAGGAACTGCTATTTCTTGCTTTTGTTTTGTGGGAATACAGTATTTATGTACTACTAATTAGGTTAATTATTTCTTTTCTTAAGGACAGCCAAAATTGTGGCATACAGAAAAATCACAATAATGCTACTTGTGCATTATTATATAAATATATATTTCTGTCTAATGTGTTACGCGATAATGTAAATAAGGCAGTATGTTGACCATTAATTATTTTATTATTATTTATTTAGATTTTTTTTTTTATATTTTAATCCCAATGAGATTGTCTTTTCATGCCACTGTTATAATGATAATACAAATTGTTAATCTTACGGGACAATAATGAAAAGTAACTGTTTATTGTGACAGGCCTAAATTACATCAACACTGAGTTCATCTTTAACTATTTTTTTAAAAGATGAACAAATCTTTAAAAGACAAGTTATTTAAAAGGAACTCATTTTGACTAGGCCCAAACTCTTCCATGCCACTGTAAACAGTCCAGTCTTAAATAAATATCAAGGTAATTAGTTATGTATTAAGAGTTATGTAATTGTAAGGTCTCTCATTAAATCAGTTTTGTTTAAATCACCTTTTTAAAAATATCAATAGTTCATTCTAATTAATCAAGCAATTTACCCATGAAGTAAGCAATGTGCCTACTGTAACTTATCCAACATAGATGCAACAATTTATTGGACAGAAAGCAACAGATTCTTACCAATTCCATACAGCATCGGCTGGAACATTCCCGAGTGCAAGTCTACGAATATGTGAAGACACTCGGAACGCCCACAAGGCTCCAGGATTGGAATGACCAGAGTAGGAAGAGCAGTCTCTATAAACGCTGCAGAGAAAACAAAGACTTTCAGTGTCCAGAACTGTTCTGATGCACTTCTGGCAGATCCTAACTACACCTTTCTAGAGGCTTCCTGAGGCATAAAAGCAGAAAGTCTTACAGTTATCACTGGGGTTGCTGCTCTTCAGTATGGCTTTGAGTTCCTGCAGCTTCTGGTGAGAGCGGGCGTGAACGCTGTCGATCAAAAGCTTTTCCACTGAGAGATGGTCAATCTGCAGAGAAGAAAAAAACATAACAAAATAAAGATTTTTATTTAAGGTTATCTACGCTTATAAAGGCAATGGATACTGAACATTTTTCTAGTACGATTTCTAAAGTTCAAATTCACACACTATTTCTGTTAACTGACTTCACTGCATGTGGAAAAATTTACTAAACAACATTGCCCCTACCACACTCTGCCACTAAATATTCCTAATACTACTAATAATATTATTAACATAAAAAAGTAACACTATAACAATGTATTAATAAAACTCTAAATCTGTACTTTAAATTATAAATCTGAGAAGTCCCAATCCTGGGATGCTTCCTGTCCTCCATTTTAACTGTACTCGGTACAGATCACAGCCATTGTGGGAGAAGCGTAGTCAGAAATGCCTTTACCTTCATGGCTCTTTCCATTAGTCTGGAATCACAGGCTGGCAGTGGAGGCTCATGGGAAATCTGCAATGGCTTCGATCCATCCGTCTCGTCGATCTTGATGCTGACTTTGTGCACGGATGCTGTGCCTGTCTTACGACCCAGAACCTGTTGACTGAAGGAGGCAGATGTTTTGAGACAATTTATATTAATTTATAATTACTGAATTCTTCAGAGCAATACCATAGTTAGGCCAAAAAAAAAAAAAAAAGCTGGGGCGCTGCACTTTGTGTGTGCTGTCTACGCAGTAGGGCTGCAATTAATGATTATTTTGGTAGCCGATTAATCTGATGAATCTGATTAATCTGATGAATATATGATTAGTTTTCCATCTCTACAAATGATAGAAACAGGAGAATGTGAGATTAAAAAAGACATGTAAATGTCTAGATGTTGTTTAAACATGGAAGGCATTGCTATTTAGTGAGTAAATATGTATTCTTTTGTGTTTGGACACTTTTGGAGACACAAACTAAGATGAGTATAAACTGTGTAAGTGAGCCTTCCAATCTCCCAATGCACTTCTGTCCCCAGCACTGTGTAATGCGGTTCTGTTACAAACAGTGACTAGTCGACAAATTTAAATAATTGGCATTGTCAATTATACCGATTAATCGTTGCAGCCCTACTACCCAGTGATGCTGCATTAGAGGCAGTTTGTAAAGAGGCAGTGACTGATTTCACATGTGTTGGTGTAGGTACACATTAGTCTTCACCCTCCTATCATTGGCGAAGCTTTAAGGCATCCTCATTTACAGTTAACAGCATGTTACAAATAACAAAATAAAAAAAAACAGCTGGAAAAGCACAGCATGTTGATCTTACTTCCACACAGCCAGGGTGAGGCACTTGGCAGGAAGGTAGCGCTCCACCTGAACGAGGTCCCCCCAGCGCTCTCTGATCAGCATCAGGGTCTGAGAGTGTAGGACCTCCAGCTGCAGGGACAGGCAGAAAGAGTCTAAAGCAGAACCAGTTAAGGATTACAAAGTGACTGCCATGGATCTTTGTGCCTCTTTGCAGACCCATTCATTACAGTAAGTGAAGAGTAAACCAATTTAATTTAATATATAGCACAGTATTTATCTGGTTACAGCCTGAGATCTTATGAGTTCCCAACAGTGCCAAAGCACAATCCAGGCTTCTGATCTTACTAAAGAAAAAACAAAAATCCAATGCAATCAAAATTGTTTTTAGCTGATTTACAGGGTGATGAGCCTGGCGATGTTTTGGCTTTTCATGTGTTTCTTTTGGTTCAATTTATATTGGCTCCCAGTGGCTGTTGGGATGGGCTGAATATCTGGACAGACCCCACTTTGAGAACCCCTGCCAGAGTGAATGTGGCCTGACAAAAACACAGCCAATAACAGAGTTTACCGGAATGCAGCTAATGCCAATGCTTTGTGCACAGCCACAGACCGGCATTGCACCTTTTGCAGCAGCTTCAGCCTGACTTGGCCTACAGCCCACTGTGGTAATGTGAATTAACAGGCACACAATGCAAAATATACCAGAGACATCAACTTTCCATTTTATTAAAATATATCACCAATGGATTTTAACAGTTTTTAATTCGACTGTTTTTTTATTTTCATAGTTGCAAACAGCAGCCAGTTTATGCTGCAAAACACTTCAGTCTATAAACCTATATCATATTGACCTACTTTGAAAGGGTGTGTGTGTTAAAGGTGCCATAATAAGAGGTTAGGGAGCACACTGTTAAAAAAAAAAAGGATACGTAGGCAGCTGTACATGTCCTGGAGTGGCTTTTCATCTGCGAACAGCCGGGACTGCACCAGCTCATGGATGTAATTCACTTGCATGCTATGCACCAAAGCTCGACCATCTAAAAAAGGAAACAGCAGATCTTTTTAAAACTGAAATTGAACACTTAAAAATAAAAGCAAACAATATGGTTTGGCCAATTTACAAAAACACACACAGAGTATGTATGTATATGTACATGCACACACCTCCTGTCTCCTTGTCCTCAACCAGAATCTCAAGCTTCAGCAATCTCCAGGGAATGTCTGGATCATCCCCCATCACCGTTAACGTGGCTTCAAACTCACCCTCCACTCTGAACTTCACCCGCCCATTCGCTTAAAATACACACAGACCAAGCACACAAGTTTAGCAAAGATCAAAATATCAAACTGTAACAGATGCTGACTTTACCAGTGAGAGAATGGGGAAAGAAGAACCTACCCACGGTCAGATTGGCCAGCTGAGGGGGCAGGTCAGTGGTGACAAGTCGATGGCGAAGGATTTGATTTAGCTGGTTCAGTGTAGTCTGCTTCTCTGCTTTGGTGATCGGGTCTGGAGGGATTATTTTGTCCTAAAATACAAGCCATTCTACTTTAGAACAAAGTACAACTCAGTTTAAAAAGTTTACAAAGCGGTACTTTCACATTTCCCCTTTTATCTTACAAGAATGTCATGATCATTCCCATTCATACCATGTCAGATGTTATACTCAGGAGATCCTAAGCTACATAAAATTTCTTCATTCAAGAATAACATTGTAGATATTTGCAAGAATCTGAGCATTGAAAAAACTTTCGGCTTGGAGATTTATTTTTTATTTGCTTTTAAATAAAGATTCAGCTCTTAACCTTTCATACATAAGATGCAGCTCAAAGTGCTTTGCAATAAAAAGTAATATAAAACAAATAAAAAGTTAAAAATAATAAAAAAATAGTAGGAAATAAGACATTTATATTGAAATAAAATATAGAATAAAATAAATGTAAACAAAAATTATAAAATAAGAATAAGAACAACAGAACTAGTAGAACGCTAAGCTAAACAGGATTGTTTTAGCTGCCTTTTAAAGCTAATAATACTCGATGCCTGACGGATATTAATTGGTAAAGAGTTCCATATTTTGTCCCTCTCAGTCTGTCAAAAGCATCAGAAACATATACAACTGAAGAATCACGTTCTCATTTGATCTGTGTGCCCAGTTCTATTAACAAAAGTCTACACTAATTCCTCTCATCAAAACCAACACACAATTACCACCATTTACAATTTCTGTGATCGACCACCACTTACCCGTATGCAAGTGGGAAGACGTGGATATGACCCTGTAGTCAGAACATCAATGGCAAATGGAATGGCAAAGCTGGGCAGGCGGGCATGAACCAACGCATCCCGGGCCAAAGATGCCAGCCGGTCCGCTGTGTCAACAAACAGGAAAGCCTGCTGGTCCAGAAATGCTGAAATCATCTGTAAACAGCGGGAGAGAAAATGATCAGAAATAACCTACTGACCTGATAAACAGAAAGTACCTACAGATTCAGGGACAGCACCACTGAGCCGGCAAGGCTGACCAGCTGCATAACATACTGGCTGTGATTAAGAATGAGACTCATTCTGAATTCAACCTACCGCACATTTCTCCACTTTTCCAGCATTGCTGGCCCATTTCACAAGAGCAAGCAGCCGCACAAAGAGCTGCCGCGTTCGACTGGCAAACTGCACTATTTCAATTTTCCTGTTGAAACAGACACTCATACCTGTTATGATCTGTAATTTGCAAAATATAAAAGCAAGAAAAAGTAGTATGAAAAGATCCAAAGACTCCTACAGGCATTAATAAATGCTGTTCTTGTAAATATACAGTAACTTACCTTTCCATGTCTGTCTTCCGTGGAAGTCTTTGAGAAAAAAGAAAAAAGAATAATAAAGAGTTACACAAATAAATCACTTCATATCACATAAATCTTCAACATCTTTACCCAATTTAAACCATAAATGATTCTAACCAAAATAAGGTCTGTATTGGTGTTTAGACACAGTATAGAGATGGAGAGAGCGGCATCTGATTTTAGCAATGCAGTCATTGCTATAATCATTGCTGCTATTTTGTTTTATATTTGCACTTTAAATTCATGTAAAAGACAGAAATACAATCCCTATCTACTGAGAATCCCTCTGACAATTTTATATATGTGTGTGTGTGTGTGTGTGTGTGTGTGTGTTTGTTTATATATACTGCCCACCTTTAATATAGATTCCATATCATTCCATTAATTCAATAAATAGTTCCCTTAATTTAGGTGCACTTTAGTTTAGCTGACAGAATAAACATGTTATGAACGTATACTTTAGGGGATCCCTGCAGTTCATTCTAGCTCTTGGTTCTCTCAGTGTTTGGTGCTGGAAAACATCACACTGACAGTAGGTTAGCAGCTAACTGGCTCTGAAGGCTGTGATAATAACAGTCTATCAGCTAGCTATACTTTCTAGAAAGACCACAAACTTGGACTGCACTAGCTATTCATATTAATTTACCTATACAGACCGTAAAAAACAACTTGTAGAAATCATACACATGTCAGATACATTGCTAGAATAACTAGTTCACTAATTGTATAATTGTAAATGTGACCTGTGTTGGGACTCAGTATTACTTCTGCTTTGGCTAAATGCTAAGCTATCAAGATACCCAGTCTAAATGAAGTTTTCTTTTTAAAGTTTCAAGAAACTGTAACACTTACATTTTAGAAGTAATAAATAAACTTCCACCCTGACTTAAGTAGGTAGACAGATAAGTAAGCTTAATTTAACAGTTAACTAGGTGAAAACTGTATTTAGCTAACGTAGCTAACTGACTGATCTACTAGTGAAGTTAGCTCGCAGGCTAGTTAGCATTCAAGCTAACCAGCTTGGTCTATTCATTGAAGGAACAGCAGCTAGCTAGCTAGCTATAGTTAGTTTTAGCTAGGTTAGCTGAGCAGCGGCTCAAACACTCACAGTTCAGCCAGCAGTGTAATCTCATGGTAGGTCCGCTGGAGCAGAAACTCGATCAGAACGCTAAGTTTGACCCCCTGTGTCGCCGGAGCGGCAGGCGGGGGCTGCGGTGCTGAAGTCGGACCCCCGACGGGCACCAGCTGGCCATCCGAGCCGATCTGCACCGGAGCCATTTTCACTAAGCGGCGCAGAGCCGAGCCAAGTCACACCGCTGGTCCTTTCAGCTCTCAGAACGGGAAAGATTAAATCACAATATTTCTAGCGCAGAAGTTCGCTCGCCCATGGAAATCACATCTAATCCTGCAGCCGAATCAGCCGTGAAATCCCCCCGCTGCTGCTGACCGCCATCACCGCGGAACAGTGTGAAACACCGAGCGCAGAAACACACTCCGCATCCGCCCACAGCGGAGAGAGGATTTCAAAAGAAAAGCTCAGCGGAGAGAACCGAGTTTAATCAATATAATGTGTTTCAAAACACATATAGATAACAACGAGTCTAAACAGAGCATATATGTGAACATATATTATTTTTAGAATGTATAAATGACAGATTTAACTCTATCTTAAACGTATTTAAGAGACTTTTATTTTGCAATTATAAAAAAACGGTCCACCCACTTTGACGACACCTCCTGGAAAACCACTTGCCGTCATTCTCCGCCGTTTTTTTGTGAACGAACATTTTACGAAAATTAATATAATATATAAGTGTTAACTTTTCAGAGACACGCCGACTCAATAACACGAAAACTTATAGACAAAATGTATTCATGATTAGCGCAACACCACTAGCTAACACCGTTTACGTAGCTTCATAGCTAACCTAGTTAAAATAGCTAAGCTAACTCCATAAAACACACACTGTGCTGTTTATCTCCACATTCAGACTCAGCGTGCCGACTTTTTTATTTGTTAAATAAAAAAATAAAATTTCCCAATCCTTAAACGAAAACAATCACTACATTTTAATTACACAGTCTTCCTTATCATCCGTCCAATTAATTTTTATTGAAGCTATATCAATAATCAGTACAATTAATTCAAACCTAGCAAAGAAGCAACAGTCTGACATAAATATAATATATAACCACAAAAGGATTCAACCAGAAACAGCCAAATAATGAACCCCTAAAGTGATATTGTGTAAATTATTAATAGCTACAGCTTATTAAGGTGTGGGAATGAGATAATTAAGTCATGTAGATGACTCATTAAGGCATAGGAATGAAATAACAAAGTTGTGGGGGTGTTTTATTAAGGTATGGGAACAAGATAATTAAGTTGGGAAGACTTATTAAGGCATGTGAATAAAATAATTAAGGCCATATAAGTTAACAACTTAATGATCTTGTTTCCACACCTTAATAAGTAGTGGCCCTGCATAAGGATCATATTCCCATGCTTTGTGGCTATACATTAGTTTTTTCACATGATGTCACCTTATTATTACTGTAGGGAAATGTAATAATAAAACATGAACAAATAAACACAACAAATACAATTGTAATATTATAACCCTTTTAATGATTTGTGTATTTTTTTTTGTTTGTTTAAGAATGGGTTAAAAAAAAGAATGTGTTATTGTATTATTGGGTCCTTAACCTAAGCTAAAATATTATGACTGAATTTTATGAATGTAGTATTTTCTAGCACTGTATATGTTTCAGACCTTACATTTAACATATAAAACATATTCATTTTATCCATAGGATAGAACTTATGTATTATTGTATTATCTAGTATTACTCTAATACTGCTAATACTAATTATCACATAGATTAAATAATATATCTGCATTTCAGACATAGTTTAAGAGAAATGTCAGTAAAGTAATGTATATGGCAATTATTATAATAAATTCTGTAAACAGTAACGGATAACAATATTAGTTGTAAATTATATATGAAATATATATTTAAGGCCAGCATGGTCATGCTAGTCATGCCAGTTGGCCCTCATAGTTATGCTTATCAACAGCTTGGTCAGGTTGCTCATGCTTGTAGTCCAGATAAACCATCAAACTCAAACCAAACATACCCTCCGCATGGTTTAAGAGCTCAACCAAGAGCCCATGGTCAACCAGTTTAACCAGCCTGAGCTGACCATGCTGTTTGTTTCTGCAGGGGGTATCTTGTTAGCTCAAAAATATAAATCAATTTAACTAAATATGGGAAATAACATGTTTTGAAGTGCCTTCCAGAGGCACATTGTGAGGTAGGGCCCGGCTAACAGTCTAATTCGATAGGTGTTCTCTCGGGTCTAACAGGTCCCAGATCTCTTGGTATGATGAAGAATTTAAAGCTCATTTCATTGGAACCAGAGGGCTGAGAAAAACTACAGTGTTGGCATGCACTTTACACTGCATGCAGTCTTTGCATTGAACTTGGCCATGAAAACGCACTACAGATAACTCTTTGACTTAAAAATATAAGTCTTTTCTTAGAGAAATTACAGATGAAGCCAGAGAGCAGTGAGTAGTGTTTCCTACACCTTCAAAAGACTGGCTGACCCACAACAGCACTTTTAGCTCAGCTTAACATTGGACTGACTAAACTTCAGTTTCAGAAATGAAGAAAAGACTTAAGGTCTGACAGGTGAAGTGCAGTAATAAAGTCATTGTTAAGATGAGAAAAAAGCTGTACAGCACTACTACTGGTCTACTAAACAACAGAGTTGTTTCAAAACTGGTAGTTTTGGGCGCCGAGTGGAGCAGTGGTCAAAAGCGCTGACACTATGATGATGGTTTGAATCCCGATCGTGCAGCTTGCCAACAGCTTCCAGAGCCCTGAGAAAGCACAATTGGCCTTGCTTTCTCTGTAGATGTAGATAGCGCTCTTTCCCCTCATCAATCCGATGGTGATGTCGATGACTTCACGCGTAAGAGGTGGAACGTGCTAGTCTTCACCCTCCCTGTGTTGTGGCATCACCTGTGATGGGGATATATACTGAGTAGCAGTTGAATAGATGAGACAATTGACTTCACTAAATTAAGAAAAAAAATAAGAGACAACTAGAATTAAAAGTTATGAAATGGTAGTTTGTTAAATATAATAAATATACTACACTATACTAATATACCAAACTGAATTTACTGAAGTTCCAGGTTTGCACTTTGACAAATAGACAGAACAGGGAAGTCTTTTTTATTTAACCAATCAAATAATTCAGTTACATAAGCAGCTCATGTATCATTGGCTTTTGCTTTTGCTTTACACTCCATCGCGTAGTAAAAGTCCGGTGATTTCTGAGCTGTAAAAACGGCGAGTAGTGGGTGCGCATGCGCAGTGGATCAGACTCCGAGTTATGGGAACTGGAGCAGGAGCTCACAGCCCGAACCGAGCGGAGAGAGTTTGGGGGGGCAGCAGCGCTGCTGGTGACGCAGGAAAAACACCCAACAGCAGACAAAAACCAAGGACCTGATCACAGAGTGAGAACTGACGACTAGATAGATGTAACATACAGCACACAGACGAGCCCGTAGCAGCGCGCAGATGATTTATTGAGTGTGCAGTCGAAGAGAAGAAGGTGCGGTTTGATTGTGGTGGTAAGTGCTGGGGCTTTCTGTCTGTCTGTCTCTATGTAGCTTGGTAGCCAGCTAGCGGGCTAGCGTTAGCTCAGATGCTAAAGCTAGCTAAAGGAGCTTTCATACGGTGAACGCACGTCAATGCAGCTTGCTTAGCGTTAGCTAAAGTAGCTAACGCTAGCTGCTGAATTCCTGTCATCGTAGAGATAAGAGTCACTGTTCGTCATCACGCATATATTACATGCTATATTTTGCTGACATTTTGCGGTTTAAGTATCTAAGCTAAGCTATCGCTATGTTAACTCGACAACAACACATTAGTTAGTTAGCAGGGTTCCAACTGACAGCCTAGTAGCTAGGTTAGCTAACGCTAAATTTGTTCGCTGTCTAGCGTTAACAACTAACTTAGTCAGCTAACTAAACTACCCACTAGAGAAAGTAACGTAGCTAAAAATTATGATTATCTAATATTATTAATAGTACAAAGAGGGAAACAGACAAACGGATAGCGCTAGTTAGCTAGTTTATGATGTCTGTGAGAGACCCAAACACAAACAAGTGGTCTGACCGAGGCCTTTTTTGACAGAACCTGTGTTAAGATGGTTGAATGCCCTCATTTCTTTTTATGTTAGCGTTAGCTATTTAGCTACATATATGCTAGTAGATATGCTAACTAACAAGCAAGTAAACAAGTGACGATGCTGTGCTTTATAACTAAACTAGTTAATTAGATAGTTTAATAATAACTAGCCAGTTAGCTAAGCTTGTGATACTATTAGCGAACTTAGGCCGCATCCAGCTGTTCGCCCGGTCGGTTAGCTAGCTAACTAGCTTAGCAAGCTTTAGCTGGGTTACCCAACTTGACTGCTGGGTTTATTTTTAATAGGGGTACCGATCAAAATCGGCCAAATCGGCTGGCTAGCTGTTAGCTCCTTAGCTAACGTTAGCTAACCTGCTTGGCGCTGACTGCAGTTCATGAATACGTCCACCTTAAGGAGTGTAGGTTAATGCACTGTAACGTTATTGTTTAGCTAGCTAAATAAAAAGAGAATAACAGTAACTACATTAGAGTGGTGACTGTAGTTTATCTAGCGTTAAATTAGTTATTTAGTTTAACTAACTTACATGATCTAAGTTATGTAGTGGAAGTTCAGAGAACAGTAGTTAGCTAGCGTTAGCTAGTTTGCTAACAGGCGGTCGGCCGGGGAGGCTCTCAGCTGGTTTTGGCTCTGGCTAGCAGGCCTTGCAGCTTCGGGCCCGAACCTTTTCTACTATGTAATCGTAACCGCCCCTTTAAAATGCTCACATTTTAGTCTGGAGTGTCGTATTGGAAATCAAACAGCTATACTGTCCATATTAAGATGGAAGTGTAGATATTTCTCAATCTATCTGTGTGGGTTAGCTAAATAGCTAGCGGCAATAGTCATCTCTTTAGTTAGCTAAACACAGACTAAAACCTTTGATATGCTACTAGCTACGAGCTAGCTATGGATCCTGTACATCGGTTAATAACAAGACTTCCTAATGACAAGTGGCTATTGTTAATTAGCTAGTTAACTAGCTATATTAGTGATAGCTTATCCTTTCGCGTTGTATGTTGGTGGCTTTTATAACTAGTAGTCAAAAGAAGAAGAAAAATGCAAATAAGTAAGCCCACAGCAAAGTTAATTCAACTAACAATAAATGATTTCAATGCCGTATACACATTTAGCTGTTTTTTTCCATGCAAAAAAATAATTTTGTCGTTTTTTTGGGTTCCTCATAAGTCAAGACTCACAAATGCACAAATTAAGAGAGTCTGCATCTGTTAACAAATATGGATAAAATGTATCCTCAATAATTATAACATTTAATTAAAATGAACACACTTGCTTGCAAAAAATAATTGACTTTTAAATAAAAGCATATTATATACATATATTTTAAAAAGACAACGGACCTGTACACAAGCCTCCAAAATAAACTGCTAAAACAACCAGGAAACCAAATAAATGTGTAGTTGTTTTAGCAGCAAAAGCACAAAAATTAAATCACTCTGCTGTTAATATCCGTAAACTCCTCAGTTTTGCTGAAGTGTGTTTTAAAGCCCACAAACAAAATGTTGAGTTTGTTAGCCACACTAAATCGTGATAATGCAAGCATGGGTTATTGATATGGAAAGTGAGCACATCTATGTTAAGGGATTCTGTGTTTAAATCAGAGAGCAGTGGCTGTACAGGTGGCAGTAAATTAACTGTGAGCTGAGATGCAGTTAACTGTGAATTAACTAGATAAACTGAACCTGTGCATATGAGGCATGCACTGTTGTTACGTACTTTAAGAATGTGGGTTGTTAAGTGCAGTTAGCAGTTGCTTGTACAAGACATGCTAAAACAGCTTTATAATGAAGACCTTTTGACTGTTGCACAATTATAGATTATATTGTATTTCCCCTGTTGTTTTTAGCCCTCCTGAGCAACAGTATTGAGACTTGTGAAGACTGTCATTATCAGCATCTGTGGAAATACTTGAGCTTTGGAAGTTGGATGTTGATTTATCATTTTTATTTAGCGGTTTATTTATTTAACTGCAGTGAATTCAGTTAGGCATGTATGTGTGTGCTCTGTGTTATTCATGAAAATTATTTAATGTTCGTTAAGTACAGACAGAATCGTTAGAAATGTTATTCTCTGAAAGGTGCAATGCAGTGGACTTTATTACAGGAACAATACAAAAAATTCCATATTTCCCACACCTAGACTGTATTTTTCTGTGTTTGGCACATCCAAACATAATCTAACATAGAAGTTGAGCAGTAGTGTGTGTGCAATTTAATTGAGTTCTGAAATCTGAGGAATGCAGCGTTAGTTTCAATTTCTCATTAAGGCAAAAATCCCCTATCCTTGGGCAGGACTCTTAATTTTTTGTTCACCTAACTGTGTAATATAATTGAAAATGTAAATCACTCTGGGTAAGAGGTTCAACCAAATGCCATAAATGTGAGTTGCAGTTGTGAGCTCATTCATAACACTGGTACTGTGAAATTTGTTCATTTATTTATTGTAGCTAATAACAGACATTAAAGGATAAGTGTGATCAATGAGCCTTCTGTTTAACTGTGTGCACATTTTGTATATGTTCTATCCTTAGCCAACAATTCAGCTTGTTTCCAGTGTGGTTTACACAAATGTCATACTTCTATTTGAAGCCCTTATACAAAAAATAAAGCTTTAGTTTAGTGGTTTGTCAGGCTTTATTGCTGTTAAAATGAGAATGTATTTAAAATGTGAACCATACATTTATAGTTGATAGTCATTTAAAAAAAAAAAAAGTCAAAAAAGTAAAGAAGATGATATCTCGAAGCACTGACATTACAAACTATAGCTGACGTGATAATGTCAGTTTGTACTAGATAATCTATAGAAGCAATTCAAGCCTGCTGTGGGGTAAAACGTTGTATTAAGACGAGTGGTGTTGTGTGCTTCTGTGGTTGTCTAGAGGTAATGTAGGCCAGAGTTCTGTCAGGTCTAAATGACTGAATGCGGTATGGTTAACAAACTTGTAGCAGATGACTTGTGTGCAGTGTTCACGGTTTAGGGGAGCAGGCTTATACCTTTTGTTGTTTCTGACAGCTTGCAAGCTTACCCTCGCTGACATTGTTTTCAACACAATAGGAAAGCAGGTTGAACTGTGAGTAATTTTAGTTTTTAAGAGTCCTGTTTTTAAAGTTTTGTGGTGAGTATAGTGTCTAGTGGTTTATTACATTGTTTTGGCTTTTTGAAATGTACTACACTGTGGTCACCAGTGTTAGCCTCTGCTTGATTGACTACTGCATTTGGGAATGCTGTAATCTGATGTTTGACCCTGTTGACCTCCTTTTTTTTTTATAGAGAGACCAGTTTTAAAAGGTGTTACATTAATGCTGCTTTACCTTACTTCAGTTGTCTTTTACAAATAATCTACAATTGTTTCTGAGGTATAGTTTTTGTAGCAATTTGTTTTAACAAGTTATTTTCTCAGCAAAAAAAATATTTAGTCCTGGTAACTACTTTTTGCAGCAATGCAGAACCAGCATGACGAAAAACACACTGACTCTGAATTTTTGAATTCCAATTTTGGCTAGTGTTATGGGTTCTTTTAAAATCTGATAAATGTCCAGTATGGAGCGATATGGCTCAATGGAATATTCATTTAAAAATGTGTATTGGTAAAATTTGAGTATCATTATTATATTCTTACAAAAAACTTCTCTCAGAGCTATACTTTATATTTATTTACATTAAATTAAATATTTATACTTAATGGCATTTAGATGATGCTCTTACCCAGATCACTGTACAATGTTACTCTGGATACAGAGGTAGGCAGATGTAGAGTTGAGAGACTTGCCTAAGGACTCTTTTAGGTGTTGTGATGCGTAGTCACCCATACCTTTTTGGATTAGTTTAGAATCTTCTCTTGACTCTGTAGAACTTTCATGCTTTAAGTATTTCATCAGCAAATATGTTGCCTTGTAGAATTTCTGAAGAACTGGGAACCATGAAATTGCTGGAGAAGATGCTTCATTTTGTTTATGATCGACTCTCAATATGAACAAAACGTATGACTCAGGCATTCTTGGAGGCTTGCCTTGCAGTGATGAATAAGAACAGGAGAGAAGAACCTATGAGAATTTCTTTAATCCTGTTTTATTTAATGATTGCCATTTCTCCTCCTCTCCTTAGTGACCAGTGAACTTGGCATTTGGTGTGTCTGCGTTTCTGTTCCCTGTAGCCATAAGGGAAGTTAAACTCATGTGAGGTCACATACTTTCAGAACTCAGACCTACAGCCTTGACAATCTTGTTCTACCAGATTGAAAAGCATTTTGCAGAAGGAATGTTCATATGCAGCAACAATAGACAGCTGTTGTGGGATTTTCTTTTCTTTTGGCCCTGCACAGTCAGTCATCATGAGTTGTTTGGTTTGAATGCTTGATTCGGGTTCTGACAGTCTGCTGTACTCAGCATGTCTAAATATATCTGTGAGCATTAATGCATCTGATTTCGTTTTCTCCTCTATCTCAAAGCGTGTAAACTGTTTTGATGATTCTGTTCTGTTCTGTCAGTGTTGTTTTATCTTTGGGCTTTGTAGTCTGAAACAGTCTGCTTTCTTTGTCTTGTTTAGGCTGCTTACTTTTATTTTAAGGCTAATTTATAGTGTACTTGTTTTGGGGGTGCACAAAATGAGCAAACAATGTGATCTGTTAAAAAACTGTTAAATATTATTAATGTGAAACCCAATGAAAATGAGGTCCTTGTTTCACAGTCAAGTCACAATGTTTTGACCACATCTTTGTTTCTACACTTATTGTCATATAGGAGCACATAGAAATCAGTTTTTCTGTATCCTTTGTCCTCCTTTCACTCTGTTCTTCAATGGTCAGAACCGCACATGACTCAGCACTACAGTGACACTGACATGGTGGTGGTGTGTTGATGTGTATGTTGTTCTGGTACAAAAACAGCGATGCTGCTGAAGTTTTTTTTTTTCTTTTTTTAAACACTGTGTTAATACACTCTATTAGATACAAAGTCACAGACGGAAGCTCATCTGTTGCTGCAGTTGGTATTTGTCATCCTCTAGTCCTTCATCACAGGCAACTGTTGGCACGATAGTTCTGGTTGGGGGTTTATTTTTAGTCCAGCAGTGACAGTAAAGTGTTTAATAACTCCAGCAACACTGCTGTATCTGATCCACTCAAACGCTTCTACTCCATATTAGTGTTTTCTCAGTGCAAATGACCCACCACCTTATTAGTGCTCTTTGGTGGTCCTGTAAGGTCATGCATGATTTAATTAAAGCTCAAACTTTCTTTTTGTTTGAAAATGAATGTCCATTTTAATCATTGTATCAGTTACTGCCCACAAACATTTGCCCATCCTTCACTTTGTCATGGATGTTAAGCAGTACATCCACTAGAGGTCCAAAAATGGCGATGGAGGAGTAGTAAGCTTTCAGAGAATGTGCACAAATATGGACAAAATGAAGGCAGATTATGGACAGAAAGCTCTGTCTCTATCCTTATACACATCTATATGTACTATAACAGCATAAAAGAGTCTGTAAGATGGGTGATTGTATCTCCCAAGGACTGAAGATCATCTGAAGTCTTTGCACTAGCCCACTTCTATGTTTTTTAGTAAATATTGATTAACGATAGGTCAGTGTCTCGACCAAACATAGGAAATTCAGATTAACTGTATTTTCCACTGTATTTCTGCACTGTTTAACCACATTTCCATTTATTCCCCAGGTTATGCAATGGTCCCTGCAACACGTCCAGTCCTCCAGGTGGTGCTTTCGCTTTCAGATGAGTGCTGGTTCTCCATCAGTCCAGAGGAGGCAGTGATTTCTTCCCTTGAGTCAGCCACATAAGCAGACAAGATTGCAAAGATCTGCCCTGTGTCGAGTATGACTGCCACGACACGTGGCTCCCCCGTAGGGGGCAATGACAGCCAGGACCAGGGCCAAGCTCCGGATGGTCAGTCCCAGCCGCCACTGCCCCAAAACCAGGTCAGTGGCCCACTTTGTGTCAGCATGTTGTGTTCCTCTAGAGTCCTGTTCTCTTAGGAGCTTTAACTCTTCAGCCTGTTCATGGAAAGAGGCAATGTCTATTTCCTATTCCAGCATGCACAAAAGAGAAAAGGAGAAAAGTAGTGCAATAAGGGATAGATGTTTTGGCCAAAACATATCTCATATCAATTTATTTGTTAGTTTTCGTTGATGCGTTATAATTCTGATATCAACATGAATAATACAAAGCCACAGAAAAAAACGCTAAGACTGCTTAGAATGGATGTCTGAACATCTGAAATAAATGAAATAAATTTGTGAATTCATGGAATGTGTTTAGTAATGAATGGCTGTCAGTGACAAATTCTGTATAAATTGTATATAGAAATATTGTGAAATATTATTATTTTCTATTGTGATGTATATGTTAAAATTGAATTATTGACAATGAAGAAAACCAAAATACATCACTCTAGGCTGTCATTTTATATAAATAGCTTACGTAAAAGTAATTATTATTAAAAAATGTTACATTTTGGGATCCGTTTTGTATCGTTTACACTTTTTACTGTTCATAGTGTGACCAGATGAGCTCCTGTTGTATTCAATCCTACATGTTCCACAAATAATCAAATTATAACATACCTAATTTCTGTTTTGCTATTATCTGGCAGTTGTTGTTGTATGATGACATGTTTACAAGTGGAAAAGCAAAATCCTGATATTATCTGATCACCAAAACTAGGGGCTCAGACAACATTAGGTGGAAGTTTCAATACCCAACACTTTTTTTTTGATGTGTTTAAATGAAATTGGCAATTTCAAATACATTGTATACCCTCCATGTATTTTTGTCTTGCTTTTCTTAAAAAAAAAAAAAGAAGGCAATTGCAGAACTACAATTTTTAAATATTAAATTTAGATCATTGGGGGGGATGGGGTAGAAGGGGAAGGAGGGTGCAGTGTGAGTCTGTCTCTGCTGCTGAACAAATCCTTATGTTAGCTGCAATTGCTCCAGTAGGGCTTAAAATAAATGAGTCATTGTTCTCTATAAATTATTCTGTCTTCACTTATGGAAGGTGTTAACAGTCTCAAGGATTGCATTAGTATTGGCCGGTACTCAACATTCTGGCTCACAGATTGGATTGTGAGCAAGAAGAATGGATGAGGACACCACTAGTTATAAGTAGCTAATTAACTAGGTGTTTGCTATAGAGGACAGCTAAAAAAAAAACACTTTTTTTTTCTATAGCATGGATTTTAGTAGGATTTTTGGTCATTGACAAACCTCTAAATGAAGAAATGAATGAACATAAGTGTGAAGCTAGCATTTATGAAGATAAAAAGGCTTCCACCGAGATCCTGATGTAAACCGGAGATGCCTGCAGCGCTGGATGGGGTCTATATGGGAAATCTCGCCCACTTGGTACCCACTGGCAGTCGTTTTATAATCAGAGGATTCAAGCCTACATGGGCAGTGACATGAGAAGAGCACTTTATTAGTGCTATGTGCTCCTTGGATGTAGAGTGCAGCTGCCAGCGCTCACACCTAGTGCATGCTGAGAAGGACCAATCAATGAACACACAGCGCTGGTGGAGAAAAGCGCTCCAGTTGGTGTGAGATGTGTAGAGCCCAGACGTGAGAAGCAAACTGCATATGTAGGTCAGCCAAGCAGAAGGAGCTTTTTTCCATCTCCCTCTAGCACACCCCCATGTTTCCCAAGTTCTGCAGCTTCCATTCAGCTCGGATCTACACATTCAGTGATTACCATGTCACAGGAAGCCTTACTGGAGCATCCTCCGGCTCTCCTCACTCACTGGCTCTCTTGCTGTGTTACAGCCTTTCTTTTACTACATGCAATAAGAACCGTTTCAGAGCATAATTCTATAAGTGTTTGTATGGTCAGTGATGGGGATGTCTATTACATATATTGTAGTCCTATAAACATTTAACATTTAAACATGAAAAATAAACATTAGAGGGTAATGTAAAACTTAATTTTATTGAGTTACAAAAAAAATAGTGCATGGTCCTTATGTGGATTTAGCATTTGCATAAAAATTATTGCTTGAGCATGCTCTAGCTTTTTATTAAATAAATTAACAGTTATGAGAACTTTAGCATAATGGAAAAAGTGCCTCAGTTAATTTATTTCTTACATACATACTTTTTAAAAATGTTTTTTTTTTATATTTATTGAATTTTTTTTTTAGATCAGATACTTTTGTTTTATATATCAATCTGTGCAGCCTAAAGCATTCTAACATAAAAAAAAACAGCTGTTTAAAGCAGCATTATGCATGATCATGCTCATGGGCTCTACAGTTGCGATGTATGTGCCACCTCCTTAAGTACATATTTTACACATGCGTTTCTGCATGTGTATGAGCTTGATTTTTGAGTCTAGTATTTTATGGTGTGCATGCTACATTATGATGCTTGGGATTCCAAGGTAACTATGGAACAAAAATGCATTAGATGATTACCTCAGGTCTAGTACAAGAGAAAATGTGTAGTACCTGTTGTAGTTGTATAATTGTTTTGCTGTTTTGGTTATTTCAATAAAAACTTGGTTTACTATTATTTATTAATTGGTCTGGTCTAATTTTATCGTTCTTTGAAATGTTTCTCTCAGACGTCCTCTCCCACCTCGTCCAATGAGAACTCTCCTGTGAGCCCTCCGGAGGAACAGGGCCAGGCAGACTGCCCGCCCCAGCTGGAGGAGGAGGAGCCTGCTTTCCCCCACGCAGACCTGGCCAAGCTGGATGATATGATCAACAGGTACACCCATTAAATTTCTCTGTAATAGTTTCATTCTGTTCATTTTAGTGTGGGAATATGTGTTTATGTGTAGCAATACATTTAATTGAAGGATTTTATTGTTTTTGTGCTTTTTTTTTTTTCCAGACCCCGCTGGGTTGTTCCAGTTTTGCCAAAGGGTGAATTAGAAGTTCTTCTCGAAGCTGCTATAGATCTTTGTAAAAAAGGTAATATGTTATGTAATGAAAAGAGTTAAAATTTAAATTTATGTATAACTTGGCTATTTGTGTGCTTGTCTTTCAGGTTGCATTTATTAATCACATACCTGTGATTAATTTCTCTCAGTCTTTGTTAACTGTCTGGTTTAACTAGAGCTTATTAAGCTTGCTTGTGTGCTTTGGCTTTTGGGAACCGGAGTAATTGTTTCTTTCACTTTAGCTTTTAGACACATGCCTTACAGCGTCTGCAAATGTCAGCCTTTGATGAGTTCTCTTTTTTTTCTTTGCCTTCTGTCTCAAGGACTTGATGTCAAGTGTGAAGCCTGCCAGAGGTTTTTCCGTGATGGTTTGACAATATCCTTCACGAAAATATTGACGGATGAGGCTGTTAGCGGGTGGAAATTTGAGATTCACGTGAGTTCCACAGGCTGAATTCAGATGCTATTGTCAGATGTTTAGTACAATATTTCCTGTGCTATTTTGAAGCCTATGAGATGGTTTTGCTTCACAATCGCTTGATGAATTGAGTTCTTCATCAGCCAGCTGAGCTCTGGAATCAGTGTTATTTTCAGTGCTGGTCATCTTTGCCTGTTTCATTAAACCACCCCAGCACTGATCAAAGGCCCCCTTTCAGTAAAGCTGGGGGAGATGTGCCAACAGTAGGAGACAGCTCTGACTCACACCCCCCCTCTTAAGAGGCTGGTGCTCCTTTTAGTTCCACAATTGTCCAAATTAAGATCTCATTCTCACTGTGGTGCCAATCTTTGTAAATCAGGGGGATCAACACATCTAGCTTTACAATCCACAAATATCATTATGTTGCTGGTTTTGCTGATCTTTGTACATTCGCCTGATTCTCTCCCTCTCTTCTTTATTGCAGAGGTGCATAATCAACAACACCCATCGTCTGATGGAGTTGTGTGTGACCAAGCTCTCTCAGGACTGGTTCCCCCTTCTAGAGCTCTTGGCAATGGCCACCAACCCTCATTGCAAATTCCATATATACAATGGTACCCGGCCCTCAGAGACAGTGCCTGCTGGGGTGCAGTTGGCTGAAGACGAGCTCTTTGCCCGCCCACCTGACCCTCGTTCTCCCAAGGTAAGATGCTACCATGTGTTGCAGTTTTTAAAAGGCTTTCTTCTAATTTGCTACACCATTTTATTCTTTTCTTTATTCGCTCATACCTTTACTGATGTCTTTATGCATTTCTATTTTTGTGTAGGGCTGGTTGGTGGACTTAATAAACAAGTTTGGCACATTAAACGGGTTTCAAATTCTGCACGATCGCTTCATGAGTGGTCAGGTTCTGAACGTTCAGATCATCGCTGCACTCATCAAGTAAGGGAATTTTATCAAGTGACCTGCTGCCATATACAATTTCTCTCTTCGCTTTGCTATATTTATTAATTAATTAATTAATTAATTTGTTGTTTGATTCTTTTTTAGGCCGTTTGGGCAGTGCTATGAGTTTCTCACTTTGCACACGGTGAAAAAGTACTTCCTTCCCATTATTGAAATGGTTCCCCAGTTTCTAGAAAACCTCACTGATGAAGAGTTGAAGAAGGAAGCCAAAAATGAAGCTAAAAATGATGCTTTGTCTATGATAATCAAATCATTGAAGAATCTGGCTTCACGAGTACCTGGGCAAGAGGAGACTGTGAAGAACATGGAGATTTTTAGGTTAAAAATGATTCTTAGGTAAGAGATTTAGAAATTTAATTTCATACAGTTTTTACATTTATAATGTTTTTTTTTATTCTATCATGTCGTTGGAAGAATGTAGTTCTTAATGAAGTGTTCTGCTGCAGGTTATTGCAAATTTCCTCTTTTAATGGCAAAATGAATGCACTAAATGAAGTAAACAAGGTGATCTCGAGTGTCTCGTACTACACTCATCGCCACGGCAACCCTGAGGAGGCGGAGTGGCTCACGGCAGAGCGCATGGCAGTAAGTTGAATATTCCCAAACTTTGGGTGGACCAATCAGTCAGAATGCAAATAAAAACACATTGTTTTATATTGTTGTGGGAAATGTTTCAACAGATGGTCCCAGTGTGTAAATTGTATTTGTCTGGACTGCAAGCTGAACATGAGTCTTTTGTTCTACAGGAATGGATTCAGCAGAATAACATTCTGTCCATTGTACTGCGGGACAGCCTGCATCAGCCACAGTATGTGGAGAAACTAGAGAAGATCCTGAGGTTTGTCATCAAGGAGAAAGCTCTTACACTTCAGGACCTGGACAACATTTGGGCTGCCCAGGTACAGAAGAACAGGAGCCCTATATTGCTCTTAGTTTAATGAGTTTTTGTAAAAGGCTTAGAATGCATTTTAAAAGTACATTTCACCATTTTAATGCTTGTGGCTTTGTAGTGGTGATCTGGGATTTGTGAGTAGAATTATGCGAAGGATGTAATCATTCTTCCTTATCTTTAGGCTGGGAAACATGAGGCTATTGTCAAGAATGTTCATGATCTTCTTGCAAAGTTAGCATGGGACTTCTCACCTGAGCAGCTGGACCATCTCTTTGACTGTTTTAAGGTCAGTATTCAGCACTGAATGATGCACAGTAAAAACATAGACTATTGTGTTTTTTTTTTTTTTTTTTGTGCAGATGTCCAAATAACCATGTACATCATGTGGAATTCATGAATACATTGTAGATATATGGAAAAATAAAGGAATATCTAAATTTGGTATTCTTGTAGTTTTCAAATAATTCCATTATTTTACAGGAAAGTTGGACTAATGCCAGTAAAAAGCAACGGGAGAAGTTGCTGGAACTGATTCGAAGGCTGGCAGAAGATGACAAGGATGGTGTGATGGCTCACAAAGTGCTCAACCTGCTGTGGAATTTGGCCCATAGTGATGATGTACCTGTGGACATCATGGACCAAGCCCTCAGTGCCCATATCAAGATCCTGGACTACAGCTGCTCTCAGGTATAGACCTTTTTTATATCAGTCTTATCACTCTCAAAACCTAGACCTGAATTGCAACTTGAATTCCTGTAAAAACTAATAATCACTTCCTTTTCCAGGATAGGGATACCCAGAAGATCCAGTGGATAGATCGATTCATTGAAGAATTGCGATCCAATGATAAATGGGTAATTCCTGCATTGAAGCAAATTCGGGAGATCTGCAGTCTGTTTGGAGAGGCTCCACAAAATCTCAGGTTTGTTACTTTAAAAACGAATTAGGTTATATTTTGTTTTGTGGATAAAAAAAAAAAAGTAATCAGTAAGAATAATGTACAGCTGTAGTGTTTTTATAATATGCTTTTTAAATGCTATTCTCAAGACCAATGTGTTGATGATAAACCATTAAAACAGTCATACAACACTTGTAAAAGCTATATAATTCAGGAAATTAAAAATTTCATAAAACAAATATAGCAAACACACCGTACACATGCTGTTGTTTTTCAGAAAGAAAATACCTATTAACTTAAAGAGCTTAGAAGGGTAAGTGTAAAGCTAATTTGGGTTACAACATTTATCAACTTTGCTGAAATATGTGCTTTTTCTGTAAATTTGTGGGCCTGTTTTTCAGACTCGACTTAATTACACTGAATTATTTGATTAAAATAATTTATCCCCTTAATTCATTATTTAACTGCTCTTTAACTAAAATGAATGCAAAGCTTGTCTGACAAACAGGTACTATAAATTACAACAGCTTTTAAAAATCAGCTTCAGCAAACCTCTTTTGGTCTTCTCTTTCTCAGCCTAATGTAATTTCTTTACAAAAGTTTGGTCATTAAAGGCCAAAAAATTTGGGTTCAGTAAGTGACATTCATGTACTGCGTTTGCTCATGCCTCAAGTGCTGGTTTCTGTCCAAATCTTACCTGATGATAACAGATTCCTGATTTAAATCTTTTAAAAATAGAAAAACGCAGCCTCAGAGCAGCTGATTGTCCTGATGTGTCTTTAGGACTCACGTGACTGATGTTGTTCTTTGTTTTTCTGAACCTCCTTTTGATTTTAGTCAAACACAGAGGAGTCCGCATGTTTTTTATCGACATGACCTTATCAACCAACTACAGCACAATCACGCACTGGTCACTCTGGTGGCTGAAAACCTGTCAGCGTATATGGAGAATATGAGGCAGTTTTCCAAAGGTTGGAATTCAGTTTTTGTCTGTATATATTGTTCATTTTATTTCAATACTAGCTAAAGTACATTAGTTACTTCAGTGCTGGGTGATTGTAATGATTGGTGTGTTCTTTTATGCTTCTAGCAGAGCACACAGATTTCGACCCCCAGACGGTCAGACCTGGAAGCAGATACAGTCACGTGCAGGAGGTCCAGGAGCGTCTGAACTTTTTGAGGTATGGAAAAAATTTAGAAGGATGCTGGTGTGTACTTTTTACATTGATAAATAGGAATCAAATGCTGTAATGAGAATTAGGAATGTCTCAATTGTAATAAATAAAGCAGTTAAATTAAAGTATTTTAGCGACATTGCAGAGAAAGCTTTAGTTAATAGGAGAGCTGGGCGATATGGCCCAAAAAACAAATCTTTGATTTAATATATAATATATAAATATATATATCAGATTTTCGATTTAAATCGATTTTTTTCCCTACTAAAAATCAAACTAAAGATGATAAAGAAATGGTTAAAAACTAGTTCTTATTGAATTTGTTTTCAAAATGTTCCCTTTGTGCTTAAAGTGCACCCAGAAACAAGCAAAAAACAATTGTAAACTTAAAAAAAAGGTGGGTGGGGAGTGAGGGAGGGTTGGAGAAACTCAGAGAAAATCGATTTTCATAAAAACACATCGTTCTTAACTGTAAATTCGAATTAATCGATAAAATCGATTAATCGCCCAGCTCTAGTTAAACGATTGCTGCTTGGTTGGTATGAAGTCCTGACCTTTTATCAAATATGATTGCACCTGCCTGTGAACATCAGCTCTCCTGTTTTAACTGTTAATTTCTCATTTGGCTTCTTCCTCCAGGTTCCTGCTGAAGGATGGTCAGCTGTGGCTCTGTGCTCCTCAGGCCAAGCAGATCTGGAAGTGCTTGGCAGAGAATGCCGTGTTCCTGTGTGATCGTGAAGCCTGCTTCAAATGGTACTCCAAGCTCATGGGGGACGAGCCGGACCTTGACCCCGACATCAACAAGGACTTCTTTGAAAATAATGTGCTGCAGCTGGACCCCTCGCTGCTGACGGAGAATGGCATGAAGTGCTTTGAGCGCTTCTTTAAAGCGGTGAACTGCAGGGAAGGAAAGCTGGTGGCTAAACGACGGGTGTACATGATGGATGATCTGGAGCTGATTGGACTTGATTACCTTTGGAGGGTAGGTGTTGTTGAGTAAAGCAAAAATAGAATATCTAATATATAGAATAATTGTATTAATGGGCTTAAGCACAAATCTTGTACCTTTTTATTTGATATACATTTTTAACAGGAGAAAGGAAAACATGTAGTCAGTGTAGAAATATGGAGTCATTTAGGAGCATTTTTATCAGTCGCTTTATCATGCAATTTTCATATAATGTGAATAATAAGCTTAAAAGTTTCCTATTAAGAGATAACATGACCAATCATTTTCATTGACTTCAGTGATGTCAGTTATGTATTATTTAGCATGGAGAGCTCTTTCATTTTAATTAATTAAGTTTAAAAAGAGAGAGTGTTTTTATTTTATTTATTTTTATTTATATGTTTTTTGGATATTTACAAATATTTATATTTCAGTGGCTAAACATTGCTAATTATTAATTTCATTTACAAAAATTCAATGCTTTTTAAAAAAAGCAATTAGTTTTGGAACCGTATTTCATCCAAGGCCAAGGGCATAGTAATGCTGTTCGCTAAAGTGAGAGAATTCTGCATTAATGCATTTATTTATAATATTATGAGTATATTTGAACTCTCTTCCAGTTGGCCTAAGACACACACGAGACTAAGCATCAGCTGCTGCCAGTCTGGTCACAGCTAATCTTCAGTTTTGTTACCCTGGCAACTGAGTGGAAGGCCATATCCATAAAGCACACCATAGATGTAGTGTTTGAGGAGAATAAGGCCTGTGACCTAGTTAATGGTCTCTGTGTGATTTTATATTGAAGGGGAACTAATGTGAAGCTTGAGAACACGCTGTGTTTCTGGATTTGAGTGGAGTAGAACACGCGCTTCATCAGAACTAATTAGCTGTTTGTGTGTCTTGAAAGATTAGCATGTGTTTGTGACTTTTTGCCGTCATTAATAATTTTCCATATATAGCAGCGGCTAATTGTTTTGAAAGCTTGGTTTAAACGAGTTGCTTGGTTGCACAGCGTTTTTTTTTAAACATTATTTGGGGGAAAGAAAAATCTAATTCAGCCTCTGAAACAACATTTGTGTGCTTGGGGTTTCTTAAGGATCCTCCTTTCTGTTAATAGATAGTTCTTAGAATAGCCTGATAGAAGGAAAAAAGCCCTTAACTGTCTGTGCTGTTGCTTTTTTAGGTTGTGATCCAAGGAAGTGATGACATCGCTAGCCGAGCAATTGATTTGCTAAAAGAAATTTATACAAATCTCGGACCAAAATTACAAGCTAATCAGGTAAGGCTTTCTCAGGTGTATGTCTGTTTTAATTGTTAATATCATTGGTATTATTTCTAAACAAATTTACAGTTTGTTGTTTATAAGTGTATCATAGTAGTAATGGATCGTGAAACTATTGAAACCCTGTCTGTCTTTTGTATAAGATTTAGTAGAACAGAGCAAAGGGGTGGTCTTGGTCCAAATCAACTAAAAATGGTCCACGTTATCTTCAGTTAACTAACATTTTCATTTTTTTTCATTTCATTTGCAGGTAGAGATCCATGAGGATTTTATTCAGTCTTGCTTTGACCGGCTCAAAGCCTCCTATGACACGCTGTGTGTTCTGGATGGGGATAAGGACAGCATTAATTGTGCCAGGCAAGAGGCCATCCGCATGGTGAGGGTTTTGACTGTGCTCAGGGAGTACATCACCGAGTGCGACAGTGACTACCATGAGGAGAGGACCATTCTTCCCATGTCCAGGTTCCTAACAATCTTATTGGCTGATGTTCACTATGCAATAACTGATTCAAAATAGAAATACAAGGTCACTTTTTTTAATGCTTTTTTTTTTTTTCTCCTTTTCCTTACAGAGCGTTCAGAGGAAAGCACATCACCCTGATTGTGCGATTTCCTAACCAAGGTCGGCAGGTGGATGACTTGGATATCTGGTCCCACACCAACGACACGATCGGTTCTGTGCGGCGCTGTATTCTTAATCGAATAAAGGCAAACAGTGCGCACACGAAGATTGAGCTCTTCATCGGCGGGGACATTGTAGATCCTGTGGATGATAGGAAGTTAATTGGGCAGCTTAATCTCAAAGACAAAACGGTGAGAGAATTTTGCTTGCAGGATTTTTTTTGTTCTCTAGATATTGTGTATGTATGTGTGTGTGTGTGTGTGTGTGTGTGTGTGTGTGTGTGTGCACGAGTGTGTTAGATGAGACTATAAAATAGTGCCATAAAATAACTCAAAGCTGAGAGAAGTCAAGAGGTTAAAAACCATATGTTGCTTCAGTTTGCTTTCTTTTCTTTCTATTTGCTTTTATTCATTTTTTCCCCCCTATTTCTTTCTCAGCTCATCACAGCCAAGCTCACCCAGGTCAGCGCCAATATGCCTTCAAGCCCAGACAGCTCCTCAGACTCTTCCACAGGCTCCCCTGGAAACCATGGCAACCACTATAGTGATGGTCCAAACCCTGAAGTTGAGAGCTGTCTTCCTGGAGTGGTGAGAAGCACAACAATCTGTTAATCCAACTCAATCAATATGTTTCCCATAGTTTTGCTTACTCATAGAATTCTGTATATGATCATGTATCTGGAAGAAACACTTTTAGAGCTCAAATGTTCGTTCATAGGTTCACAAAATTGCCATTGATGGTTGTGGTAGGGCAGTTAGGTTTATGCGTGAGTGGTAGTGTAATGGAGAACTATGTGCAGGGCTAAAATAAAATAAAAATATTGGTAAATGGGCTGATTGAGCCTATGGATGGAATAAGTTTAGATGTCTGCCAGTAATGCTCAGTAAATACCTCAGTAAACCTCAACCAATATAGATGAGTTTTATTGGCTTTGTAGCAAAGTCTGCCACATTTTTGCTGGTTGAGTTTGTGTTCAGATGCCACATGCCAAGGTAACAGAGGTAACTCTTGGTCTTCCTTTCCTGGGGTGGTCCTGATGAGAGCAAGTTTTATCATGATTTTTTTTTATAGTCTTTGTGACCGCACTTGAGGATACTTTCAAAGTTCTCGAAATGTTTCGAATTGACTGACCTTCAAATAGAGCTATTCAGTGTGTACCAACTCTGCCTCTTTACAACTTTACAATTAATGCTCTCAAACACATTAAGAGACAAGAAATTCAACTAATTAACTCTTGACAAGTTCAGCACAGCTGATAATTGAAAGCCTGAGATTCCACGTAACTCTACCTCATAAAACTGACAGAAAATGTCAGGAGCAGTGGTGCCTTGAACTCTAAGTATAATAACCCCAGTTTCTGGAGTTCAGTTTCTTGTATTATTTCACTTAACATTTTTTCATGTTTTGCAGATAATGTCTCTACATCTGCGCTATATCTCCTTCCTGTGGCAAGTAGCAGATCTGGGGTGTAATCTCAACATGCCTCTCCTACGTGATGGTGCTCGAATTCTTATGAAGCTCATGCCTCCAGGTGCTCAAGCAAATCTTCATTGCATACTACTGTTCTAAGCGGCTACCTGCATTCAAATTTGCTGTGTTCATTCTGTTCTGTTGTTAATTTGTTCATTCGTTCATTCTTGTTCATGTTTAGACAACACTACTGTAGAAAACCTGCGCGCCATCTGCCTGGATCATGCCAAACTTGGAGAAAATAGCCTTAGCCCCACTCTCGACTCACGCTTCTTTGGCCCATCACCTTCTCAAGTCCTTTACTTGATAGAGGTTTGTTTTGTACATATTTTTTTTTATTTAATTATTTTTTTTTTTGCATAAAAAGTAAACAAAAAAAAAATCTGTGTGAGGAAAACAAATATTGATTCTTTCTCTTGTCTCAGGTTGTCTACGCCTTGCTGATGCCAGCTAGTGGGACGTTAGGAGAAGATGCTAGCGACTTCCAGTACAACTTCTTGAAGAGTGGTGGTCTGCCGCTGGTTTTGAGCATGCTCACCCGAAATAACTTCCTTCCAAACGCTGACATGGAGACTCGTCGGGGAGCCTATCTCAACGCACTAAAAATAGCCAAGCTCCTGCTCACAGCGGTGGGCTTTGGCCATGTGAAGTCTGTCGCAGAAGCGTGCCAGCCTGTGGCGGAGGGTACCATCCCTGTTTCACCTGTAAGTTTTTTCCATTTCACCTCAATTGAAGAAATCTGTGAGATTGAAGTGAAAATGGTGAAAATTCATTCGCTTGAAATACCAGGCTTTGCGATAAGATTGGTTTGACCTAATGAAAGAAAAAGTGTCACGTGAGACTTGATTGTGCTTTTCTCTTCCAAGCTATAATGCACAGGAACTGTCAAAGAGTGTGTGACCTTTCCCTGCTGATTGCCTAAGAACTCCTTCCCCACCCCCTCCCAGTGCAGCACTTTCAGTCACATTTAGTATAGTGCATCCAGACTGCCTCTCTGTGGTTCAGCAAATGTCAAGTGTATATGGTGTCTTGAGAGGAAGTGTACTTTGGTTACAGACCCAGACAACCTCGTACTTAAGTGTTCTGGTTCTAATGAGCATCAGAACAAGGAGAAATCGGGCCTTAGTCTCAGAGATTTTGCGTTATTTATTGGTTGGTTATTTGTATGCACAGATCAATCCTAAAATTGACGAAACCTCTTGTTTCTATGCTCCCTGTCTACTGAAGTTTTTCTTGACATGGTGGTGGTGATGTATCAGTGTATGGTGTTGTGGTACGAGTGGATCAGACACAGAATAAACCACTAACTAGCCAGAAATACCCAGCCGAATGTATCCCTATTGATAGCGTTCTGTAAGCACTGATAAAGGACTAAATGATGACTGATACACACTGTCTAGCAACAGATGAGCTTCTGTCTTTGACTTTACATCTGTTGGGCAGCCCACTTGGATAGGAGTCTGTCTAATAAAGTGGACAGTGAGTGGACACAGTGATTAAAACCTCCAGCAGCACTGCTGTGCCTGATCCAGTTGTACACTAACAGCACAAAAGAACCTCTGAACCTGGGCTAGCGCTGTGCTTAGCAGCTAATGCTAATACTGCTCCAGCCTTGATGCTGGAGAAACTTGGCTCAAACTCCTGTATAACTCTGCATTTCAGTGGAGCGGCTTTACTTCTCCTTGTTAACTGACTGGTAAAATTCATACATAAGGCGCACTGATGATTTTTGAGAAAATTAAGGGATTTTGAGTGCACCTTATAGTGTAAAAAATACAGTATATGGAGGTTAATAAAATATCCAGAAAACCAGAAGGATTACAACTTGAATTCTAGAACTTCTCAAAGTGCTTCTATATAATTAATGGAGCTGAAGTAAACATGCAGGTGGTATTAATGTTGTTATAACTGATGGGTGTATTTAAGTCATCGTGCCCAGATCTTCCTGGCTCAGCTGTGTAGTCAGGACTCTTGACTGCCTAGTCTCAGTAAATGTGTGTTTTTGTTCTGTTCTCTGAGCCATCAAGTGTTTTTGTGCCATATTTAGAACTCTTGCCTTTTTTTTCCTCATTAAATGTTTCCAGCAAATTGGCCTCTCATGGAAGAGATGAAATCATCTTTTTTATGGAGCATATCTCTTCAAAACCCATTAGTCTAATATGTGGACTTTCTCTCTCTTTATTTTTTTTCTCCCATCTCTTCCCTTTCCCCCTCTTTCTGGGTTCCCACAGATAAACCAGGCTACACATGACCAGGCTCTGGTGCTTCAGAGTGCCCTCCAGAATATCCCCAATCCATCAGCTGAATGCATGCTCCGCAACGTCGCCATCCGCTTGGCCCAGCAGATCTCTGATGAGGTATGAATGAACAGATCTGAATGTTTGGTCAGGCAGGGAAAATATATGTTGCACAATTGTGCATCTTTTTACATGCTAAAAGAAATCATTGTTTTTGTTATGATATGGCAAAGCTCAAGAGAAAAGATTAAAATAAAAGTTAAGAGATCTTTTCCTTGTGCATACAAGCAAAATATTTAAAAATATAGCGAAAGCAGGACTTGTCCAGGAGTTGTCCAGTGGACTAAGGCGCTGCCACTATGATCAGGAGATCGCCGGTTCGAATCCTGTTTATGTTGCTTGCCATCATCTACCAGAGCCTGAGAGTCCACAATTGGCCTTGTTCTCTCTGGGTGAGTAGATGGTGCTATTTCCCCTCATCACTCCAAAAGGTGATGTTGATCAGCACAAGGCTGCGTCTGTGAGCTGATGTATCAGAACCGAGTCGCTGCGCTTTTCTCCGAGCGTGCTGTGATGCTAGTCGGCAATGCTGCATCAGCAGCAGCTCAAATAGAGGCGGTGGCTAACTTCACGTGTCGGAGGAGGCATGTGCTAGTCTTTACCCTCCTGGTGTTGGGACATCACTTGTGATGGGGGAGTCCTAAAGGGTGGGTTGGATAATTGGCAAGAAAATGGGATAAAAATTAGAAATAAAATGATAAGAAATTGAAATTGTGAACTACTAGTGCAGCATTATCTCAAAGTTAATGGAACAAAGTTAGCTTTTACTGTGTTTAGTCTGCAGAGGGCATTATTAGACTTGGTAGATGGAACTTACTAGGCAGCATCAGGGGTCTTTGGGTTCAAACTCTCAGGCTTTAGAGGCCTTAAGCTGCAGAACACATATTTATGCTCATCTCCTTCTGGTTGACTTGTCTGGTAAAGCAGCTGTTAGATAAGTGGTCCTTCTCCCGCTTTCCTGTGTGCTTTGTCTTGCATTTGTTGTTGTGGACTTGCCTTTTGCTCAAGGACTTCATGCTCATCAAATAAATGAATGTTCTCTATGTTTCTCTAAATAATAGTAAAATATATAGTTCTAGTCAATAACATGATGCCTACACATAGAGTTACACAATATACAGTTTCAACATAGTCATATCTCTGGGAATGCAATATAATGTAAGGCTGGTTAAACTGAAATGACATTAATGATCACATTTATTTTGTTGGTTTGGTTTCTTTTTCTACACAGAACTTTTTCCAGGCCTCGAAGTATATCCCAGACATCTGTGTCATCAGAGCTGTCCAGAAGATTGTTTGGGCCTCTGGTTGTGGCACTATTCAGCTTGTCTTCAGTTCCAATGAAGAGATTAGCAAGATCTATGAGAAGGTGCTACGTCTATCTATATAAGAAGCAATGTGTTTTATATTGTCATATTGGCAATTTAATTATTTATTAAGTAGAGAAATAAATGTGTATCAGTGTGACTGATAATTTTATATATTTTTTAATGTTACAGATTTAATGCACTAATGTTTTTATGTTCCATGTGTTTTTTTTTAGACTAATGCAGGGAATGAGCCCGACGCAGAAGACGAGCAGGTATGCTGCGAGGCGTTGGAGGTCATGACCCTGTGCTTCGCCCTTATCCCCACTGCATTAGATGCGCTTAGCAAAGAGAAGGCCTGGCAGACCTTCATCATTGACCTGCTGCTGCACTGCCAGAGCAAGTAAGTAGCACGTTCTTTATTCAGCCAGCTTATTAATGACTTTCAGGTTATTGGTTATTAATTATTGAGGATCTTGGGATCTTGTTTATTTTTTTCTGTTCCCAGGTCTGTTCGACAAATGGCACAAGAACAGTTCTTTCTCATGGCCACAAGGTGTTGTATGGGGCACAGGCCACTCCTGTTCTTCATCACCCTTCTCTTCACAGTTTTAGGTGTAAGTGTTTTATTCTTTTTATATATATGTATATATTATAACAAGAAGTCATGGGGAGCTTGAAAGCTCTGATTTTTGCTTATGTGTCTTTGTTTCTAGAGCACTGCAAAAGAACGGGCCAAGCACGCTGGTGATTACTTCACCCTCTTGAGGCACTTGCTCAACTACGCATATAATAGCAACATTAACCTCCCTAATGCAGAAGTTCTTCTCAACAATGAGATTGATTGGTTGAAAAGAATCAAGGTATGGTTATTCCCAGCTTTAATATTTTTCCTTTTTTGACCTTTGATGGATATAAATGCGCAATTTACTTCTTTTTTTCTAACAGATGTGCCCAATGATGTTTATTACTTTATCAACTATTATTCAGATGTCTAGATTTGGTTGATACACATTATTTCCAACTGTCAGTTAACACTAATAATATGGAATTGCATTCCATAACTTTAAGTTACACGTATGTGTTGCAAATTCGCACATACAGCTTGTCTAGTTCCAGTAGTATTGCCAATATAATAAGACTCCTAATGCCTTGTGTGGGCTTGTGGGGTATATAGTAAAGCCCCAGCTTTGACCTGTGTAGCAGTGGAACTGTGTTCCCTGTAATGATAATGATTCATCCAATACTTTTGTGATGAAATGGGGTTGAAGATCAACAAGCACCCTGATCCCACTATCATTTTTGTCACCGAATACAATCAGATTTCCACAGAAATTCTCCTAAATCTAGTAGAAAGACTTGTTTTTGACTGTAGAGACTGTAGTAACCCTGGGAACTGCATTTATTACTTTATACAAATACTATGTTCTATTATTTCCATGTTGATGCATTTAGGCTGAACACCAAATATGCTTTTCTTTCTTTAGGATGAGGTCAAGAGAACTGGGGAGACTGGGGTGGAAGAGACCATTTTAGAGGGCCATATTGGTGTAACTAAGGAGCTGCTGGCTTTTCAGACCCCGGAAAAGAAGTACTATATAGGCTGTGAAAAAGGAGGAGCAAACCTCATCAAGGTAAGCGATAAGACTTTACAGTTTCAGGTTGGAGGTCTGCAAAAAATCAATTATCAGTTTATATCTTTATAGATTACTCACCCATGCCACCTTATTTTCTCTTTTTTCCATAGGAACTAATAGATGACTTCATCTTCCCAGCCTCTAATGTGTACCTGCAGTACCTGAAGAGTGGGGAGTTCCCCACTGAGCAGGCCATACCTGTGTGTAGCAGTCCTGCCACCATCACTGCTGGTTTTGAGCTCCTGGTTGCACTTGCTGTCGGATGTGTGCGCAATCTTAAACAGATTGTTGACACGCTAACTGACATGTACTACTCAGGTAGGGATTCTCCAAACTCCAAGTAAAGACTTAATAAATTTAATAGTTCATATAATTAAGTTTTTCAGTGGAGGGGATAGGAGATCCCCTTGCATTGTTGGACATGTTCATGCCCTGTTTATTCGTGGCTTTAAAATTCATCCTGGGTCATCCAGTCACAAATGTATATTGTTCAAACCTGTTGTTTTAAGTGTGTCTCCTGTGAAGGGTTGTGATCACATTTCTCACATCATTTCCGCAAAAGGAGGTGCCAGTTCTTTCACGTTTCTGTGAACTTTTGCCCAATTCCATTTCTAATTGGAACCCCTACCCCTTGTTTTCTGGGGTAACCCTTCCTCTTAGAACAGGCAACCCAGTTGGGATGATATGATGGCAGGAGAGTGCAGGTTCAGAAACCTAATTATACAGAAAAAAATATTGAGAAGATGGGAAGGTGTTGACAATAACTATTACTGTCCGACCCTTAATTCTTCTGGGATGGGGAGCTGAAATGAACTTTTATTAGCTTTAATTCAGTTATTTTATTTTTCCATTCCGCCTTAAAAGATGCAGCCCCTGCTGTCTGTTCAACTTTTAAGGTGGAAGCCAGCTAGGAATTTAACCAGCTATTGAGACATACTATTAGCATTTTTAGCATCTTGTTATGAGGAAAAACTACACATAGAACTGATAATATAGTAGGTTCTGGTACCGTTTATCAGGTCTCAAGCCCAACAGAAATCAGGACATTCTATCCTTAGTAAATGGCATTTAGGTGTGAACTATATTTGTTTTTGTTTTCAATACAAAAATCTCTCTCTCAGGTTGTGAGGCACTTACAGAATGGGAGTACTTGCCCCCTGTTGGCCCAAGACCCAATAAGGGCTTTGTGGGGCTGAAGAATGCAGGTGCCACTTGCTACATGAATTCAGTAATCCAGCAGCTCTACATGATCCCGCCTATCAGAAACGGCATCCTGGCTATTGAGGGCACAGGCAGCGACGTGGATGATGACATGTCTGGAGACGAGAAGCAAGATAATGAGGTACGACCTGAAGATTTGTATTGGATGTCTGTTGCAGTTATGCAGCTAGTGAGGAGGCATTCTGGGAAGATTTGGTGCATATTGGCACATTGGCTCATTCTGTTACTGTGTTTTTTTTTTTTTTCTGTAAATAACTGATTAATAACACTTATGAAAGCAGAGCCCTGTGATGATGATCATCCTTTCTCAGTGTCACCTGACTGACAAATTAGCCATCTCTAGGCACACATGCCTCGTTGGCGTTGCCTGGAGCTGAGGGCCTATGTTTAAAATGATTATTTCCAGTGGTAGGATGGTCCCCCCTAATATGTGAGTCTTGATACTCCCAAGGTTTCTTCCTCCTCCAGCTCTGAGGGAGTTTTTCCCTTGCCTCCGTGTTCACTGGGGCTTCTGTATTATATGTTCATTATATGTTTTGTCTGATTCTTTGTTCTGTAAAGCTGCATTATGACATCAGCTGTAGAAAGTGCTATATAAATATTTAATTTGATTTATTCAGTTTAACATAAGCCACCGGAACAGTATGTTTAGTTAATGTTTTATTTATTTATTTATTTATTCATTTTTGGCAGAGTAATGTTGATCCACGGGATGAGGTCTTCAGCTATCACCACCAGTTTGATGATAAACCATCACTGAATAAATCAGAAGACAGAAAAGAGTACAACATCGGTGTACTGCGCCACCTGCAGGTGATCTTTGGACACCTTGCGTCCTCCAGGCTGCAGTACTATGTTCCCAGGGGCTTCTGGAAACAGTTTAGGTAAATGTGTATTTAATATTGGCTTAATGTTAGTTCACACAATGGTACCACTTCAGATCAGAGCATGTCCTCTGGTGTTGAGACCTCTGAAAGCTGTGTTTGTGACTGTATCTGTATATTTTTCTTTTTGTGTTTGTGCAGGTTATGGGGTGAACCAGTGAACCTGAGAGAGCAGCACGACGCTCTGGAGTTCTTTAACTCGCTTGTAGATAGTTTAGATGAGGCTTTGAAAGCACTTGGCCATCCTGCCATGCTAAGCAAAGTGCTTGGTGGTTCCTTTGCTGATCAGAAGATCTGTCAGGGCTGTCCTCACAGGTAGGCATAGGTCTTAACCTATAATTTAAATGCATCTTATATTTAGGGTGAAGTGAATGTTTTACTCGAATCAGGATGTTCCTAATTATAAGCAGTGATTTTGGAGCAGGGCCAATCCAGGCATATGTTTTACTGAACTGAGTGTTTTTATCTCTTATAATTCCAAACCAACCCAATCCAATCCCAAATCAGTGCAGCCATAATTTTGGGAGTGGGCATAAGGTGGTCATTATTAACAAAGGGTTTCATAAAAAGAAAAAAAAAATGTTTATTTGAAGTCTGCAGTGTGATTCTATTAAACATTAAAATCTGGAAGTATATAAAACACTTTTATAGGAATTCTCTATTTTACCAGTTGGAAAACTGCACACCTTTGTTTTTAAAGCATTTCTGTTAAGCACATTTAGAATCGAGTGTAGGCTAATGCTAATGCTAATACACACATGCAGAGGAAACCCAAATCATAGCAATTTACCTAACTATGAACTGAAATAAGTGCACTGGGAACCTCTACATGCCACACAAATTAAAAAATTAACATTTAAATCAATTTTTCATATAGCTGTTTTATTTGTACAAACAAAGATTGGATCCTATTCAGTTTCTACTTTCTATAATTATTTCTACGTCTTGTGTCTTCTAGGTATGAATGTGAGGAATCCTTCACAACACTGAATGTTGATATTAGAAACCATCAGAATCTCCTTGATTCCATGGAGCAGTATGTGAAGGGGGACTTGCTTGAGGGTGCTAATGCCTACCACTGTGAAAAATGCAACAAGAAGGTATGTACTGTGTCTTGAGGTGAAGTTTTATTCTGTTGTGGCTGTCGTTTGTTTATTTATAGAACTAAATGAATTGTGTGTTCTCTGTATACTGCAGGTGGATACAGTAAAGCGCTTGCTGATTAAGAAACTGCCACCAGTACTGGCCATCCAGCTGAAGCGCTTTGATTATGACTGGGAACGGGAGTGCGCTATTAAGTTCAATGACTACTTTGAGTTTCCCAGGGAGCTGGACATGGAGCCTTACACTGTAGCAGGAGTAGCCAAGCTGGAGGGCTCTGATATGCACCCTGAAAATCAGGTACTGACATGTGGTCTTGTGCTTCTGAGCTTTTCTTAAGTTGTGGTCCTTTGTTTCCGTGATGTTTTTGCTGAGGCTTATGATGTTTATCTTTTATATTTTTACTTTATTTTAGCAGGTGATCCAGCAGAATGAACCATCAGAGCCAGAACCACCGTGCAGCTCACGCTACAGACTTGTGGGAGTTCTGGTGCACTCAGGCCAGGCCAGCGGAGGCCACTATTACTCTTACATCATCCAGAGGAATGGCAGTGGCGGAGAGGGCGAGAGGAACCGCTGGTACAAGTTTGACGACGGGGATGTCACAGAGTGCAAGATGGACGATGACGAGGAGATGAAGAACCAGTGCTTTGGGGGAGAGTACATGGGCGAAGTGTTTGATCACATGATGAAGCGCATGTCCTACCGCCGGCAGAAGCGCTGGTGGAACGCCTACATCCTGTTCTATGAGCGTATGGACTCTTTGGACAAAGACAGCGAGCTGGTGAAGTACATCTCTGAACTGACCCTGAGCACCAAGCCGCACCAGGTGAAGATGCCCTCGGCCATCGAGTGCAGCGTGCGCAAGCAGAACGTGCAGTTCATGCACAGCCGCATGCAGTACAGCCTGGAGTACTTCCAGTTCATCAAGAAACTGCTGACCTGTAATAGTGTCTATCTGAACCCACCGCCAGGTAAAGCAGTTCTCTCTAATTTCAAGTGCTACAGGAAAGCTCACAATATATCAAAATATGTTTTAGGGCTTGTTTATGTGCAGTAATTCTATTGCATAATGCCAGTAAGGAATTGTATTTATTTATTTATGTTTAAAGTTAGGTAGGAGTTCTCATTAATTGTTTTTTCAACAGATAAGTCAAGTCTCAAATATTAAGAAAAAGTGTGTCTTGAGTAGGTTTATATAATCATGGCCAAGTAAAAATCTTGTATCTCGATTATTGTTTATCAATTTGAATCTAATAGACTTTTACATTGTCACATTTCAGTTGACCAAAAGAAATGCTATTGTTTTTGTGTGACCCTGTCAATCCATAAATTGTTTCTGTGCTTCTGTATCTAATAACCTTTTAAGACCTCCAGACATTCTTTTGAAGCCTTCATTCTTGATTTATATGTGTAATTGGTGCACATGTAGTACTTGCTGATAATTACTGGCTTGGTTATTAGTTATAGAAAATGCACAGATTTGTGACTATATATTACAGGCGTACTTTAAAAGTTAACTATACTCTAACTACACTGTAGGGGGTATGTCAATAGTAAAATTTCAGTTTTCACATACATCTGGCTTATATTAGATAAAATTGTAGGAGATACTGCGTTACTTTTTTTTTTTTATCAATACCTGCTTAATCGTATGTATATTTATTTATCCATCATGTTAAGATGTTTGGTGTGCACAGTTGCATGGAGAATATACAGTATGCACTATTGAGGTAAATGTAGTCATTTTACAAGGATTTGCATGATACTTTGGGAAATGTAGTGTTTCTGGAGTATTCTCTCTCTCTCTCTAGCTGTCCCTCTCTGTCTCTCTCTCTCTCTCTCTCTCTCTCCCTCTCTCTCTCTCTCTCTCTCTCTCTCCCTCTCCCTGTCTCTCTCTAGCTGTGTGTAGGGAGTATGAACTCTTAATCAGGACTGCATTTGATATGTGTTTTGAATAATAAAACTATAAAGTTTCAATACAGTATAGGTAATGTCTCTCGATCCGCAGGGTAATATTTGGACATGTACATTTTTATGAAGGTTATTTGTTTCCTCTTCTCAATTTTTTATTTAAATTGATAAACAACATGATTCTAAAGACTACTGACACAGAATGTGAATGAATCAGTTAATTCTCTGCTCTTCTCATGACTTGAATGTTAATTTCATTGATTATCTTGTTTTTAGTCAGTTGGTGGCAGCTGGTGTTGAAATGTCCTGCTGTTTTAAAGTCATGCCTACTTATCAGGGCATATTTTACCTTGATTTATTTCTGCCCTAATTAGGCCAAGACCATCTATTACCTGAAGCAGAGGAAATGGCTATGATTAGCATTCAGCTCGCTGCTAGATTTCTCTTCAGCACGGGATTCCACACCAAGAAGGTTGTCCGCGGTCCTGCCAGTGACTGGTACGTATATAAACCAGCTGGATTTTTCTTTGGTAGTAATTGGACATTATCTAAAGAATGTCAGATTCAGTTTAATCACATTTAAATCTCTTTTTTTAGGTATGATGCCCTGTGCGTTTTGCTTCGACACAGCAAGAATGTACGCTGCTGGTTTGCACACAATGCCATCTTTGCCTACGCAAACCGCTTCTCAGAATATCTGCTCGAGTGCCCCAGCGCCGAGGTCCGGGGAGCCTTCTCCAAGCTCATAGTATTTATTGCACATTTCTCTCTGCAAGATGGACCCTACCCATCACCGGTTGCCTCACCAGGGCCATCCAGTCAGGTCAGCTCAGCTTATAAAGAGAGGATTGATTTAATAGATTATAATTGTTGGACAGTTCATTAATTTCTCATGTTGATGTTTTATTTCTGGCTTTCTTGACTAGGGCTGTGATAATCTGAGCCTGAGTGACCACTTGTTTCGGGCGGTGCTCAACCTCTTACGGAGAGAAGTATCAGAACACGGGCGTCACCTGCAGCAATACTTTAATCTCTTTGTCATGTACGCCAACCTAGGTGAGGGACCTGCATTTTCCTTTGTATGAAAGTTGTATATATATTTTTTTATTTTGTTTGCCCAGCACAGAGTTAAAGTGGTTTAAGGCTAGTGTAAAAGTATTGTGACGGATAGCAGCATCTGGTAAAAATGCAATCATAATATAATGCATAATTTAATACATTTTTACGATACTGTTCACAATGTAGAGTTATGTGAAAGGTGAGGGTTAGCATTTTGTTTTTCAGCAGTTTTGCTATTAATAGTATTTTTGCTTAGTTTTGTTGAAATATATTTTTATCAAACATGCTTTATTAATGTAATTCTTTTTATTATTTCTGTTTATACTGTTTTCCACTGTTACTGATTTACTTCATTAAAAAAAAAAAAACATTTTTAAATCTTTTATAATATGATTTAATCACAATTATCCAAATCTTGATAGATTTCACTTTGTTTTTCAATGTTTATTTTCTTCTGTTGGTTTTTAAATGATTTAACGTCCTGTAAAAGATCAGCTGCATTGAAAATAAGGAGTAACCGAAGGATAGTTTTGAACATCACTACAATTAGTTAAACAGGATCTGTTATATTCTCATGAGATTTAAATGACAAAATAATTGATGAAAATATTAATGAATTAATATTGTTAATTTAGCCTCAGTTAAATTTTTAGCAATTTTGATGAATTGTAGCAATTTTTTTTGGATATTATTCCATAACAATAAAATTCTAAAATCGTTAATAAAAGAAAAAACAACCAAAAACGAAGATGCACACAGTAGATGTCAGTTTCTGCAAAAATAATTTGCCGGTTCATGTACTGGGCCTTTTAAATATGTAATTCTGTGACAGATGCCTTATATATTGAATTATTGGCTAACATTAGCTTTGATGCATCATAGTAATGGTACAGCGTCCTCATGTCACTCTCCCTTATTTGCACCATCTAGTTGTTGTATTAGTACCTTGTGGTGTAACCTTTAATCTTGCCTGTATCTGTCATCCCCTGTAGGCTTGGCTGAGAAGACCCAGCTACTGAAACTTAGCGTGCCAGCCACATTCATGCTGGTGGCTCTGGATGAGGGTCCAGGCCCTCCCATTAAGTACCAGTATGCTGAGCTTGGAAAGCTGTACACAGTGGTGTCTCAGCTGGTGCGCTGCTGCGATGTAGCATCCCGAATGCAGTCCTCAATTAACGGTGAGTCTCTCTCTCTCTCTCTTCTAATTGTGGATTATTTGATTTTTGTACTCTAAAATCTAAATCTTCAGTGTGTGCCCAGTGATGATTTATATCCTTGCTCAGTGTCATGTGACTGACAAACGCAGCCATCTCCAGGTATCCGTGCCTCGGTGGCATCGCCTGGAGCTGAGGGCATAAATACGACCTGAATTCTTATATACTGGAACACACACTTCCATTATAAAAAAAATTCTGTTTCCTTTGAAATAGGTAACCCTCCTCTTCCGAATCCCTACGGTGATCCCAGCCTGACGCAGCCCATAATGCCACTGCAGCAGCTGGTGGCGGATATCCTGTTTGTACGCACCAGCTATGTGAAGAAGATCATTGAGGACTGTAGCAACTCAGAGGAGACCATCAAACTGCTGCGCTTCTGCTGCTGGGAGAACCCTCAGTTCTCCTCCACTGTACTCAGTGAGCTTCTGTGGCAGGTACATTACTCTCCATCACTTTTAATTAAACTGTATTAAATAAGGTTTTAGCATTCCTTGACAGAATACATGTCTCATTGTATTTTCTCTGTAGACCTGTGCACCAGTTTACTTAATAATACACAACTACTGTTTATGTGCTTAATTAAAATAATAGAAATATGAAGTTATGTAGAAATGCAATTGATTTGCAATGTTTTTAAATTCAGAAAATAAGTTCTTATTTTCCTATAAATTATGTACACAACTGGTCAAAAGTTTTAGGTTTTAGAACGCACACATTTTTTCTATTTATTTTTATACTTTAGGTTCAGTAAACTGGAAATGATTATATCCTGCAGTAAACTAAGGAAACAAACTAAAAACTGAAAAATAATTTTAGTATTGTACAAGAAATGTATTGTAAAAAAAAAAAAAAAACTGAAAAAATCATATCTTTTTCTAAAGAAGAGTAAGTGATTTTTAACAAACATTTCATTGGTTAACAGCTTAAAGCAATAGAAATAAACTGAACTTTGGAATTTGATTTACAAAAATGCTAAAAAGCCTATCTATGTTTGTAAAGCACTACTGAAACAGATTGTGTTACTGCACTCTCTATTGCAGCATTTAAACAGCACAATTTGGAAAATTACATATATAAAAGACTTCCTGATACAGTAGGAGGTCTGGCTGACCCACATGGCAACAGCGCCTTTACCTCAACTTTACATTGGACTAAGTCTCAGTTTCAGCAATTAAGAGAAGAATTAGAGGTCTGACAGGTGAAATGCAGTAATAAAGTTATTGATAATGCAATACTAAAAAATAAGGGTGTTCTAAAACTTTTAACCGGTACAATATGAAGTTAGCTAAATTATTAATTAAAGTTAGTTAAGGTAATAATTTAGTTTGTTACCTTAAAGTTAAAGTTTACTATGAAACATACTGCTAACTGCAGCTAATGTTTTGTGATAATAAAAGTAAATATATGGTTTTAACAGTGACTACATAAATGTAAATGCATCACATGTATAGATTTGTTTCTGGGCATGTATTAATATATATATATATATATTTTTTATTTATGTTTAAGGTTGCATATTCCTACACATATGAGCTAAGGCCTTACCTGGACTTGCTGCTACAGATTTTGCTCATTGAGGACTCCTGGCAAACCCATAGGTCAGTCTACGCTTTTACCGCTTCTAGCAGTTTTTAATGTTATTCATTTTTTAAACAACATTGATTAACTAATTTGGTGAAAATGACTCAATCTCTCCAGTATCTTCAATCATTTTCTGTATTTCGCACCAGGATACACAATGTGTTGAAGGGTATCCCAGATGACCGTGATGGACTGTTCGACACCATCCAGCGCTCTAAAAACCACTACCAGAAAAGAGCTTACCAGTGCATCAAGTGCATGGTAGCTTTGTTCAGCAACTGCTCAGTAGCTTATCAGATCCTTCAGGTAAAACAAAGTATTAGTTATTAGTTAGTATAAGCTATAATTCAAGGCTGCACAGTGACTAAATTGATATATTGATATATTGATTATTGTGATCACATCCTCATCACCGTACCCGTCTGTTGTTTTGTGTTTATAGAGTAATGGGGACTTGAAAAGGAAGTGGACCTGGGCAGTAGAATGGCTTGGTGATGAACTAGAGCGCAGGCCATACACTGGTAATGCTCAGTACACATATAACAACTGGTCCCCTCCTGTCCAGAGCAACGAGACTTCCAACGGATACTTCCTCGAGCGCTCCCATAGTGCCCGCATGACCTTAGCCAAGGCCTGCGAGCTGTGCCCAGAGGAGGTATGGAAACCCCAATTCTTTCACTGAAATAAATCATGTAACAGTACATTTGATTACATTTTAAAAGTAGATTTAATATTGGAAGCTTGTAGTAACTAGCTTACTAGCTCGTAACCATTAGAACATCATTTGTTTTAACTGTTTTCCAAAAAAAAAATTGTTTGTTATTGAGAAATTTATGTTGAAGTATTTAGATACGAAATTTTATAATAGAGACGTGCCTTAGATAATATTCTGTTTATGAAGAGAGGAATGCATTAATTGTACATTTAACATTTTTAAATTAATTTGATTGCAAAATGCTAGTGCTGTATTTATTTACTATAGATAGGGCTTTGAGTTTTCGACAATTTTAATTTCCAGATTTTTCTTTTCCCAGTCAAAGTGTAGATATTTTGCTGTTGGCGTTTATGTAAATGAGTAGTTTTATTTACTGTGTATTTCATTACTGTTTGTTTAATTTTTTAAAAAAGCTTAATTTCTTTGATTTGCTAAACCAAGTATGCTTCGGCCTTTTTTTTAGCGTAGCTTAATAAATGGCCGTTTGACAATGTTCCATGTTTCCAAGCATAGAGCCACTTTTGACATCGTTTTGACACTTGTACAGTGTACAGTATGCATTATTAACTGCCATTTCAAACTAGTGTCACTTAATGAAGCACGAGGTGGTGTCTGAAGAGGACGCAGGCCGGAAGCCGTCCTCGCCACAGCAGCTTTTGCCAGGGGAAGTGACAGGCCAGCAGCAGCACACTGTAAGATTCGTATGCCCCGGCCACACTGGTGCCATCTGCGTAACCTCTTGGTGTTCACAGGGCATGGTGTAGCCAAATCCATTACCTTCTCCCTCTAGCAAGCAGAAAACACAGCTCTCTAAATAACTGTTAATCTCTTGTCCTCATCTCAATGTTTTTTGAACTCAAACTGTTTCTTCCTTCCTGACTCCAAGTCTTAATGTGTCACACGCAAAGTGATCGAAAACTCTAAGCCTTGGCTATAGTGTATTTGGTGACTGTCCTGTTAAAACCTGTTAAAAGTGTGTGTGTTCCAGTGCTATTTTTGTTTTGAACGTTTATTTGTTCTGATGTCTAACCTTTAATTAACCGGACACACACTTACCCAAAATTGCATGATGACTAAATAAGCTTGATAAAAGCTTTAGTGTTACAAATCAGATTTGCTTTATGACTTTTTTTGCACATAGATCAGTATTAAATACTGAACATAATTCATACTGCATGCAGAGAGAAGTGACTTGTTAAATTTTAGCCAGCTCTTTTCTGTTTTTTTGCCATGTTACCTTAAACTTAACATCGCTTGTCATGTTGAACAAGTCCTGTTAACTTTATCGTCCAGTGTGGTGTTTGTGTGTGTGTTGTGTATATTATACCCTCTTTATGTCTTCTTGTTTACCATTGGTTCCATGTGATTTAGCTGTTTAATAGTAGCGTTGGTTCTATTTGGAAGTCTAGTGTTTTAATGTTAAACCCAAATATACTTAAACATGTTCATCTAATGCCAGAGAAAAGTTTTAAAAGTCCAGAAAAGTTTTTTTGTGTAAAATTTAGTCAAATAATATACGTATTGTTGCTGTCACACAAAAAAAAACTTGTATTTTCAATGGAAGTCATTGTAAAAATATTTTATTCCATGAATAATACTGGACAGATAGAATCTATCTCTAGTAGATTTATAATGGGAAATGAACAGTGTGATTTTTTTCTTTTGCAAAAAAAAAAAAAAAAAGGAGTACCCTGAATTGATAATTAGAGGTATAATATTGTTGGCAATATTCTAAAATGGCAATAATTTTGGGCACGATTCGATATGGCACACCCCTAATTCCAAGTCACTGGAGCATAAATTGTACCATGATAATAAATGGACCAATAATAATAAAGCACAACTGCCAGATTAACATGCCTTCAAAAAGTCAGTATAGGCATTTTTTTGTGTGACAGTGATGCATTTAAATATATATTTTGAAGAGTATTTTTTGCCAAGCTCTTTTTTTACATGTCCTCATACACACACACAGGCACACGCCTTCTAGAACTAAGTCTTAAACATATCTTTCTAAAATGCTCTCTTGTGCTGAAGTTTTTTTTATTGACAAGCTATTGTTCTTTCAGGAGCAGGATGATCAAGATGCCCCTGATGATCAGGAATCTTCTCCACCAGAGGATACCTCCCTCTATCCTCACTCTCCAGGGACCCAGTATCAGCAGGTAACACTTTTTTTTTTCTCTTGCCCATAATACAAGCTGGCTTGCTCTAGGGCTCCCCCTATGGTCAGAAAGTTAGTTCACACTTTGAGACACCACTAAAGGCTATTTTCAAACTGTCAGCCTAGATCCGATATTAGGCATACATGCATTGTATCCAGATTGATTTTTTGATAGCCTGGACAGTAAAAAAAAATATATATATATAAATTCAGATTTTTACAGATCTAAATCCCATAGACCGCTGCAGTCATACATCATTTTGTAGTCCCCATATTTGGTGTTCTGTGTCTAAACTCAATGAGCAGAATGAATGGGCTTTTCAAAAAATCACCTCTACCACATTCTGTGTGGTACAGTATTCTCCTGAATATCACTGGATCCTCTGAAATACGAGATTTATTGAGATGTTTTTACAATAAAGCTATAATTACGCTAATGCTACATCACACTGATCTGACAGTATGAAACAGTGACACAAAACACCAGCAGACTTTTATAGATGTAGCACCCAGCAAATTCCTGTCATATTGAGTATTGGATTATTATTCTTATTCACAGAGGATTATTAAAGTAGTCAAATGAGTATTCAAATTCAGATGTTGAAAAGTCAAATAAGAAGAGATAGTGAGCAATACCTGCTGGAGGGACCTTTTTTTTTTTTTTTACTGGTTTTATTGTTTATTTATAGTACAACTAATTCAACCAATCAATGAACAAGCCCTCAATGAGGTGAGCTGGGTGTGTTACAGCAGGGAAATGCTGAAACAAGCAGGACTGTAGTACCCCAGATCCACATTCTGCCCATAGAGAAATTCCTCTTAGACATCGAAAATGCCAAATATGGACAAAAGCAACATGGCTCCAGCTAAAACAAAAATGATTATGAATGCAATGGTCTATTTAGAGATGCAATGCCTCATTTTAGGTTTTTTTTTGGTCAGTTGCCTTTATTTATTTATTTTTTTTCGTGTTTAGTCTGTTTTTGGATGTTCGTATTTAATAAATTCGAACATCGAATTTATGTATGGTATTATAAAAATCATAGTTACATAATTGCTTGGTAGCTACACAAACTTTATCACTTCATTAAAAACTTATTAAACAAATGTTGGACATGGGGTAAGGGGGAAATGTTTTTGGGTTTATGTGGTCCTTAATAGAAAAGCTGATTTTAAAGTGAGTTTGATCTGGTATTTGCCTTTTCCAGCAGAACAACCTTCCACACGGCCAGCCGTACACAGGCCCAGCAGCACAGCATATGAACAATCCTCAGCGCCCCGGCGTACGAGCACAAGAGAACTGGGAGCCCACGGAGGAGGTTCCACCCGCCCAGACAAAAGAATAGCACCGCGCTTCGACCCTGTCCTCCACCCGAGCGTTCTCTGGAGTCGACCGATCGACGAGCGAGGCCAGGCCCCACCATGCAGCGTCACTCCAGAACCCGCGTATCCGGAAAACTCCGCTCCCTGTTCTTCTGACCCTGGGGTGGAGCATTCACTGTCTGCCCTGCAGTACTATAACCCGCCTGCAGTGGACTGTGTATGGTGTTGTAATAAGCCAGGCCTGATGCACTTGTCTATTATGACAGCGATGTACATATTAATGTTTTTTTTTTTTTTGACTGTTCAGAACCATCAGCACCTGCTGTTTGGAAACTTGCGGATTTATGAAAGCAAAATTGAAAACTATAAAAACAAACCAAAAAAAAAAAAGACAAAAAGTAAAAGACAAAAAAAGAAAAATCCAACCCTGTTTTATCACCTGTACTCAGTTGTGAGGTGTGGTCTGCCTTTTGGCCATTTTGGTCATTCAGCTCTAAGTCATTTTATCCACGTCAACTCTTACTTAATCTAATCCGCCTCTGGAGCTAGAGATGGTTGTAGTTGTAGGCATGATAAGGATGGAATGGATGGGATTGGAGGGGATGGGATGGGTGATCCTCCTGATGCTAGGCTGATGTGAAAATGGTGACACACCAATGTTTTGGAAACTTACATTGCCTTTCTTTTGTTCTGGTATTAATTCAATCATTTGACAGCTCTAGTTAATATGCTGTAACATTTTTAGCATGGCTTCACACCGGACTAGTGTAGCCAAAAGGGAAAATTGGGATCATAACAGCTGCAGTTCTGAATCCACAGCTATTAAAGAGCCTCCCCCCTCCCTCATCTAAGACTTCTACATTGATTTTTAAACCAATGTAGGAATTAAGTGGCTTCTCAATTGCACATATATATTCTCAAACTTAACATTTGGCAGTCAGTTTTTGGTGGGAATAGATGGTTACTTTTTTTTGTTTTGGAATTTATAGGAATTTTAGAAAGAGAAAATGTATATGCAAAAATTTGCTATGCCGGGATGCCTGGAGCATTAGTGGACTGTACTCAATTTGCTTGTTTGTCTCTCCTTGGTTGAACCTTGTTTTAGACAAACTGGAATTAAAATAAATAGAAAGAAAAAGATTGACATTGGCCACTAAAGTTGACAGCAGATGCTGTCTGTTCACATTTGCTTATTCTACTTGAACATAGGCTCCGTCTGGTCTGGGGACTCTCTTCATTGGAGCGGAATGGACATAAAAAGCACGGTTGTACCATAATATAACTGCTGGTTAGTCGTGTGGCAACTTGAGCTAGGTAAAGTACTATTCTCTAGGAGTAAAGGTAAACAGCAGTCAATACTGTATGTAATTGGTAACTTGAATGCTTTTTTTTTTTTCTCTTCGATTGTTAAAAAAATACCAAATACTCCTGCAAATGAAACTGTTCTGCCCACCATATTATATTTAAATATTTTGCTGTTTTATTTTATAGAATTTATTTTGTTGTATTTCACTAAAAGAAAAATAGAATTTGATTTAAGAGGAACATTTTTGTCCTTGTGTTATTTTTAAAGATATTGACTGTACAGAGTTTTTCGCCCTGTATTTGTTTTTTTGCGCCGACTTCTGTTTTGGCCATGGTGACAAATTCTGGAGCCACAGTCGCGATGTTAACTTTCACTTTGTGAGTTTTTTTTGTGCACAGATACTACAGACAGCATTGCGCCCTTCAAGAATAAAGAAATTGAATCTTGAATGTGGTGTGTCTCCTTAAAAGTCTGCTTAAGTATTTACAAGTACTGGTGGAAACCACAGCAAACATTTGCAGTGTGCACCTTTTCTGCTTTAAGCAAGATCAAGAACCAGTGAATTTAGCTGCACTAGTGCAATTTTCTAAAGCATGACATATTTTCCCCTTTTGACAATTGTCCACTGTCAGAAACTTGGACATCTTTCCATGCACTTGATTTACACTCAAGACTTGTGGAAATCCTCCAGTAAAAAAACTAAAATACCCACTCAGAACTTCAGAATTTGAGTTTTAGAAAAGAAAACTAAACAAGGTAGTCTTTTGATGGATATTTTATTATGAAGAGACACTTTAGTTTTCTTTGTCCTGGACGGTCTTTGTTCCACGCAGTCTGCCAGTACGACGAGCAGCGATGAGACCGACCTTGCGTCCAGCGGGCGCGTCCCTCCTGATAGTTGAGGGTTTGCCAATGTGCTGATGGTTACCACCACCGAAGGGATGCTCAACAGGCTGTAGGGGTGAGGGGGGGGGGGAAAAACAGGCCAGTTAGTACATTAGTGCAGAAAAAAAAAGTTTTTGTTTTTTCTCTTTTCCTCATTAAAACCAACCAAATACTTACATTCATAGCCACACCACGGACACGAGGCCAGCAGTTTCTCTTGACCTTGTACTTGTGGTAGGCACGTCCTGCCTTCAGTATGGGTTTGTCGATACGACCACCACCAGCAACAATACCTGTTGAGCACACAGAACAGTGAATGTTTATCCTCCTGTATACTTTAGAACTGGTTTAAACTCCATCTCACAACCCAGCACTGGTACTTTAAGTTTGTAAAGTGCCAATGTTGTTGCAGTGTTATGTGCACCTGATTCAAGTTCAATAGATCAGTAGAACAGCATGTGCTGCAATGATCTTCCTACCAAAATCTCAAATTCATACTAAAACAGGATTAACCCAACGGTCAAACTAATTATTACAAATGATTAACTGTGTAAACGATTATTTTAGTATTTTTGTCCTGTTTAATTTTACTACCTTGATCTATTCTCTACAAGACAGCCGATGACAAACTTTCATATATATTTCCAGATGCAGATAAAATGTTACTTGGGTGCTTCATTTCTACTTCAACAATGTGGTTTATCCATCACAGTACAGCAAACCTTAAAATCATATAAGGAACATAAGGCTGCTCTAAATCCACACTTATAAAGGGCATATCGACGCTGTCCAATAAAAAACAAGCATCTGCAGAACAGCAAATTTATATGAGAGAGGAAAAAAAAAACTTTCAAGCCAAGTCAATGTAAAAAGTGTTTTTCCCAGCTCATTTTGAAGTACAGTTTGTCTGTTCAAATTAGTAAACAAATTTGAAAAGATGGAGATACTCGTTCTCCATTGGACAGCGATGATATCCATTGCTAATATTTCAGCTGTGAGATTCAGACATTTCTGATTGGACCTTATTTGACCCTTTCCTGATAGCATCTGAAACAACAAAAAAAATGTTGCTAGATCTGACTTTCTCCTGATACCATTCAAAATGCCCCTTTTTACTGAGGCCCAATAGTGCAAATGAACACAGATGTCCAAACAATAGTAATAATTCTCAATGATTTAGCACATCTGAGCTCCTTAAAGTCAAGCCTATATGTCCAAGCTAACCCTAGTTATAAACACGGTCATTAACCAAGACTGAAGTACGTAACCATGCCTTCCAAAACCTTTCCAAACTACTCACCGACAACAGCTCTGTTAGCTGAGGAGACGACTTTCTTGGATCCAGAGGGGAGCTTGACTCTGGATTTCTTGGTCTCTGGGTTGTGGGAGATGACCGTGGCGTAGTTTCCGGATGCGCGGGCCAGCTTACCCCTGTCTCCAGGCTTCTCTTCCAGACAGCACACAATGGTACCCTCAGGCATGTTGCCGACAGGCATTACATTGCCAATGTTCAGCTGGGCTGTAGGTCATTCAGAAGAATTTAATTTTACTAACTTCTCTGCTTACAAGCAACATGTAACATACAATATACAAAGTGATTGCGAATGAAACATACAGAAAACTGGGGAGCACCGTTTTACCTCTCTTGCCGCAGAAGATGAACTGTCCAGTGTGGATGCCCTCAGCTGCAATGAACAATTCAGTCCTTTTCTTGAACCTGTAGGGGTCACGGAACACCACCTTGGCCAAGGGGGCTCCACGGCCAGGGTCGTGAATGATGTCCTGTATTAAAAAAATGAAACAATAAAACACTTAGGGGGTTTGTTTAGGCTTAAAACTACTAATGTCTGGCCAACAATACAGGACAACTACAATTATTTTTTTCTTCCTGACAACCACAAGTTTTTTTTCCTCCATTTTTTCAGTGATTGAAAACTACAATCTTTCCTAATTATCCTGTAGTATGTGGTTTCTTCAGCCCTCCAATCTTCTCCCAGAGCAGTTATTCAACCCCACTTACATGGCAGAAATTATTAGCACTGTTCACTACATTTCAGCCATTTTTTAATCAATACCCCTCTCTTTTTCTGGTGAGAAAGCAAACGCTGTTGATGAAACTGAGTGCGCCTGATCTAACAGCATGCAGTTTTTACATTTTAACATCGGTCAAGATCTAGAAAATCCTGTACTACAAGCCAGACAAAGGCCAGTAACAATGAAATTACTCATTTGCACACATTTACATCCATTCTTACCTTCACAATTCCCTTAATGTAGCCATGGCGCTCAGCAAAGTCAATGTGTCTGAGCTTAGCGGCACCTTTCCTGAGCTTGACGTGGGCTTTGAAGACGGAGCCCGCACCTTTCCTCTGAGCCCTGATCACACGTCCCATTTTCGGGTTCTGCAGGGGGAAAAGGAGAGGTCAGATGTTTGAGTTAATGGCATTCGGATGGCAATCTTAAACTATTCAGTGCTATACAGAAAGAGACCGATATGTTTTGCTCAAGGGCTCCTATTGGCATGTGTGAACAACAGGTAGGAACTAAATTAACCCAGAAGAGCCTAGATCCATTTTAAAATATTGATGCCAAATTATGAATTGAATCGGCTCATTTGTGGGTTTTTTTTTAATTTATTTTAGGCATGACTTGATATTTTCAAGGTTAAAACGCTGTTGTGACAAATGACAACTGCATTTAAAAGGGTCTGTGATACAGGTCACTATGGGCTCTTTTGGATTAACAATCCCAGAAGTGCTTCTGGTCATTTTATTCTAAAAACCTAGCTATATGCTTATTTGGAGTTTTATCTATTAACGGTATAATATTTAGTGAAACATATAAGCCTACTGTCTGTAAACAAATACTCCTGACTATATTTAATATATATTTATTTAATACAGCTAGCTAAGTAACTGAATTCAGGAAACACACTGGTAGTCAAGCTCCATGCATCTAACTTAAACTGTAATTTAAGTTCTGTGACAGACTGCGTATAAACAATAATTTATACATATACACATCTCTCTCACTATATACTATGTGTATAAACAGTAACTGTTATATATACACGGTAATTAATTACATAAAAGATAAATATATTTAATGCAGCTAACTCAAGCTAAGTAGCTAAGTTGACTGAATTCTGAAGTCTCACATTGGTTAGCCTAGCTCCATACATCTAACCATGACTATTATAATGTATGTTTGGTCACACACTAAGCAAAGAGCAATATAAAAGAGTATATAGACTTTATATTACAGTAAATACATCAGGAATTGAAGGCCATCATCCAGTAAAGACATAAGGGCAGCCAACATTAACATTAGCTCCTCAGCCAGCTCAGTTAGCCTAGCTATAACCTGCTATAGACCTAACTTACATACAAGCTTAACACTGGGCTCTACACGGTTCTAGTTTAATTTACACAGCCTGTGCTCCATTACTAAAAAAGCACAAGGCTAAATAAACACCTAAATTAACTGAAAACAACTCTAACAACGATACAAATACTAACACTAACACCGGTCTCTCTATATCACTACTAAGCGCCTCACAGCGAGGCCTTGCCGCGTCTACACTGCAGAACAACTCAGCCCTTAAAAACACTGAATTTAACTCAAAATCACACCGATATTAAAAGACATAAGAGGGTGAACTGGGGTATAAACGTCTCCTTAACGTTTAAAAGGTGATTTTAGGAGCGGATGGCTAAAATAAAGAAGTGATTTAACGCAGATGAAGCGGAGAGACAGAAAAACAGCGCTCTTACCTAAACTCCGCTGAGGGGAAAAGGAAGCGCAGCGGGGAGAGAGAGAATTTCTTCCGGAGACGAAGAGAAAAAGAAAGAGGAGGAGGAGGAGTGACCACAGCGCCTCTCAGCGGCCTCCCTCATATATATACACATACACCACCTCCACCTGAGAGGGGGTTTAATCTCTCCACCTCCTCCTTCTTCTTCACATGCACCATCCACTTTACAGCTCCACTGAGCTTGCACCAGTGCATCTTAAAAAATAGAATATCATTAAAAATCTACTTTATTTCTGTAATTCAGTGTGGTTGGTGTGGCACAGTGGATAACACCACCGCCTGCTTATGAGCTACCACATCATATGAGAGACTGAAGTTCAATTCCCGGTCTGGGTGACAATGCTTTACTACATCAATAAAAGTCCTTGGGCTAGACTCCTAACACTACAACGCATCCCAACTCTGTAACAGGAATAACCTTGTAAGTAGTTTAAAATGTTAAACTCTCTATATATTAATCTCAATGTGTTACACACACGATCTATTTTAAGTGTTTATTTCTTTTGTTGTTGATGATTATGGCTTACAGCCAATGAAAACCCAAAAATCAGTATCTCAGAAAATTTGAATATTATATAAGACCAATCGTACTTTTGACAGTGTGGGCAGTGTGCCAAGTCCTGCTGAAAAATAAAATCCACACCTGCATAAAGATTGTCAGCAAAGGGAAGCATGAAGTGCTGTAAGATTTTCCAGAAAAAACACTGCACTGACTTTAGACTTGATAATAAAACACAGTGGATCAACACCAGCAGATGACATGTCTCTCCAAACCATCACTGATTGTGAAAACTTCACCCTAAACCTCAAGCAGCTTGGACTGTGTGTCTCTCCGCTCTTGCTCCAGACTCTGCTCCCTTTATTTCCAAATAAAATGCAACATTTACTGATGATCAGTGATTGTTTGGAGAGACATGTCATCTGCTAGTGTTGATCCACTGTATTATATTAAGTCGAAAGTCAGTGCAGTGTTTTACAGCACTTCATGCTTTCCTCTGCTTCCAGCAGGACTTGGCACACTGCCCACACTGCCAAAAGTACCAATAAAAAGTATTTTCTGTTAAAGATGTCATTCCGCCTCAGATTTTTACTAAAAGCTGATGAACACTCCCTAGTGTAATGCTGCCTACGCAGACAGGATTTTGAGACAGGAAGCCACTGTAAAACAACTGTAATCTGGCCTTCCATTTTTTTTTGGGTGAAATTCTAACTGTGAATGAAAACACAGTTAAACCTTGGCAGCACCAGAATGTACGGTTTCCTTTTGAATCAGATACAGAGACCTTCATAACATCACGTCATTCAAGTGAGACTGTGTCGGTTGCAAGGCATTTTTTATAATGACAGAAATCACAGTTTTCACATTTTATGGACACAAAAGGAATAGTTTTTGTGCAGATATTATGTTTCTGTTTCTAATCAAATTATTATTTAAATTAAGAATCTTAACTTCAAGTTAAGATTATATATATTTTTAAATGTAGAGTGATCTGACGTTCAAGTTAAAGTATATGAAAATGCAAACATTTGTTTTATTGTAACTTTAAAAATATCTCTAAAGTCTTAAAGTCTTAATATATATATATATATATATATATATATATATATATATATATATATATATATATATATATATATATATTCTCAGTGGGCTGGGATGGCATTGAAACAGTGTAGTGTAGTGTAAAGACTGGACAGTAGAGGGCACTGCTGGATTATGATTTACCAAATTCATCTGTTTTCATTTTTTCAACCTGTGTTTGGTCTCTCTATGCAAAACCCATTAGATTTAAAAATATATTTTTTCTTTATAGTCTGGATCACTTTATAGGGAAAAAAATAAAAAGATTAAATGAGAAGGTACTGTATATAATTATTTTTGTATTATTTAATACATATTTATACACTATAAGAACATGGTACAAGCTATAAGAATATAAAACAAACAATACATGCTCATTTTACTTAAACATATACCAATAAATAACAAAATCAGAGAAACTGGTTCAGAAAATGAAGTGGTCTCTTATTTTTTTGTCCAGAGCTGTATATCCTTCAGGAATCTTGTTATTAATCTAAGTGTGGATATGATGAAATATCACTGTTAGTAATCATAATAAGTACAGCAGCTCCTCGTGCTGTGTGTGTATAGGGATTGTGTTTAAAATATATATAAAGTTGTATATTATTAAACTGTATTTAAAGCTGAAGTCTGTAAGTTTTGGGATTTGGGGGATTTAGTGCCCTCTCTGGTGAGAATGCGTAATTGCACCGAGCATGCGGAAGAATCATTTTAAACTGAGTGGGTGTGATGCTGTCTCCTTTCAGAGTGAATGAATCCGATTCCAGGTTATGTTCAGTCAGAAAATGCTGAGGGAAGTGTCTTCAGAAGATGTAAGAGAGTTACAGTTTTATATATGGATGTTAGTTTTGTCAGTGTAAATGAACAAGCTACTGAGCTCTGGGTTTCCCCTTCTGAAGTCTCCATTGCTCCACCAGCCGCTCGCGTTCAGTAAAACTGAGCCGGATCCTCTTTTAGAGGCTGAACATGTGACGTAAGACGTAAAGATGAGTGGAGTGACTGTGCCAGAAGAACTCAAAAACCGCAAAAAGCGACCCAACACCACCGTTTTTAGAATGAATATATTAGGCTTAGCAGGGATGGTCGTTCCAACACACTGGTACATTTAAACACAATATTTTGTCCCTTCTACACTCAGAAATGCTTCTGCTTTTAGTTTAGAAACAAAATAATATGTACTGCCACTTTAATTAGTATTTCTGTTTACACAGCTCTCACACAGCTCTGTTGCTGGGTAGAGTTCCTCTCGCGATATTTCTATATATCCGTGTGCTGCTGCAGCAGCCAATGAAATCTCGCGGTGCTTGTGTTCCGAGAACAGAACGTCGCGAGGCGCCGCTGGTGGACAAACGAGCCGGTTACAGTTAAAAACCTGCCGCGCCGATAAACTTCGGGCTCGGGTTTTATTATTATAACCGTCGTTATTATTGATAACCGAGGCTGTACGTAATAAATTCGTATTAGAGGAATTGAGTAAAGGCGCTGGGCTCGGTTTTTGCGCATTCGTTGTGGAATAAACGAAGAGAAGAGGACGAGTGACGTCGTTTCTAAAGGAGACTTGGCTGTAATCCCTGCGCTATCTTTAGGTTAGCTGACCTGCTAACAAAGAAAGTCTTGTGTCAGAAGGAGAAATCCCCACTCATTTTCTTTAGTTATGAGTCATGTGGTCGTCGACAGCTCACACGGTCTAGATCAGCAGGTAAGCGGGGTCATGAACGTCGTGTAGCGGCTGTAGATTATTCAGTTACTCGCTAATTTTGCACTTTATTTCAGCAGGATTCTCTATCGGCTGTCTGCAGCCTTGTCGGTGTTCTGTCAAATTGTGCTACTCTGTCAAAACGTGCGACCATAACATAGTGAAGTTAGCTATATAACCTAACCATTTAACGTTAGGTAAATCTGCCTAAAAACAAAACAAACAGTAACGTTAGGTAGTTAGCTAGTTAACCTACTTAGCTATGATATTTCAACATCAGCATCGTGTCAGATTCTCCCAGCTATAGTTGTAGTTATAGCTATATAAAAGGTGTTTATTGTTTAATGACTGACTGCACCATCTATGTTAGCTAACCTACTGCACTGTTCTAGATTGTATCATAGTTTTATAGCTACCCTTTATAGCTATATGTGCATATATCAACTCATATCCAACCATTCCTGTGTATTCGTTCCTTGATGGTAGCTGTTATCTATTTAGTTAGCTAAATACTAACCTAACTATCTAGTTTAATTGTGTTTTTTAACGCTCTATGGCATGATATTATTACACCACCCCATCCCATACCTTATTTTTGATGTATGTTATGATATTTCTGTTTGTTTATATTCTTACAATATTCTTACGTTCTTTTAACATTAACCACGTAGATCACGTTTGTAAGGGACAACAATATAAAGCAGGGGTGGTTAATATAAAAAAAATTCCAAATAGTGGTGCTATTTTGTTTCCTTCCTAAATATACTGTTCATGCAATAGAGGGTTAAGCTACTAGTTGCTTTAATTTCCTTCGGGATCAATAAAGTATCTTATCTATGTATGTGTCTTATCTGTTTATCTAGCTAAAACAATTTTCATTAGATAAGCTAACCTATTTGGATAACATAATTCATCACTAGCTTGATAACCTAACTATTAAATATTTTAGTTTGAATTGCCATTTGTTTTAACGCAAATCAAGCCAATGCTAGTTGACAACAGGCAGAATTACACAAACTGTAAAATTAATTCAAATAAAAGTGAAATATCACACAACATAAATAAATATGGGTGTGCGCATGCGTAGAGCTGCTAAGTAGCTCATATCAATAGATAGCACGACTCGACAAAACACCGGGAGGCAGTGTCATGTTTCTTGTGCAGATGGTTTAGATAGGCTAGCGTTAGTTAACTAAATTTAATTCTGACAATTAACATAAGCCTTGTGTAGTTTATCTAACCTGTCGTTAGCTAGATAAGCGTATTTAACCTAGATATCTGCTCAGAAAATCGAGCTAACCTGGTTTCTTTAGCCAGGAGTTGCTGAATGCTGGGTTGCTGGGTTAACTTTGTTGTGAGCTGGAAGATGTGTTTTTGTCTCTGCAGTCACTGCAGTATTTCGTTAGTAAGCTGTCATAACAGATCTGTGGTGATCAGGGTTAGAGAGGAGCTGGAATAGGATCAGTGCGACAGGCAGCTACTGAGTTCACCCCCTCCCCCAACAACATCTTGTCACCACCACTACCACTACCACCACCACCGTTCGTCGGACATTTTGTTCGCCTGATTATTATTACACTGTGCAACCTGCAAGGAATTAAGGCATATTTAATGATTTTATGATCTATCCGTGCATATTTAATCTGATGTTGAATGCAGTGTTTCTAGCTAATCGTTTACAGTGTTATTCACTCAGCACCAGTCAGATCACAAGCAGTGCACAGTGTATGCCCAACAGTATGGCAGGCCGTTTCAGCATAAAATCACTAGGGCTGGATAATCCAGGTCCAGAAGTGAAAATCCACCCCAGGATTTTGTTTCAATTACCTGGACACGAGACCAGACTTCAGCAGGGCGCGCGGGCAGTTGGAACAAAATATGGAAACCCTGAAATGGATATTTACTTACTGGACCTGGATTATCCAGCTGTAAAAAATCACACAAGCAATACTAGTCAAGTCAGCTTTTACTATAGTTAATATAAACTCAAATAATACTATGTAATTAGATCAATGTAATTGACTTTTTGAGTTTCTTTTTTCTTTTTTTTTCTTTTCTTTTTATGTATTTGCTAGTTATGTCAGTAGTTATGTAGTTTGTCTTCAGATCCATAAAGCTGCTCAGACTAGTCACATTACCAAGATGACACATCCCTAATGCAATTAATGCATTAATGACTAGTCATATAGTCATATGTAACCACATCTTTTACCAGTAAAATAATGACCATGTTGTATTGCTTACTGCTGTAGCCTCTAAAAATATTATCACCAGTCAAAATATGAATTGTAGATATAGCTGATATCTGAAAGGAGAGTTTCTGCTAGTAAAAATATTTTTAAAAGTAGTGTATTTTGTGTTTACAAGAAGACAATTTGAAACAGTGGTGTAATTGTAGCCTAAAACGTTCTTCTGTGCAACGCACTTCCAATGCACGATATTTGATTTTTTATCTATTACTGCTGCAACATCCATCAGAAACAAAACCTCAAATTGTCTGTAATCAGAAACATTTGTCTGTTTAGTAAACAACAGTATCTTGCCAAAAGATACAAAAAGCCTATCGAAATACTAAATTGCAGAATACGTAGTGTGTGCAATTAACTGCAAACATTAGAAATCATACAAAATACATAAAAGCCTCACATTACCTTTCAAAACAAATGCAAAATTGGTTTTCAAGAAAAAAAACAAAACAATGTTAGTGTGTCAGATTTGTGTAATATGCAATATGACAGACCCCTAGTTCCAACAACCTGTGTTGCATCATTTGTTGACAAAAAGGCTAGCAGTCACATGTGATTCAGGCAGGTTTTGGTGTCGGTGAGGGTCATGCTTTTGCCTAAGGTTAATGATGGCGTGTGATTCTTTTATATATGCAAACAGCAGAGAAGCCTTACACCTAAATTATAGGTGATTTAATATGTTTTCAAATATTTGTAGTAATTCTTTCTTTTGTTTTTCCCTTTTTAGCTTTGTGTTCTAGACTTGAACTCTGCTGACGTGCAGGGTGGAGGCACCGGCAGTAAGTTTCTTATTTCACGGAAATATCTCAGCTTTCATATCATCTTTGTCACACAAATACCTTTACTATATATTCATTTTGTTTAGTTTTGTTGTGTTCTTGTTGTTTAAAGTTCTGTGGTGTATGGACCAACAGAAATGCTACAAAATGAATTGTTTTACTTGGATTTAAGTTAAAGTTGCAATTTTAGAGACACAATGTATATACATGGCAGTGACTGCATTGTTACTGCAGGACATACTTGTTATATAAAGCAATTTTAATTACAAGTACATATCATTATAAGTACAACTTTTAGCTGTTTGATACAAAAGGAAAGTCAAACTTTACATTATTAAAATAGTTTTGTTCTATTCTAATTTAATTCTGGTGGAAAATCATGCATGCATGCATATATTTCAGGGTCAGTTCTTGTGTTTAGTCTGTGTAGTAATGTAGTTATAATAAATGGGTTAGCATTCACACACAAGCTGATTTCCAGTGCAGTGATGTTAACTGACAAATAATTTACATGTTCTTTTTTTTTTCTCAGAGCGTTACATTCCTCCTCACTTGAGAAACAAAGATATTGCTAAAAATGGTAAGTGTTGTAATTGAGGTTGAATCAACAGCCATTTCTTCCTGTTTTACAATATTTTTAAATGTTAAAATGTTTCTTTTTTTCTTGCATCAAATTGTTAACTCCTGCTGTGTAGATTGCTGCATAGGCATTTTAGTAGCATGACCATCCAGTATTCTGCAGATAACCTATTCATCTATTCATCATATCAATCATTAAAATATTTTGTCCATTATAAGTAAAAATTAGTGTTGACTTCTGCGGTTTGAGGTGCACTGCATTGGTGTAATATGATGAAAGTATTCATGACCAAAGACACCTCATTCGATATCTGTACCAGTCATTTTCATATCTGGTCATGTACATGTGTATATATAGTATTTATTTTATTTTTGTATCATAGTCTTTTGATTTATTTAAGAAATTAAAATTAATCAGCATGGGTTTGCTTAATGTTTTTGAGGTTAATGTGAGCTGAAAGCTGCATACATATACATTTTATTTTGTGATGCTGGTTTTAAATAGGTTTATAAAAAAAATGACTCATATTCTTGGCTATTGCTCTAACATCATTGTAAAGGCTTGTATTGGTCCCTGCATTATTTTTCTTACGTTGACTGCATTTTCATTTTTTCACAGCAGGAAATGCTTATTCCGCTGGTAGACAGAGCGGTTATTCAATGCCACCAGTTCTGAGCTGTAAGTTTGTTTTGTCAGCTTTTGCTGAGGGTGCTCTGCATTCCTAAATGCATGAAAGTTTAATTATATACCAAGAGCCAATATTTAGGGGCAAAAAAGAAGCTCAAAAAATCTCACTGTGCAGTCAGAGATCTTAACACTTTGAACAGATCAAAGTAAATGTCTATTTTTCCACAGTTCACTGTTTTGTTGGAGAAGTAGCCAAGCCTCTGTGTGCTTTGTGCGTTTGCTCTCCCCATAATTAGCCAGCAGTTCTGGTTGTTTGCATTCGTCTCCGTTTTCTCTCATTTTTCCACCAGTCGAGTCTATGCATGTGCAGACAGGGTAGCCACAGTACACACACACAGTTCACCACTTGCTGCCATCTTTTTACAAGGCAGGTACCTTTTTACAATGTGAAACTGTTCCACAAGTTTCTCCTAAGCAGTATCCTCAAAGTTGGCATCCTGAAAGAACCCCCAGAAATAATTATCAGCCTGGATGGGATGACTTTAGGACTGGTAATTATTAGATTACCCCACAATCCTCCTGTTTTTCTCTTGAGTGTGAAGTTAAGGGGTTGTCACTTATCCTAAGTGCCCTATGCCTCTGCTCAGGTTACCCAAGATACCCTTCCCAGGAGCTTTCCTTCTATCACACCTACAGTGGTGGCTGGCCAGAGAGATGTGGTATACCTCCATGTATCTGCATGGGACTTGTGCAGCCAACCCTTTAGAGCTGTCTCTCAATGCTGTTCTCAGTGTTCTGCCACATCATTATGTCTAGATTCTTGTGAAAGAGAAGATGGCACACTAATTTATGCTCTAATATTGTTTGAAAGCTTGCTTTTGCTGCATGCCTTACTCTGTTACTCCATTTATTGCTACTAAGTTTATGTGGATGTACTGACATTTCGCATTTGCAGATATGACCGTATGCTCACTTTGAACTGAATTTAAAAAATACGTTCTTTAAAAAAAAAAAAGTTTTTTAATTCCAATTGGATCATTTTCAACCATTGTTCAGTTTTTTGGTGATTTATTTACTGTAAGCTTGAGATGCTTAATCATCTGGGGTTGATGAATGTGGCAGAGTGGCAAATGTAGTGTTTCTCAATGTTTTTATTAATATCTTTGCAAACATACTGCACAGTAATTTTGCCTGTTGCTTTTACTTTTACGGTTTTACTGGTGGATTCAGGTTTCCGTCAACTTTCTCCTTTTTTCTGTAATTGGGGGTGCACTGTAATCATGCAAACTGACCAGTTATCATTCAGGAAATCACTAAGGTCTTCCTTCATTGTATAATTGTGTAATGGCTTTAAATGAGTCTTCCAAGGAAACTTGTTGAGGCAAAGAATCAGGACTTGAGCTGATCTTTCAATAATAATGCAGAAATAGGAAATGTCTTAAGATTTGTGATAGAAACTTTGAGAAACATTTTTGAATTTGATATATACAGGCTCAACCTAAATTACTCAACCCAAGAGGAATAAATAATTTTTATCAAAGATGGAAATAGAATCTAACTAGAATATAACTACATTGCCATAGTTTTCTATATTGATTGACGCTGGTTTGCACCCATGGTGAGTATTCAAATTGCCATAAAATTTCAACCTCAGGAGCAAACAACTGCTATTTTAAGATCAGCACTGCAGACCAACTCTGACCCACTGATATACAGCCAGCGCTTCAGCTTGGGTTTTGTATCCCTTTAAACCCTGAAGCCCTGCAAGTGAGCCTGTACTTTAGTACCTTACCCTTAAATGACAAATTACATTAGTTTCATATCAGCTTGTAAATATCATGTAAAAATCATAGTGGGTGCAGAGCAATGCAAAGAGAATACTGAGTAGGCATTTCAAAATGTATTGATCTTTTTCACACTAATCCTATTTGCAGTGTGTGTACAAATATTTTTAAATATACAGCTTTGGACCACTTTAGTTTCTGAACCAGTTTCTCTGATTTTGCTATTTATAGTTATATGTAAAATAAATATTGTTATTTTATTCAATAAACTACAGACATTTCTCCCAAATTCCAAATAAAAATATTATCATTTAGAGCATTTATTTGCAGAAAATGAGAAATGGCTCCCAATATTTTAAGAGTTCAGAAATCAATATTGGGTGTAATAACCCTGTTTTTTAATCACAGGTTTCATGCATCCTGGCATGTTCTCCTCCACCAGTCTTACACACTGCTTTTGGATAACTTTATGCCACTCCTGTTTCAAACATTCAAGCAGTTCAGTTTGGTTTGATGGCTTGTGATCATCCATATTCCTCTTGATTATATTCCAGAGGTTTTTAATTTGGTAAAATCAAAGAAACTCATCATTTTGGTCTCTAATTATTTTACAGAGCTATATATATAAAAAGGAAAAAAACAATTGAGAATCTGTCCACCCCGTGTGTTTTGAATTGATTGCATTGCATTGCATATTGAACCAGGATTGAGATTATAGATACACAGTATATTTTCTCTTACCTGGATAGAAGTTTTTTTTACCATATTTAGTTTTTTTGTTGCATTTTCAAGCTACATTGGTGGAAATGTGTTTAGGTGGATTTATGGAGATATGCTGTGTGCTTTGACAGTTTTTTTTTCCTGGTCTGGAAAAGTTCAGTTTGTAGCTAAGCTTGCCAGTGCTCCACATGCCTTTTTAGCATTTTCCATATGTCTGGAGTGAGGGCAGTCTTTGTCTGCTTGTTGGCACTTGAATGTTGAACCTGATGTGGAGACTTTTATGGCGCTGCTGGTCTAGGCTCTAGCTAATACCTGTGTGTGTCACTTGCAGCCTGTCCTGCGCTCACTGACAGTAGTGTGGCCACCAATGGGAATGAGGACGCAGCCAGTGTGCTCAGCTGGGCTGACCGCTGTGGTAAATGTTAGAGCAGCTGGCAGAGGCATGGCATGCCCTTTCATGGTTGTTTTTTGGCCAGCAGATTGTCACCAGGTGGGAGCTGAAACTTTTCAGGATTGTTCCATTGCTTGGTGGGTTGGGCTGGGCACTGAAGCGCAGTTCACAAAATGTGCAGACTGTACTACTTTGGTACTACCAAACAATTTTGTACATTGTAGCATATGTTGTTATTTACTATAGTTTTTATTAGCCATAATTATATTTTTCTTAGTTTTGGAATTGTATTATTTAAAGGGAAACCATTGTAATTTGAGTTAAAGCTTATTCATTTCATGCATACATGCATTGACACACTTAAAATTACTGGTAGAAAATGGCATTAGTTTTAGTACTCGTGAACTGCAGTTAATGTCTTTTGACCTTAACTAAGGCAGTGTCGTTTAATTTAAGTTAGTTTAGTAATTTGATTAAATATGATTGCTTGTCAATTAATGTAGAATATGATTTAAAATAATGTGCTCATTATAATTATTAATAATTCGTCCATCTCTGCATTCTGGCATTGTTTACTAAAATGTGTCAATTTGCATAACATGCACAGACTCATCAAAAAGATGCCGGCACCCACTGAAAATGTGCTACATCTCAAACTGCACACTCCCACACTAAATACTGTATTAAAAATGGTGCACCCCCATTAGAATTACGATGAATTACGATAGTGGATACAGTGTAGAAGTGCACAGGCATCCCAGAGTGCTTTGTCAAGATGCAACATAAAACATGTTTATGCTTGACCTGCTGTGAGAGTTGCAGTAGTCCACATGCCTATAATGGCACAACACTGCTGGGTCATGCACACAATTTTTGTGGACGAATTTTTCTTCTGGTACATTTTAAATTAGGCTGGGCAATATGTTAAAATCATTTTATTACAATATTTAAACATTTTTACATTACATGTAATTTATTCTGAAACATGAACACAGTCAAAACGTGTCAGTAGTAAAGGATCCTTAAAAATCAATATACAAGTATGTTTCCATACTTGCATACAGTGTTCTTTAAACAGTGATATAGTTGGTATGTTTAAAGTACATTGTTGTTACGAATAAGAATTTATCACAATATGATAAAATATCATATTGCCCAGCTCTAGTGCAAATCAGATTTTGTTTTTTGTTTTTTAAAGCACCGTTGCCCTCCTTGCGACTGCGAAAACATTATCATGCTCTCATACATTTATGCTCACATAATGCATGTATCTTCATTGCCTACAAACCTCTTGGCAATAAGCAAATATATTAATATTAAGGTTTTTTTTTAATATTACAGCACTTTTTCAATAATTGCCAAATTAGGTGTTACAAAAAAGAATATTCGATTATTTTTGTTAAATATAAGATTTAGCTCTAGTTAAATGCTTCCTTAACCTCTTTCATAGGACCCCCTGTCCTGCACATGTTGGTGATTTACTGCTCTGTTTAATATAGGAAGTACTTGTATAGGCTTGGTACTTGTTTGGTTAGCTGGATCAGGTGTGTTGGCAGTAGGGTAAACACTAGCATATACAGGACAGGGTGTCCTGTAGGACCTGGGCTGGGAACCGCTGCATTATTTAATGAGCATTGTATACTATTGTAAGTATGGTTTATTGATTTTGGAAACAATAGCCATAAGCAAAGATTCATAGTTCTTCTTTTTCTTGGTGACATATTTAAACGGCTGAAGAATTTGCTGCTTGACAAGTTTGGCAGACTTGTTATGTTAATCTGGCATCTGTTTGGCTTTTTGTGACGGTGAGAAGCTATAGTGAAGGTAAAGATAAAAGGCTCTGGCAAGACTTTCCAAAACTGTAATAGCTTCAAAGTGTCTGAAACTGCTAACTTGTGAGAACTTGTGTAAAAGGGCACCTGTGTTTGTGTACAGTGTAGTTCTTTCTCTTCGGGTGAATGTAGACTATAAGGAGATGACTGAGATTCTGGCATGGCAAAGCTGGTGTGTTATCTGACTTCATGAATGTTTGAATAGCAAGGGTGTCATTTCTGGTTGTAGTAAAGGCATTCACAGAACCAGGCCTGTCTTTTGAGCCATGGATTAACCTGTTTATCTAGTTCACCTTTTTTGAACACCATTATGCTGAAGCAAGACTAGTTCGCCTTCACTTGCTTTCTGACAAGTACTGCTCGCTCAACCAGAAGAAGTGAGACCAGTTGTGTTGGCTTGGCTTTTGGCTACCCTCCCTTCAATGTATGCCATTTTATCCACTTTGTCCAAAGTGCTTTCTCTCACTGACACTTATTTCCTCTCTGAAAGACTCTCCTGGCTGGGATGCTGCACGTAGCAATGGCTTTGTTAATGGATACCATGACACTCGCATGAATGGAGGTGCAAACTTTGGACGTGGTCCTCCTCGCAATGACCGAGGTGGCCGTGGAAGCTTCAGAGGCAACAGAGGCAGTGCGACCTTCACCCAGCCTATACACAACACAAGTAAGCACTGATGGGTCTTTTTTAGTTTGGTACAATAAATTGGCTTACAATATAATGTGTGAACTATGAACACATGACTGTAATTTTACCAAGCCTGGTGTGTGTGCTAGACAGGTTTGTTGGTTATCAGAGATAAACTAATTTTTTAATACTACTACAAACATAAAAAAAATAACCCTATGAAAATCATAATCATGATAATGATTTAAGGTCAAATTGCCCAACACTACCAAGATGATTGATTGATTGCTCTTTAAAACTGTAATCACATTATTAAGTTGTTATATTGTCATTTTGTCAGTGCCACAGCAACAATGAATTGGACCTAGTGCTTTTAATCATTAATCATTTTCTTTTTATAGCCTTCGTAGGCTTTGAGAACAAAGATGTGGGATGGAATGCAGCTATAAACAGAGATGCTTACTCCAGCTTTGGAGCACGTTCTGACAGAGGAAAGCCTGCCTTCTTTAATGACCGGGGTACAGGATCACGAGGAAGGTAACAGGAAAATGCTGAGAAATAAAAAAAAAAATGTTAAGCATACTTTTGTTTAAACTGAAGAAAGGTATTCTCATAAAAATGGTTGCTCAAAAGCGCTTAGCTTATTTGAGCTTTTCTTCACTCAGGTATGAGCGTGGGGGTTTCGGTGGTGGTGCAGGAATGGTAAACACTCGGTGGGTAGAAGAGTCCAGGGATGAGGAGGACTGGTCAAAGCCTACCCCACCCAATGAGCGTGTGGAACAGTACGTACCTCAGCCTCCTGCTAATCATGCCTCCTGAAAGGGTCCATCTGCCACTTTATCTAAGCTCTTATATTCTCTCTCTCTCTCTTTCTCTCTCGCTCTGTCACTCTTGTCACTGCAGTGAGCTGTTTTCTGCAAGCAACACGGGAATTAACTTTGAGAAGTATGATGACATTCCTGTGGAGGCCACCGGAAACAATTGTCCTGGCCCTATTGAGAATGTAAGTCTGACAGTGATGGTTTGCATCACTTAGCAGATTTCTCATTGAAGCAGACCAGCACAGTAGCTGATTGTGGCTTTGTGGTGTTGCTGTTCAGTTCCATGATGTTGACATGGGGGAGATCATCATGGGCAACATAACTCTGAGCCGCTACACTCGTCCCACTCCCGTGCAGAAGCATGCCATTCCCATAATCAAGGCCAAGAGGGACCTTATGGCCTGTGCTCAAACAGGTAGGCTGTTTGTCAAGTCTGATATATGAGTCTGAAATCAGCCCGCCGTTCCTTTGTGTGAGCAGGAGACCTGACTGCCTGTGGCTGTGGACGTGGCGAGCTGTTTGGCACCATGCTTCATTACTCATGTGCTGTGTTTGCTCAGGCTCTGGGAAGACTGCAGCGTTCCTGCTCCCAGTGCTGAGTCAGATCTACACTGATGGACCTGGAGAAGCCCTGCAGGCTTCTAAAGCTAGTGGTCAGGTACTTACATGCACTATAATAATTTTTCTTAACCGTGTTGTTTGGCTCATAAATTAATTGTCAGTGTTACAATAAAAATCAGAACATCATTTCTTTAACAGGAGAACGGAAAATACGGCCGCCGCAAGCAGTATCCCATCTCTTTGGTCTTGGCTCCAACCAGAGAACTTGCTCTACAGATTTATGATGAAGCCCGGAAGGTATGTCTAACTAGTTCCTGAAGCTTGGCAGCAAATTATGAGATGATTTTTTTTTTCTTTCAGAAAGATGGTATCATTCAAAGTGCTCTGGTGTTCCTCTGTAGTTTGCATACCGCTCTAGAGTCCGCCCGTGTGTGGTGTACGGTGGGGCTGACATTGGCCAGCAGATCCGTGACCTAGAGAGAGGCTGTCATCTGCTGGTGGCCACACCTGGACGTCTGGTAGACATGATGGAGCGTGGCAAGATTGGCCTGGACTACTGCAAGTGAGTGCTGGAAATACAATAATAATAATAATAAAGTTTGATTTAATGCATTTCAGTTCTCTTGTAAGCAATTAGTAAAGTTTCAGCCAATTTATTTTCTTTTCCCCAGTTACCTGGTTCTGGATGAGGCTGACAGAATGCTGGACATGGGCTTCGAGCCACAGATCAGACGTATAGTGGAGCAGGACACCATGCCTCCCAAAGGCGCACGTCAGACTATGATGTTCAGCGCTACATTTCCCAAGGAAATCCAGGTATGCAAAATTGTATACATTTCCACATGCCGCAACTAATTATTTGGATTGATTATTCATTGATTATTCTTGCCATGCCCTTCATCTCATGTTCCAGTGCATGTTTTACCTCACCTGCTTAACTCTGCACCAGTGAATGTCACTTTGTTGTGCAGTCTCTTTCTTTAAAATAAATTCCCTATTCATATTAAATCATATCACCCCACCCCACTGATTTTTTACTTTGATATTTGGAAGAAGCATTGACTATTACGTCGGCTCATTGTTGCAGCCATAGAGCATTTTCTTGCAGTACTTTTTAATGGAGATGTCTCTGATCAGATCATGTGCGTTCACTATAGACTCTGCGGCACCTGTGCATTGAGAATGCCCATGAGTCCCTCAGGTCACCCAAGTTTCTGCTGTGGGTGGGTGTGTGTTTGTAGCTGCATGTGACGTCTCAATGTTTATGGGGTGGTCGGTTAGCACAGAGAATAATCCAGCAAGCTAGCTATCAAGCCATCTGCTACTTTCATCCACGCTTCATTTTCCTTCAAACTGTTGACACAGCATTTCTTCTTTACAAAGTGGAATATGCAAAAAAAAAACGTACGGCAAACATAATGCAATATATGTGGCTACACCATATTTTCTTCCATTAAAGCTTCCATTTAAACTCTGTAACTTGGCACATTACAATATTTTACTTTTAAAAGCATCAAAACTACACTGAGAGTAAAAATTCTAGTCTAAATCTGGTCTGCCTAAAGGCCCAAAAGCACACCACACTATTGTCACTGTCTCTTCAAAAAATACAGTGAAACAAATGATAAATCATGATCTAATCAGTGTGAAATTGTTGTGTGGCTTTTAGTTTGTTTATTTAAGAAAAGATGCATATTCAAATGGAAAAGATTAATATGGTTATTTAGTATTTGTTTATTTTGTGATAAAAATGCCACCATATTATATCAGGACTCAAAATTCGATTACTCCTGACTCGGGACATCCCTACTTTTTAAAGTTGTATTTATTTGATCTTTTTATGTTTTACTCTCACAGATATTGGCACGTGACTTCCTTGAGGAGTACATTTTCCTGGCCGTGGGCCGCGTGGGATCCACTTCAGAGAACATCACCCAGAAAGTGGTCTGGGTGGAGGAGAGCGACAAGCGCTCGTTTTTGCTGGACCTGCTTAATGCCACAGGTAGAAACACATTTCTCTCCTTGCCAGTAGAAAGTTATTGTAAATGCCTGGTCGGGAGGATGTATGGAGCGAGTAGGGGGATGAAGAGGTATTGGAAGGTTCAATGTTTGTTGCAGAGTTTGGCAAACAGTAATCCTCTGAGTAACATAGCCCATAAAGTCTGTCTCTGTTTGAGGAAGTGGAGGAGTAGATGGAGAGATACTGAAGGATATATTTTTTATGAACATCGTTTTTGCCTGTTCTTGTACTACATCTTGGAAGTTCTTTTGTAGTAACATTTTATTTGGTTTGGTGAAAGATGCATTAAGTTTACTGGGAGATTTGGTTTTATTTAAAGTCATTCCAAGTGAGGTTCAGGAAAATGCAACTGAGACTCCTGAGAGGCCAGGTAAGTGGGCTTTTCAGTCCAACATAACACATCTGCATTCCATCAGCCCCATTTGTTTCAAGTTGTTGTTCCTTTTTGTGCTTTAATATGCTTAGCATTTTTGTTATGATGCTTGTCTGATACACAAGCAAGCATTTACTCTTTAGATCTGTCATTTATTTATTTATATATAATTTTTTCCATTTCGGTTTGTGTATTTTGCCTGAGATGTGCCCCATTTTCAATCCGTTTGGATGTTGCCTCTGGAAACCATGGCTAAGCATGGTAACAGATTTTTCCAGTTGTGGTTCTGAAGTCACATGAAGTGTTCTGTCCACACGAGTCTTTAACTCAAAGAACGTGTCCTTTTTAAAAAGGACAAATGGAAATAAAATGGTCTTGATATGGTGTTTCCATGGTTACCAGCACAACAGCCAGCCTTAAACAGATAGAGATGAATGCAAGTGGCTGCTTTGCTGAGCTCTCATCTGTATCTTGCCATAGCAACTCGGCACTGAGACAAAAATGCATGTTGTGAAGCCCCGCGTCGGTCAGTGTTACCATGCCAACGTTATCTAAGCGAAGGCTGCTGCTATTCCTGCAGAGAGCTGCTGGGAATAAGCTTAGGAGTGAATGGAGTCGTTTGAGAGCGAGGCCTAGTTCACTCCTGACTCACTCACCTCTCATCCTTTTGTCGAGCTTTGCTCTGATGGCCATTAAAGAAAGAACATAAACATGCTGTGACAAACATTGAACCCAGTCTATCTTCCTTAAGGGTTTTTCTTTTTTCCCTATTTGTTTTCAGTTTTTAAAACAATGGCGGCAAGGTTCTTTGTCTCTTCTAGTGATGCAAAGGAATTTTACATAAAGCCCCTGGGAAACCTAAATCTGAGTTTTCTTACCATATGTTATTCTGGCTTCCAGGGCCCACAATGTATGTATGATCTTTGCAACCCCACCAGACAGTTATATCCACTCATTTAAGACCAGCCTTCTATCTCTCGGAGTGGGGAGGCACAAAAATACTTGAAAGTCAAAGTCTAATTAATATTTAAGCTACATAATTTTAAACCACTGACCAATTCTTTCAAAACTCCCAAGAATAGTTTGTAGTGTTTGGCTTTTTTTTTTTTTTGCTACTGCGCTTGTGCAGATCTCCACACAAGGCGGGGCTTCTTCACTTGCAGTGTAAGCAGCAAGCTGATTGGCTCTCCTTATTGAAAAGTTTAGCTGGGTTTAATACTCGAATGGACACTGAGTGCTTGTAATGGTCAACTCAGTCATTTAAGGTAATTTGGTCCCCTCATAAAAGACCATACAGAGTCAAACACATCTGCTTAATTTCACCAGTATCGCTTTCCTCTTCTAGTAAAATTGGTGGTCTTTGATACTTGGTGAATCACAATGCAAACATGGCCCTGCCCTCTCTTCGAGTCTAAGCAACTTTGCATGCTAAGGCTAAATCTTTAAAGCTACGACAGGGGGAGTTTAGTGCCTAGTTGCCGTGGCCGATGGGAGGAAGATCCATACCTGCTGCCATGTTCTGCAGTTTTTGGGCAACTCTCCCAGTTGTAAAAGCCTAAAAAAAGATTTAGCTTCCCAAGGCTGTGTGCAGTACCATTCTAAAATAAACTGAATTTTTACATAAATTTTATATATATTTTTTTATTGAGTGATGGAGGGCTTTTTTCAGTCACGCATGTTCATTAGAATGAGAAGACTACACCCACGCGGTTCTCAGAGAGCTTTGAAGAGTTAATTTTGGCAGTTTTTAGGAGTGTTTCATCTTATTAACTCTGTTTTTTGCTTAATGTGTCACTTAGCACCAGAAATTTGTATTATAAAAAAATCTTTATTTAAAAATCTTTTCCCAGGGGCTTTCATGGTTGTCAAAGGACCCAAAACTGTCAATGCCTTTGCCACACCCCCATGTTTTTAGTTAATATTTTGCAAAAATGTACTGAGCAGCACCCAGCGCACACTCTTATTTTTTGGAGCCTCTTTTTGAACACGTAATGTGGAATGTAGATCTCAGACCTCTTTTTGACTGCAGGCAAGGATTCTCTTACACTGGTGTTCGTGGAGACTAAGAAAGGTGCAGATGCTCTCGAGGACTTTCTTTATCGCGAGGGCTATGCCTGCACCAGTATCCATGGCGACCGTTCTCAGAGGGATCGTGAGGAAGCGCTTCACCAGTTCCGCTCTGGGCGTTGCCCTATTATGGTCGCCACAGCTGTGAGTAACAATTGCAGTTTTTTTTTCTTTAAAAGATTTTTTAGTCTTTTTGGTTCTACTGATGCTACTGATGTTCCTGCTGTAACAGGTGGCAGCCCGTGGGCTTGATATCAGCAATGTGAAGCATGTCATCAACTTTGACTTGCCCAGTGACATTGAAGAATACGTCCATCGTATTGGGCGTACTGGGCGTGTGGGAAACCTTGGTGAGTACAGGGGTCTTTGTTAAAAAAAAACTTAAACAAAAACACATTAAAACATCAATTCACTTACAAGACCTAAGGGTGCAGAAGGAAAAGTAGTTGCTGTTTTTAATTTTATTACTTTTATTACTAATTTTTTTTCCAAATTGCTAAAACACACCTTTTTGTAAACTAGGCTGTTTATCAAAATACCTCATGTATTCTGAAAAATTAGGAAATGCAACCAAAAATTGTTATATCATTATCAAAATCAAACTTTTTAAATTCATAATACTATAATAGTTCAAATTGTAGAACATTTGTCAAGAAAAGATTGTTGAGATGCACAGAAATAGTTACAGATAGAGACACATGCTGCAATAATTTTATTTTTCACCAAACAAGTCAGTGCAAAATATTTACAGATTACAGTCCATGTAAAAAGTGCCATTTTTGATTGCAAAATAAGTGTAGGGCAGAAAATGTGTTCAGAGTGTTGGAGACTTGAGAAGAGGTTATACTCTGTCTGTTTAAATTGTGCTACGCATACCCACATCACTCCTAGGGTGATGTCCGCAGCAGAGGGCGTCTGTGAGCTGATGTACCGGAACCGAGTCACTGCGCTTTCCTCCAAGCGCGCTGGCTGCATCAGCAGCAGCTCGAAAAGAAGCGGTGGCTGACTTCACATGTATCGGAGGAAGCATGTGTTAGTCTTCACCCTCCTGGTGTGTTGGGGCATTACTAGTAATTGGGGGAGTTCTAATGAGTGGGTTGGGTATTTGGCTGGGTAAATTGTGGAGAACAAAAAAAAATGGCGCTATGCATGTCATTTGTTTAGCAATTGGAAAAACCTGTAAAGAGAAATGGTGACACTGTTGTAGTATCTGATGGATTTGCTTAGCATTTCTAAGTTTTAAATTGCTCTCGTTTTCAGGTTTGGCCACTTCTTTCTACAATGATAAGAACAGCAACATCACCAAAGACCTGCTGGACATTTTGGTGGAGGCCAAACAGGAGGTTCCTTCCTGGCTGGAGAGTTTGGCTTTTGAGCACCAGCACAAGAACAGCAACCGTGGACGCTCCAAGAGGTGAATGCATGCTCCTTTCTTTAGATCTGTTCATTCATGGTAAACTTCTTGGAGCTTTGAGTTTTTAAGCTTTTGTTTGATGACTCTTCAGGTTCTCTGGAGGTTTTGGGGCCAGAGATTATCGTCAGATGTCTGGGGGCGGCAATGCCTTTGGCAACCGTGGTGCTCGCAACCCAGGAGGCCATGGAGGAAACCGAGGTTTTGGAGGGAATAAGGGTAAGTTGAGCTCTTGTTTTATTGGCTAAATGGTGGAACTCTTTCAGTATTGGGCCTACTGCACCTGCTGCTTAAAAGAATTCTAAGGTTAGAGAAAACACTGCAGTAGCAGGTAAATTAGCCATTGTTTGGTGTAAAGCATTTGGTAGGGGAGAGAATCTTTTGAGCACCTTATGATTAGATTATGATTCAGAGGTCTTATAAAGCGATTATAAAGAGATTTTTGAGCATCTTCTTGCCTCTTTTGCTTCTATACAGGATTTCTTTTTCCTCATTGCATGACTACTTGGTACTTTTAAAGTAAAGTATCTCTAACAGCTTTTAGCCTGTGACAACTGTAAAAAATCAAAAAGGCAGCAATTAAACAGTCAAGTACAGCCTTTTTTAATATTTTGTCGTCTCTTTTGTCGTCTTTCTCAGGTGGCTTTGGGAATTTTGTGAGCGATGGCTACGGTGGAAGTTACGGCAACTACGGAGGGAACTACACCCAAGTGGACTGGTGGGGCAACTAAGTGTCTCAGCGCAGCGGGTCACCACGCCAAACTAGCTGAACGGAAACCACATGTTAACATAGCCAGACTCTACGCCCTGTGTAGCTTTAAGAACTCGCAGTACATTACACGCTGTGATTCTCTGTCTGCATTCTGAATGGAGCTTAAAGAGAGAGAATGGCATGTGGGCAGAGACAGAGCGTCACTGTCAGACAGGAAACAACGCGGACGCCCAGTTGTGTGTTTTGATCTAGAACCTTGGACTTAGTTTTCAACTGCACTTTTCTTTCTTTGTTTAGAAACAAAACAAAAAAGGACAAAAAACGGAGGATCATTTATATGTTAATGTACTGTGCCTTTAAATTTAGACAGGAGTTTTCTTTCATTTTCACTGAATGAACTAGGCCAAGAGCTCAATTTTTGTTTTGTTGTAAAGGCATATAAACGTTTGTACTTAATCAAACCTTGGCAAACCTTGGATAACGTGACTTAAACGAGTCACGGTTCCATTCGAACCTCAAATTGTCACAGGGGTATCATGTAGCCTACAGTACAGGCCAGAGAACTAACAGCTACTGGAAACCAGCACAGACGTGGTGGATTCAAGCGATGAATCCTCTGTGTGGCAACGTTTTGTTCTAAGGAACAAAGTTCTGACTTCTTTTTTTTTTGTTTAGTTTGTTTTGCTCACTCTATCCTGGATAGGCACCTATTTAGGGATATGGTAGTCTTCAAAAAAGGCCATTCCAGTTGTGATGAGAATTTTCACGACAAAATGGTAGAAACACTCTGTGTTACTGACACTGTAGTTTAAAGATATATACAGTGCTGGAACTTGTTACTCCACTGCTTTTAATTGACTTGACAGTGTTATGGCAGCTAGTAAGTATCACATGCTAGCCACTGTGGAAGTGGGCGTTTTTGTTGTTTTTTCTTGAAACATTTTGAAGGGAAAGAACAGAAGATTCTTTATGAAAAAAAAAAATACTAAACCTTTTGGTGAAATGTTTCTTCACAAAAAACAAAAACATGCCTGCCATTTTGAAGGCAAAGTTCAAACGGCTTCAAACGGACCATAGTACCAAAGCGGCCTTGCCTCTCGTCATGGCCACTTTGGTCGTATACGCATGCTAGTGTTTTGTTTTTTGGTCAAGGGCAGAGGACAAAATCTGTCACAGGCTTTACTTTATTACGTTTTCTCTTTTCAAGCTGCGTTGGAGGCATGGCTCCTTTTTTCCTAGGCAGAAGCGTTAGGAGATGGCTGCGAGTTCATTTTGAGGCATTGGCAGATATGCGCAGGGTTTTCTGAGTTAGGCCTGGTGAGTGTGCACGGCTGCGGTCAGGATCACTGTGCGGTGGCCAAAAAAACCCAGGTTTTCCCTCCTTGTGGTACATTTTTAATGCTGTCGTCTCCTGGAGTTCATCTGCTCTGAGGTAAACTTACCGCTGGCCGTAGAGCCGGCTCTCTGCTTCCTTTTCAAAAAAGACTGAGGGAGCTTCAGAGAAGAAGAAGAGTACAAGGAGGAGGGGAAAAGGCATTTAACTTAAGTGCAATAGATTTTTCTTCTCAAGCGTGTTGTGCCTTGACATTTTTTAAACCGATGAATTCAAGCGTATGCATTGACAGTATTGAGAACTTAAAGATGAATGGTGCTATTTCAGTTAGGTCTAGGCCCATGTATGTTGTGCCCATCAAGTTTTACAAAGTTGTTTTATTGCACATCTAGAGTTTTATATCAATGTCTTGAGTGCGTGTCCTCAAGCTTCCAAATATTGTGAATGGAGAGATGGAAACGCAGCTTGTTTACAAAATGGGAAGGGATCTCAATATTTACCAGGATTTATTTGGGACCAGGGGGATCAGCAGTGGGGGAATTTAGCTATTTGCACACAGATTTCTAGATTCTACTTTTGCTGCTAGTTTTGTGTAATTTATTAAGCATTTTTTGAGAAATATTTATTTTTATAAGCCTCAAAGTGATTCTTTGAAAGTTTCAAGAAACTTGACCAAAAGACAGTACAAAAACACTGGCACTTGAATGTTGAATGTCACCTGTATGCGTGAAATTTCTATACTCTGGGGTAGTGTGAGCTTTTAATGTTTCAGACATATTGGACTCAGTCAGTATCCACAGCTGTTGAAGGCCTATAGGCCATATTTCTGTACTAAATTTCTAATTGGCTTTCGAAATTGGAAATTGGGGGGGGAGAAACATGCCAAGGTTTGGAACAAAGTGTTCAAATGACCTAATCACTTCTTAAATGTATCATTGCAAAAAAAGTGTCCAGTTTCTCCAAATGTGCATTTTTTCTTTGTTTCCTTTAAAATTGGAATTTGTTCTGTTTGATTTTTATTTCAGTGAATGTCTGGCACATGGCAATCTTCAACATGTGGTTCTTCTCTATTGTTGCATTTGCATATACAGCACTTCTGGGTTTCTGAGGAGAAGCTAGCAAGCGCTACAGCTAGCAATAAGTCTTACTGTGGCTTTGCGGGCTTAAATTCACGGCCTGCGGAGGTGGAACGAAAGCGTATCGCTTGCTGGCTTTCCTGAGAACAACCGGGAGCGCCTTAGATTTAGTATTTGCTTTATGTAGTAGTGTATGTAGAAGCTATGCACTGCATGAGAAGACTCAGCTGTGCATTTATTGTATGATTTTACCAAAATAAAAGTTTGAAATGCTAATTCCTTACAAAACCAAGCATGTTTTCTAAAACAATCAATGTAGCAAAAAGGGGGGGTGGGGGTCTTGTAGCAGCTGTTAATAGTGTGGCTAAAAGTTATTGGCATTGTTTGGAATTCAATTGGTTCAAGTTTGTTTACAACATATAAATTGGTTTCTTTCCTGAGATCATTGTCCCCTTGTCTTATTTTTGGCTTTGGTAACACCTATGTTTTTTTAGCAAAAAATTAGGCCCTGTAAATACAGATTGGAATATGTTTTAAAACAGATTTTCCTCTCTGTTTTTTTTTACAAAAATGAAAAATAAAATACTGAAAACACAGGAGTGCTATGCAAATCACAATATTGGTGGAAAAATAACATTGCTCATCACCCTGAACACACCATCCCTGCTGTGAAACATGGTGGTGGCAGCATCATGCTGTAGGGAGGTGTTTCTTCAGCAGGGACAGGGAAGCTGGTCAGAGTTGATGGGAAGATTGTCAGAGATAAATACAGGGCAATCCTGGAAGAAAACCTGTTGGAGGCCGTAAAAGACATGAGACTGAGAAAGAGATTCACCTTCCAGCAAGACGATGACCCTAAACAGCTGTAGTACAGTGGAATGGTTTAGTTCAGAGAATATTCATGTTAGAATGGCCCAAAGTTCGGACCTAAATCCCATTGAGCTTCTGGGGCAAGACAAATATTTTTTTTTATTACAATTTTGAAAACCATGTATCATTTTTGTTCCACAATTATGTGCTGCTTTGTGTTGGTCTATCACTTAAAATCTCAATAAAATACATTCAAATTTGGGGTTGTAAGATGACAGGAAGATTTAAGGGGTATTAATATTGTTGCACACCATTGTACACATACAATAGCACACGCCTCCTCCGACACATGTGAATTCAGACTCCGCCTCTTTTTAAACTAAATGGCTGAGTAGCATCATAGCGAGCTCGGAGGAAAGCGCAGCCACTCTGTTCTGATACATCAGCTCACAGACGCCTTATGCTGATTGACATCACCGTAGGAGTGATGAGAGGAGAGAGCAAGGCCAATTGTGCTCTCTCGGGGCTCTGGCAGCAGATGGCAAGTTACATGAACAGGATTCAAACAGATGATCTCCTGATCATAGTGGCAGCGCTTTATACCACTGGACCACTCAGAGTCCCGGTGTTGCTTGGTGGTCATGGCGATTGTTTTTGCCTTGCTGTGCACATTCTCCGCATTTGGTGAGTTTATGTGCATTTAATGCAACATGTCGAAAACAGGCATTACTTTTTTTAGACTTTTCGATACTCTGTAGTACAGAGACATTTTGTTCGCTGCCTTTTTGGACCTGAGGAATGGCAGTATAGGTGTCAGACCTTTCCTGCAGCCTGGATTCCTCCAATCCCTCTTAGTGTCCATATCACTAAACCCCTGATCCAAACACCACGCGCCTGAGGACACGAGCAGAGCGGCGATAACATCTTTAATGAAGATGTTAATGCACGCTCGGCAGATGTTAAGGTTTCCTGAAAAGTTTGCTGTTGCTGCAGCAGCAGGACCTCATATCCACCGTCTGCTGGCTGATGTAAGAAGATTGCAGGTTGTAATCTGTACGCAACCCGCAGGCGGGCGGGCTGGAGGGTTAGAGGGAAGGCCACACAGCAGCTACTGCTGATCTCTGAACACTGTTTTACCCCTGCTGTAATCCCACCACCATCTAGAGGATTTTTCTACCATTAAGTGATGGCTTTTGGAAAGGGGAGTGCTGCTTAGTGGGTACACACACACACATATACACACACACACTCTCAGGCAGAGGACCTTTAAATCCATTCAGATATTCACTTGGAAGCGCACGGTGTGGAACAGTGTGAGATGTCAGGGCGGACTCATGGATATGCTTCTACTGGTTTTCACTTCAGGTGGATGTTTGTTACAGATGTTGCAGATGATCAGCAGGTACGCATGTGATGCATTTTACAGTGAATTTGCTGTAAATTACTGTAAATTTTAAATAAGCTTTTTCTTTTTTTAATGTTTCTTATGCATTAAAAGTTTTTGGACACGTTAATGTGAATAAGAGAGAAGACTATTTTAATGTTCAATGGTTTCATCTTCATTTTTTCATAATTTTTAAAAGTAATACTCTGTATAAATATACTTTATTTTAATTAGCATTACTGTAATCATTATTTGATTTTTGAAAGCTGTTCTTCACAATTTGTTTTTGATGAATGGACCAATAGAAATGTTTCAAAACTACTTAACTATCTTTTTACACTACACTGACGTCCACTGAATGCTATTAGTCTTTTCCCTATTATTTTTTTTCTTATTACTATTTTTGCTTGATCTCGATTATGTATATCTACATACTGATTATGACATTGATGAGTGTGCTCACACTTAACTCTTTATTTTTTTTCTATTTCAGATTTATTTATTTATCCTGACATGCCACAGGTGAAAAGGACCAGCAATGTTTTTCTCTGTTATAGCTGGTAATGACCTGCTCTTCTTATTTAAAACATTTCAAGCACTCTTAAATGACAACTAAACCTAAAACTGTCATTTAACATAATTTTCTGTTCCAAGGATGCACATAAAATACTTTATTAAATTACACAATTTATTAAATTTGTTCATTTTTAATCACAGTAATAATAATAAATATTAATATACCCATAAACCTTAGGCTCCTGCTTTTTCTCTTCTTCACTCCTTTTATCTTCCTGTTGTCTGTTGAGGAGAAGGAAACTTTAATTTGGAAAAAACATCTGACTTGTTACTAGTTTTTTTCTACATAATCTTCATTATTCTCATTTTTAAAACAAATATCTTATTTTTTTATAACTGCTACTGGGCTATTCATGATATCTTGTTTTTTGGATGATATATTGTTACAGGAATAATTTAATATTGACATAAACAGTATTATTGGAATTTTAAGACCATTTTAGACAGTTTATGCCACTGGTACAGTGATAATACGATAACATACAGTAATAATGCATTTAATTATAAACATAAATAATAAATAAATCTTAATTTAAAAAAATCATTGCTGTTTTATGTAGTAAACTAAAAATCGACTAAAATTGTAATACTTGTTTTTATTAGACAGTGACGATATAATTTAATGTTTGTATAAAAAACATTAAAAAGTGTTCATTAAAGCATTCCCAGTATTTTCAATATTTCTTTTCAGATAATTCAAAACCTGGTTTGTTAAATCAATCTAGTTTATATAATCTCTACTAAATTAATTTCTTCAAATTCGTGTTACTTTTACTGTATTTCTCTTTTTTTTGCACCTGTTCTTATGTAAAATGCAATTTTTTCTAAGTAAAACTCAGACTATTACTGAAATAAATTGTTTTGAAATTGCGTACTGCAGCTCCAGCCCTGCTGAAATATAAATACTAAATGTATTACGATTAAAGTATAGTAGTACATATTCTGGCTCTTTCATATTAATGGTTCATCCTTGCTAAGAAAAACAGGCGATTTTCAGGTCAGCAGAAAGAGTACAGGTCATATTAAATGATAAGCTGATAATTATCGCAGCGACCTTTATCGCCCAAATTCTACTTAACGTAATGAATAAAGAGAAACTGCAGCTTTATGCATCATTTTTGTGCTGAATTAATCAGTAAAATTATACTGTGCAATGAATAATAAACAGAAATTAATATCAGATCTGTATATATTTATCAGTACGCATATTTAATTATGATGGCGAGCAAAAAGCTGAAGTGATCCAAAATATTTTAAACAAGCTGCTTAATAAAATAATTAAGGACTATTTTTTACTCAGGTTTTCTATCACTAGTGTCCTGAGGTTCCCCGATTCTGCACCTTTTAGTGATGCGCTCTTCCTCACACAGTTTTACTCAGAAACACTTCTGCTAATGATTTGGATCAGAGGGGAAAACACAGAGCCATGCACGACAGGGAGCCACAGCTCAACCCATTCTCTGCCATTAACTCTATTTTCAATCAGTTAAACATATAAAAGATCTTCTTCCAAATCTCTGTATAGTGAGTAAATTCATACACTCACATTTGTGTTCTTTAATGAAGAAAAAAGTATGTTTTATATACAGTAATGTGCAAAGGTTTTGGGCACCTGTGAAACGATTTGATATAATGTTTGCATAAAAAGTAAAGCCAGTGGTTTATGTCACTCCCAGTATTTTCGATATTTCAGTTCAGATAATCCAAAACCTGGTTTAGTAAATCAATCAAGCTCATGTAATTATTGTTGTTTGTTACTCTATTTCTGTTTATTTGCATCTGTTTTAATGTGAGATGCTATTTTTTTGTAAATAAAACTCTGTTATTACTGAAATAAATGTTTTTGTATTTAGTATTGCAGCTCCAGCCCTGCTGAAGAAAAATATAAAAAATAAAGAGTAGACAGTTTTGTTTTCTAATATTAAATAGGCTTAATAGAAACTTTGCCAGATAGCATACCCATGTGGAGCCTGTATGGGTTTCCGATTTGGGAACCAGAACGTTTTATTTCCACAGGTTCTGTGTTGGACTCGCATATGAATGCTAATTGAGGTCAGTGATTGATCAAAAGGAGTAACTGTACTGCTTGGGGCCCATTTTAGAAGTTTGCCTAGGTAGAATGAGGGCTAGCTTGGTCCCAGGTGGGTTCCAGGTGTGTATGAGCTCTGAGTGGGTTTGAATTCTACTATGAGACATGAACAAACCATCTCAGACCCCTTGAATCCCACCTGGAACCCACCTGGGTAAGCCTCTTAGCACTTGCTTCATGTAAACCTACATACAAAAGTTGGCTCAGTATTTTGCTCCCCCTCTAGACTCCTGTAGGACACACTTAGATCCCATCAAGAAAACCATCAGAACCCATCCTTCCCACACAATCTAAGCCCCCCAGACAGTCCAGACTTTTAGTCAAACCCAACTCACAAAGTAATGATGGCAAAAATGTAGACTCTCTATACAGGTATGAGGTATAAATAACATTTGTTTTCTGCCTCTCCCACAGTGTTTTTCCTGATGCTGCCGCACAGCGTGGCTTTATGGGCCTGCACCCGCTCCTGCCCCCCAGGCTGCACCTGCACTCAGGAGAAGAGCTGCACCGTGCTGTGTGACCGCGCCAACATGGCCGAGCTTCCATCCGAGTTCCCCTGTGAAGCCTCCTCCCTCAACCTGGACAAGAACAGTCTGAAGTTCTTGGCTGAGCGAGCCTTTGGTACGCTTCCCTCGCTCAAGACGCTCTCTCTGGACCACAACAACATCTCCTTCATCACACCAGGAGCTTTCAAGGGACTCCCCAACCTGCTGGAGCTGAAGATGGCCCACAATGAGTACATCCGCTATCTCCACACACGCACCTTCACCTCGCTCAAGCGCCTGGTGCGCCTGGACCTTTCCGACTGCAACCTCTTCAGCATGCCCGACCGCATCTTCGTGGAGCAGATATCCCTGAAGGAGCTATTCTGCTTCCATAACAATTTCCGCCGTGTCCCGGTTGCTATACGAGGAATGGAGAACCTGACGCATGTGTACTTGGAGCGAAACAAGATCGAAGCCGTGGCCTACAACTCTCTGCTGGGCCTGAGCAACCTCAAGTACCTCAACCTGCAAGAGAACCGCATCAGCGTCATCCACGATGACTCCTTCAAAGACCTCCATCGATTGGAGAACTTTTACCTGAACGATAACCTGCTCTCTGAGCTGCCGCAGCAATCTTTCAAGGGTCTCAGTCGTCTTAAGATGCTGAATCTAGGTGGAAATCTGTTGACCAACATCTCTAAAAGCTGGTTTGGTGACCTGATGGAGCTGGAGGTCCTCTACTTGGACCGCAACCGCTTGATCTCCATCGATATGGGCGCCTTTGAGAATTTGACAAGCCTGATGACTCTGCACCTCAACAGCAACAACCTGACTACGCTGCCTTTTGCAGTCTTCCAGCCCATCTACTTCATCGGGCGCCTCTACTTGTTCCGTAACCCCTGGGAGTGCAACTGTGAGCTGGAGTGGCTGAAGGAGTGGATGGAGAGCTATAAGCTGGTGAGGGACATCCCTTGCGCCTCGCCTTCTTCAGTAGCTGGCCTGGACCTGAGCGAGGTCACTTATGCTCACCTGAACAGCACCTGCATAGACCCTGCGGAGCTCAACCTGACCACGGCTCTCCCGGACTATTCCACCACCGAGAACAAGTTCAACAGCCTGATCTCCAAACTCCTGCACCAGGAGCTGAGGGAGGAGATGGGGAATTCTACCGAGGGGCCGAGAAACGGCACCCTGCTGGAGCCGGTGGAGGGCCAGGTGTCTGCAGCTCACACGTCATTCAGCACTGGTCAAAATCTCTCACTTTTGTTGGCATGTCTGTTCCTCCTACAAGTTCACAGAGCCTCTCTATCCAGCCTCAGTAATGCCTCGTGAAAGCCTGACACATGGACCAATAGACAGTTTGCCAGTTATAACTAGGAGGAGGAAGTGTTTGGACCGAAGGCTGATGGACAGATCCATCGTTCCTGGAGAAGTGCAAATCCAGACAAATCCTCTAATTTTGGAGAAGAGTTCTCAGAAATGTGATACAGCTTCAGAAACTGGTCTTTCATGCTGTTGAAAGTTAACAGGCTTTTCTATCAGTGCACACCGATGTGGGTGTATGACTTTTTCTTTTTTAAAGTGACAGTACAGACAATTAAGTACTAGTGTTAATTATATATATAGAGTGATTTATTTAGCCATGGAGATTGAACAGGCTGTTCATTTTCTCTTACAGGACGTGTGCATTCTAGTACTAATACGTTTGGAGCTTTAGAGGCATTTGTTTTCTCAGGATTTTTAGTGGTGAAACAATTAGCTCTTATTGTTCTGTTACAAGAAACCAGAAGGCATACTTAGTGTTACAGCAGGGACATTTAGCAATGTCAAATTATGTCAACAAGAGAAAAAATAAGATTTGTAGCAGTGAAATGTCTTCACTGTCCAGCCAAAAACCTTGTATCTCTATTTTTAATATTTATCTATTTATATATTTTTGGTTTAATGTGAATCTGGCAGTTCTTCACAATAAAAAATGTTCCAAAATAACTTCAAAATAAATTGCTGTTTTGGAGATTTTTGCATGACAGTGACCATATATACAATCAAAAGTCTGGGTGCCCTGGTCAGTTTATGCTATTTTGATTGTCTTTATTCAAAGCAACATTAACATTGCAATAAAACAATTTGAGTAAATGTGGTGTGTACAAAAGTAATGGCACTTTAGATTGATATTTTGTGTTTTATGCTTTTCTAATCTATTAAATTCAGTAACAAACAGGAATCGAGTCTAAAATGTACAGAAAACACAAATGTTCAGGTTGTTTTTGGTGGACTCTGAAGGATTTACCAAGGGTGCCCAAACATTTGCATTAAACTGTTATATATCTATATCTATTAATATATCTCAGTGTTATCTTGCGAGTTTGAGTGAGGGCAGATGTACATTACAGTACTTTACATTTCTAAAGTTGTGTGAGTCATAGAAAGCATTACCACCCACAGTGGACAGCGTGCTTCAGTCAAGATAAAAAAGTCATGTGATAAAATAACTAGTTTCTATCTCATAACAGGCATGTAGCATGTGAGTGTAATTTGCTTGTTTTTTTTTTTTACTTTTTTTTTGCATCAAACAAATATTAGGACATGTCTCTGTTTTTGAATAGTACCTTTTAATATTAGTAACTCTATTATAGTAAGTAAACAGTATGTAAATAAGCTGCCTTAAATTAATAAATGTTAAATAAGCAAATGGCAGAGAGCTGTGTTTATTAAAATATAGTAAAAAAAAAGAAAATAACTGATACTGTAACTGTTAAGCATCTCTCTCTCTGTACGTTATGGTGTTACTTATGATGAGTTATTTATGATGAGATCCATTATTAGACGGACCAAGTGGCTCAATACGAATAGATCATGAATTAATAATTGGGTCATGCCTGGTCAAATCAGCCAGTTCCCAAAAAACCCAAAGAAGTTCCACTGCTGATAAACATGAGTTTTACTTATTGTTACTGAATAAACTAAACTAGTTGAGTATTGTTGTATTTCAGCAGCCACACTGGAACGTGCTTCTTGCTGTGCTTTGTTATGTAATTTTGTGTCATTAATGAGCAGGTAATGTTTCGTCAAGCTGACTCCGATCGCCGTCATTTTAACAGATGGCATTTGATGCTCGCCTCTCGTATGATTCTTTCAGCTGGGTAAATGTAGACGTTTCTAGTTTTAATAAATGCATTAATCTTCTTTTAACGCAAGGCTTAGCTGCACTCGGCCCTCTAAGCTGCTCTGTATCCTAACCAAATGGAATGGCTTTATCATTGCCTTTTGCTTCTATGATCATATCTGCTGAATAGTACAGTATGTATACTTAATGTACTTGGACAGAAGGCTCCGACAAAGGGTGATGTCATCTTTTACTGTGTCTAAGCATTGAGGTCTATCTTATCTAACAGCATGTTCCACCAACGTTTAGGAGCATAGATAAATGACTAGGTGGTTACTGTGTTACTCTGTATTATTATTAAAATTAAATCTGTATAGATTGTTGTTTTTTTGGTTTTAAGTTTATTTTTAACAGAAATCTTCAGATTTTGGTATAATGCAATTAAAAAAAAATTCTGTAACTTGCTGCTGCAGTAAATGTGCGTTTTAATACTGATGCATTTGGAGTGTTGTCCTCAATAAAGCTAGTGTTCCTGGTGTAAACCCGGCAGCACTGTTACATTGTGAATGTGAATTAATCTGCTGATCGGTGCTGCTGCTGCTGCTCACCCTGGAACGAGGAGGCCTCGAATCAATTCGCGGATCACACGCTGGACTGGAAGGGCCTGAGCACTGAATTGCACGCAGCACTGCTTTTCCAAGAAGTTTTGGGCTATTTTACGAACAAAGACTGGGAAATATGGAACGCCGTTCTTGGATGACCGACTTTTGAACACTTTTACTGTTCCAATTAATCCATTTGTTAATCAGGGATCAACTAATCCATCAGCAAACCTGAAGCATGTTTCTATTAAAAAGTCTGAGCTGGTTTATTCCCGTCTACTCTAACTGTGCTCCATATTTTCATTATTATTATTATTGTGGTGTGACAAAAAAAAAACGGCACAATATTATAAACTCATCTAACACTTTATAAGATTAGAAACACTATACTAATACTAGATAAGGTCTGTTTTTGCTCTTAAAACATTTCTTTCAGTTTCTGGTCCATTTTTTCTTTTTTTTCCCCTTTTTTTTCAGGAGCATTTTAATGCTGTGAATTTTACTTTCTACCAAATCTCAAATGCTGGCTTTAGTTTGGATTCAGACTGGGGATAGCACTGAAAGCTCAAATTGCTGCCCAGTTCATAGAATGTTCATAAAATAAAACCTAACAAATATCAACATTTTGGCACCACATTTAATTAGACAATTAGTTTAGAAATTTTAGAATTTATTTTAGAAAAGCCGTTTTTAAAACATTTAAATGTAATGTTTGTAAACGTTCGCTGCAGTTTCAATGTGTTCAATATGTAATTTTTTAGTTTTGGGAATTGCAATTTTAATATTTCCATAATGATGCTAATCATCATTATTACGTCACGTTTTCAGAACGTTCCTGGAACATTATTTTTATACTGTTACAGGCTAATCTTCCTGAAACCTTTTCAAAACATTGCTAAACATTCTTATAACATTCTTTGTTAGCTAAGAATTGCCTCTATAGTTTTTTTATTGTTTCAGAACAAATCCTTGAACTTTGAAATTACTTTGAATGTGACAGAATTGAACGGTTGCTACTGAGTTCATTTTCTTCTTTTCTTCATAAGAGAGAAGTGTGCCAATTTCTGAGAATGACTCTACTAGCATTCATTTTCAATAAACTACAGTAGATTCAGTCAGTTATTATGGATCAGAGCGTAGAACACTGAACAGTCATTGTGAAGGAGGCAGCTCAGGGTTACAGGAGATGTTACATGATTCCTTTAAGCCAGATTTATTATTACTGAGCACAGCTTTGGCCCACAATGTACTAGTGCATCTCAGGAAATTAGAATATCATTAAAAAGTTACTTTATTTCAGTAATTTAGTAAAAAAATGTGAAACTCATATGTTATATAGATGTATTAAACACAGAGTGATCTATTTTAAGCGTTTATTTATTTTATTGTTGATGATCATGGCTTACGTTCAAAGAGAAAACCCAAAAATTAGTGTCTTGAACCATCACTGACCATCAGTAAATTGTCTGGAGGAAGAGTGGAGAGACACACAGTCCAAACTGCTAGAGGTCTAGAGTGAAGTTTCCACAATCCAGCCCAGATAGTTTGGAGAGCCCAATCAACTGATTAACCAAATACTTCTTATAACTAACTATAAGCATATAAATAAAACATATAACAATTAAATAGAACCTTACCAGTAATGTGAAGAAACCAAAAGGGCTCAACATGCAGCAGGCGGTGCCAAGTTAATTTAAAAAAGAGATGAGAGTGAAAAGCTTTTCAATTTATCAGGGTTAGAAATCCATTTCTAAGAACCTCAGTGAACCACAGTGAGTCATAATCTCCAAACGTAACAAACTCTGAGCAGTCAGGACTCTTCCCAGAAAGATCCAGCCAAATAAAATTCCTCCAAAAATGCAGCAGTGACTCACCCCATGTAGAAACAAGAACCCAGACAAACACATAAGGAGATTATTTGTCTTTGTCTTGTTTGTTTCAGATAAGCTGCGATAAGCTCATTTATGATGAATTTAGACATTAGACATTTGTAAAAATGTGAGAACTGAAAGTGAACCTTTTACCTTTTCGAAATATGTGGATTTTGATACATATGGCATAAAGCTACAAAGTTAAACAAGGTGGTGGTAGCGTTATGCTGTAAAGGAGCATTGCTGCTTCAGTGCATATACAATTAGGCATTTTTGATGAAACCATTAATTTTCTGCTTAGGAATTCTGATGTTTAATGCAACCAATTGGGTTATGCAGCAAGACGTGTAATAAGATTTTGGAGTGACCTAGTCCTGACTGGGCTATGTGGAAATGCTGTGGTAGAACCTCACCTCAAACTGGCAGGTCATGCTTTAAACTACTCCAATGTAGCAGCAAATAACATTAACCCAACATCCCTGCACAACTGGTTATTAATTTTTGTTATATATTACTTTCATATCTGTTATAAAGGGTGATAAAACATTTTGCTTCAATAAAAGAAATGAAAACAGTTTCTGTGTTTTACCACATTGTTCTTTGTTCATTTGTATGAGCATCTGAAGGCATTCCGCATGATAAATATATAAAAATAGAAGATATCTGGCCAAAACACAAACAAAATAACCCAAGGAAACATTACATTACAAGATATTTTCATGATGGACCAACAGAAACGATCAGTGATCAATGATGGCGTCATACTGCGCCATTAATTAGAATTAAGAATTTTTTTTGCTTCTGATATAAAGTTACAGAATCTTACAGCATTGATACATTTAGTAACACAGAACAAACAGGTTTGACTACATTTATGATTCTGTCTGCCAGTGATTCTCAGTGCTGATTAAACTGTACTGTGACTTTCTTTATTAACACCTGATTTCCCACATCCAGGTGCTGCTGAATGAAATTAATTGTATTTTATATCACAGATTTAAAAACCTGTTCAAATTCCTATTTTGCAGTACTTGAGTTACTAGAGGTGTTGTTTGGTGACAGATAGGAATAGTGTGCGAAATGCTATCACTTGACTCCTGTAACCTGAGTGTGTGTGTGTGTGTGTTTCCCAGCTAACAGGTAACCTGTTGAATACAGAAGCTTTCACTCAAAACATTCACTTCACTTTTAATGTCTTTCTCCTCAATCTCTCACTCTCTTCTCTCTTCTGTTCTCACCTCTTCTCTTTTCATCTTTTGCACATTTAGAGTCTTCTCATTCATTTTTCACTATTTTCTCAAACAGAAGCTCTTTAATCGATGAGGGTGAGAGAGTAAAGTAATCTCTCCTTTCATGTCTATTTCACTCTCCCTCCTCAGCCATACTCCAATACTTTGTATTATCTCTCTCTTGCTTTTTCTTCTATTTCTCTTTTTTGTCTCATTCTTCTGTCACCCATTTTCTCTTCTAAGTCTCCCTCTCTCTTTCTTTCATAATCTGGTGCACCTTATGTATGAATTCTACCAGTCAGGTATTAAGGAGCAGTAAAGCCACTCTGCTAAAGCACAGCTTTATATAGCAGTTTAAGCATTAGCTGCTAACAGCGCTAAGCTTTAGCTCTTTCGCCGTTCAGAGATGAGTTTTATCGGCCTGTAGCCTGCTGCTAACCCCGGCTAGCACTGCTGGAGCAGCGTTAGCAGTAGCTGCTAACCACGCTAGCTCTTTCGTCATTCAGAGGTGAGAAAATCGGACTGTAGTCTGCGTGTTTACCGTGTTAAAACAAGCTACGTGGGACAAACCGCTAGCTGTTTTCTTTCTTGATGTCTCTCACACACTCTTTACAAGCAAGGGATAATAATGTTAGATAGTACAGAGATTTTTTCAAGATAACTCGCCTCTATTGCTTTGTATTCTCGCATAATTTCACATTCTTCTCTCCTATCTTACACTCTCTTTCTCATCTTCTTTTTCTCTTTTTACTTGTACTGTTTTTCTTATAGATTCTCAAGCTCCCTCTCCATCACTGTCTCTCTCTCTCACACAAACTCTCCTATTTCTCTCTACTAATTTCTCTTCTTTTTTACTTACTTTCTCTCATCTTTCTTCTTTCTCTCATTCTCTCTCTTTTATTTCCCTCTCTTTCTCTTACACTCTTTCTCTCTCTCTCTCTTTCACTTGGGCACTTTTCCCATTAGTGGTCCGGCTCAGACAGACAGGCAGGATGTGACCTACCACAGCTGCTGGAGAAAAAACATAGAGAAAGGAGGCACAGAGGAGAAATGTTTTTCCATCCGCTCTCCCCCTTTGCCAACACACACACACACACACATACACACAGAGTGAGCACAGAGCAGACGACACTGGACTTCTTCACCACAGAAAAGGAAATATATTTAAAAAACTGTTCATACTGAAGAGCTGCTCAGCTGTCAGCAGAGGAATTTACACAGGGCAGTCTGAGAGTAAACAGTTCCTCATGTACACTAACAAGGCAGATGCACCAAACCTGGGGCTTCTTCTTTTTTGCAACACAGTTCATTTTGCAAAGTGTTGAGTGCACCTTTATCTGAAACGGTTACATATGGAATAAAAATCACCTCCTCTTCCTCCTTGTCTCGATTCGACTCGGATAAAACGTTAACACTCTCAGACAACATGTTTCTGAAATGGCAAAACCAGAATACACACCCTTCTGATCTCACAACAACTGAAACTGAGACCACCTGACACACCTCACTGAAAAAGACGTCGTTTAGAAAGTTGCCCAGAATGTCCCAATGTGCCCGAAAGGATGTGCATAGTTCTTTTTTCTATTTTCCTCTTCTGCTCTCCACTTTATAGCCTTGGTCTGAGAGAGCATCAGTCCAGATGAATGGAATGTTCTCTGGATAACAGCGGTCTGACACTGGTAACACGGACAGCATGAAAAAAGCCTCTGGATGCTGAAATGTTTCGCGTGCATGAGACGTCAGATCTAAAAATAAAAAATAAAAACATCTATGTATCTTCTTTAGAGAGACAGTATCTGGACAGTTGGTCTGAAGGTGATTAGATGATACACACAGTCTACAGAACTGTAAAACGAATGGAAAATAAACGTACAGAGAAGAGAATGAGACAATGTGTGATGGTTGACTTGAGGAATGCATACAGTCTTTATGACGAACAGCTCGTCGTTTAAGGGGTTGCTGCAGAGTTTGAGTGATGGGTGATTCTTCAACTAAGGGTCTCTTTTTACCACCTAAATATTAGTAAAATTAGCAATAATGATTATATGTTTAAAAATAAAGAGTTTACAATGATCAAGACTCAACTTGACTATAATAATAATATTAATTTCCAAACAGTTAAACAGATTATGACATCAAAAACTGTCATTGCCATCATCAGGTGTCATTGCTTTTTTGTGCAGGTGACAACAATGATCACTTTATCAGTGAGAAAAACAACCTTGATTATGGATTATGGATTTCCTAACACTACTCAACAGCTAGAGTTAGAATTAGAATGAACTTCAAATACACTTACAAATAACATAAATATTTTAGTTGTGTTTTAGTGAAAACTGTCAAAAGAGTATGGTAATAATGATAATGATGATGCTGATTAAATATACTGCACGATCAGGAAGAATACATAGACAAATACCGTATTTCCTGCACTATAATGTGCATTTAAAATCCTTTAATTTTACCAAAAATCGACAGTGTACCTAATAATTCAGTGAACCTTATGTATGAATTCTACCAGCTCTTTCCATGTTCAGAGGTATTGTATTATTGGCCTGTAGCCTGCTGCTAACCCCAGCTAGCACTGCTGAAGCAGCATTAGCATTAGATAGAAAATAGACGTTAATTGACAGTGCGCCTTATAATCCGATGTGTCTTATAGTGCGAAAAAATACGGTCACTCAATTTTCCAAATATAATAATGTCAATCTTCTTTTATGATTGACGTGTGCTCCCCTATCAGTCTGTTTAATATGCTTATTAAAATATTTCATAAACAAATCAAAGGCTGGTGTGGTAATGATGGTAATGCTGGAAATGCTGAGTAATATAATATACTGTTCAAATTCAAATATTGCATAGATATGAATAAAAAATAATACAATATGTCTCTGTAAATTTTTACAAAAACAAACACTGACATTTTGTTGTGTGGACTGGGACAAGCTACCAGAGTAGCTAAAGCAGCAAAGTACTGCTGTTTAAAGTATCAAAAATAGAAGGAAATCATAAAGGTTTAATGCATACAAATAATACATGGTGCAATAAATAATAATACAATTTATATCTAGCTATTTTTTTTGTACTAATGAGAATTTATAATCTGGATACATAAAAGTTCCCCTATGTGAAAAATCACCCATGTTGTAAGTGGTATGAAAATGAACAGCAGCATTTGTAGAGCAGGAATCATGAAAAAAAAAAAAACAGATATTAAGATACTGTCTCTTTAAATCAAAAGTCTACAAAATGTTGCACCCTATTTATAAGGACATTACAATATTCAGGAATTTTCTGTCTTTTTTTAAATACAACATTACGTCTACGGGGGGCCGAGATTGGATCGACTGCAGGTCATGTACACTGAGGTTGCTTTAAAAACTGGAGGCGGGTTTTTCTCGCCCTGGGAATGATGTGTTGTTCTTTTTGTTTTCTTCTCTTGTCTTTTTTTGCAGAGACACATGGCAGAGAGACAGGGTTATTGGGAAGAATGGGAAGAGTCTGTGGGGCAGTTTTTGAGATGTTCTAGTAGACCCAGGATACGGGAACCCACTGGCCCGTGGTGCACACCAGGTCTATGGCCTCCTCCAGGTGCCGGATTGTCTCGTCGATCTCGTTGTTGATGATGGTCAGGTCGAAGTAATGTGCGTAAGTCTTCTGGAGGATCTCAGACTCTTTCTGCAGCCGCTGGAGTGACTCATCCTGCAGAGTGAGAGACGCAGAGTGAGTGGAATAGAGTGGAGTAAATAGAGCAGAGGCAAGAGGACCAGAGGAGAAAGAGAAAGGCCTTGAGGGAAGAACAAATAGAAAAGGTCAAAGCTTGTACAGAATGTATATACAGCATTTCTATACCATCACCATCCAGAAAAAAATCCTTTTTCACCCTGAGCTACAGTACTGAAGCCAGTTTTCATAATCAGATTAATGATCCCGGGGAGATGTACAGAAAAGGAAATAGGTTTTAGTTAATTTGTACAAAACTATGTATTTGCTATATGCTATACATCACCAAAATACGCAGAATGGCTCACATCTACAGCAAGGAAGTAGGTATAAGAATTATGTCATGATATTTAAAGTTATTTCATGAGACAATATTAATTTATTTACATTTATGACAAAACGAATCAAAAGAAGCAGTCCCATATTGAGTATAGTGATTTTATTCACAATTTGCTGCATTTTATCTAATCTAACGTGCAAATTACCCTTTTGGTAAAAAAAAAAAAAAAAAACTGCAGTAATTTCTTTCTAATTTGATCCCATTTTTGCTAAATTTACAAGCAACAACTACCCAACCCACTTATTATGACTTCACCTGTCACTAGTGATGCCCAAATTCCAGGAGGGTAAAGGCTAGCACATGCCTCCTCTGACACATGTGAAGTCAGACTCCGCCCCTTTTCAAACTGCTGCTGATGCAGCATTGCTGAGTAGCATCACAGAGTGCTCAGAGGAAAGTGCAGCGACTCGGTTCTGATACATCAGCTCACAGACGCAGCCTTGTGCTGATCTACATCACTCTTTGGAGTGATGAGGGGGGAAAAAAAGAGCGCCATCTACCCACCCGGAGAGAGAGCAAGGCCAATTTTGCTCTCTCTGGGCTCTGGCAGCTGATGGCAAGCTGCATGAATGGGATTCGAACCAAAACGTCTGTGGCTTAAAATAAGAGTGTTTCACATAAATGCAGAATACATTATCATTTAGCTGTTCTAGCAATGGAAATGTATAGAAAAATGAATGTCACAAAGGTCGTAGTGACTCTGATGATGACCACATAATCTTGGACGATGAAAAAGAGTTGGAGATGATTGTACAAAGCTATGAAACTACTGTAGTATATGAAGCACAGTTGAGCTACACTGAAGTGGAGTTAATGGGAAGTTATGAGGATAAAGTTGTCTTAGGGTTTCATGGGAGTCTAGGATTGTCTCAGACTGCTTCAGGATCTGGTGTGTGGTGGATTTTGTGGAGAACTACATTAGGAGCAGGTTGGTCCACTTCCTATCATACTTACGGGCAGCTTCCTGCACCACCTGGGAAGCTGAGCACAGAGGAAAGGAATGCAAAAGAAGACAAGACGCGAGCCAATGAACACAAACCATGCAAACGGAGACGAAGAAAGAGACAAAGAAAAAGAATAAAGATAGAAAAAAAAGGCTGAACAAAAGAAAACGAAAGAAGACTGGACCTGGAGATGATGATCATAAAGAAGGACAGGAGCACATGCTTTTTATATTAATATTTGACATGTGCTTTTGACTAAAGACAGACAGAGAGAGAAAGAGAGAGAGAAAGAGAGATAGAGAAAGTGAGAAAGTGAGAGAAAGAGATGTAGAATCTCACCTCATTCATGCCTGGGGTGATGGTTGGCGCAGCAATGAAAACCACATAAGGAGCAAATTCTGCTGTCCGCAAGACTTTTAGAGCCTGCAAATGATCCCACACAGCCACACACACACACACACACACACACACAAAACAAGGCTCGTCTTGTACTGAATCATTAAACCATAGACATCTTGGCTACATAATCTGGCTCATGTTTCAAAGGCAGTTTTATGAGGCCAGAGCACAGTGCGCAGTGGATTGTGAAAGACTGCAGTGGTCTGCAGATGCAGTGACAGTGCCGTTTAATCACCTGTGGCTCCACATCCAGTATAGATATCAGGCCCTGCTCGTGGATTTTGCGTATCGTCTCTAGCCGGGTGCCGTACATGGCGTCCTCGTGGCTGCCGTACTCCAGGTAATCGTTATTGGCGATGTCCTGCATCATTTGGTCGTGAGAAACGAAGTAATAGTTCTTGCCATTCTCCTCTTCTTTTTTTGGAGGTCTGGTCGTGTCTGTAATGTTCGGACATGTAGCAACATTCCGTAATATGGTAAAATAATACTAATACTAATTATTATGATAATAAGGAGATAAAATGCACAATAGTGCCTTACGTGGAATGGGATAAGCAAATCTGTCGGGGTGTTTTGTGATGAGCGTGTTCTTGATGTGTCTTCTGCCAACACCGTGAGCCCCTATAGATGAAAAAACAACAAATATGAAAGCTGTAATAACCTGATTCACACATTTATGTACAGTCTAAGCTAGACAGTACTGTGCAAAAGTTAGAGAACACCATTTTTTTTATTTTATCCAGCATTAAATATCCACCTTCTACCCTAATTACAACTTTCAAACTTTTCAGGACGTTCGATATTAAAATTCTTCTACAGAATTTTCAGGGAGATTCTTCTACATCTCGAAAGTTCAATCAAAAAATGAAAAGCATTTTTACCTTTTTAACACCAAACTTATACAAAACACATTTAATGATGTAATCTGGGGTTTCTGGATTCCATTGTTCGAAGAACCTTTGCAACTTTAGCAGTTGTTCTTTTTTGTTTGCCACATTTTCCTAGTAAAAGCTTATTTATCAGTTCAACATCCTTTTAGAAACCCAGTGTTTAGTTTAAGGTTTTTATAAGCTAAAAGCAGGAGTAGAGCCTGATTTTCTCCTCTCTCTCTTAAAGATAAGATCTTTAAATGCTTCTCATCTGATGAGGACAGTTTCAGACATCTACTACTTTTTTTTTCAGTAAAACTTAGGTGAACTTAGATAGAAGTAGGTGTAGGTAGTTGTGTTGATTGGCCAGAGGCAGTGGAAAAAAATACGCCATTAGACCATCTCCTGATAATGTCCGTAGATTTACTGCATCTCCTGAAAACGTGTCCTTCTACTAGACTCCACTAAATAAAGTGTGATCTCTGACCGTACAGTACTGTATCTGTACCTGTATTAAATATACAGTGTAATACATACCTAATAACACTAGCGTTTTCCTCTTGAATGCTGGTAACTTCACTACCTCTTCATACGTGACGAGATCTAGTTGATCGAACACTGAGAAGAGAAAGTACAGGATAATGTTTAAGGAACTGATTGACTGAACCCTAACCTTACCACATTAAAATAATATACACTCATCTACAGCTAAAGATCCTGCTCTAAAAATATGAAGCACTCTCCAACATGCTGACACTCACAAATATGTTATTTAAAAACGTGGTTTAGAGTTTCATCTGTTTCTACACACATGAAGGATTTAAGAGGAGGATGGGTTTCCCTGTTGAGTTTTGGCTCCACTCTAAGATGCTTTGTCTTGCTCAGAGGGTTCTATTGTTTGTCCTTGGCGCGACTCATTAAGCAACTCTGCTTTGTAGAAATTGCTATACAACAACATTTTAAACATTTATCATTTTTTATTAAGCACTAAAGCAGAAAACAAAACAACAAGCTGTGCATTTTTTTTAGCTTTAAAACTATTCTTTTATAAACTATTCTTGACTGAAATAACTGAACCATGATACATAAGTATTATGTATTATCAAAGACAAATGTTTTGTAGGCTGTTCACACTACTGTTTAAATGCGATCCATACACATCAGTCCTCCTAAACTGATGAGCATGCTCAAAAGAGAAATGCTTCACATGAAGTTTCGGTTTCAGTCCTTCACCAGCATCACGGGAGCTATCTAGCTGGGCTCATCATAGTAAAATGTGCATGATCTCGCTGATAAATGGCCTCTTTTGTTTGAATCTTTTGGTTCTTTAACACTTATAAACTTTTTATGTTCCTTTAACATTGCAGTCACTTCATTCTCCTGTGGCTGCGTTCAGACGTTATTTCTAGGAATTTGTTTAAAAACGAAGTGATCGTGAAAATTTTGTTTAAAAATCTTCCTCACTACTGTCCATTTTCACTTCTCTTCAGAGAACGTTAAACTGAATTGATCTAAATGTCATTAAATTATAATCTGGTTCAGAATTTCATTCAAAGTTTTTTGTTTTTTATTTAAAGTTATTTGAAGGGCAAACTTGAAATGTAAAACTAAATTAACATTTAGGGTGGGATAAAATATTGATATCCTACCACTATTCACATTATGTCAAAAATGTTTTTCCCCAACAGCATTAACAGAGATCCATAAGTTGTGAGTATATCCTTGGTTTGCTGATTATATCTGGGAGAACACCATACATTTATTTCTTCCAGCATTAAAAGTCTACTTTCTACTGTTATTACAACTTTCATACTTTTTTAGGATGTCCGTTTTTATTGAATTTTGCAGGGAGATTTTTCTACATCTCCAAACTTCAGTCTTAAAATAAAGAACATTTTTAGCTTTTTAACACCAAACTTATCCAATTTTTAAAAATGATGTTAAGGTCTGGATTCTGGGGTTTCTGGATTCCATTGTTCGAACATTTGCAAGATTAGCTCCAAATCCTTAATCATTTCTAAGAGCTGAAGGCAAAAGTAGAGCTTGATTTCAGATATACAGTGATATGTTTTGTATATATGTTAACAGCGTTAACAGAGATCCGTAAGTTATGAGTAAATCTTGGTTTGCTGATTATATCTGGGTAAAGGAGTGGGTCTGAGATTTCTGTGACCCGGTGTGAGCAGTAAGGTCAGCTTATGTAATGTTAGACCCTCTGATGGACGTAGAGGGAAGGTTTGTGTTTTGATCCTGCAGCTGGGTGACACTGGATCCTCAGCTGAGACACAGTGGCTTCATCATCATCATCATCATCATCTATCAGGAAAGTGCTGAGAGAGCTGCTGTAGTGCAGGTCTCACAGTAACGGCTGAGCGTGAGCAGCAGACCAGAGGAGCTGTGTGGCAAAAAGCCAGGGGCTATAAAACCTGGAGCTCGACTGGTGTGAAAAATGATACGGGTGACACTGATTTTAAGGAGCTAAAAATTCAGCTGACAAGCCATTTTAGTCAATTTGAGCTTTTGAGTTGAAACAAACTACAGTACTAATGTGCAACAGAGGCAACTCTTGCTCTTCCTTTCCTGGGGCATTCCTGATGAGAACCAGTTTCATCATAACATTTGATTTTTTTTTTTGTGACTGCTCTTGAGGATACTTTTAAAGTTGTTCAAATGTTTCAGATTGACTAACCTTCTTTTCTTAAAGTAATTATTTTTGTTTACTTAGTTGAGTAGTTCTTACTATAATATGGATTAAAACATTACTCAAATAAAAAAAAAACTAAAAATGGAAAGGGTAGTTTGGGAGGGGCACTGGGTGATGATATGGTTTTAGAGGTGGGGCACGAGGGAGAGCTGATTGGCGGAGGTGGAAATTACCTCAATAAAAGTGTTTTTTAATGGTTAGGAAATGTTTATTTTATATTATAATATGCAGGACTGGCATATTTCATTACTTTAAAGGAACACATTTTAGCTAATAATCAAAAAATGTGGTTTAGGGTTTAGTGGCTCTTTAAGTCTTTACAAGTTCAGCACAGCTGTTAACTGAAAGCCATTCCAGGTGACTCTACCTCATAAAGCTGACTGTGAAAATCCAGCCAAGATGTGCAAGAGGTGCTACTTTGAAGAATCTAAAATATAAAACATATTCTGGTTTGTTTAACACTTTTTTGTTTAATAAATAATTCCATTTTTTGGATGAGTTTAGTATTAATCTGCTAATTGTTATTTGCTAATTTTAAGGTATCTATGCAATGTGTTGTCATCAAAGAAAGCTGTAGTGTACTTTAAAGGCACTCCACTAAATGTTTGTGTTTTGTGAATTAAATTATTTCCAATTTTTATACATGTATTTTTAGTTTGTGGAACCTTAATGCCTGTCAAACGATACAGCACTGGAGTTCTATTTTTAGAAGCAGGTGATGGCCTGCTTGGCCTCACCCTGCCCTGCTCTTATCTGACACACACTTCAGAAGGTTTCCTGCTCTGCAGTTTTAACATCAGCCACCAAGGTAAACACATTAAACATCAGTGAGGAAAGTCGAGCGGCCGCTGGGGGAAAACTGAAGAATAAAACAGTGAGATGGAGAAGAATAGAGGACTGAACTGAAGGGTAGAGGGAAGGAGACCCTTATGGATTTTTAAAGAGATCTGCTGTGAAAAGGAAGCGGCTGGTGTCAGTGAGGAGCTGAGGGTCTATTTTAACATGAGGAGAGAGATGTGCAGACAGAACGAGGTGCTGTGTGAGGATGCTGACTCGAGTGTGTGTGAGTGTGTGTGTGTGTAATAGGAGCTGCTCGACTGTGTAGCTGCTGCGTGAAAGCAGATCCACTGCAGACTCTTTTCTTACTCTCTGGATAGATGCCTTGAATGATTCATGCTGGTCTTTCACATGACCTGAAACACGTGCCCGTGTGCTCCAGACGTTTAAGGGAATTTAATGTGTTGCTTACTGGAAGCTTTATTTCATGTTTAAAGGGCCAATACCAGACTTTTCTTTCTTGCATTTTTTTTTTACTTTAAATTTTAAGAATCAGTGTGACACATTTTTTTAACAGACAGCTTGGAATTCATGCAACTTTTATGCAAATCTAACTGAATTAGATTGACTGAGCAGAAGCGAAAATGGAGAAAAGCAGTGAGTGAGGTTTTTAGTCAAGAGACAGTGAGGAAATAGATCTCATAAATATTTGTGTTGAAGTCCCTGTTCAAAAAATAAAAGCTTCTGATGAAACCGAAACTTCACATGAAGCATTGCTCTTTTTTTTGCCCATGTGCAACAGTTTAGGAGTGTGAGATGTTCAGACAAGTGTTGTATACAGTATATGCTAAATTTAAAAGATGTGCGTTTAGTGAGAAAAAAAAAAATTTATATCATATAATTATAGTGGATTTGGACTTTTTATCTTCATGGTGTAAAAACCTTTAAGACTGGCTTGGTTAAACACTAAGATACAAGAAACATAAGAGCTAGAAGCACCAAATTTGGACACAAAGTACAATAGGTGTGAAATGACTTAGTCACCAAAGCATACCTTTGTTGACCTGATGGTGGCGCTATAGCAAAGCATTTTACGTGTTTAGTTATTACTCCTGAACCATGGGGCCTATTCTTAAAATTCTTTCTTAGGCTTATTCCTTAGGTCAAGCTACACAACTTTTTTGCCATTTGGACTATGAATTTCCCCCCATTATATTTTGTGCAAATTTGCATAATATGCAAAACCTACTTTTGCAAACTAGTTTTCAATTATTTTTGTTACACCAGGCTGAAACATGTGTTGGTGTTTATGATGTCAGAAGTCAGAAGTGACAATGAAGTCATAAAAGGGTGATTTTGCAGTTCAGGTTCCATGTATGGACTTTTTTTATGATATGGGTTCTTCAATTATATGAAAGCACATGGACTTCATGAACTAAATTAAACAAACACCTACAGGATGTAAAATGGCAAAAACATCAAAATAAAGCAGCAAGCACAAAAAACACATAGACACACACATATACACAAACTGAAACAGCTCTGTGATGCTGGTTTCAGAGCTTTGTTCTCTGTTGATCTCGCAACAAGAACAAACCAAGGTAGCTAATAAGGCAAACACAAAATCTAGGTTAACATCGCCACAGCTGAAACTCAGAGAAAAAAAACCACAGCGACAGAGTCAGTCCGTATTACTTACATGCACAGAGGCCATTGGTAAGGAGACAGCATGAAAAATGGACAGGGGAGGGTGAATGAGTTGTGGTTTAGATACAGAACAACATCAGTCAACAGAGAGAACAATGGCACTTAGTCAAAGCTCTGACGCAGCGCTGCCCTTTACATACAGAAACAACATCACAGACTTTAACATGGCTGGCCATCCGCGCGGCACGCTGCGGGCGGAGTGCCGCGGAAGGAGCTGTTGCAAAGCAGACAAGAGGCTTAGAATGAATTCAAAAAACAAACAATGAATGATGCAGCATGCGTCTGACATTTACAGTAATGCCCTGTCAATAGCGCAGTGTCAGACTCTGAAGCGACGTGCATTAATATTAAATCTGTCTTAATGGAGCCGCAGGAACAGTACTTATATCACAACCAGCAAAAACACTGAAAATAAAGCAGATTTAGGATCATTTTAAAATAATACTAATAAATTCATTTATGAAACCAATATGAATGACGTCACTCTGTTTGAAATCTTGTGGAAAACATGTACTTTACACAACTTCATATTTGCACTGGATTACATGATGTATAGTACATATCTAAAACCTTAAATGTATTTGTATGTTACATAATAAGCACACATGAATAAGTAATAATACTTATGTAATAGCAGGGTTTCACAAAAGTATATACTTAGGCAGCACATATATTTTCAGATGTAAAAAACATATATATATATACGTATATATACATATATATATACGTATATATATATATATAAATGCAATATGCCATTCAGCCAACTGTAACAATTTCATATTCTGTGCTATTTCCTAACTTTCATTTAAACCTATTATTTAAACAATATTCAGTTTTCCTTTTATCCTATTGAAATAACATTAATTATTCCTTAAATCCTATTGTTTCCCATTTAAATTTTTCAAATTCAATTTCCAATTTCCATTTCAATCAATTTTACAAATTCAGTTCCATAACAAAGGATATCTCATTTCCAATATATCCTATTTTAGACACTTTGTCAAATTTGAACAATATTCAATTTCCATTTAATCCATTTAAGCAATAGTGAATTTAAATTAAATCCCATTGTTCTCAAGATTTAGTTTTCATTTTGTCTTATTTAATAATATCTAATAAATTGCCTTCATTTAAAAATTTCCACTTCATCCCATGTTACCAATAACTAATTTCCACTTTGTCCCATTTTGCCAATATCCAATTTCCACTTTCCATTCTATTTAAACATGTTAAACAAAAAATTAAACAATACTCAATTCTTATTTTTATTTAAAAATCCCATTTTCACTTCATTGCATATTACCAATATCCAATTTTCATTTTGTCCAATAATGCCATTCCCATTCTCTTCTACTGGATGTGTTTCTGTTTACCCAGTGCACTGCCATTCTAATAGAGACAACATTGTGTTTATACTAAGGAACTTTCGGGGTGGAGTCAGGGGTCATATATCTTCAGAGTTCAGAGTAAAGTGGATTTCAGTATTCTTGCACACACAGACCAACAGTTATCTCATTACTAAGCTTTACTGATGAGGCTTTTTATAAATAAGTTTCTCATAAGGTTCTAGAGTACGGGGTAAAGAGGTCATCCTTAGCAGAGCCCATGTCTTATATCATCTCATCAGTGCTGAGCAGCAGAGCCAACTCAGAGCTCACTGGGTGCAGACAAGTACCCCACATGAGCATCTTTACGCAATTAAATAACAAAAGCGGAATTTGTTAAATGACCGAGAAAAGAGAAGCGTAATACCCGGAGCAGACTCGCTGCCTGCCTCCGTAGCCGGGTGTGTGCTAATCAGATCCAGTAAAGTGGGACGCTGGGCTCAGAGAGGATTATGGCTGAGCTGCGCTTCACTGCACTGCTGGCAGAGGGGCTATGCCACACTCTGAGCCCAGACTGGGCCTCAGCTACGGGCTGAACACAACACAGCCAGAGTAGCGTGGAGCTGCAGTAATAAACCGTAACACAGTCATCATATTTAACACAGTGTTAAATGTGTACAGTCATAAAATTGAAGGTGATGCAACTGAAATTTTTACCACATTATTTGCCTGTAACCTGCCAAGTCAAGCAAAGTATTAAACTATTTTAATAAAAAGGACTATAATCAATAAAACCATGTTCTTAAAGCAAGGAATGTGTTTATCTGACAGTGACAAAGTCTCATTAAAATGAGTCTACACCAAGCAGAGCACCATGTTTAAATTCTGCCCTAGTGTGCCATAAAATAGAGATATTTTAGTTATTTTCTTGCTGTAAGGCTAAATATCCAGAATGCAAAAGGTTATACAGTTATATCAACGCTGAGTCATAAATAAATACCTCAATACAAAACCGTTGAAAAAATGCTGATTTATAGGTGATTTTTAGGTGCTCAATCAACCAAAATCAATCAATAAAAAACCCACAGGTAAAATATTTTGAGGTAAACATAATAGCACCTTCAGTAAGGAAGCTAAACAATGCTAAAAGCTAAAGATAGGAGAGCACAGGGTGAAATGATGGCTGGGGAATGCATGATATGCCATGTTATGCTATGCTATGTAGCTACCGGCAATCTGTCACAATGCTAAAAACAAGCAAATCTGATCAGAGCTTTAAACGTATATAAAACAGTGTGTTTAACCCATTTTACACCAATGAACAAACTAACATACTCAATAATAAAGGCATTATATTGCACCTTAATAAATTCTGTGTTTAGTAAAACCTGCCATTAACCATGATTAAATCAGACAAAACCAGATAAGAAATAATTCTAATAACCCAATAATTATTTTGAAATGAATGTAAAGAAACTGTTATATAAAGTCACTGTTCTAGCACTAAAAGTTTAAGGGTGTAATTCCAGCTGTTTTCTAATGATGGTTTAGACATTGGTACTGTATATTCCAGATATTCTCCTGGTATGAGTTTCTTCTTTTTCAGTGATACACAGTAATATATAGTTATATATATATATTTTTTTTGGACCTTAAAACTTAATGGCGAACATTGTTCTATTAGGGTAGTCATGACATCCATATGTGACTTAGAAGTCTCTTGGTTAAAATTGGTTAAAATTTCATTCATGATGCAAATTATACAGATTGATTTACATCTGTATATTTCACCACATGAATGAAATTTATTTAGATTACAAATAGTTATTTTTTATATAGTAAATTGTAGTATTCAAAATCTTTTGTGAACTCTGTTGCTGTTGATTGTGGGCACATTTCCTTCTTTAAGCAATTCAATTTTCATACTCTCTACCTGGTTATTAACAATACCCCAGCAGAAACTGAGAACTGAGAAAGAGAACCCTCACTTCCTCTCTGAGGCTAAAAACACAAAGGTTATAAAGAGTGAAAATCCTTATAAACTCACGACAAATGATCAATCCAGTAATATTTAATGATGTCTTCAGAATTGATAAATACCTGCACTCTCAATAACTAGAGGTTAAAATATATATTGCATTTTTTTGTACCTGACACTCGACATTTCGATGATATTTTCTGCAACAGTGAGTCTCCCCAGGAAGCTAACAATGGAGGTTAATGGGGCATAAGTACACACAAAAAGTACACCCCATGAGGACACTCTAAAAAAAGCCCTCAGACTGACAGTGGTTGTCAGCTTGTCAGAAGGTGACAGACTTTCTGAAGAAGTGATAAACCAACTGATATGGCTGTTTTGAGGGATTCTGTCCCCATTATCTCAGTGTTTTTCAGTACTTCACTATTAGCACTAGTACTCAGGTAGTTTTTTATTTTTGCCATCCTGACCCACTAACCTCTGCTGTAAGCCTGCAGGTTCATGACATGACTCACTGCTGGAGAGAATTAGTGACCAGAGCCTCAATCAGTAAAATATGTGTCAGTGTTAATGGACTGATGAAAAACAACATTTCCCTTTAAAACAGCATGAGCCCATGGGATGTTTCCTTTTAAAATGAAAGCAGAAGTATTCCTGTACTGAGGTGTGGTAAATGGTGTGGTACAAATATTCTATTGAAGTGCAACATTTAAAGGGAGCTGAAACACAGCTCAAAAACATAATGTTTTAAAAGTACTCTTTCAGATGCTCCCTGCAATTACACATTCTCACCAGAGAGGTCTCTAAATCCCCAAATCCTTAAAACTTACAGACTATTGCTTTAAGCGAGTGTAAATGTTGTTAAGGTTATTTAATTTTCTTTTCTTTCTTTAATTTTCTCATTCTTAATGACATTATGTCATGCAATTACGAGATCAAAATTCAACATCTGTCTAAATTTAAAGCTTAATGTCAACCCAATGATATTTTTTCGATGTATCATTTTTTTCCAGTCATAATTTAATGTTTGTACAATGTTTAATGTCTTGGTTCAGACATCAACCAGATCTTAATTTTCTTTTATAAAATTGATGCGTGGAGCCTGAAAGGTTTTGTCTAATTTTCTATTTCTTCCTTTTATATAAAAATGTCTCTGTCCTATTTCTTTACTGGTTTGTTTTCAGTTTTTCTCTGTCTTGCTGTGTTTATTTCCCTGTCTATTTCTCTCTCTGTCTCTCTCTCTCTCTCTCTTTCTCTCTCTCTGTCTCTCTCTCTATCTCTCTCTCCCACTCTCTCTCTCTCTCTCTCTCTCTCTCTCTCGCACTATCTCTCCTGACACCTGAAACCTATTAGCCACTAATGCTTTTTGGAAAACAGCAGCCTCGCCTACACACCACACTGTCCTCCTGAGAAACACACACACACACACACACACACACACACACACACACAAAGAGCACAGAGAGCAGTGTGGTATTTGTGGTGTGTGCAGGTGTGCACATTAGCTCTAATTCGGCTGCGATTCACAGTTGGGCTGTGAGGCTGAAATGAGGCCCTCACAGGCAGAAAGTGCTGACTGCTGCTGGTGCGCTCTTTAAGGGCGGCTGCGCTGTCAGAGAGTGCGGTCACGCACACGCCTGTTTGGCCACGTGCTGACCGCAGGGCTCCCTGCTATTTGTGGAAGGGCTGCAGACAGGGTTCTGGGTCGAGTGAAGCCTGAGAACTTTATTTCTTTGTTGACTCCTTGTTAAAAAAGGGCTCTGTTCACAAAAAGAACCGTTCAATAGACAAGATACTGCAAAAGTGATTTTTAAACAGGGATTTAGACACTGTGCAACATTAACCATGAAGTTAATGAAGTTAATAATGTATATAATGTGATATACAATCAGTATAACATTTGTACTTAAATATCAATTAACACATGAATGTGTCCTGTTTTATAGTTTTTTACAGGGTCGCAGTTTTCAAGATGGCACCACTGAAATCAATTTTCAACTACAGTAAGCCGTTTCACGTCTTTGCACATGCACTGAACAACTGTTGCCCCACCCACTGTACAAGGAATAAGGAATCTGCTGGCAGGAATAATGCTGAACACAGTCCTGATAAATAATGATGTGCTGCATTTATTCCATTCAGACTAAAAAACAACGGTTTAAAAGTATTTAAAAGTACTGCTCTCAGATCAGCACTGAAAACAAAGAGCAGACTGTTTAAATAATCCCCTGCAGACTTTCTGCACAGCCTCATATTTGCACAAATGTAATTTAGCCTACTGAGCTGAAAAGAACTTCATATACTATAAGTCCCAGTAAATAAAGGGAATAAAGTCATGAGAGAGTCACAGAGAGAAAGTGCAGACTTTACCTGCGTTGTGCTTCGCTAGATACTTGTCTTTGTACTGCTTCTTCTTCTTGCCAAACCAAGTGCAGCTGGCCTGCTGCTCCTGCTTCGTTTTCTCCATGGCCATACAGGCCACCCGCCTTTGAATGAGACAGGAAAGAAGTTTTAGATTAACATTTTTAACCCATTTTTGCTAATTTTGTTTTGTATTGTAACTTTAGAGATAAGATAAATAACTTATGAGCAATTTTCTCAAAATTCTCAACAAGCACTTTTTTCTGTGACCTTTTTTACACTCAAATACGAAACAAAATTCTTTAATTCTATGCCTTTTGGACATCAGTTCATTTTTTACTCAGCTCTTCACAGTAACAGAAATATTGATTGGTCTGCCCAGGCTCTTGCATGCCACTGAATCTAGATATTGATCCATTTATATTCACAGGAGCTATAGGGGATGCTGAGGGATTGGCTCACTGCCCACACTAAATAAAAAATGATTGTTATCTTAGGGCAAAGTAACAGGAATCCTACGCAAATGGAATTCAGACAAAACAGCCTGTAAATAGTGAGGATTTTAAGCATCAGTGACTGCAGTCGTAGCCTGGCCCGCTGATCTGCAAGAGCAGAAACTCTAATAATGAGCTTAAAATGCACACAACAACTTCAACATCATCATTATAAACTCAGGGAAAAACCCCTGCATGCATCTTAGATGGGTAGCTTTTTTCTTATATATGTGATGGAGGCTATAAATTAAGTCTCACACAAATTCTAATTTAGATTTTTTTTGTTCATGTTGTGTCTTTCTATTGTGTCTTTTTATCTATTTAATCTGTGTCTTATTATGTGTATTTGTACGGATCACATTCAGCACATTCATGGCTGCTTTGTATGTTGATAAACTCACCACTCCTGCAGCTCAGGTGAGGGAATGAGTCCGGCTGTGCCGTTCTTTGTGTTCTCCAGCTTGCCCTGCCACCAGTTATGGTCGTCCTTGTTGATGATCTGGATGATGTCCCCCACTCTGAAGTGAATTCCTGCTTCTTTACAGGGGATGAGTTCATCTTTGGCTGGATCGTACTCAAACTGTGCCCGCACATATATCTGAAGAAAAGAAATCGAAAAAGGGTCAAGATCCCATGGTTCTCCATAGCAAAGGTAAGATGACTTTAAGTGGTAATCAGCAGAAAGGGATTTTCTGATGAGTTGAATTGAATTGTGTGTGTAAATGTGCAAGAGGAGGTACAAGGAGGTACAAGAAGAGCTTATTTTTACCAAAGAAATTAGCCTAAATGGATGTTTTTCCTACTTAATCCTGCAAATACTTATATCCTGGCTGGAGAATGATATCATCTACAGATATCTTGATGTTTCTTTATTCACAGTGCCCAACACAATTAAGAAGTTTATAACCCACGACACTGTAGACAACCTCCTTGGGAATGAATGGAAAAAAAAAAATGAAAGGTAGCAAAGCAGGATGATGGATAAGAAGCACTAATAAACAGTGTTGGGCACGCTACTTTGAAAGAGTAATTAGTTATAGTTACTAGTTACTTCTCTAAAAAAGTAACTGAGTTACAAACTGAGTTTCTCCACTATAAAAGTAACTAGTTACCAGTAAAAGTAACTATTGCGTTACTTTTGTGTTACTATTCCAGTCAAGAGGTAAAAGAACCTTGATAATGGTGATTTCACTTATTTTATGTTGTTTCAATACAAACAAAGAGAATAAATATGTGTACAACAAAACATGTAATTGCAATACTTTTCTGGGAGAAATACTTAATTTTCTGGAAAAAAAAATCAGGCGTGCCAACTGTAAAAGCTAAATGCATGCCAACATTTAGCAGATAATAGACTCTTTAATTACATAGTGTGAGGATTTTAATCTGTGTTAGTTAATGCTTCTGACTGGGTGGGTGGCTCTTCTTTTACACTTGTTTTTAGGCCTCAGATGTGATCTGATGCTTTAAATATAAAGCTGCTACAGTGATAAAGGCATAAATAAAGATGATAATATGATGTCAATGTTATATTATCAGTAAGACTTGATAAATCAGTGAGTGAGGATTGGGTGCACCCAGTGTTTGGAGAAGTTCTGAGCAGTGACTTTGTCCACCATCATTGTTTTGATGCTTAGCACCAGAGTGTGACGCAGTTACACCAGTACTGGTGAGGCCAACTGCGCCATCTGCTGGACACATGGCTCTCAACATCTTTTTTCAGAGGTTATATTGTAGAAAGTACAGCATGTAAAGCAAAGGGGTCTAGAGCCAGGGGACCTCATTCAGCCAGTGCTACTTAATTATATAATACATACCCTTATCTTACTGTCTTATTTCTTAATTTGTTATTACATATTTATCGTTTGATAGACAAACATAAATGCTGTTAACATTTATTCAATACATCTATCCTCGGCCAAAAGATAATTTTGCTAGTTTTAAGCATTTTTTTTTTGTAATTAAGAAAATGCCAATCAAATAAGACACTTTAAACTAAATAAAACAAGTGGAAAAGTACATGTTTTCTGCTCCCTCAAGTAAACATAAAAAAAAAAACATTATGCTATGTGTAACTATCCAACTTGGACAAATTTAAAGTCTAAAATATGCATATATATTTTTCTATATATTTTTTTTTTCTGTATTTTTCTTTCTATATTTTTTGCACTTCTATATCCTTTGCACTGATACTACAAGGCTAATACAGCTAAAACACAGATAATAGCTATCAAACTGTCTTGTGCAAACCACTTATGCTCAAAAAAGTGTTAAGATTGTGTTTTAACTTTTAGTAACTTATTACTTATTATTATTATTATTATTATTATTATTATTATTATTATTATTATTATGTATTTGCCAAATAGTGCATCTTAAAACATTTTGCCTGAAAATCTTACAACACTTATCATGCTTCCCTCTGCTGAAAACTTTTATAGAGTTCAGAAACACTGATTTTTGTGTTTTCATTGGCTGTAAGCCATAATCATCAACTATAAAAGAAATCAAAGCTTAAAATAGATCACTCTGTGTTTAATACACCTCTATAATATATGAGTTTCACATTTTTAACTGAACTACTGAAATAAGGTGCAATGGAGCTAATGGGTTATTAATGGACCTGTACAGGTCAGACCTGAAACTGTCAGTTCTGTCTTTAACAAGGCTAAAAATCATCTGAGGACAGACTGATAACACTCTCAGTACCACAGCAGCGGATAAATCCACAATAATCCATAATAACATGAGAATGTTTTTGACCTAATTGTGCCCAAATTGTAATGTCTATGTTCACATCAGTGCCAGTGGGTTAGGACTGTGCCTCTAACCTCATTCTCTTGTTCTTGATGAGGCAGGAAGTTGGAAGTTATAGCCTATGAAATGACTGACACAATATACACACACACATGAAATCTACATCGTCTGGTGATCATTCTGTTCACAAGAGTTCAAACAGAGTTAATGAAACACTGGTGATTTAGAGGTCGTTGCTGTGTGTGTGTGGAGTAAATACAAGGGATAGGGGGGGTCGTAAATGGACAGCAAGACAGCTTGATTGGCTAGTTAAACACCCAGTCGTTCACATGTTGTTCTACAAACACACACACACACACACACACACACACACACATTAGGGCCTGGCTGATATAAATATTCTGTGACAATACTGATACCAATATTTATACAACTCAGGAACCTTAAATGATGGGTATAAAACCTGTTCTAAAGAACCAGCAGCACATCTGATCCCACTTTGATTTATCAGTCAGTCGTCAAACAACTGATAACACTAGCTTCTGATTGGCTGGAATAAAAATGTGTTTATTACATTCCAATGAAATGGTACCTTCACATGAAGTCTAGGGGTGGTTTCACACATAATAGGTTTGCTTTGATTTGAATGAGTTAACGACGAGCTAAGCACTGCCAGTTTGATCGGGAGATTGCTGGTTCGAATCCCGGTCATGCAGTTTGCCCCATCACTCCTAGAGTGATGTCGCTCAGCAGGAGGCGTCTGTGAGCTGATGTATCGGAACTGAGTCGCTGCACTTTCTAAAAGAGGTGGTAGCTGACTTTACATGTGTCGGAGGAGGCATGTGCTAGTGAAGACCCCCTCTAGCAATAGTAAATTAAGACAGCATCAATTAGGTGCTGATTAATTATTATAAAAAGCTGTCTCAAAAGAGGGAATATTACTACTTTATTTGTACAAGCCTTTAACACCAGCAAACTGATATATCAGTCAGGCCCTAATAGGCACACATGCACACATTGCTAACATGGAGAGGTGCTACAATTACAGCTACAGAGGAAGATGTAAGTTCACCTGGCGTCCTTTTGGCTGGATGGTCGACGGCAAGTCCTGTAAAACAAAGCCCAGCAGTGAAACATAAACTGTTTTTTGTTTTTTTCCCCACAGGGTTGGACTCATTTAATCAAATACAGTGACTGCACAACCAAAGCACACATCAAATCAACTGTCCAAAAAAACAAATAGGTCCACGGCTTTGTGCGTATTCACAGAATATTGCGTAATTCCAGCTATTTTTTTATTATGTATTAAAAAAGCATGGCAGATTGTTGAGGGTAAGTCTCAGAACAACAAAGCAAGAGGAGGCAGAAAGCAAGCAAGCGGCCACAGCATCACACTCGTTTGTCCAAGCACGCTGAACCCGGGTGACTTCCCCTAAAACAATATCTAAGGTTCCACAGGGGTGAGGCCTTGGGCCTTTACACTTCCCAAAAAGAATAATTGAATACTGTTAACTGTTAATGTTTAACCTGGATTAGAATTTGTTCTTCTGGGGTTTGTTTTTAGTTATAAGCATGCTGTTACTGGGTTATGCTGTAGAACTGCTTTTACTTGCGTGTTTATCGATCACTGATCACTGGTGATGTCTGATGACGGCATATTTAATTAGGGAAGTGTCTGATTGGGACGTCTTGTGTTCGTGTGCTTGAGTCTGTAAATCTTGCTGATGTCTTTAGAGATGTGTATGGTGTATGTAAAAAAATATGTATACAGTATACAGACAGTCAGGTGCATGAATTACAGCAGCACAGAGCACACCAATTTGCTAACTCAGATAACGGAAACTACATATAGTAATATCTTCATTTTTTTTTCAAATCATCTCCTATAATTATAGGCTTAATTTGAATGTATGTGACAGAATCCTTATCTAAATCTCTTATCTATTTGAAATAAGAACTCTACCAATATCTGGTGATAACATTATAACCCACTCCTCTCTGACTTCTAACAGAGGGTTGGCCATATAAACTAAAAATATAACAAAAATGAGATATAACGGACAACATTAAGGCAGGGCACCAGGTTGGGAGTAGGTGGAGTTGGGTCACTTGAGATGACTGTGGGGTCCTTACCAAGATAGAACTGTTAATGCTGGAATGGCCATTAGCAGGGGACTGTCTGGAGGTGGTAGGGGACTCTTTCTGAAATAAGATACAGAGGTCAGCGGTACAGCAGACAGACAGCAGAGAAACCTGGGCACTAGCCATCGTTACAGCAAGAGATGGGATAAAGAACAGTATGTAGGGGATACCAGATTATTCATATGATTTTTTAAAACTTCTATAAAACTCTTAGAGCAAAAGTTATGCCTTAATATAGGCTTCCACCAGAGGGGGGCGCCAAAATGTACAGCTTTTAAGACAGGGGTCACATTTGCATCAGACAAACAATATATACTAGTGCATCTAAAAATAGAATATCATTGAAAAGTTACTTTATTTCAGTAATTCAGTTAAAAATGTGAAACTCGTATAATACATAGATGTATTACATACAGAGTGATCAGTTTTATGTATGCATTTTTTATTGTGGATGATTATGGCTCAGAAAATTAGAAGATTATATAAGACCAATTGGTACTTTTGGCAGTGTGGGCAGTGTGCCAAGTCCTGCTGAAAATGAAATCCGCATCTCCATAAAAGTTGTCAGCAGAGGGAGACATGAAGTCCAAACCTCCAAACCATCACTGATTGGTGGAAACTTCACACTAGACCTCGAGCAGCTTGGACTGTGTGTCTCTCCACTCTTCCTCCAGACTCTGCTCCCTTTATTTCCAAATTAAATGTAAAATTTACTGATGATCAGTGATGGTTTGGCGAGCCATGTCATCTTCTGGTGTTCAGTGCAGTGTTTTCATGGAAAATCTTACAGCACTTTATGCTTCCCTCTGCTGACAACATTTATGGAGATGCGGCTTTCATTTTCCAGCAGGACTTGGGACACTGCCCACACTGACTAAAGCATCAAATACAGTAGTCTTATATACTATTCTAATTTTTAATATTCTAAAGTGTGTAATACATCTATATAATATATGAGTTTCACATTTTAAACTAAATTACTGAAAAAATCTCATTTTTAATTATATTCTAATATTTTGAGATGCACTAGTATATATACAGAAAACAAAAACTATATTACACTGAGTTAATATTTTCTTTGGAGAGATGTCATTGAAGGCTCACCTTCAGTAATACTATGGCACTGCTCTCTTATACAGCTATACTGACTTAGCCACTTAGTATAAACCCATACTTATAAAAGAACAGAGGGATTTAAAAAAGCGCATTTCTAATAAATAGGTAAGTCAATAGCCTGCACTACTGATGACTGAACACTGATGATGTTTATAATGGCTGGCGTCTGCACAGGGCTGAGTCAGGGGCCTGGGTTCCGGTATCTTGGTTGTGAAATTGGTGTGCAGTTGCAGGAGGGCCGGGCCCTGCATGATGGAGCGTCTCAGGGAGAAAGCGTTAAAAACACACAGCCACCAGGCAGGCAGTTAGTCAAGCACAGAGTGTCCACAGCACACTCAACCCAACCCACCCAACCATACCACTCCCATAAACACAGAGAGAGAGAGAGAGAGAGAGAGAGAGAGATGAGCAGAGGATGCTACACCAAAACTTGGATGCACTGAGGCCTTTACCTCACATGACGACTGCTGTGTTCGGTAGCTTGGAACAATCTTAAATGTGATACTTCCTCTCATCTCTCGCTGTGGAGACAAAACACAAAGCAAATATATTTAACAGAGGATATATTTACATTTACTTAACATTTATGGCATTTAGCTGATGCTCTTATCCAGAGCGAATACAAAGCTTGTTTCTATTACAGAGGCAGGCCAATGAAGATTAGGAGTTTAGCCCAAGGACTCTTATTGGTGTAGTGCAGCATTCAGTCACCCAGGACGGGAATTGAACCAGAGTCTACCACACGATGTGGTAGTTAGCTCACTGGCAGGTAGTGGTGTTATCCACTGCACCATACCAACAATTTACAGAGGATATATTTACAGAGGATCTTTTTTTAATTCTTCTAGATTATTCTGCCTTAAAATGTTGTGTTGAAGAAAATCACACATGCTGAAAACAGAGTTTAAAAAAGGTCCAGTTCAAGTTTACATCCCCAAAGTTTACAAAAAAACCCACTGGTGAAAGCTCTAGTGTTAGCTGGTTAAGGAAGTGATGTTGCTGATACTGAAGAGCAGCACATCACTACCAATTATCAGAATACAGGTTGTTAAAGAGATTCAGGTCTCATGACCCCATCTTACCCTGTACCAGTGTCTGCAGAAAGGAAGCTCAAAAAAAAAAAGCTAAAAGCTAACCCAGCTACAGTCTCCTCAGCTTCATATAACAGCAAAACATGCTGAGAAGATACAGCAAGAGTACAGAAGCACTATGCAGAAAGATTTAGAGATAATTGCAGTGATTTTGTTACAGTATTAAAACTAATAGCTAATATGCTATAATATGCAGTCACATTCATAAACCAGTCAATTAAAGCACAACTTGATATTTTTTTTTTGCTGTGAAACCCTCATAAACAGTAAATCAGTGTATCTCAGGCTTAAAATACTCATTAAATGTATTGTTCAGTAAAGATAACAGAAATTGTTTGTCCACAAATTGATAATAATATGTAGACCATCTGTCTGGATAGTCTTCTTCCAATATACAGTGATGAAATAAGCAAATATCTAATGTAACCTCCAATGATTCCTCCATACATATCCACATTTAAAATTTGCACCAAACTCCACCATGGCCACAAATCTAATTTTTTCAATAATTTTGGTCAACGGAAATCTTTTTCATTCTAGCTCAAAGTAAAAGCTGTCCTGAACAGACTTCTCCCTTCTCTATATTCATAGTCTCTTAATACTATAATCATACATTGAAGGTATATATTGTATATATATAGTATAAATCTGCTAAACACCTCCCAAGAAAAACTCCCCCAGAATTTCCAAAGTAACATTATGTGTTAAATCAACACTCACAAGCATTTTCTGGAGCTGCTCCACCGTCTGATTAGCTACGCTTATGCTGTTGATTTCCCGGATCTCATCTCCAACGTGCAACGTGCCTTTGATTGATAGTAGAGAGAGAAACACATATAAGTGACAATATAAGAGAACAGTTAAAGCTCTAGATTACAATATGTATAATGTGTGTAAGAGGAGTGAAGCTGAAGTGTAAGTGTAAAAGGTCTAATAAGCAACATGGTGCTATGGGGACATTTGAGGTGTGATTTTAAAATGTGATTGTGTTATCTGATAGTTTAAATCAGTGGTTTCTAACCCTGGACCCTAGCAGGGTTCTTGCACCATTTTGCATCAAGTCATTTTTTTTTTTTTTTAAGACCTTAATAAATACAATTTAATGACCCAGTATGTTAGCTAGCTCGCCACTAATGCTATCTAGGCTCTCTGCTAACCTTATTTCTCTCCTCGTTAATGTAGCTAGCTTGCCACTAGTGTTAGCTAGCTCTCCACTAACCTTAGTTCTCTCCTCAGTTACGTAGCTGGCTCGCCGCTAATGTTAGCTAGCTCTCCGCTAACCTTAGTTCTTTCCTTGGTAACGTAGCTAGCTTGCCGCTAATGTTAGCTAGCTCTCTGCTAACCTTAGCTCTTTTCTCATTAATGTAGCTAGCTTGCCACTAATGTGAGCTAGCTCTCCGCTAACCTTAGTGCTCTTTTCGGTAACTAGCTAGCTCGCGATAATGTTAGCTAGCTATCCACTAACCTTAGCTCTCTCCTCGGTAACATAGTTAGCTTTCTGCTAATTTTAGCTAGCACTCCGCTAACCTTCTCTCCTCAAAACATAGCCAGTTCGCCGCTAAAGTTAGTATGCTAGCTAGCTCGCAGCTAATGTTAGCTAGCTCTCTGCTGACGTTAGTTCTCTCCCCGGATTAGATGTTCACAGTGGGCCACTGTGTTTACCAACTGGCATTAAACGTTCCGCCTAAAAAATGTAATATACCTACAGCAAACTTTAAGTACATTTAAGACAATTTAAGACCTTAATTATCAGGATTTTAATTTAAGATATTTTAAGACTTTTTAAGGACCCGCGGGAACCCTGACTTGCACAACTGGTGGATTTGATGTGGAACCGTACCTTGTCTATGAATCATGCCACCATGCATTATTCTGGCCACAATGCAGTGGTTTAGGTCATTCATCTTCAACGTGATACCCTGCCAAAAAGAAAGCCATTCAGAACACGAGAGAGTCTTTTCAGGCTCAGTTTGTGTGAAAACTGTGTGTGTGTGTGTGTAAAAAGCAGATGTGCCACCTCAGATATAACACTATCTAAAATAACTATCAGCCAGAACCCTTACCACAGGATGTCAAGTGTTGTGCAGAAAGAGTTACAGAGAGAAAGAAAAGAGGTCACACATGAGAGAGGAAGTAGAGTAAAGTCATAAGAAGGAACATTAGGCCTGGTGTATGCCAACCCCCTCCTCCATGGTACCATATTTAAAAAGGCCATATTTAATTAGTACTATTTAGATTATAATTCATTCAATTAAATGACTCAAATGTCTCAAAAAGATTAAATTAAATGTACTAGTCTAGAAAAAGTAACAAACACATTACTACAATGAGAACCATTATTCACAAATGGAGAAAATCTAATAGTGCTGTCGACAAAATTTCACCAAGAGTGCATCTACAACACATCTAGAAAGATGGCAAAAAGATGGTGAAGGGTTGCTTTACTTCTGCAGGCCCTCTGTGATACTACGTGATTATCTGATTAAACAATGACAAGAAGATGCAAGAAGATTGTCTGCTTCTCTGCTGCTTTGTGACCTTAAGCTCAAGCATAGTCAGGTTACGCAGCAAGACAATTAATGACTCAATGACTCAATGACTTAATGACTCAAAATTACACAATTTATGGTTTAGGCTGGTCAAGTTATGACTAAATCGAAATGAAATGCTGCATGAGAACCTTAAACAAGCAGCTCTATTCCTCCACAAAGATGTTTCATGGTGATGACTACAATTATGGCACTAAAAAGTATTAGAATTGGACAGGGCAGTTACTTTTTCACATGAATGTGTTTACTCAAGCTGTCTTCATCTTATCTTAAAATAAGCTGTATGACCTAAAACGTTTAAAGGAAACAAACCCCTGATTGCAGGGGTTTGTTTGGATGCTGGGTTTTGATTTCCAATCTGGTGTCTATGACAGTAACACTATATTACTGGTTTTGTTTTAGTTAGTTAGATGCTACACATGTATTTGTGGCTTGATTTAAGTGTATTGCAAACAAAAAACTGGAAAATTTTATTAAAAAAAAACAGCATCACCTTCTCATCTCCCTTGGATCAATTTTATGTATTATAATTTATCATGTTATCCTATTAATATACACATTCTGTTCATATGGCCTTCATACAGTCACAGATTCGGTTAATAGAATGTCTTGCACCTACCATGGGTTCGTCTGTGTTCTTCTGGAACTGTACCAGCCGTACTCGTGTGACATTCTCTATGTCCATGTCTCCGTTGGTGCTCTCAGGTGAGTCTCCGTTCAGGTAGGGTGAGGTGGGCGGGGGGGTGACCCTCAGTGCCTCGTCACTGAATACTTCATGCGCTACAACATCATGAGTCTGGAGTAAGGCCTGTAAGCAGATAGTGGTGGATGCATTACTGCATTATGGCACTTTGGTTTCGAGTCTGGTCTGGTTGGTCAGTCAGGTTTTGTCTGACAGTTTGGTTACAGTCTGATCTGTCAGATCTGTCAGTGCTTTATCAACATTACTGGTATTAATATTGGTTGGATTCATTCAGACTGCATAAAGAAATATAGTGCTGGAGCCAGTGATGAGTTTCTTTGATTTTACCAAATTGAAAACCTCTGGAATAAAATCAATAGGAAGATGAATGATTACAAACTATTAAACCAAGCTGAACTGCTTGAATTCTTGCACCAGGAGTAAAGGCATAAAGTTATCCAAAAGCAGTGTGTAAGACTGGTGGAGGAGAACATGCATGATGCAAGATGCATGAAAACTGTGATTAAAAACCAGGGTTATTCCACCAAATATTAATTTCTGAACTCTTAAAACTTTATAAATATGATCTTGTTTTCTTTGCATTATTTGAGGTCTGAAAGCTCTGCATCTTTTTTGTTATTTCAGCCATTATTTTCTGCAAATAAATGCTCTAAATGACATATTTTAATTTGAAATTTGGGAGAAATATTGTCTGTAGTTTATAGAATAAAACAACAATATTCATTTTACTCAAACATATACCTATAAATAGCAAATTCAGAGAAACTGATTCAGAAACTGAAGTGGTCTCTTAATTTTTTATAGAGCTGTACATCTCAAATGTAGATATTTCATTTACTCCTAAAGTAGACAACGCTGATAATGAAAAAATAGTGTAAAATGTGACAAAATGTAACAAATTTTATTATACAGAGTATTTTGAATTTTATAACTTAATATTGTTATCATTGTAAAGCTTATTTTCATATAAATCTATTTTAAAATATTATTTTAGGCAACATATTTACAATAAGTTGCGATAAATAGCATTGTGCGATATAGCTCTTAAACATTTCATGTGTCTGGCTCTTTTCTCTACCACTGGGAATCTCAATCAATTCTTAATTTCCTCAAATTCAAAAGTGGGAGTTACTTAAAAACAGCGTATTTTGCATTAAATCACTCTGAATGGTTTTGTTTACATTTTAATAATTATATTTTTAGTTTAAAACTGTGGAATTTCACATTAATCATCAGAATCAACAGAATAACAATCCTAGTGATCAATCACAACTGTCAACACCACACCAGTCAGTCCCTATAAAACCACTCACTGCTGGAACAGCATACAGCCACCACAGACATGCGCGTAAAGGTAAGAAGAGCTTTCACTCTGTTCATAACACACACACACACACACACAAACCTCTTATCTCCCATTCCTCACCATCCTGACTGATGCACTTCTGTCCTGGTAGAATTCGCTGAAGTCTCAGTTGTCCTTGGAAATCACAAGTGGCGCCAAGGCCAAGATCAGACTGGAATTCAACAGCTTGTACCTGACAGTGCCTCCCTCTCTCTCTTTCTTTCTCTCCCTCCTTCTTTCTCTCCCTCTCCTTTTCTATCCCCTCCCCCTCTTCCCTTCAGCACCTTCACCATGCCTGGCCCCCTCTCACTTGACCTGGCTGTCCAAGTCGGAAAGGGTGACATCACGATGCCCGTGTTTTCTCACACACATTCTCCTGCTCTGTACGACTTTCCTCACAAACCTCCTTCCCAGACTCGGCCTCTCCCTCACACATTCCCCAGCTAACTCAAAAACAACATTTTTTCCTTTGACAGTGTAAGGCAACCTGTCTTCCACCAATCAAATTTACACAATCTCCACTCCCTAACACACAGACGAGACAATGTCTGCGGCCTGAAGTTTGTTGCTTTAGTTCTGTGCTGGAGCTTCAAGGCAACTGCAGCTACTTTATTATCTATAAAATATCCAGATGGCATTTTCTAATTCAACAACTTTGAGGTTTTTGTACTGTTGAGCATGGGCTGTGCACTTGCCAAAAATGTCCATACTATGCAGGGATGATTATAATTCAATATATTGTGTCATATTTTAAAAACTGTATTCAGAGTTGAGGAAAACTGTCATATTATAAATTATAAACACACACTATAATATGCAGAAAATCATACGCAGAGTAAAAGAACAGTTAACCTTAAGCACAATCAAAACAGTAGGGTCTGCAGACTGCCTGGAACTGAAAATATTAAATATTTTGAGTGAAATCGTAATCTTATTTTAATCTATAAATCTTCTTTTTTTTAAATAATTAGTTTCTAATTGTATCCCCTTTATTGTGCTCTCTCGGACTCCAGCTCCACTGTAGCAGCGTCCACTGGACGACCCAGAGCCATATGCTATTAATCTTTTAATTTAACTGTCTTCTGGGAATTTGTACATTATTGCAAAACATAATATCATAATACCCTGACATATCAAATTCTATTACACCTGACGCGCATACCTAACATATAAACTACTATAATAATATGTAAGGAATACGCTTTTATTAGACAACATTAATATATACTCTATTTATAATATATACCCTATATACTCTATTTTTCGTTATTTTCATATATGAGATGCACCAGAATATAATGTGCATTTAAAGCAACACAAGTAAGGAACAGGGGTGTTGCCATGTTTCCCTTCTAATTTAGCAGGTCTTGCCAGTGGGTGTTAGTGGGTGGGTTAGTAAAGATAAGTTAAGTAAAGCTAATAAACAAAACTGCAATTCTTAAAAAAACCCTTTCTTTCAAAGTCAAACGAGCGCTGGATGTTAATCTACACAGATTTCTCTCCTGAAAACTCTTATGGTTTATTTGGGTGAGTAAAGCGCTTCTGTTTACTTACAGTAAGCTTCGATTCCTAAATTTCTAGGGCACTTAGGCTGGAGCATTAGCATTAGCAGCTAGTGGTTAGCGGCTAATGCTGCCGAAAGCGCTACACTGAGGAACCCTAAATGTGTTCCCGTAAGCCAGAGTGCTATAAGCTAGCGGTTTGTCCCACGTAGCTTGTTTAAACATGGTAAATACACAAGCTACAGTCTGATATACTCACTTCTGAACAACGAAAGAGCTAGCGCTTAGTGCGGTTAGCGGCTAATGCTAATACTACTCCAGCCTCAGTGCAGGAGAAACTTCACTAAAACTCCTGTATAACGCTGAACTTCAGCGGAGTGGTTTTACTGCTCCTTAATGCCTGACTGGTGAAATTCATACACTGTAAATTCATAGTGCAAAAAATACGGTTTATATTGAGTGTTACTGTAAGCAATTGTTTAAATCAGATTTTAGGAAAACTTTCATAGTATTAAAAATGGAACATTGCAATACGACATAAAATCATAAAATTGTTTTCTTATACACCTAGCCAGTAATCAATGCAAAAAAAAAGTAAAAAAAAAAATAAAAAATACCAAAGCCATATGAACACTATTAAGAAGAAAATCTAACAGAAATGAAATTTATGGTGGAACTTTTTTTTCCTATTGTTTTTTTCGATATGTTTACTCCTACCTGCCCTCTAGTGGACGTATTGCTATACATTCATGCTATTGCAAAAGACGCATAGAAGCATGAAATGAACATAACAGTTTTTATACATAAAGGAGGTATACATATGTAAATATAAAAGTCTTAAGTCTATAGCGCAACTCAAATATCTTCCACTTCATTCCTGTAATCTCCACCTCTCATTCTCACTCAGTTCCACTCCAGATCTCTCCCACTCCTCTAAATAATCAGCTTTACCTCTTTCAGACTCTCAGTCTCTTCCACATTTTTCTACTCTCATTTAATCTTCCTTTCTTCCCTCAGTATCTGCAGAAAGCTGAGTAGCCGGTATTCACTTGAAACCCTGTAACGGATTAGGCCTGTCTCTAGTCAGTCTGCTCACAGCCCAGTCTTATTGACCAGCAGTCTGAGAGCTGGAAAAGCCCACACTCATTTACCTCTCTTTATCTGTCTGTGCTCGAAGCTCTGACATGACATTTGTCCTGCTGATGAGAGCATAAGTACTCTCTCTTCACAAAACCGAGGCTTTCTCATTGATTACAGAAAAAAAAAACAGGTGTAAAGATGTGATTTTTGAGAGCATCTGAGCTGGAAATCAGGTCTAGAAAGTGCGTGTTTTGTCTAAAAAATATGATTTTGATAGTAATTGAATCAAATGATTGAATTGATTTGGAAAATTAAACTCTTTCAAGCCTTTAATATAAGATGTGAACATTTTCGAATGGTCTACGTAACTTATAGTGCATTTCTACACTTGTTATTGCTGACTGTAATAGTTCCTTCCCATCTACCCAACCATTGAACAAGTTTCTACAATGGCTTTGCTGTAACAGAGCAACTGAAATAACAAAATAACAAAAAATATGTAGAGCTTTCAGACATTAATGATGCAAAGAGAACATTCATATTTATAAAGTTTTAAGAGTTTAAATCAATATTTGGTGGAATAACCATGGTTTTAATCACAGTTTTCATGCATCTTGGCATGTTCTCCTCCACCAGTCTTACACACTGTTTTGGATACCTTTACGCCACTTCTGGTGCAAAGATTCAAGCAGTTCAGTTTGGTTTGAAGGCTTGTGGACATCCATCTTCCTCTTGATTATATTCATATATATTCATATATTCATATATACTCCTCTGAGAACTTTTTTTATTTCTTCGGTTCCATCAGCAGCTCACCTGTTTTACCTTAATGATGCTGGTGACTGATAACTGCACATACAGGCCCTAATTTAGATGATTATGCATCAGATCACAATGTTCTGTTTTCTTTTTTTTTTGCATTCATTTTGTGACAATGTTCTTTGTGTCTTCTCAGAAAGACTGTAGTGCAAGAGCAGTGCAGTAAAGCGCGAGAGCTGATATAACTTACCATAAAATGGGGCTGGGTCAGGATTCGTCTCAGCTCCTTAGCGTCTGTGTTTTCTGAGTAGCAGGAAATTTCTTCAAGGACCTGGAGGAACACAGTGATGTAGGAGTTTTCAAATTTTTCTCTGCTTCTCGGCCAGTCTGCTGACACCTCACACACCATTAAACACACACACACACACACACACACTTTTCTGGCATACCCCCAGGGCCCATGTGATTTCTGCTTTGGGTTCAGCACTGTCACATCTCCATGCTGAATGTGTGTGGGTATGGAGAGAGTAGAGACTAGCCCCTAATCTGGGAACCCCAGTAAACCGTGGAAACAGTAAATACATCTATTTTACCCACAATGCTTCACTCCAGCGATCTTACCTGTGTATTTATTTTTTTAATACTACTGTAAATAAGAAAATGAGAGAATCGATGTGCAGATGAAAGTGATGAAAAAACAATAAAATATAATCTTTGAGCTTTCTGTTTTCTCTCTTTCCTACATAAAGTGTGTTTGAAGCTTTGTGCATATAGCTTTATAATAAAACTATTATTAAAAAAGTTTTAAAATATACTATTACGAATTGTCCATGATTAACTGATTGAATGCATGACAATACTGTTAAACTGTTAAACTCTCCTATTGCTTCTTATAGGGTAAATTTTTAATGCAGGTTATTATTTTGTCTGCTTTTAAATTGTTTAATAATCTGAAGTATGACAAAAAAGCAAAAGCAAAAGATATCTGTAACGGGAAAAATACTTTTTTACAGTACTGAATCACTCTTTTTAACCATATTAACAGACTATATTATGCTGCATGTGCTCTAATTTGCAGATATATCAGGATAATTAAAGAAATACATGTAGTGAAAGTAAGTTAAAATACTAATATCCAGTGTATTACTTATCATTTAAAGTCAGTGCAGAGTTTTTTTCCCAGAAAATCTTACAGCACTTCATGCTTCCCTTTGCTGATAACTTTTATTGAGATGCAGATTTCATTTTCCAGCAGGACTTGGCACACTGCCGAAAGTAACCAATCTGTCTTATATAATATTCTAAGTTTCTGAGACACTGATTTTTGGGTTTTCATTGATTCAATATATGAGTTTCACATTTTTAAATGAATTACTAAAATAAAGTAACTTTTCATTGATATTATTTTTTTTTAAATACACTAGTATTTCCAGGTTAGTGAAGGTATTGGCCCAGAAATGTGGTTCTGCTCTATTTTAAATGAAAAGTGTGAACAGGCTGATCTGATCACCATATTCTCTACACTACTTGCTGCTGTTGATCCTGATTGTTACAGCATTAAGAATCACTAAACAATAATCTGTAACACTAGCAGCCCCGCTTGTCCTCTCCTTAATACCTAGTTCCTGAATGCTTTCAAACTAACTATGAGGACAAAAGACATGATTAGAGTCAAAAACGTGTAAAATGTCTTCCGCTTACACATTCCAGAAGTTTCAAAGCTGTGTCTGCCCCGTCTTCACCGGACTTCTTGGCAGAGGAGACACACACAGGACAGTTACACATTTTATGCTAATTCTGGGTTTAGTCACACAGGTTCAGAGGACAGCAGGGATGGTGTTTGGAGGAGGGGTTCAGTAAGAGGAAATTAGTTAGTCTCAGGCCAGAAACCCCTTAATAAAGGACTATTTTAGTATGTTCAGTGATCGGCGGCGAGAAAGCAAGAACAGGTTATTAGAGAAAAGCTCTACTAATCCCAGCAGACCCGGCGGAGGTTTAGATTTGAGGGGCGAGAGAGCAAGTCAGCTTTTATATGGTGCACTGTTTAATAAGAAAGCAGAAAGACTTGTTGAAAAAGGGGCAGTGAGCACAAATCCTATATGTCCCGTCTAATAATTAAACTGGATTTTCCTTTCTTTTTTAAATAAAAGGTTGATTTTTTCTGCATGTAAACATAGTTGAAGTTAATTCTATATTAAAACTAAGCTGATACACTACATACTTTGCAACTTTGTTTAAAGAGCAAACCTATTTATTTGCTAAATGTTTTAAATGTTTTCTGGACACAGTTACAAACTTTTAAATATCTATTTTGTGCAGTTTTGATATTTCATTTTATTGTGGTATTTTTTTTATACATGTAGTTGTCATGTTCCTCCTCAGTTTCTTAAATAAAGCTCTTAATTTCATGTATGTTTAAATGGATTTTTGAAAGCTTTTTTTTTTTTACAAAAATAAATTGGTAACAATTCTATGAATTAAGTCTCTCTATTAGACTCTACAAACACATTCATAACATATTGTAATGCATTTATAAGGCATTATAAACACAGTTTTAAATAGGGTTGGTAGTAAAATACAGAACGTCCTTTATTTGGCAACTTAATGTTGTGTCCCGTATTGAACCAACATGCAAAGCAATTTGTTCTTAATTTCCATATATATATTCACCCTTATTTTTTATTTCTGAAAAGGTGGCAACCCTAGTTATGAATATTTGTGATCGTAATACATTATAAGCTGTGCTTATAATATGTATGTTAGTATATGTCTATCATTAATAATCTGGTCCCACTATGAAAGTCTGTCACTTTATTTGGAATGCACTTAGACCTGTTATAATACATTATAAGTGACTTCAACTAACATTATATTCAAGACAAGAATGGTTATAGGTATTTATAGAGTATTATTCAGAGTGTGTTCATAAGTTGGATGCTTTTTCAAGTGGGACTTAGTTTCTTGAAATTGATGTACATGCTATAAATGAATGCATTATGAAAATTCTGAATTCATGATGCCTAATAAACATGGCTATAATGGGTTATACATTTTTAAATAAATAAATAAATATGCCTTATAAATACATTATAATGTGTTATTAGTATGTTTATAGAGTCTTATAGAGATGACATTCGTAGAAAGTGTTACCAATACATTTTTTGTTTGGTTGGTATTCTATAAAAGTGGGTCGCGACCTAATATTCACATTTTACACCTCAGTGAACAACAACTTTACATACACGACCCTTCACTAAAAACTCCTAAAGCCTCTTGTAATTTTTATTAGCGGCTGCGCTAAACACGTTATAATTCATGCAGAAATCCTGAGTAATGAGCTCACACAAGCGTCAAACCACAGGGGATTTGTAAATGTCAGCTAACTGCTTCTTAGAAGCACTGAGTGAAAGCAAGAGTCTGTGAGTGAAAACATTTCACACAACCAAACTTTAATCAAATGAATGACCTGCATTCTGAGAACAGAGTGCTGAATTCAGAGAACAGAACGCAAAAAAATATATTTTGGTTTTGAAAATCTGAGCAGACTCATGCACACACCCTTCAGATTCTCCCATGCCAAATAACACCAATATAAGCTAAGTAGACTGAACAGAGAGAGAGAGAGAGAGAGCAGGAAGCAGAGAAAGTGTGCTAAAGCTAAAGCTGCAGATGAGTGAGTGAGTAGAGACAGTCAAATTTTAGAACAGGCAGATAAAAGGGCACAGAGTGAGTTTTCAGTAATCAGATGTAATAAAATGAGTGTAAAACCCATTGAAGCATGAATAACATCCTCATTCTCTAACAGATCTTTGCATGGCTGAGCTAAAAGTGAATTAAAGATCTCTGTTAAACCGAATGTACACATCTTACAATAGGTATAATAGTTATGTGTAGCAGTGTGCAAAATGTCATCTAAACAAGATATGTCTACTCTGAAGAATTTAAAATATAGAACATACTTTGGCTTTTTCATTTACTAAATCATTTCATAGGATTTTCTTCATAGTTTGGATGATCTACAATGCAGAAAGACTTTTTACAATAATGGAAAAACACTGAATTTAAGGTGTGTTCAACTCTTGGACTGGTACTGTATACAACGTATAATAACAATAGGTCTATGAATGAAGTCAGTACAGAATAGAATAACTTTGCCAATAATAGGTCTTCCACCATATAATTACTTTATGTACTGAGCATTTCCTATTGGTGCCTATAGTTGGAATTTTCTACTAGAGCACGAGAACAAATATCAGAATCTGAATCTGAATCAGAGCATATATATACTCACCAAATTACCCCATTGACGATCATGATCATTTCTATTGATCATGTGTTTTTTTTCTGAGATGGACCTTTACTTAAGTTCTCTGAATCATCCAGTGGATTTCGAGCTTAATTTATCTATCCAACTAACAATCACTATCTCCTCGAATAGAATGCACTCGTAATTTATAGTGAACCTCAAAGCTCACGTCATCAAGCTAAATACGGTCCAAAAAGATGTCTTTGTTACTAAACAACAGACACTGGAACAAAATAAAGCAAGTAAGATTTGTTGAAAGAAGAAAATGCTCATTATTAGGCACTGAAGTCACTTTCATAATCAATGTCATTGCACTTTGCTCTGTTAATTATTTAATTTTTATATTTAATGACCATTAGCAACATCTACTGCACTGCTCCGTTTACAGATATATCTTTACCTTGTATAGTAAGTTTTTTATAGCCTTATATATTTTCTAGTCTTCTTTGTTTTAATTTATGTTTGAATATGTTTTTTTATTTTATTTTCTATCTATCTATCTATCTATCTATCTATCTATCTATCTATCTATCTATCTATCTATCTATCTATCTATCTATCTATCTATCTATCTATCTAAAGTGGTCATTGATGAGCATGTATATCTTCTGCAAATAAGCACTGCCTTTACTATAGCACCATTGAAGAAATAACCCATCTGTCATATGTTACTTATAGATAGCTCCACAGCCGAAGTCTGAGCTTGTGAACTTGTGTTTGGATATCTGACCCCGCTGCAGGGCAGTTACGTGTGTGTTCTGGTTTAATTTAGACCCTGAGATCGGTTTATCCTGTCAAGACTAAAACGATGAAGACTACAGCTAATGTAACTTGCTCTAAAATTGTCTCTGGATGCTTCTGGAAGTGTCTGAGTGTCTGCAGGGATGGAGGCTTGAGTGTGAGGTGCTGCAGGCGTGGGCTGTACTGACCTCTTTGGCTCTCTGAACAGCGTCGCTCGGAGGATTCCTGATCTGCGGGGAGGACTTGGTGTTTATCTTGTCATACAGCTGAAAAATAAGAGCAAAATTTAGTTATTGAGAACAATGGCTATTAGTCAAAAAAAGAACAATGTTATTATGTATAAATAAAACTTTGCATTACAATAAACAAGAAAGAGAAGCTACTAAAGCTACTATTCGGACGGGATTAGTTTCTCAGGGAGATGTCTGTAAAAAATATTTCACATTTCTACTCATTGATAAAACTATTGCATCTGGACTGCAATTGAAAAAAACAGGAGGACCAGTGAGTTTTTAGGCTTTCTCGGTCACATGACCGTAGTTAGTGAGAACATTGGCTATTAGTCAATACATGAACAATGTTATTATGTATAAATAAAACTTTGCATCGAAATAAACAGGAAAGAGAAGCTACTAAAGCCCTATCTGGACAGAAGTCATTTCTCAGGGGGACGTCTGTGAAAAAATATCACACTTCTACTTAGTAATAAAACTCTTGAATGAAAAAAAAATGGGAAAAAACAGGAGGACCAGTGAGTTTTTTGGCTTTCTCAGTCACATGACGTCACGTTCAGTAGCTCCTCCATTTCCACTCGCTGTTGTGTTTACATGGATCCCACCACCAAAAATCCATGTCAGACTAAATGTTTCATTATTTATTATTCCTGCCTGATGCTTGATTTATCTTCATTCCAAATAACACTGTAGTTCAACATTTCTTTCTAGGGGCAATTTTTTTTTTTCGGATGAGTTAATATTATTAAAATAAATCAGTATCTTTATTGTCATGGTACTTACTGTTGTAGTACTATACTACAATAACATCCCTTTACAGTATGCACAGTATACACAAACCCATGAGCACAGAGAGTTAAGGGCCTTCCTCTTGGTCCCAGTGCAATGCAAATGTAACCACTGAGCCACCACTGCCCCATACTGACAGATGAAGAACCAAATCAAAAATCAAACTTATGATCTTTATTTTTTTTTGCACATTTTCCAGTTTATTTTAGATGAATATACTGTTTAGAACCTTTCACACACACACGGTTCAGCCATTTGATTAATAGCTCTGAAACTCATCTCAGGCAGCTCAAATCCAACACAAGGGATAAAAAAAGCTCAATTTTCCAGAGTTTAAAGTTTCCACACAGCGGAAAATAAAACTTTTCATAACCACAACAACAATATGAGCAGTCTGCTCAAACACAGCCAAAGAAAACAGCCAGACATACTCACCAACCCCAGACTAGACCCAAAACCAGCCGGCTATCCTCCAGACTAACCAGGCTGCAGGGAATGGAGCAGGGAATGGCACAGTGAACAGCAGTTACTGCCTCTACTGTATCATGGTGTTACTCTCTCTCTCTCTCTCTGCCCATGGCTTTTTAATGGAGAGCATGGCAACCAACGTCTTAATGTCTGGAGCAGTTTCCTCAGACAGACAGACAGATACTGCTGGAGCCGTGGCACTGAAAGGGCCCAGACTGACAATAGTTGCCATTGTTCCGCTCTCCTTTTCAGTGCAGGGGTTGTGTTTTCAATGGGCCTTGAATGGAGCCATGTGCACACACAGCCTGCCCACTCACTGCCGCTGTGAGCCCCAAGGCCCTCCCCTGTGTTTTCCTTCAGGTCCAGTACAACTCAGGACCCCTCCTTGCCTTCTGAGTCGTGCTGAGCCGTGCTGAGCTGTACCTCCCTCCTCAGAGACCACAGTGTGAACCCCAACAAACACAACATAACCCAATACTCTACACAAACACACACACACACACACACACACACACATGCTGAACAGTAGCCTGCAGCTGTGGTTATTCACACCCAGACAAACGCACACTGACAGTGTATTGATTATTGAGCGTACACAAAAGCACAAGCGGATCACATGCATGTGTGCACATATGCGTACAAAGGGCGAGTTTGAATCTCAAGCCTATCAGCAGACAATAGTGTAAATAATGAATGATGAATAATGAATGAGAACTCACAAAATGCCCTATTATGAAACCCTGAGCAAAGTAGATGGGGAGATTTTGAAAATATCTGTTATCTGATGGTCAGTCACGCTGAACTGTGGCACCATAAATCAAATAAAAGACATTGCATTTGATGAAATACTGTATATTACATTACGGAGCAGTTTCTCAGAGAGGGATTAAAAATAGTTCTGGACTGAACAACATTTTGAATGGAGATCTTGGAGGTATTAAAAGGAAAATACAGTCTAAAACTAGGCATAATCCCTGAACAAGATTAAGTCTTTGTCTTTTTAACCCATTGAACAATATGTTTATTAATGAGTTTTTTCCTTATTCCTTTTTTAGACACTGTTGTGAATTAGCTGGTAACTAGTTAGTAATTTTGTATGTATTGTGGAGTACCCGGGTGTTCTACCATTGAAGGTTGAATGTCAGGTCATTGGTGAGTAGTATGGGTGTTTGATATTCATAACTTTCAAGTCTCTCATTTTCTCTCTTTCCCGCCGTCCCGTATAAGTATTTTTTACGTAAATTTTGCACATCATATTATAATTAAACAATAATAAAAAAAAAACTGTGTTTCTCCAAACTGAAATGTGACTAACCTCACGAGAACTGCCACTCAGGCTGTTGCAACAACGTTTCTTCCAAATTCCCAAAAAAAAAAAATTATGTCATTTAGAGCATTTATTTGCAGAAAATGAGAAATGGCTGCAATAACAAAGAAAGATGCAGAGCTTTCGGACCTCAAATAATGCAAAAAAAACAAGCTTATAAGAGTTCAGAAATCATTATTTGGTGGAATAATGCTGGTTTTTAATCACAGTTTTCATGCATCTTGGCATCATGTTCTCCTCCACCAGTCTTACACACTGCTTTTGGATAACTTTATGCCAAAACTCCTGGTGCAAAAATTCAAGCAGTTCAGTTTGGTTTGATGGCTTGTGATCATCCATCGTTCGTTCCTCTTGATTATATTCCAGAGGTTTTCAAATTGGTAAAATAAAAAAAAGCAACTCATCATTCTGAAGCTGAATAATAGCAAGTTTTCCGTCATAGTCAGTCATTTATTCCTCTGTAATATGTAGCCAGTTGAGTATTATTGTTCACGTCCGGACCCTCACTGACTATCAGTAAGTGTGAACTGAATTGTCACACCTTGATATCATCAGATAACTCTCATCAGCTCTGCCAAAGTCTTCACGGTCACTTTCCTGTTCTGTACACAGGATATGAGCAGCCTGATGCAGCATTTCAGAAACTGTCCCTCTGTACTTTTGCAATGAGCTTGCTCATAACATACCCATAATGCCCTTCCAGCTGCTGAAGAACTTTCTCATTTTGTTTGGTGAAAACTGTTCTGCTGCAGAAACAGAACATAGCAGTAGACTGATCTACCCGTCTCTCTCTCTCGTATCTAACACACTGAGCTACATGCAGGTGTGCACTGATGTTTTTTTTTTTTTTACTGTAAATGGTGAGCTAGCACTTGTGCGTTGAATGAGATGTGCTACCAGTGCGCTTGGTCTAGCCAAATTAAGATAGGAGATAAAAATAGAGCTAGAGCTAAGATTTTCTGGAAAAACATTGCACTGACTTTGGAATTAATATAATCAGCAGATGACATGTCTCTCCAAACAAACCATCACTGATTGGTGGAAACTTTACACTAGACCTCAAGCAGTTTGGACTGTGTGTCTCTCCACTCTTCCTCCAGATTCTGCTCCATTGATTTACAAATGAAATGTAAAATTTACTGACGGTCAGTGACGGTTTGGAGAGACATGTCATCTGCTGGTGCTAAGTCCAACGTCAGTGCAGTTTTGTTTTCCCACAAAATCTTACAGCGCTTCATGCTTCCCCCTGCTGACAACTTTTATGGAGATGCAGATTTCATTTTCCAGCAGGACTTGGCACACTGCCCACACTACCAAAAGCACCAATTGGTCTTATATAATATTCTCATTTTCTGTGATACTGATTTTTGGGATTTCATTCACTTAAAATAGATGACTCTGTGTGTAATACATCTGTCTAATATATCGTCGCTGTCCTGTGAAAAACACTTATCTCCATTTTTGCGATTTTTCGTTTGCTACATAATTTGAACAGACAAACTGTCCCTCACACTGTGCCAAAATTCCTTGATGAACGGACCAATAGAAACTCTTCTAAATGACCTGAAATTAACTTTTTTTACATTGACTTCCATTGAAAGTTTACTAAGTTTTTTTCTCTCTCCTGTAAAGTTGCTGTTGGAGGTTGTTTTTTTTCATTGGACAGCGACAATATTAGACTCGCATTTTTAAACTTTTCAAAGACATTAAATTTTTTTTAAATGCACCTGTATGTATCTGCAGAGACATTTTATGATATAAAAATATGTATTACACGCACATTATTGCACAGAATGTGTGCATCTGTACAGTATGGTGATATGAGAATGTGCACACAGTCTCTAGGAACTCACGTCTAGCAGTGTGTGGAGATGCTGGTCCTGAAAGACACTGTGCAGAAAGTCCAGGTCTTTCTCACTGCAGTCTGTCAGTGCGTGGATCTCCTCCAAACTGTCTAGCACCTGCGACACAGCCCCTAAACACACACACACACACAAAATACCTAATGAGTTCATTTGCAAACCCCCTTCACACATTTTGATTGATGTAATTTATACACTTCACGACACACTCCACAAATGACACACTCCCCAAAATGTAAATACCCTGTAATGCATTTTGGTACTTTCCCTCTTTTCCGATATAAAGCAGGAGTGGATATGAAACTATCAGTCTGATGTCAGTAGTAGGGATATGAGAGGTGATTTTAGAAACCATGAATCCATGTGAAAACATGTGAATGAGGAGAAGTGATACAGTGACACAGATAAAGATACCTACTTTCTGCAGCTATCAGTCCGGGTGCGAGGCCAGCATTGGGACAAACAAGAAACAATTACATTGAGTACGAAAGATGCTGACAATATGTTCAAACCGACCAATAACAAATCAGATTCTGATCAATACTGTGTGTAAAATCAGAGGCGTGTTTTTTTGGGTATGAAACACTATATAAGAAATATAAGAAGTATGAGAAAAAACAGAAATAAACATTAATGCATTAATGCAGTGGGAAAAACGCTTGTTTTTAAACCCATAGACTTTTGAACTTGAGCTTGAAGTAAAAACCTCGCTACTGATGCCCCCAAACATCATGTACAATTTTTCAATTCTCAGAAGCTAAATCAGATAAATCATGTACTAAATAAACCAGATACTGGGTGGCAATAACAAGTAAGCCACAGGTAAAACCTTATTTTGACAAATGTAACAAAAAATAAATGTAGTTCTTACAATCAGATTACAATGAGCATCCACGTCTTTGTCCACACATGGAATTAGAAACGACAACTTTATAATTTTTAACTTTCATTTAATTTGTGATGTTTTATTTAACGTTTGAAATGACAATAAAATAGGGACAGAGGGACACTTCTCCTGTCCTACACCCTTAGATGCATGTTGTAAAATTTTTTAGTTTTAGTTAGTTTAGGTTTTTTAGTGTTTTCACACAGTCCAAGATAGTGTGTAATTTAGGGCTGTCCCTAACGATTATTTTTTAAACGATTATTCTAACGATTATTTTTTCGATTAGTCGACTAATCTATTTATTGAGAAACATATTTAAATAATTATTATTTTACGTTTTAAAGCAAACGATAAATTACTATATTTATATATAATAACAACAACAACAACACAAGCCTACTAAACCAAACCCCACACTTATAATCACTTACATGTACAACACGTTGTTTAGATCTATAACGCTAAAAATTGATTAGCTCCCATACATCACAACCGTGTGTTGCACTGTTTTCTGTGACCGCTAGATTTTGTGACCACTGGCAAGTAGTTCTCAGCAGACCGTGAGCACTGGCCGATTCGAAACGTGTTCGTTTCTAATGTTTACCCCGACTGGCCAAAACGGTTCAGTTTAGGGCTGAGGGTAAGGTGTAGGTATAGAAAGCTTCCGTTTTGCCAATGAACGCTCATAACCGTGAGCACTGGTCACAAAATTCCGACGGTGACAGAAAACGGTGTAACACCGCAGCGCCGACGGCGCTAGCTAAAATAACTTAAGGCAGCTAGCTTAGCTAAACACCTGAACTTATGAATAATGCTACTGTTTCTGGAAACTGCGAAATGCCATGCACAAATATAAACCAAAAATTTATAATTTCTGCCTGTGGCAGGTTTAAAACCTTTGGTAGACAGTCTTAAGTCTTTTTAAAGACACCCGCGGAGACCCTGATGTAAACGGTAACTTACTGTGTGACTCTGTTGACATAGTGCTCCTGGATGTTTGCGCTTCAAGTGCTCCTTTTGCACGTATGGCAGAGGACCACATTGTTGCCCTTTTGCGTGAAATGCTCCCAAACTTTAGATGCCCGCTGGCGTTTTTTTGTAGCTGGAGATTGCTCTCCGGAGTCCAAGCTCTCTAGAGCTTAGATTCTCTGCCCGAACCCGACATGACCCGAGGCCCGACCGGAAATCCGACCCGGGCTCCAGAAAATAGTCCGAGATGTAGGCGTCTGTTTTTTAATTATATTTTTATTTAAAAAAAAAAAAACGAAAATAACGAAAACTGAAAGTGAAACTAAACTAATTTATTTATAAGCGCTGTTTTCACTACCGCAGTTCTACAGAGGGGGTGTTGTGCCGATTCTGTCCGCGAAGCGGGAGGCAGATTCAGCAGAGAGTCGGATTCGGCACAAGCGCGGCGGCACCTCGCGGTCCGCGGTGTCAGTTGTAAGCTCTCGCGCTAGCCGCAAAATACGACAGAAAACACTGAGGGAGCTGCAGAATTATGAATGGGACTAGAATATGAGCACGAGGAGATCAAAGAGAACCTTCACCTGTGAGTAGCTCTCACCAGAACACGCAAATATCTCTCTCTCTGTGTCTCTCTCTCTCTCGCACTTGAACTCCTCCGCGTTTGACCTGCAGCACTGTGTTTAGCTGTTCTTAAAAATCATTTTAATTAAATAATAGTTCTATGCCTCTATGTTACAGTGTAATTTAACATAATTCTGATCATATTTCGCTCATTCAAACAGCCCGAAAACAGCCAGTCGGAATTTTTGGGACCGATCTAACCTCTAATGCTCTCCCCAGGCGCCGCCATGTTTACGACGCGCCGACGCACGTTATGCAAATCGATGTATTTTCGTAATCGATGACGTCGATTATGTCGACGCGTCGCCCCAGCCCTAGTGTAATTGACTGACAAAGGCCTCTCACAATGACAATATTGCTGTTGGGTTTATTTGTATCTATTTTAGCAGAGATATGGCTTTTAAGCAGGTGTGCTGTTGTTTTCTCTTCTCTACTCTTAGGCTAACGAAAGGGGAGTAGTCTCTACATAGTCTACATAGTCTCTACACAGTTTTACTGCTGCTGTAGTTTTTCATACAGTTTAATCAAGCAATGCACAAACATCTGTAATAATATATTTAACCAACCACATGGGGTACAATTGCAAAAATACTTAGCAACGTCTGATCAACCTGATCTGACACACCTTAAAAAACACCAGGGCTGCCCAGAAACCAGTATAAACAGTGTTTAAAAACACATCCTGTATCTGATGAATTTAAGAAAATGTAAGAAAAAAAATTAAGAAAAAACCTTAAGAGGTCTGCAGTTTTTACGTGCTATATTTTTTTATATAAAATGTCTCTTCAGAAAATAATGTTTTAGCCAGATATTATTTTAATTATATTTTCAACAAAAAGTCAATACTGGCATTGTATTGACTTAACCCATGCTTATTAAACTGTTAGTAAGTGTACACTTCATTATAACATTTAACACCAGGTCAGCTGCTGGTGTTATAACTGATTTGCACATACAGTTGTGGTCAAAAGTTTACATACACTTGTAAAAAAACATAATGTTATGGCTGTCTTGAGTTTTCAATAAGTTCTACAACTCTTATTTTTCTGTGATAGAGTGATCGGAACACATACATGTTTGTCACAAAAAACAGTCATAAAATTTGGTTCTTTCATAAATTTATTATGGGTCTGCTGAAAATGTCACCAAATCTGCTGGGTCAAAAATATACATACAGCAACAAAATTTGTCAATTTTCGGTGATGTAGCGAGTTGTGTCAATCAAATTAGCTTCATGTCATGGCCTCTTCACTTCTTGTAAGTGATTCTGATTGACTACAGCTGTTGACTTCTCATGAGCCCATTTAAATAGGGCTCATTTGACCCAGTGATTAGACTCAGCTACAAAAGCTACAATGGGAAAGTCAAAGGAACTCAGTGTGGATCTGAAAAAGCGAATTATTGACTTGAACAAGTCAGGGAAGTCACTTGAAGCCATTTCAAAGCAGCTACAGGTCCCAAGAGCAACTGTGCAGACAATTATACGCAAGTATAAAGTGCATGGAACAGTTGTGTCACTGCCACGATCAGGAAGAAAACGCAAGCTATCACATGCTGCCGAGAGGAGATTGGTCAGGATGGTCAAGAGTCAACCAAGAATCACCAAGAAGCAGGTCTGCAAGGATTTGGAAGCTGATGGAACACAGGTGTCAGTCTCCACAGTCAAGCGTGTTTTACATCGCCATGGACTGAGAGGCTGCCGTGCAAGAAAGAAGCCCTTGCTCCAGAAAAGGCACCTTAAGACTCGGCTGAAGTTTGCTGCTGATCACATGGACAAAGATAAAACCTTCTGGAGGAAAGTTCTCTGGTCAGACGAAACAAAAATTGAGCTGTTTGGCCACAACACCCAGCAATATGTTTGGAGAAGAAAAGGTGAGGCCTTTAATCCCAGGAACACCATGCCTACTGTCAAGCATGGTGGTGGTAGTATTATGCTCTGGGGATGTTTTGCTGCCAGTGGAACTGGTTCTTTGCAGAAAGTAAATGGGATAATGAAGAAGGAGGATTACCTCCAAATTCTGCAGGAAAACCATCAGCCCGAAGGTTGGGTCTTGGGCGCAGTTGGGTGTTCCAACAAGACAATGACCCAAAACACACATCAAAAGTGGTAAAGGAATGGCTAAACCAGGCTAGAATTAAGGTTTTAGAATGGCCTTCCCAAAGTCCTGACTTAAACCCCATTGAGAACATGTGGACAGTGCTAAAGAAACGGGTTCATGCAAGAAAACCATCACATTTAGCTGAACTGCACCAATTCTGTCAAGAAGAGTGGTCAAACATTCGACCTGAAGCTTGCCAGGAGCTTGTGGATGGCTACCAAAAGCGCCTAGTTGCCGTGAAAATGGCCAAGGGACATGTAACCAAATACTAATGTTGCTGTATGTATATTTTTGACCCAGCAGATTTGGTGACATTTTCAGCAGACCCATAATAAATTTATGAAAGAACCAAATTTTATGACTGTTTTTTTGTGACAAACATGTATGTGTTCCGATCACTCTATCACAGAAAAATAAGAGTTGTAGAACTTATTGAAAACTCAAGACAGCCATAACATTATGTTTTTTTACAAGTGTATGTAAACTTTTGACCACAACTGTATATACGTAAGTATTACAGTTCATTTATAGTATTTATGTATTTTCTATATATGTTCTCATGTTTGTAATGTTTTACAGTTTAAACCACACTTACTTCTAAGTAATTGTTTCACACCTATGTTAACCAACATTAATCCTTTAACCCTTTTAGTAGGTGTTGTTTTAACTCTGCACTGCACAGTTTCATTAAAGAAGAAGCAGCTTGTTATCTATAAAGTGTCAGTGGGTGTTTAGGAGCAGTTATCTTCATAAAATCTGCTAATAAGTGACATGGCGGTCTAACAACAGGAAGAAGAAGAAGTGTTGCAACAGTGTAACAGCAAAGAGTGCAGAATGGAAAAAAACCCAACAACAGGATGAAATATAAAATCTAGAATTTAAACTGAAGTGTGTGAAAATGAGAAGAACTTTTTAACATGAAAGAGCTCAGGTTACGTATGTGTGACAGACACTTTAAACGATGTGTGAATTTTCTTCCAGCACTCTATTCTACTCTCACTTTATCTCACTGTTACAGTCCCTATGTGATACATACTGAACATCCTGATGGGCATCACAGGACAGTGTGTGATCCCTGTGCGCTAATTTACAGAATGCAGGAGTGCTGGGATGGTGCTTGAAATAAACATAGCTTTAAAAGTCAAATTACTTTAATGCTTTACAAAATTATTGATTTAACTGATTGCATTTTAAATGTTGTATCAATATTCGGTTAAACTTTATTTGAAGAGTACTTACAGTACATACAGGCTTTATAACACATTCATGAGCATTGAGCAATGTATGTTTAAATTATTATTTTGGAATCAGTAATGCGTTATTATTTTATTTAAATAAGTAAAAGTAAGTTAATTACGCCACCAAGTTTGACCCCAACTTCTGCTATAATCTGCTTCATCACCGCCCAATAAACTGATTTTTTTCAAGAGTGCTTATGGTGAGAAAATAATCTGGTCTCGATCTGACCCAGCTATCAAATATACTTCTTTTTAATTGAGCTAAACTGCTAATAAGCCACAGTTTATTCTGAAATATTAGCCAGATAATAACTGCTATGAACAAACGCTGTCTCTACTGGTCCATGCTGTTTACACACTGAGAGCACGGTCTGTGCTGTGTTCATTGCTCACATACGCGTTTAGATTTATGCCTGTGTGGAACCAAACCAAACAGAGAGAAAACGCTCCAAGTAAACAAACTCATAAACTGATGCAGACCATAGAAACCAAATACAGGTTTTAAAAAAAATGCCCTTTTATACTCGGCAAATTAAGATCTAATTCAGAAATCATTACAATCAAGCTGAGCTGTTTACAATAAACAAAGTAAGGTAAAAAAAATTGCTGTCTCCAACTTATCATGCATTCTATACTTCAGCTCCCCATGTTGGTTTTATCTCCCCTTAAGCATACTAGTTATTACTAATATTTTATTTAACACCACCTATATACAAAAATACTATATACATACATTTTAATTTTTTTGTAGATCCATTCTTTTACTTACATTTAAATATCCACTATAAAAAACTTGATTAATCAAAGTTAATCACAAAATTTAGTTGTGACTAACGGGATACATTTTTTTTGTTGGTTAATAAATTTTTTTAATGCTGATATGAAATCATTTTTCAGTTCCAATATTAAGTATCAAGTATGCTGATGTTCTAAAGGCATAATAACCGTACTATATCTTTCTGAGGAATCAAACTTGCCAAGATTGTACCATGAATTCAAGCATATTTGGCATAGTTTGTATTGAGAATTCCCTACAGTCTAAATATTAACACAGAAACACATGTTCAAGACAATTTCACACAGGCCCAACAGTATTGTATTTTGTTATTATTTGTGTGTGTGTTTTTATGTGTGTGTCTGTTGGTGTGAAGTGTCTTTGTAGATTAGTACCAGATGAGGTGGGATCTTCAGAGAACTCAGCCAGCTCCTCTGGTGGGTCCCCGTAGAAGGAGTTGAACTTGTGGCTGGAGACCGCTGCCAGTACAGCACCCTGAACGCAAACACACACGAACAATGTGCTTAGAATCATCCTTACACTCATTAAACACATAATCATAATAATAAATCTGCTTGGTCAGCTCCAGGAAAAATACTAGTGTCTAAATGCTGAGCCTCTACAGTGAGCCAACCTACTCAATCACACAGTCTAAGACATGAAAGAAGAGGAGCGTATATACATGACCCACCACATCTGTGCCTCTTTTCTGTAGAACTGTCTATTAAGAGACGGAGATGACACATGAACACCGGGGAACGAACGAACGAACGCTGCACTACAAACAGCAGGAGTCTCTAGATCATCTTTACGGTTCTTCACAGACTGTTTAAGTTCATTACACAGCTAATACATATATTTAATATCCCTCACATGAGAGGTACGGCTAAGTACAGTATGTCTGCAGACATAACAGGTTGTAGAAACAAGGAGGTGCTAAAGGAGTCAGTCTTACTTTCAGCTTTCTCCGGGCATTGAACTTCCTCAGCTGCTCCACTGTTTCAGGGAGGTGGATCTTGTAGGCATAGCGGTCTCTCTCCTGAAACACACATACATGTTTACTGTTCAACTAGGAACTTATGATTAACAAGTATTACTTTATTATATATACATAAACAATCTCTATAAAACAATCTCTGAAATAACCCCCGAACTCTGGAATAACCTTATGTAACACGTTTGGGGCTCAGACACAGTGTCAAATTTTTATGTCTGGGCTGAAATCTTACATGTTTAGTTAAGCTTTTGGTAATTATTGTTTTTCCCCTTAAATAAAGGCTGTAGATTCAGGGGGTCATGGACATAGGGAATTGTGGTAAACTGAGACGCTGGTGCTGTTGTTCACTACAACCCACTGCACACGGTCACTCAGGTTTGTGGACGGTGGAGTGTCCATGTCTATGTTACCTTCTGGCTCTCTCCCTTTAGTTAGACTGTTTTATTCACATCTAATAATATTGAATATGGTCTGTTTTACAGTTAAACATCCATCTTTCTGTCTTAGTTCAAGGTATTGTCATGAAGAATGCTGTAATGCCGTATTGAATGTTAAGAAGAAGGTACATACATTTTTTATAGCATTGTTCAAACATTACAGCCTTCCTAGAATAGGTTTGAATGGGTTGTACTAGAGTATATGTTAAAATACAGGAGCCAGTATTAATCACCCACTGAGTATGCAAGGTGTAGCATGATTTTTGCTGGGTAATTTTAATCCCCAAAGCAAGACCAAAGTAACGCAAAACGTCACACCAGCAATCGGTATCAGTAAACAACACTGAGTTTGATCAGGCTGTTGTGAGAGCTGGGTACCTTGAGCCAGGGATGGTTGAGGGCCTCGTACACAGTGATCCTCTCAGCAGGGTCCAGCATCAGCATGCGCCGCACCAGGTCTTTAGCACTCTCCGAGATGTGACCCCACTGCCGCGGGTTCATCTATAGAAAGAGCACATAAAGAAACACGTAAAACACAAAAAAGGGATTTTTGAGAGAGACCTTGTCCTTCATTTGCATAGTTTCATGTATAGAAGTGTATGATACTGAAAGAAGAGTAACTGAGGATTATACAATTTTAATTATCACTATACCAAAAACACTGCGTGATGTGGAATTGACCAAATAGGGCTCTAGATATCGTATTCATTTACATATGAAGCAATTAAAACACAGACTTGAACAATCAAACATCTGTGAAGCCAATGTATCCTAATTTGTTGTATTTTTAACATGATGTATACAAAAACATTTTAATTTAAGTCTGAAATGTGTAAATTAGTCACATCTGACTTATTTAAATTTAAACGGTGGAGTGGAGGGGCATATCAAGAAAACACGTCTTGTCTTTGTCTCAAACATTATGGAAGGTCCTTTATAATAAACAATATTGCAAACAGTGTTTTGTTAAGAAACAAACCTACGAGCCTTATATTAGAACAATTATGTAAGTCTAAGTGAGTTCATACCTTGTATTTGCCCTTAATAATGCCCTCAAACAGGCGCTCTTTGGTGCCATAGAAGGGCAGGCAGCCGCTGAGCAGGATGAAGAGGATGACCCCGCAGCCCCACACGTCCACCGGCTTCCCATACGGCTCTCTCTTCACCACCTCAGGAGCCATGAAGTGAGGAGTGCCTACCCGGCCTGTAGCACAGACAACACACACACATACCATACAACCATCACATACACATACCTAGATATATCTGAGCCCTATCGTACACCCTGCGTAAGGTGCGTCACAATGCTTATAGCTATCTTACACCCTGCCAACAGTCCACCGACATTGTTTAACTAGCAAGGGACGTTGTGAATAATATCTACGATGATGGGCATGGTGGTCTAGAAATGAGGTGTGTTCAGTTACAATTTCAGGTGTATTGCTATCTTGGCAATCAAAAGCACAGGTTTTAAACCCCTTATTAATATGCTTAATTTGCTTCAAATCTTAGATGTCTGCAAATATTTGGTGATACAGAGCCAGGGAATTGCCAAAGAACCCAGTAGTTCACAAACCATTATATTATAGATTTTATATGTATTTCTGTAATAACCTTTGTGTTTAAAATATTAAAAAGCAGTAGTAAAAGCATACACATCCATAAAGAGTAATATTAGATGTCTATCTGTAAATAGTTCATACAAAATAGCCGGTCACTTCCAATGAACTGCATGGGAACTCTTTATTAATATGCTTAGTTTAATAAGAAATGTCTACAAATGTTTGGTCATAGAAAGCAGCTGGTCATCACCAGTGAATTGCCGGAGAACCAAGTAGTTAAAAATGTCACATTATATGACGTATTTTTGTCATTTTAGTCATTTCATTGTCCCTAAAAAAATAGAAAGCAGTAGTACAGGCATCCTCATGCACCTGCATACACAGGAAACAAAGGAAACATACAAAGGTTGAATATCAGTTTCAGTTCTTGGTTTCGGCAGCATGAAAAAGGATGTTCCAGTACTTCTGTAGGGTCTGCATATTTTAAAAAGACCCTCTGTGCTGAGTTGTGCGTCAGGAGTGTGTGTGAGGTTAAGCTACACTAAAAACGGAAATACTTCACATGAGGTTAGAAATGGTCGGCTGTGTAGCCATAAAGGAAGCCAGCTGTGAGGAGATATTCCGGTGTGAGGTTAGACAGAAATCGGATTATAATGAAAGTAATTTAAAATGGATTTGATCCGCCAGAACAATTTTGACAACCTTTGAATAAGACAGAGCCTTTAAAAAAGTTAGGTCTTAAGAACTTCAGCAATGTAACGTTACCCTAAAAAGACCCCAAAAAATATCCATCCAAATCTAATAATAGAATTAGATTTGGCAAAACTACCAAAACTAGTATTGACAAAACTACTAAAAACGTTTTTGCAGCACTTCTAGATCAGTGTTTTATTAACATCTGATATAATAATAAAAAAAAAGATTATATTTCCAAATCCCTCAGAACATAATTAATTAAGAAAACAGTGATTCATTTAGCCTGGAAATACAGTTAGCTTGCCCAGTTAGCTGTTAGCCAATAGCATCTCCATTAACACCAGCAGTCTGTTAGCCTAGCTAGCATTGGACAGACAGCTGCAGTCTGGTGTTGTAAAGGTAATACTACAGCCATAATCCACATCAAAAATCAAACCACAGATCCTACCCACTCTAACCAGCAGTAAGAAATCAATCTATTTTTTAGAAACACTGATGAATGCAGCTAGGAAACACAGTTAGCCGGTTAGCCATTAGCCATTGTAGCTAATCCACTATTCGCTACGTGTCATAATAAAAGTCATCAGATCAGCTTGTAGACTTACACTACCAAACCAAAAACAATAAAGAAAATCTATTTTATTTTAGTTTGACTTTATTAAGTACTCTTTTGATCAAAATATAGTCAAATATCTAAATTACCTTACAAATAATTAATAGTTAATTAACTGTTTTAAGCAGAGCTGGTTTAGATTATTACTGCAGTGCAACATATTTCAACAATTAATGTAAAAAATGATTATAGTGTAATTACTCTTTAACACGTATTTGAGCAACCACTGGTGTGTGTGCTTTTTCCTAAAAAATCGTCATAATTTAAGCGAATAAAAATGCATCAAACTATATAAATTGGTCTTTGGTCATGGAGGATAATCCGTAAGATATTGAGCTATTAGATGTTCGGTTTGAAGCCCATCAAACACTTGCATTCTTACACTTTTTTAAATTTTTATTTTATTTTTCTTGAGAGACAAATTTTTCATTCTGTATATTGCCTTTCTTATAAAATTGTGTTTTAAATAAAGAATGACCAGAGTGTTAGTTAATTATTTACTGTACAAGTCAATATTGCCTAGATGGACAGTGCTAAAAAAAAGTCTACCTGTAAAATTGCGGTGTTAAAGGCAATGCAGTAGAAAATGTGCACCAGTGCAACTAGTGCAAAAAGTTAGTCTAGAGCCCTGCTATACACTTGAGGTTGACGACCACCGAAAGAGGACAGATGATAATCCAAGATAAAAGAAAGGCTGATCATAAGTGCAGTAGTGTTCTCACAAACCCACAACCATGAATTCTTTACTTTTCTGAATGTTCTCTGTCATTGCCATGAGCAGCAACACAATCTTTTAGTTGTCCATTTTTCTTTTTAATAGTCCAAATATCTTGCTTCATACCCTCTACCACTTGGTTCTTGCATTATCTATTGTGTAAGCACCCTAAATGTTGTGGGACTGCTTTAGTGGTAAATGCCCTGAATGACCTACATTCATGAAGTGACTTTTCATTTTAGAATGAATCAGAGACCTTAGTTCCACTGAACTGCTGTAGCATGATCTGAAACAAGCTGTGATCCCCATAAAGACACGAAATAAGAACTGAAACATTTTTATATGGAGAAATGAGCAACAATGTTCACCTGGTAAACAATATGCTATAATTACAAAGTAAACGGACGTGTGGAGGGTTCACTTGTCATGTCAGCAAATAGCAGCTGTGCAAACTCTGTGGAGGAAGACACTATGCAACAGAGACTGTGAATAGCTGAAGCAAAGCGATATCCAAAATAGAACTGCAGCGTTCAGTTTGCACAATGTTTGAGTTATTTTTATTTATTTTTTGCTGATAGTATACAGAGGCCTTAAGAATGATCAACAGCAGTTATAAAAAGCTCAAAGCTGTTTTCAAGTGTTAAGAAAATGAAAGAGATTATTAAAGCATACCAGTTCTACTGAATTAACTATTGTAAAAATTACATAGTTGCTTGGTCCTGTCAGGATTTGCATCAAGGAGGACGTGAGGTGTATGTAAACGCAGGGTCATTTTATAACAAGAAAACAAACAATAAATCAAAACTAAACTCAAAACAAGATACATGAACAGACAGGACTACTGGAATTAACACTGAATAAACTACAATACAGAAAACTAAGAAAAGCAACCTGACTGATGTGAAACACGCACAAGATCAGACAAACAAACACTGAAAATAAAGGGGCTTAAATACACATGGAGGAAACAGGAAACACCTGGGGACAGATAAGGAGGGGACAGAGCTACAAATGAACACTGAACAGGTGGGGGCACTGAACAGGTGGGGGCACTGAAGACATGGGTGGAGACAAAGAGAGGCACAAAGAGCAGTGTGCTATTGATACATGGCTAGAACAACAAAGGAGGGGAAAATGGTTTCAGTTTGGCCCCAATTAAATAGTAGGTGTTAAAGGTAAACTACAGACCACAAATTGGTCTTGACCAAAAGAGGAAGTCTCAGTGTGGGTCAACTAGACTGTAGCCTTCTGTAACTGTAGATTAACCTTTATTTACTTATAAACAGAAACAAATGAATATAAGGGTAATATGTTTTGATTTTTCTGCATGATGCATGTTTAGACAAAGGGGAGCAGGATTTGGCAGGGAGGCAGAATTCGGCACAACTGCTGGAATTATAATTTGAGAAACTGACAACATCTTCAGGCACAAGTTCTTTGGTCTGCTCGCTAAACTGCAGTGTGAAACCAAATCTATCTGGCCCAAATATATTCAATGTAACTGATAAACCTTGGTTCAGAATCTGGTTCAAATGTTTTGTATCTTTAAGATACAGTCACTTTATTTTTACTTTGATAAGGCCTCATTTAATATTCTCATGACTAATATATATCAATTTACCCAATCTTAGAGGGTTGATGTCCAAAACATCTGTTACTTACACTTACAAGTAACAGATGATAAGAATCAGATGTGCTTGAGCAAGGGACTCCCCCACAATCTTAAAAAGGAACTACTGGTTACAAGTAGTGTTTTGTACAGTTCTATAGAAGAACCACTTTAGGTTTTGTAAAAAAACATGTTTGTTTTAGAGATTGGTAAAATAAAAAACCTTTACAGGAACTGAAAGTTCTTCAGACCTCCACATGTTTCTTCACACTCAACTGCATCCCTTCCTGGTTTACAATAATGGCTGTAATTGGGTGCAGCTTACCTCCTGCCACTAGACCTGACTCTCCCAGCTGTATAGCAACTCCAAAGCCGCCCAGCTTCACCGGGGCTGAATTCTCCTTTGATGCCAGCAACACACAGTGGGGCTGCAAGAAGAAAAACATGGAACAGATTAAGAAAAAAATGCATTATTTACACAGATTCACCACAGATTTCATTTCTCCCAAATTCCAAATAAAAATTGTCATTTGGAGCATTTATTAGAGAAATGAGAAATGGCTGAAATAAGAAAAGATGCAGAGCTTTTAGCCCTCAAATGAAAATGCAAAGAAAACAAGTTCATATTCATAAAGTTTTAATAGTTCAGAAATCAATATTTGATGGAATAACTCTGGTTTTAATCACAGTTTTCATGCATCTTGGCATCATGTTCTCCTCCACCAGTCTTACACACTGCTTTTGGATTATTTATGCCACTCCTGATGCAAAAACTCAAGCAGTTCAGGGTTTATTAGCAAATTGTACAAAACCTAAAAACAAAAACACCTTGAACAGTTCAACACAACTAATATATCAAGTGGTTTCTCCGAATTCAACACATAATACAACTTTAATGACTAATGTATTATTAGTATTACTAAACATCTTTACCACAAGTGTCTTTAGTACCGATTTAGAGAACCCTTTCACTGTTATGTCTGCTAAAGAACATGATTCATACGTTTTTTTTTTGTTTATAGATTTGAGTCAAGTGACTGTGACAACAATTCCAGAATCTTTCAGGACTTCTTCTAAAACCAGACCTTGGTTCACTTTAAGTCGTTATTTGGCTTACTGTCAATTTTAGTTTCTTTTCAGAACAGATATTTTTTTTTCTTAAACAAAATCTTGGTTACTGATTCCTGACTAATTCTATCTTGAATAAAACTCTGCATGTTTCCATTTGAAAAAGCAAAGCAGTTAATCACTAAGCTGTTCAGCATATGCTTCATTCTTCCACCTCTGGACATACTCTATAAACCATACGGCAGAAAGTTTCCAGTTTTTAGGCAATGACACTGGAACTGGATCAGCAGTGTGTCTGAAGGAGGAAAATGTGATTGTAATTAAAAATAAATTCTTTTTAATTTTCATTTCTTTCGTTGCAGCTGTATACATATCAGTATTCCATCACCATTCCAAACATTTGCTCTTTTCACATGATGAAACCTTCACTTGAGACGATAGAAAGAAAGATGTTTATTATTAAAATATTATTAAAAGTTTTTATATTACTGTGTTTTATTAGAAATTGTAAACTTTCAAAGCCCTGTGATCTTGCTGTCTAAACTACAGCCAAGGGATTAAAATGTCTAGAGTGTCAGAGCGTGTGGTGCTGCGGTTTTAAGAAAAAAAAAAAACAGAAGTGACTGCAGCTTCCCCCTTCACTTGTTAAAAAGCTGCTGCACTTTTTGAGTTGTGGAGCTGGTGAGCATCCCGCCGCCAGCACCGCTCAGAGTTAAAGGGTCTGAAGCAGACAGGAACTACAAGCACTGCTTTTTAAAACAGGATTTTACAAAAAAAAAACAACAACAACACTTTTTTTCGGGAGAATTTTACCCAAAAGCACAGCCTGACTAGAAATGGCATTCATCTTCTGCTCGTCCATTCTTGAGATTCTGGACCAGTAGTTAAAACCAGGATTTCAGGAGGAACTCAAACGGTGAGTAAATTTAAATTGTATACAGAGAACTACTATACATACATACATTTCATTTAATTTCACTTGATGTAGCCGCAGTGACCTAATGTTAAGACCTCAATTTGTTAAGTCATACTCGTGAAAGTACAGTATGTGACCAACTCAAGATTCTTTTACTTTTACTGGTTTTCTGCAGACTATAACACAGGGGCCTGTGAGGTTGTTTGAACTATAATATACTATAATAAAAAAAAAGTAAAATAAAATGCTTCTCTGGTGAGCTTTTGTTTACATTCCTCCCCTGTCTCTCTCTCTGTTGTACTCGGCTTGACTTTAGTTTCCGCCTGTTATCGTTTTTACACCAGTTTTTGGGCTCCCTATCTCCTTATATGAGTGTTTTTCTCCCCCGGTTGTGTCCCAATTCAGTAGCTGTGACAGCAGTAGTGTATTATTGGACTGCGACCCTGACAATGCGGATTCCTGCGCGAGAAGCGGTGTGTTTTTTTTATTTATTTATTTTTTATTTTTTCTTGGTTTTACCTGCTTTGAGATCAACTGTTCTGCAATTGGGTTCAACAACCCTCTGGGCTGAAAAGCTACTAGTCTGTAGTCAGTGGCACTCCATCCCATTACACTTTACACACTACATTTTCCGAAACTGATTTTTTTTCTTTGTGGCTTGATCAATATCTGGCCTACAGCCAAACTTAATGGCCGACCCCTGTTGTATGTAAGATGTTCTATTTGAGGTCTGTTCTACAGTATCTCAAATAGTGAAAGTGTGTTCATTGGTATAGCTCTTCTCTTAAACACATATGATTTTTTTTCCTTTGAGAGCTAATGATAAATTAAAATATTGAGATGAACAAAAAAACATACTAATCATTACAATACATCATGTAACATTATACAATACATTACTTTTCTTTTCTTAAAGGTCAGAGATTTCTACAGGCTGTAATGGCGGATCACTGCTTTGAAGGCTCCAACAACACATCTTCAACTGTTTTAAAGGAAGACCACAACTGCAGCGTAGATGGCGGCAGCCTTCGGGTCTTGCTGGCTGTCTCCTACTCGCTCTTCTTTCTTCTGGGATTGGTTGGCAACATCCTGGCTCTCTGGGTGTTCCTTTGTCTTCACTCCAAGAAGAATTCGGTGCGGATTTTCCTCATTAACCTGGCCGTGGCTGACTTGCTCCTTATGGTTTGCCTACCCTTCAGGATTGCCTACCACGCCAACAACAACTGCTGGGTCTTAAAGCCCATACTCTGCAAGGTGGTAGGCAATGTTTTCTACATGAACATGTATATTAGCATCTTTCTGCTGGGTCTGATTAGCATTGATCGCTACATTAAGCTGCAGAGGGTCTCGAGGAACCAGAAGTTTCTTGGAAGTAGACAGAGCATGATCACCTGCTGCTTCCTGTGGGTGGTGTCTATTGCTGCCATTTTACCATTGATTATTTTTTCCAATCAAAACACTTTATCCCATAAGTGCTTTCAGTACAAACGTCTGGATAAAAACACATGGAAAGCCTACTTCAACATGTTCATGGTGAGTTCTTTCTGGGTGGTCTACGTTGCCCTTGTTTTGTCCTATGGTAAAATCGCCATGGGCTTACTCCGGGTCTCTCGGGAGAAGCCCGATCTTCCGAACGCAGGAAAATACGGCAGAACGGCTCGCAAATCCTTCTTCATCCTCTTCCTCTTCACGCTGTGCTTCGTCCCCTACCACCTGGTGAGGATCTTCTACATCCACTCCCAGATCACAGAGGTCTCCTGCCAGTGGATAGAGGTATTGGACAAAACTAACGAGATAGCTCTGCTGCTGTCAGCCTTCAATAGCTGCCTGGATCCGGTCATGTACTTCGTGCTGTGTGGCTCGGTGCGCAGGACTGTGCTGCAGGTGTTGTGTAAATGCTTCTGCAGGAAGGCTTCCGCAAGCTCCGAGAGCTCCACTAATGATACGAGGAAAAGCGCAGGGGAACACCTTTCAGAAAGTGAGATCTCCACCTTGAGAAGAAAAACTGCCATTCAGATCAATCCTTCCGAAGCTTGATCGACCTGTTCAATCATTTTACTCAATGATGCAAACATGAATGTAATGTAATGTAATATAATGCAATACAGACCTTTTTCATTATTAAAAAATGTTATTAGAGAATAATGATAATTATAGATGTGTTTTGGATCCTATCGAAGCTAAATTAGCACAAATTAATTGTGTTTTTCATCTTATGGCATATATATATATATATATATATATATATATATATATATATATATATATATATATATATATACGAAGCAATGACTGTAGAAAACATTTTGATCAGTGGTTCCATTCCCTTCCATTTTTTAATAGAAATGAATTCATAGCTGACTACCTTTCTGCCAGTCTCGTCTACTCATTTGGTAGACCCGCCCCCTTCTCCCAAAACAAGAACATTTCAGGCCGCCAGAATAGTCCTGTATTAAACCAATACAGCAGAAGTGAAGCGTATTTCCCCTGTTCAGTGAGTGTAAAGTTTCAGCAGTAAAAGTGAAGTTCATGCACAGTATCAGTCAAAAGTTTGGACACACCTTAAATTGTAAATTCAGTGATATTTCATTATCTTAAAACAATTCTGAATTGTAGATCAATACTAAAGTCATCCAAACTACGAATAATTATTTAGGAAACAACTAAAGATTAGATTATATTTTTCAAAGTAGCTGCTCTAGCTTAGATTGACAGCTTTGCACATCTTGACTGGATTTTCATATCTCAGCTTTATGAGGTAGAGTCAACTGGGATTCAGGCTTTCAGTTAACAGCTGTGCTAAACTCACAAAGAGTGAATTTCTTGCCTCTGTTTAAAAGCATCAGTTGTAAACATGTGAAGAGGTAGAGTTACAGGTATACATTGAATAGCCCTATTTGAGAAATGTTCGAATCCAGATTATGAGAAGCAAGAACTACTCAACCAAGTAAAGAAAAAAAATACTTAAGAAATGAAGGTCAGTTATCTGCATTTTCTTTTTAGTTTGAAAGTACCCTCAAGTGCAGTTACCACAAAGGCTATCAAAAAGTTATGATGAAACTGGCACTCATCAGGACCACCCCAGAAAAAAAAAAACACTATAAATGCTGTGCAAGATATCTGTTCAGACTACACACCTAGTAAACAATGCACAACACAAGCATAAACACTGAATAACACATTAAAAATCAGCAGTACAATGTTTAGGAACATATTATATAAATCCATATTTCTACAACTGTTTTTAAAAGCATAACATTTTATGATATTTTGTAGGTAAATTGTAAAACTGTATTAGATGAATATTTACTTCATTTATTCTACTTTTCAAAACATTACTCTCAAATAATACAACATATCAGTTTTATCTGTGTTCATACTTATTTAAATAAAAAGGTCCTATTCTCCATAGCAAATACAATGCATACAAACATTAATAAGGACATACAATATTCAAATTTTACAAATACAGGTACATAATACAAAACTTTTTTAATAGATTCTAATCAATTCTCCCAATTACTAAAATTAGATCTAATTTCATAGTTAGATTCGAAATTTCCTAGTTAAGAGCAAATTCAAAGGTGCCAAATTATTTTCTTTGTAGCTGTTAAACCTGTTTTTGCTTAGTTTAAAAGCTAATACACATTAGATAACAGTAGATAATAGAAATCCATAAATCTAAATCATATATTTGGACTTTTTCAAAATATATGGATAATTATACCAGGTGCTTAGTTACAAATAAAGCAAAAATATTTGTATAATAACACATTTTCTTTTAGTACGCTCAAACTCAATCTAAAGTAATAGAACTCGTTTATCTAAGCAATGCATGTACAAAAACATAACAAATAAATGTACTATGGGTATATCTATGGTAAGATTTGTTTGGGTAGATTCATATTCATATAGGAGAAAAAAATAAAATAAAAAATAAAACAACAAATTATATCAAATTTTGATTAATTATTGTATTGACATACATTCATAAATGCTCTAAAAACTGCTGTTACACTGTACTGCTTTTAAACTTGTGCAACACAGCTCAGGAAAAAAATAAGAGACCACTTAAAATTATGAGTTTCTTTGTTTGTTTCCAAATTGAAAATCTCTGGAATATATTCAAGAGGAAGATGGATGATCACAAGCCATCAAACCAAACTGAACTACTTGAATTTTTGCACCAGAAGTAAAGCAGCATAAAGTTATCCAAAAGCAGTGTGTAAGACTGGTGGAGGAGAACATGATGCCAAGATGCATGAAAATTGTGATTAAAAACCAACCAGCGTTATTGCACCAAATATTGATTTCTGAACTCTTAAAACGTAAAATGAATATGAACTTTTTTCATTATTTGAGGTCTGAAAGCTCTGCATCTTTTTTGTTATTTCAGCCATTTTTTATTTTCTGCAAATAAATGCTCTAAATGACAATTTTTTATTTGGAATTTGGGAGCAATGTATAAACAGCAAAATCAGAGAAACTGATTCAGAAACTGATTTCCAGAGCTGTATGTTTTATAATAACAAATACATTTTAAATGCAATGTTTTATTTAATTTTATATAATTAAATAAGGACTGGTTTTATATTGGGGAAGTATTATAAAATGATTTATGAAGTGTGTGTGTGAAAAACTGTAATTAGTGTCATATTCAAGGTCCTTTACAACAATGAGAGCAGATCTATGTACACACAGTTTATTTTAGCAACAATGATGACAAGCTGCATCCTGCAGTACAATAGACTTATCTTCAGTGGAGAAAATGCAGAAAATGATTAATAAGGCCTCTAACAGAAGCTTAACTCAGGCAACTAATAACAGCAGTGAACAGATAGTGCCCTCTCCTGGTGGAACACTGCTATAGATGATTGTACACACAGTGAGGTATTAAAGAAAACACAATAACGATTAATAATTGTGATTAATATTATATTAAGTTTAATGGTGACCACTAACTAAATATATGACTATATCATAACTTAAGAAACAGTAAATCACACAGATTTGAAAGCTACAAAACAAACACACTACCTGAATATTAATTGTATACAAAAGAAGCATCTAACCACGCACAGAGCGCCTAGTTTAGAAGTGAAGGAAGGATGTGGTCAAAAGAGAACCTGCCTAGTTCCCTTATGAAAAGAACAAACCCTCCCCCCTTTACTGCTCTGGAGGTTTAATGAGAACACTGCTCATGAGCACAGCATCAGAAATTAAGAGGAAACCAGCAGGAACACAAAGCCCACTATGTCAGAACAGAATGATAATGCAACAAATCTCACGGAAACCAAAGGAGCAGCCGGCAATGACAGGTATATGTTATATAACACACTCTATATATATAACTAATCTACAATATAATACATTAAATATAATACATTCTATCACTCCAAAAAGAGAACGTGAGAACAGTGAGATGCTTATAGATGTGTGTTTGCTGATCCTGTATATAAGACGCTCTTGTTGTAAGAAATATCATTATTACATCATTACTACTGTTACTTATTACATTAACCATGCGTTGCTCAGCCCCACCTTTCTGGAAACCTTTTTTTATATAGGCTTATTATAAAGGTTAGAATTGTGCACATACTTTTATTTTGTTGCTTTGTATCATGCACAGACTTTGATTATATAGGCTAGTATCATGTACAGGCTTTAAATATACATAGGCTTGTATTGTGCACATGCTTTGATTATATAGGTTTGTATTGTGCATAGACTTTTATTATTTAGGTTTGTATCATGCACACACTTGATTATGTAGTGATATGTTGTGCGCACACTTTGATTATACATAGGCTTGTATTATGCGCATGATTTAATTTTATAGGCTTGTATGATGCAAACAATTTGATTATGTAGGTTTGAATCATGCACATAATTGATTATATAGGTTTGTATTGTGCACATACTTTTATTTTGTAGTTTTAAATCATGCACAGATTTTGATTATATAGGCTTGTTTTATGTTGTGCAAATATGTCTACTGTATGATTATGTATGTGTATATTTGCTTGTATTAAGGTATTAAGCACACACTTTAATCATTATTATTTTCCTTGGGTATATATATATATATATGTGTGTGTGTGTGTGTATGTATATGTATACCTCGATTAAGAGGAAGATGGATGATTACAAGCCAATCAAACCAAGCTGAGCTGCTTAATGTTTTTGCACAAGGAGTGGCATAAAGCTATCCGAAAGCAGTGTGTAAGACTGGTGGAGGAGAACATGTTGCCAAGATGCATGAAAACTGTGATTAAACCAGTTATACCACCAGTCATTCAAATATTGATTTCTGAACTCATTTCTGTATATATATGCTCATAAATTCTAAAAGCTTGAGGAAAAAACAAATAAAAACAAATTGAGGTAAAGTCACTGTAGCTAAAAAAAAAAAAAGCCTTAAACTGTTTCATGCATTAAATACAGCTGAGGGTATGGTGATGTACACTTCCCATTACATAGGTGTGAAGTTACTTATTTTCGGAGAAATGAAAGTCGCAGTGTTAGTAAGTTAATGTTCACAAGATGACGGCTTATGCTATTAATAAGAATCATTTCATTCTCTTTTCTCTCCTGGTTGAAGTTTAAGATGTCTGCTGGTGCCTGAAGACCACCTCTTCAGTGTTCTGCCATGGCTGTATCTCTCGCTGGCTATCGTGGGCTTCCTGGCTAATGGACTCGCCATGTGGGACCTCCGGCGTTCCGAGAAGACGCCGACCGTCATCTTCACCTTAAATATAGTGATGTCGGACCTTATGGTCTGCTGCAGTTTCCCCTTTAGAGTGGCCTACTACATCTCTGGCCATGGATGGGGGTCTGGATCCTCAGTTTGCCTGACGGTTGAGTTTTTTATGATCTCTTGCTTTTACATCAACCTCTATTGCAACATGTCTTTCTTGCTGTGGACCAGCATCAACCGCTACGCTACGGTGGTACAGCCGCGCTGGGGGATCTTCCAAGCCTTCAGACAGCCAAAGCTCTGCTGGATCATCTGCATCGTCACCTGGATATTCGGAATCATCGCCATAAGTGGATCAAGGGGATATGCAGCGAAGATGAATACTTCAGAACAAAGACCGAAGACATGCTTCGAAAAGGTGATGAACAAAGGAATGGAGCACCTTAATGTTCTTCGTGGCATGGGTGTGGGAATGTTCTTCTTCATCCTGGGCTTGATGCTGGTCAGTTACAGCCTGCTGATCTTCCACTTGCAGAAGGTGAGAGGAGGAAGCATGGTGGGGGCGGGGTTTGGACCTGGTGGAGGCCTGAAGGTGAGGAGGAAAATCCTGGCCTCTGTGGTTCTGTTTGTGGCCTGCTTCCTGCCCTACCACGTGCAGAGGATCAGGATAATGGCTTCACCAGAGACAGAAGACTGTCTGCAGAAGCATGAAAACATGAGGGTGAAGACTCTGACCATCTTGGTTGCGGCTCTCAGCTGTTGCCTGCATCCAGTGCTGCACCTGATGCTGCGCCTGCCCTGCTGCCGCGTCAAACGCAACGCGAGAGCCCCTCCCAAACCAGAAATCACCAGAAGCCAAGTCACGCCTAATATACAGGCCACTGAGCTGACCCCGAACATTAGATACGAGTAATGATGAGACTCTGAGTTAGAAAAGGGACTACAAAATGATTATTTCAGGGCGAATCATTGCTGATTTTTTAGGAAAAATATTTAGGAAAAAAAAACGTATAGGTTAACTTATAGGAGTCTTCAATAATATGTGGATGTTGGGCAGAGCTGTACGATTTTCTAATAAACTGGAATCACAATATTTAACCTTGAATTGACAGTCCTTCAGCATACACATATATTCTGTATGGACCCAACAGCAAATGTTATCTTATGAGTTATTAACAAAATATACTATTTATAAAAAAAGTGTGTAAAAAAAGTGTGTAAATACCTGTTCATCCAACGATTAAAAGGGAGTTTTTCATCCGTTTGCTACAAAAACAGTCTCTACTCTTCTTGAAAAAAGTGTTACATGTTGGAAAATTAGGTTCAAGTGTCAAACAAAGGGCCAATGCAAAGTCCAGTCCAGTCCTTGCTGTTTTATGTTTACTAGCCTATTTGTACAATTAGCTGCACTACAATCCCCAGCATATAAGGGCCACCTCTATTTCTTCGGCTTTAAACAGTTTAAACTATCACAGAAGTTACAGATGTCTGTGTATTGCTTGATTAACTGGTGTGAAAGACTGCAGCAGCAGTAAAACTGGATGGAACAGTGTGACCGGCTAAACTTATTGTATAATAAGTCAATAACGTAATTATCATGAGAAGCCTATCTACAACGTAATGTCTGCTCTGACCCACTTAAATTAATCTAAAATACAGCAGGTATAAACCTAGTAGCGACAAATTTAGAGAATTTAGCATGAAGACGCAGTACCAGGTTCACCTGAAGGAGTTAATAATGTGGCGTCTAACCCTGCTCTCGATTGGTATCAGCAACCAGCAGATTAATCTGAAAGACGATCAGAGATCAGAAGGGGTTTTTTTTATATACATGGCTTATATATGATTTATTTTGGTTTAGTTGTTGATATTTGGTGGTTGAAAGTTTCTAGACAAGATGAATGTGTTTACACTGCTATAACTTGACTTAAATATATCTCAGAAGTGGTGTGTTTACCCTTTTTATAAATCCAGGTATATATTACAGATACTTGAGATCAGAGGTGGAAAGTAATGAATTACATTTCCTCAAATTACTGTAATTGAGTAGATTTAATGAGTAATTTGTAATTTTTAAGTAGTTTTTAAAATAGGTAATTTTACTTTTACTCAAGTACATTTTGACACAAGTAATTTACTTCACTACATTGGAAAACTCCCCATTACTGAGTAAATAATTAAATGCTGGGGGAAAAAGCAGTGCTAATTATGGTTAGCGGGAGAGCGCTGTGTGAATCAGCTGTGCTTGGGGGGAACCGGTATTCTGTCGAGTTATGCTACCCATCGATATGTGCTTCTTTACGACACTGCGCATGCACTGACAAACAGTTTTTTTTTGTATGATTTCATGTTTTTCATGATAATTCCTTAAGTTTTTATTGGAAACATTAAACAATCTGCTTAAATGTAAAAAAACAACATGTAAATAGCAGTTAAAGAATAGCAATGGCAAGTTAAAAATAATAATGAACTGTAAAACTATAAAAAAAAGTTTATAGTCACTTATATGACCATAACTTTTTAACAGTTAAGAAAAAAAATGGATCATAGAAACCTATACCACTTGTTTTTGAAAATGTTTTATGGGGTTGTCTGAACAAATACTGCCTTAAAGGTCCAAATTATTATTTGGAATAGTATTTCATTAAAAAGTTTCTATTTATGATTTGTACTTTTTTACATCAAATAATTAAATGTAACTATGTACCTTTTACTCAAAGTACATTTTAAATTGAGCGCTTTTTTACTTTTACTCAAGTAGATTTTTAGATGGATACTTTTACTTTTACTTGAGTAGAATTTTAGCAAAGTAAAGGTACTTTTACTTAAATACAATTTTTCAGTACTTTTTCCACATCTGCTTGAGAAATATGAAGAGATATATCAGAACATATTTACAGTTTGTCGACTATACATTCAGATCTGTAGTGATGGTTTGTGAACCTACTGAAACCCTGTCACACAACAACAGGAACAGTTAAAGCTTGTTCATATTTAGAAATCTGCCTAAAGGTCAATGTTCAGCAACTAAACATATGTAGGTGTGAAGGTGTGTAGGTTTTAGCAACATTAGCAGCCATGCTAATCAGTAAATAGCCATTCAGTTTAGCTGTGCAGTGAAGACAAAAATGCTAATGTTATTTATTGCATTAGCTAAACTAAAACAAAGCTAATAAAGCTAAAGCTAAATAAAGCTATTTTTGGCTGTTTTGATGGTTTTAGTAGCTTCTCACCTCACTGAGGTTTCCGTATGTTTCTCTATCGGTCTTATCTAGATGTGTCTGTGGGAGAGTCAGGCGACTGCACCACGCTTGCTTTCACACCTCTTACAGCATACGTCTTTTAAGATTATATAAAAAATGTTGGTGCAGTTTTGGTTTCGTTTGTAATAGTTGCTGCTTTTCCTTCAACCTGTGAAGCTCCAGCTTCATCACACTTCATCAGGTTTAGATCAGCGGATTGCTGAGACCAAATTCTTTTTTTTTTACTGTTTACTATGTAATTCCATTACTCCATGTTCCTTAATTGTGTTCATGGTTTTAATATGAAACTACAATGTAGAAATAACAATTAAATACATAATTATGGAAAAAATAATTATGAGAAGGCATATCCAAACTTTTGATTGGAACTGTTCTATACAATGCAAGATATTATACAAATACGTATTTATATGTATATATTCCAAGAGTTTCACTCTTTGTGTTTTTTTTTACTGACTCAGAAAACAACACATCATTTCTAGAAATGAATCACACAAATGACAACTGTGTGTGATATTGTAATATTATAATTATAATTATAATATCTTGTATAACACAATTCAGTGGTGTGCAGTGAGGCCCTTCTAACCCTTCAGAGAAGGGGTGACAATAAGTTTAAAAGTTATGTAAATAATTACATGTTTTAATCAGAAAATATATATTATAGTTATTGTAAGTGTAGGGATAACTTATTTTATAAATTAACTAAAACTAATTAAAATAATTAGTCTGTGTTTTTCAGTTGCTATAGGACTCTTATATGATTGACAGCGATACTGGCCAATCAAAGTTTTTTAAAATGGTTTCTGCCCCCTTGTGTCTGCTCGTGGACCCTTCTCCTAAATTTTGAGAAGGGTGTAGTAATGAGTATATTAGCAAAGTCGTAGGACAATCTAACCAATCAGATTCATGATTTTCACTGCGGGGGCGGGGCCATGGCTGAAGAGGTACGCGTTGATTAGTCGTAAAACAGCGCGCATAGCTAACTGTCACGGAATTGCGACTGCAAATGTGACAGATATTGTGTCATATCATATTAAAAAGCCCTTTTAAAACCAATTCACAATAATAGGCCGCCTGACTGGTGAGTTTTTGCGTGTACTTAATGTTTTGGCTGCTCCGGTGTACTGTCGTCATTCAAATGAGTGATACTTGTTGAACGCCTGTACTTATAGGAAAATTAAGCATTGATTGTTGGGTCTATTGCACACTTTTGTGGTTTGTAGCTGTATCTGTGGGCTGTTTATGTGTATTACGTTCATATAATTCAGTCAAGACAGAGAATATGTAACTTAGTTGTTGTAATTTGTATCTACGGTTCGCCTGGGGGGGTGGGGGGGTGCAGAAGGGGTACCCACTATATTCACTGCACGCCACTGACACAATTAATATTAATATACTGCCGAGCTCTATTCAACAGAGCACCTGCTGAAGTGGTTTGAGTATTAAAATAAAATAAATAAAAATAAATATGATGCTGCTAAACTGGACAGCACTGTGGTTCTATGCAGCTATAATAATGTTTAAATTAAACGTTGATTAATTAGTAGTTTAATAAGTATAGGCTTTACACTCAAATGAACCAATACAAAATATTTTCTTTTTTTTTTGCTTGCAATTCATCATTGTGTCCAGAAGAGGCTGAAAGAAGACAAGCAGACACTTTGTCCTCCAAGTCAGCGTTTGAATGACTGATGATGACTGATGATACAAGTCTGGTTTTGCTGATGTTATAGATTAATAAACTGAATAGGAAAGGGCTGTATATTGTTGTACTGTATATCTAATATATCTGTATATCTAAAGTATAAATACAAGACAGATTTCAGACAATGAATTTCATTGTAATTTCATAGTAACCACAAACAATTACAGTGTTGTATTATTTAAATTACAGGGAAAAAATGTAAAACTTATATTATACTTATACTTATTTTACTTTTATACTTATATTATATTTTAGCACAGGGTAATTATCCAATTTCTCTCATACCGCTAGTAGTATATGTACCAGAGTTTGAGAACTACTGATATAGAGATAAATAAATAAATAAACAAATAAATAGATAAATAAATGAATTAACCACTTTATAAGACAAAAAGGTACAATTTTAAAAATGTATCCTTTATAAAGTGTTTATAAATAGTTTATCAAGGAGTTCTAATCACTCAGCATTTACATATAAGAAAAATGCTTTGTTCATTTCACTACCCTGATTACTTATTTATCCAGTAATTATAATGTGATGAATAATAACATATTAAATGCAACTGACTTTCTGGGTTATTTTATTAGATATGTTAATGAATGTCCTGTAACTTTATAAACTATTTAAAAACCCTTTATAAAGGAGCCTTATTTTAAAGCGGTGCTGACAAAAAGAACACAATAATAATATTAATCAAATCTGTAATATCTAAAACAGTCCTGTTATGTGTTTTTCAGAGCCTTGTTTAGTGTATGATGTGCATTTACTCAGTCCTTAATTTACAAAGATTATGGTATACTATGTTTAGAGTTCCTCACACAGAGGAGCAACAACAATCATTACGAGAAAACTTCGTAACTTCGTAAAAGAGAAGTTATTCTACATCCTCGTCCCCACAAACATCACTTCCTAAAGAGGCTGGGGCTGTAAAACAATGAACTACAGACCTGCAGCCAACTGATCAGTGCACTGATGCATCTGACAGGGTAAGTGGATACTCTAATATACTCTAACAGAATGTTAGATAAATACTAGAAGCTGCTGCTGTACTTTAAAGAAGGTTTCTACTAACAGTTTTACTCATGTACTGTAATATTTCTATAATGTAATTTGTTCAGATATAAGTGTTATGAAACTCCAGTATGATACATGTTGTTCAATGTTCATTAGATTTCCAATACCAGTAATTAACATCTCTATTACTCTGTTAGTACACTCTGAATCATAAGCGTGCTTTAAATAAATCTTTGGGGGATGCCACAGATTAAATACTTAGGTTCCAGAAAAATTGACGGTTTTAAACCAATAAAATGTCCATGATTTTTTCATGATTTTAATGCTTTCATTGCAAATTTTCAGGGCTTTACGATTTTTAAAACATCAGTGCAGACATGGACACTAAAACCAAAAATCAACTAAAATTATAATTAAAATTTATTACAGAAGAATGTGTAGGGCTAAATTACTGAATTAACTGAGCTGACATATTTGTAGCTCAAAATAGATTTTCTCCATCGATCAATAGAAACACAAAGATTTGTAGGCCAAATTTCCATGACTTTTCCAAAACTTCATACTGACCGTATGAACGCTGTAGAGAAGTGTGGCAAATGTATCAGATTTCTCAATGCCAAACATTGAGGCAGTTCTGCTTTAACGGGGGTGATGACAAACACTCTACAAACTCTACAGGCTCTTCTGGAGGTCTGATGATTGTTGTGTAGGTTTATCTCAGTCAGTGGAGCTCCTCTGTTTTCCACCGCCAAAATATATAGAAACACGGCAGAAATTGACCTGAACACACCTCACTTCCTAACCACCATGCCAAACCATCAGTATAGATTTATTCCTAAACTTAGACTCAGCTATTTTAACAGTGCGGGCACAAGGCATGAAAATAGACTGTTGACGGGGCGTAAGATAGCAAAGAGCTTTGCGACACACCTTGCGCAGGGTGATGTACTGAATCCTTATCCCTGTATCATTCATCATTCAAAGTAAAGCCCTATTATTCACAGATGTACACTCCACCTGTATGAAATGCAATGTTGCAAGTATAATCCTAACCCTATAACCCTTTTTCTTCTTCATCTAGGATTAGTGATCTCACGTCTGCTGGTTCAATGGCATGCTTATCCCAGTCCACAGCGTCCAACTCTTCCATTTGCTTGTGCCAGACCTTCACCACCCATGTGATCCTGCCTGTTCTTTACGGCGCAATGTTTCTCACCGGCCTTTGTGGGAATACCCTCTCTCTGTGGGTTTTCATGGCAAAGATCTCAGGAAAATCACCCACGCACATCTACCTCATAAACCTCGGGATATCCAACCTGATGCTGTGCCTCACCATGCCGTTCATCGCAGCCTACTACGCTCTTGGTACCAGCTGGTCTGCGACCAGTGCAGTGTGTCAGCTGGCTATTAACGGTCTGACTCCGGTTCTCCACACCAACATTGGAGTAGGAATGATTATTCTCACTTGGATGGCATTGAGCCGATTTGCCACGCTTATCCAGCACAACCACGGGCCTCGTCCAAGCAAGTGCATCAAAATCCTGCCTGACGTCTTCTTCAGCAAGCTGCGGCAAACCCCGTTTGCTTTAGGGGTGTGCCTGGGAACTTGGGCCTTCGTGGCAACAGCGATCATACCCTCAGTGGTGGTTTACTCACTGCAAGAGACCGAAGCGGTGAACAAGGAAGAGAATCAGGCGTGTTACAGCGTTGCAGTGGAGGTTGGAGGCTCCGGATCTCAGTCTTTTGCCGTGGCAGGCATTGCCGTTTTTCTCCTTTGCTTACTCGTGGTATTAAGTGCTTATATATCTGTGATCAGGCACTTCTACAGGTCCAGAAACAGCACAGTCATCTCCGACAGACAGAGGGTTTACTCCAGAGTGTTCCGCAACATCGTGGTCATCCAAATCGTGCTGGTGGTTTGTCTCTTGCCACACCACATCTACAAAGCCATTTTCATAAGCTTGGCACAAACTGTCACTCTGCCAAGGGATTCTCGACCAGAATGCCACCCCCTGTCAACATATGTGGAAATTAAGAACTTCCTCCTGTGTCTGGCGACTTTGCGCTGCAGCACAGACCCCATCATGTACTTCTTGTTGGACAAGACATTCAAAAAGCATGCACGCAGTCTGTTCAGAGGGAGCTCCAACACACAGGACAGCCATTCATCAAAGACCATGCTAGAATGTGGCCAGACCACCCCAATCAACAACAGTGGTTCACAAGTTCACTAGTCTTGCAGTCCTTGAGTCTGGTCTTGGTCTTAAGAATGTAAATGAGCAGCCTTAAGATCATAAAGAGCGCTCTTAAGACAATAAATAACAATCTTAAGACCATAAATGAGCGGTCACAAGACCATAAAGAGCGGTCTTAAGACCCTAAACAAGAGGTCTTAAGACCATATAAAGAGCGCTCTTAAGACCCTAAACGAGAAGTCTTAAGACAATATAAAGAGCGGTCTTAAGACCCTAAATGCGAGGTCTTAAGACCATATAAAGAGCGGTCTTAAGACCCTAAACGAGAGGTCTTAAGACCATAAACGAGTGATCATGGTCTTGTCTCAATCTCAACCTCATTTGGAATCATGTGGGTCTTGGGGAAAGGTGGACATAAACATAGCAAAACTTTCATAAAATGTGTGTTTGGTAGATTATTTCTTTGTGGTACCAATGCTTCTTGGCTATAACTGGTATACCAGTGGAAAGCCTGTTATTTTCCGTTTTTTAATTGTGCATCATTTGTAAGGAATGAGCGGCAGAGCTGAGTATGTGGGTTGTACCCATTAAAATGTGCCAAATTGGCCTCTCTGCCAATGACAAACAGCTTATTCTGTGCCATTGATTCTTTTGGAGTTTGGTGGAACACCAGCTTGATTTTGCCCTATCTCACGGGCCCTATCCAGATTAGTCAAATGTGGAATGATGCTGATTCTCTGAGCAGAACCTTCTTACCACTGTATCAGAGCCCATGATCACAGGTGATGCTCCTGGAGGCACCAGAAACTCAGAACAAGTGTCAATAGCAACAGATAAATAAGCTGTTTGTCAATGGCAGAGAAGAATTGGCAAATTGTTCATGGGTGTGCATATTTCTTACAAATGTAGCCCCATTTAAAATGGCAATGATTGTACTATTAATTACAAAATATTAAATTTCTGTTTTTCTGTTCTTGTTATTTTTATATGATAAAAAATGTTAATCTATTCTTGGTCTTGTCTTGGTCTCGGCTGCTCCTGCTCTTAGTCTTGACCTGAACTCGACATTTCTGGTCTTGGTCTTTACCCTGACTCGACTCAGTGATCTAAACTATGACACACTCAGTGTTCACACTCAGAAAGGTCACAAAACAGACAACTGAACATTGCACTGTCAAAACAGACATGAGAGGAAGTGAGTTTATGCTAAACCAAAATCTTCAGACCTGAACTGTTCTGCAGCACATTTACCTGTACTGAGGTCAGATCTCGTCCCAGTTCCCCTGGTTTTTCCCTCATTTTCTCAGCACACCTGAGGAACTGTTTAAAAGGGGTGTGAAGACATTTGCAAAATATGTCTGTATTTTCATCCAGTGATAAACCTGAACCTGATTACCTGAACAAACTGTATGAATATTTAATAATAATAAAAAAAAAATCATCAGAGTGAACCTATTAGCTGTGAACTTATTTAAAGAATACAATATGTGCAATTCATCAAATCCTATGTAGCTGTTAAATGTATTAAATGTAGCTGTAGTATAATGCTTGTTGAAACATGTAAATCTACTGTTAGTATTACTGTTGTATTGTGGAACTGTATACTGTACAAACTTTTGTGAAAAAATATTAATTTGTGTTGGTTTGCCCATAATTTAAACATTTAAATAAATACAAAAATATTACAAATACAGTTGCATTTTCTTTGGCTCTATTCATTTATTTATTCATTATTACTATCTGTCTCAAGTGATTTGATCATAAGTAAACAGTGAAACTGTGACTAATCAATTTAGTGTTTCTGCTTTATTCCCCCCACTTTTTGTAGCCGACGCTGCTTCAGAATTATGAAATGAAGTTATGAAATGTCATAAAAATACAATTACAAAACTCTGCAGAAGGCTTTAAATTTGAAATATATATATAAAGGAAGTAGAAACATGTAATCATGTCCAACATCATCAAGTCTTATCTCTATGCACACAAATTCAGAAAAAAAAAAAAATTGCATTGTGATGAGTAGCATCACAGCGCATTCGGAATAAAAGCGCAGCGACTCTGCGGTTCCGATACATCAGCTCACAGACGCTTTGGCTGAGCGACATCACCCTATGAGTGATGAGGGGAAAGAGCTCCATCTACTGTACCCACTCAAAAAGAGCAAGGCCAACTGTGCTCTGGTCTCACAGGGCTCAGGCAGCTGATGGCAAGCTAGCTAATTAACTGGCTAATGTTAACTACGATAGAGTAGATATTACAGGTGAAAAGTACATTTGTGATAGAATTTAAAGCCCTCCGCACAACAGGAACGCTATGTCCAAAAAAAAATAAAAAATCTAAACCGTGCATTGACTGTTCAATTCCACATAATTCAACAAATAGACACACAGCATTTTGACAGAACCACAGTAGATCAAACCCATATAAGGAAACCACAGAAAGTTAAAGCTAAAATATTCACAGGAATAGGAAGCCAACCTTTAGCTAAAACCACACACGCTAATGCTAGGTTACTTTTGTGCTAGGTTGCTTTTCCTGTATAACTTGTGACCTTAACCACAAAAAAACACATTTTGCCCTGTTGATAAAGAGTGCACATCATTAATACTGAATAAACTGGTAGAAAACAGAATTGATATGTCTTTTTTTAAAGATTTAAAGATTTAAAAGCTCTTCTTTCAAGTCATCTCCAGAGATCTGTCTGAAATCAGATTTTGGGACTGGAGAAAAGGTGCTGTACATATTTTCATATTTACTGAATTTGTTGTCAGACAAAAAAATATTCTGCAGGTCTTTTCTCATGAAAAGGCACAAGATATGGAAAGCATTTTGTTAAACACGCTGCTCCAGTTTCTGATGCAAATCACAGTAATTGTTTAAGAAAAACACGACTGTTGAGACAGCGTAATAAACCCCCTTAGGTCGGAGAAGCACAGCAGGTTCGTCAGCGTTAAATTAACTCAGGTAAAGTTGTTGTAGATCCCAGGCTGTACATAACACCAGCATCTCGCGCTTCACAAAAAAAAATAAAAAATACATTTTACATTAACTAATCTAAACACTGACCACTGACAGCATATATGCACATCACTACTACTCCTACATGCTTTTCTATGTTTCCACAGAGTGACAATATGTGGGAACAGATGTGCCACTTCCTGTTACTGGTAGGGTGGGATGAACAAGTCTTGCAAACTTAACTCAAAACCTTAACCAACCATACAGATACATGACAAATTCACAATTACCTATTGCATTTATGTTTCAGCATATGTCAGTATATATATTATTTATATATAAGCCTAATTTACCAATAAAATAAGATACAGTTTATTTATAAAACTTAATAATGAGCCATAAACTTAAAAACACATCGATATATAGTAAAATTAAGTGGTTAATATCTGAATCTTGTTAATATAATAAACTTAATAATAAGTTACAGAGGCACCGGTGAAAGATGGGTTACATATTATAAAGAATTAAGTGGGCACATGCTTATGCAATGTTTTTTTTTTTTTTTTTTTTTTTTTTCGTAAATCAATGGTATTAAAAAGAGTTTATCCTTTTTATTTTTGTCCAGGGAAAATTTTCTACTAGATTTAAAAAAAAAATTATAGTCTTTTTTTTTTTTGCACTATAAACTGCACCAGATTATAAAGCGCATTATCAACAAGCATGTGTTTTCTGGTCTATTTTCTTACACAAAGGTGCAGAACTCCTTGAATGTTCTTAACAATATTATGAGTGATATTAGGGCCAAAGCCCTAATGCTATAATGTTCAACACAGGTACACATGCATTACTGAGCATTTAACACCATAAAAAACAAATAAAAAACAAAAAAAAAAATAAAAAACAAAAACAATGACATCTTGATTATGGATGATTTAAAATATAAATAAGTTGAGATTTTGAAATGGGCGAGATATGGATAAGTTTAATCTTTTGCTTTTTTAATTTAATTATTTATATAAAAACAAAAAATATCCAAAGTAGCCAACCCACTTATTGGGGCTCTCCCTATCACTAGTGATGCCCCAACATCAGGAGGATGAAGACAAGCACATGCCTCCTCTGATATATATATAAAAAAAAAAAACATCACAGAGCTCTCGCTAGAAAGTGCAGCGACTCGGTTCCTATACATCAGCTCACAGACGTCTTGTGCTGATCAACATCACCCTTTGGAGTGATGAGGGGAAAGACCACAATCTACCCACCTAGAGAGAGCAAGGCCAATTGTACTCTCTCAAGGCTCCGGCAGCTGATGGCAAGCAGCATGACTAGGATTCGAATCAGGCTTATTTTTTTTAAATCATGCGTGTTTACAGATATACAGAGATAGATTAAATACAAAAATAAAGTAAGTGGTGTAAAAAAGTATTGTTAGTGTTTTACTGTGTTTTAATGACACATAAAATACTGAACTCTGTAATAATTAATCTACTGGTCTTCGTCTCATCTTTTAAAATTTTTTGTACTGTAAATAACTGGTTTACAATTCCGCTGATGGTTAAATGGGTTAAACACCTAATGGAAAGAATATTTCTTCTGTGCAAAACCACTCCTCTTATCGACGTCCATCACTTCACTACTATATCTATAAATCTGCTGTTTGTTTCTCGTGTTTTTGAAAGCATTAAGAGTGGGCTGTATCCGAGTCTGACTCATGGATGGCTTCTTACTCACGACAGTGTTGCTGATGTAATCGAGACATATGCTCCATACGCTCCATATGCTCCAGTATTGCTTAATTATGCCTTTCATACTGGTAGCACATAATGGTAGTAAGCATTTTAATATATGTTAAGATAAATGAAACATAAATTGTGTGTTCCAATTGTGCACGTATTACTATTAATAACTAGTTGTTGAGTATGACGTTGAATATGACTGTTTGTACTACAGATAAAAGTATCAAAATTAAATATATACAAAGATCTCACAGAACCCAGAAGCATTGTGTTTTTTAAGTGTGGTTACTGTGGAATCAATTTTCCCACAATGCAATGCAAAACGGAAAGGCAACAGCTACTCACATCTGGAGTGATAATAGAGTAAAGAGTGGGTGACAAAACAAGTGCAGTGGCAATGCTGTTATAAGAACTTGTAGTAATTTACGTTGTCACAGCAATTTGTTGTTAGTACCAAACAGGTTAGTACATTAATTTCATTATTTTGTTTAGTAAACTGACAAACGTGAGTTATTAGATTAGAGTTATGGCACATAATCACTAGCTCTCTTTTCCGTGTACTTTATGACTCAAACATGCAGTAACACCTACACCCACTTCACGGCGTATTAGTAAGGCCAGGTGTGGAAACAAGGAAACAAGCAGCCTGCCCCCACCCGTCCTGCCCCCACCCGTGCGCTGTCTCACGTCCGGACTGATGAGAAGACAGCAAAACAACAGAAATCTTTAATCAGGCATTTAAATGGCTTTTTAAAAGGAAAATACAGTAAGAGCGTTTTTCTGGGATTAAAAGCATGAATTCAGCTGTAACTGGAAATATCTGCGCTGCAAAACTGTGCTGGACTGGGGTGCACAGCTTTCCACACGTGCTTGTATGTTTGCCCAACCATGTGGATGATGGAGGCCATGCAGTTACCTCGTGTTTACTCCTGCCCTCCCCCTCGCGCTTCTCGCGCAGGCAGCAGCAGCCTGTCACTCACACAGACACAGAGACAGCGCTGTGTATCTACTTCTTGTGTCAAGAATCAAAACATTGCAACATGGCATGTTTGATTTAATTGCCTTAAGTGACATCGCACATCCTGCGCATTAATCTTTTAATCACTCTTAGGATATGGTGAAGGTTTGCCTCCTGGGAAATCTATGTTTCTGATCTGCACATTAAACAGCAGCTCAGTTCCAGCAATGCTTATAAATGAGAACCTGTTCTCTAAATGTGCATAAGCACACTTTCTCTTATCAAATAAAACCACCAATCTCATCATCTGTATCTCAACTTATCCTAATCTGTCTCTATATGCTATCATTTTTACTGATGCTCAACTGCAGCTATAGTGTAAATTAATAAAAGAAACATAAATACAGAAAACGAGCTGTTCTCTGTTTGCTACTGGTGTGAAAAAGCATTCTGCCTAGCTGAGATGGTGATGTGATATGTGTGAACTTTACTTTTGCACTCTTCTGTTTTATGTTTAGAGTGCCCTTTCTATAACGGAAGTATTAGTGAGAAGAGCAGTTTCAGTTATATACCCTATATGTGTACCCTATATACCCTATTGGTGCATGTTTGGTACATGTGAGTGGCTACAAAGATTGCAAGAACATGCAAACCAACGTATGATACAGATTTATGACTTGAAAAGCCATCATCAGAAAGCTACAGATAAAAAAAAGCATGCCTACATAACAGCTCATCTGTTACATCAGATAAGAACCAAAAGGTTTGGGTGGTCTGGTCACCATATGTGGTTTTTCTTATTTCGAAATAATATATCATTAATATATAATTAATATATCATTAATGCACCACACAAAAACCTTTGACATATTGGCATAATGTCAATCTGGTAGTTGTTTTTTGCATTGTTTCAAAATTTTATTATAAGAAATGCTCAACAATGCCTTATAATAAAATTCCTTTTAATTGATGTCCATTGAAAGTAAAAAATGTATTTGGGTAGAGTAAAAAAAAAAAATGTAGATACACGTTTTCTCTGTCAAAATGACAATTTTACATTACATTACATTTAGCAGATGCTTGTATTCAAAGCGATTTACAAATAATGTTATGTATTATCAATGAAGGACAGAGAAGTTCAAGGCAAAAAAATACATTTTTAGGCAGGGTCTCAGTGTTAGGAGAGTACGTGCTCTTTAAAGAGCTTTGTTTTCAGAAGTTTCTTAAAGGTAGTGAGAGGCGCTTCTGCTCTGGTAGTTAAAGGTAGTTTGGTTCCACCATTAAGGTTTATTTCAATGTTATGTCTATATAATATCATGTGTCAGGTCAAAATATATATATATATATATACATACAATATGCCATTTCCCAAAGACCATATCATGTTTTTTTATAGTTTTGAAGATGATAAATTAAGCAGAAAAACAGTTATTTTGCTTTAGAATGTGCAGAAAAGTAAGTATTTCAATTAGTTAATTGCAGAAGATTTGTTAAATGTGATTAATCACAGCAAGCTACACAAAATGATGTAACTAATCGTGACTCTCTATGTAAAATAATGTGATTAATAGCCATAGTCTATGCAAAGAAATGTGAATGATCACAACTACTGTAGTTATTAAAGATGTGTGATTAACTGGTATGGGCCAAATGTCTTTGTCCTTTGTTCTTTATCCTTTTTTCATTCTATTCTTCAATGATTAGTTGAGTTGGTGTGTGCTGTGGTGGCATGAGTAGATGAGGCACAGCAGTGCTGCTGGAGTTTTTAAACACTGTGTATGTGTGTTTACTTATGTGGTCAAGGGATGCTACCTACATGATGCTGTTGACATGCTGTGACAATGAGATGTTTAAAACCACCAGCAGCACGGCGGCATTTCCAATGCATAAGCACACAGACGCCTAGTGCTGATCGACATCACCCTAGGAGTGATGAGGGGAAAGAACGCCATCTACCCACCAAGAGAAAGCAACTGTGCTCTCTCAGGGCTCTGGCAGTTGATGGCAAGCTACATGACCGGGATTCGGATCGTCGATCTCCTCATCATAAAGGCCCGCTGGACCACTCGAAGCCCCTACGAATTTAATGCTATCGTAACCCATCAGGCCTCAGAGTATGGTTATGACTAATGTATTTCCACATCATTTTAACAGACATATGATGAGCATCACGGATTCTGCAATAATTACAAATTGATTTCGAGCTCAAGCAGAAGAAAAAAGCACAAGGCCAATCATCAGACACAGCACAGAGAACCTCACAGCATTTCATATAAACCCACGGAAACCTCAGACATGGTATAAATATAACACAAGCTGTAAGTCTTCGGGGGAGTTCAGAGAAAGACCGCATGTGTGAAACTGAAAGCACACAACCTGTAAATGACGATTTCGCAGATCAGGATGAAGAACCATATTGCATTACTTTCAGTTCATTAATATATTTTCCAGGAATTAGCTCAAAGTCACCATGAGATCAGTAGCAACTTTTGTGGCAAAAAATAAAGTTATAATAATAATAATAATTATTAAAAAATCAACATACCTTTACATCTCTATGAATGACGTTGTTGTCATGGCAGTACCGAAGTGCTTCGAGGATCTGTCTCATGTAGTGACTGAAAAAAGTGACATAGAAGGAGAGACAGTAATTGACTGTAATTAGTGTCTATCAGATTCACCTCAGCGCTAAAGGATAAAATTTGCACTGTAGGAAACCAGCTTTCTGCTCTTCTTCCTCGCTATTCACTAAAAGTACAGGGTTTGGACAATGAAACTAAAACACCTGGATTTAGACCACAATAATTTATTGTGATGACGGACAGTTCTGGTGGAAACAGGAGAGTTGAGGTGCACATTAAATTCTGCCCTGATTTGATCAGCCGTGGTTTTATGTTTTTTTGATACAATCCGGGTTAGCACCCAAACATCCCTTTCAGACAGCTTCCTCTTACAGCGTCCACAGTTAATCCTGTTGGATGTGGTTGGTCCTTCTTGGTGGTATGCTGACATTACCCTGGATACCGTGGCTCTTGATGCATCACAAAGACTTGCTGTCTTGGTCACAGATGCACCAGCAAGATGTGCACCAACAATTTGTCCTCTTTTGAACTCTGGTATGTCACCCATAATGTTGTGTGCATTACAATATGAACCTTCACACTTTGCTCTTACTGGTGCAATAATGTGCAATTAATAAAGATCGGCCACCAGGCTGCTCCAATTTAGCCATAATGAAACCTCCCACACTAAAATGACAGGTGTTTCAGTTTCATTGTCCAACTAAACTAAACTATACTAAAATTAGGAGTGTGAAATGACTAAGCTACAGTATGACGCTGGGCTTATAAATATGACCACAGTGCACACTAGGTCTGTCAAAAAAAAAAAAAAATATATATATATATATATAAAATAAAATATATATGTACTGTAAGTATCATCCAATGGAATTGAAATTTCCTTAATCATTTAAATTACATAAATCAAATTAATTGTGATCAATTATATATATTTTAATGATGATGTAATGAATAAATAAAATAAGAGGTAACAATAATCTAAACTTCTTGACACTGGAACTCTATAAACTCTACAAACTCTCCAAACACTATAAGGGAAAGTCAGTGAATCTGTTAATGCTTTTGATCTTTTGATCATGGTTAAATGTGTTCTGCACTGTTTACTGTGTGGATAGTGATGTTCTGTGTGGATAGTGATGTTTGTGTGGATAGTGATGTGGATAGTGATGCAGGTGTGCAGTGCTCTGAAAGTGTCAGAGTTCATTCACTAACGTTCTCTTAAAGTGATAAATGAAAGAAGAGGAAACAATAATCTAAACTGAGTAACGAGTTGCTGCACAGGGCCGCCGCTGAGACTGACGGGAGCTGAGCGCGAGGATCATCAAATACTTTAGTTGTTTCAGTCTCAGCCCTGCTCAATACGACGGCGTAATTTGCAGTGCTTTGTGGGAAATGTATCTGTCAGAAAGGTCTTTGTGAATGCCGGGGAGTATAATTAGTCTGGTACAATGCCAAAATAAATCTGCACTCTAACAGACTGGGTTTCTGACAGCATTTTATCAAAGGGCTGATTTAAACAGAAAGCAGCGTTTCCCAGAAGAACGCTAGAACATTAAGCTTCCTGATGAAGTCCAGGCCGGAGCCACTTTATTCAGCTTTTTAACAGCAAACTAATCAGTTTAAGTGAAAAAGCACAAAACTACTCACCTCGCTACGGCCTCGCTGTACACAAATCCAGCATCTGCTCTCTTTACAATCTCAAAACAGAGATCTGCTCCATCCATACTGATCAAAAGAGAGAGAGAGAGAGAGAGAAAAAAACAGAAGAGAGACAATTAGGGCTGGATGAATGAAGTCTTTCAAAATTGCAGCGTAATAAGAAACGATATTTCAGTACCAAGCCGATACCAAAATAATAATAATAAAAAAAATTACAGTAGATGTTTTCACTGGTACCAATAGAAACCAAAACTACTATTTCCATAAGACAAGCAAGATTTGTGCAAGATTTGTGATTAAATCATATCAGATTTAGCTGTCATTATTTTTTATCATTTATTGAGATCAACCAAATTTTTCTACAACGTTAAGTAAAAAAAGTATAGGTGTACACTACAACAACAACAAAATTGTAGTTTTTACAGATTAATTGATCAGTATTTTTGGGGCAAATATTGATCGAGAGCAAGGTTGGAATGCCTCATTAACTTTTCAGGCAAAGCTGATTATGCATCATCCTGCAGGGCATCTATAATGGTGCAGTATGCTTATTTTAAAAATTAACCACATTAAAAACACTGAAAATCCAAACAACATAAGGGAAAGTCAGTGAATCTGTTAATGTGGAAACAATATCGAAAAATGATCCAAAATCCAACATTTTGAATATAATTTCCTTATCTTTCTGGTGGTTGCTGCTGCAATTTTGATGATGGCTGAATGTTTTCTGCACTGTTTACTGTTTGTGTGGATAGTGATGTTTGTTAGCTAGCTTTGCTATGTTGCTATGCAACTTAATGTAGGGCTGATCTGGTTAGTGGGGTTAAAGCCTTTATTTTTCCTCCACAATACCTGTTAGTCCTACACATTCTACAGTTATACAAGTTTATCAGCCTAGGCTATTAATGAGTGTCTACTGCTGTACACCATCTCTGTAGTTTCATCTAGTAGCCCTAACAACTGCAATAACAAAAATCTAGAACCACTTTTTTTTTTTTACAAAATGTAAACACAGAATAAACTTCATTATTTTATTTAGATACTCAGACTTGGATAATTATGCTTCTAATACACTTTTTAAATGTGCAATCACTCAATCAGTGAATGCTCTATTTTCAAGCTATTATACATTATTTGAGATACAGAATAGTGCCTTTAACAAATTAAAACCCTCTAAAATAGAATGATATCAATATCAGGATTTAATGGCATCTATCCAGTGGTTAAATTAGTAGTGGGATTAATAATCTGTTTCAGCAAATATGTGAAGATCTGGCATCGGCATTGGAATCGTAAGGAAAAGATCGGTACAGGTGCATCCCTAATAATAATAATATAAGTCTTTATAGTGACTAATCAGTTTCTCCTTGATTTGCTTTGCAGTGCTCTCCTGAAAAAAAGCAGTTTTGCAAACTCAGGAAGTCTAACAGCCAATCTGTGTTCGCTGTTCTCTCCAGAGCACCACAGTAAATCCACTGTGAAGCAGCTGCAGCTCTCCAGATAAGAACTCGCTCTGTGCACGAGTTCCACTGGAAAAGGTGTGCGCTCCTGATAAGCTGAAGAGCGCAGAAACCTTCTGCATATAGGAATTAATAATGCGGGCCTCGTTCGAAAAGCTCCAATCAAACCGGACTAAGGAGAGCATGAGTGTGGGAATTAGGATACTGGACACAACGGCTGAAAAACAAAAACAAAAAAGTGATAGTAAAGTTCAGAGTGCAGCTCGGAGTGCCGTGCAATCTTTCATTTCACGCAGAACTTTCTCTGCACACGAACAGCAGCACTGAAATAAGAAAATATTCTGCAAGAGTTATAACAAGTTGTTACCTTGAGGCACTTTAACCTGCTTGTGGCCCCGAGGCTACAGGTGGTTCCGGGCTCTATTGGCTCTAGTTAAAATTCATTAAACCAGTATAACACACTGTGACACACCTGAGTTCTCTCCTGACTGACGTGAACTACCATTAGCTCACACCAGGCCCAAACCTTACACACACCGCCAATGGCGTCCAGTGCTGATTGACAGCTGACTGTCTCTGAGCTCCACTCATCACCTCGATCGCTGCATTATATTAAACTCAGGCCTGGAGCACAAAAATATTAATAGCAGTAGCCCACAGCAGGGCTTTTTTTTACTCAGAGAACAGTAGAAAATTTACTCTGAGAACGATTATAAGAAAAGCTAATTATAGGAGACATTTGTCAGGGTTTGTGAAGCAGGAGCAAGGAGAGCAAACAGAGAGCAAACCCAAATGCAAGGTATTTATTATAGAAAATAACAAAATTAGTGGTGTCAATCCATAAAAAAAATTTAATCTGATTAATCACAACAAAATTCTGTGATTAACTGTGATTAATAGCATTTGTTTAAATGTAATTTAAATATCATTCGTTTAAATGATATTTAAATTAACACAAAATAATGAATGTAAGAAATGTAAAATGCAATTATATGTTAGTTATATTAGTGGGGTCAGTTCAAATTATAGTATATACTTGTATGTTTGAGGGGAGATAAAATCAACGTAGGCTGCTGGAATAAAGAACACATGATAAATTGGATTGTAAATGTCTCAGCTTGGTTATGAGAATTTGTGAAATCAAATTTGATGAGAATAAAAATCTCAGGGATGAAGAGCAGGGCAGGAAAACGTGGGTCTGTGTGTGTGTGTGTGAGTGTGTGAATAAACCAAGGAACACAGGGTGCATAGCATAACACACGCAAACTTAACAGATGAACGTACAAGAAGCGACACCAGAACAGGAAACACAAGGGCTATAAATACAGACAGACGACAGGAAACAGCTGAGGACAGGTAAAGATGGGGCGGAGCTACAAATAAGACACAGGTGAAAACACTAGGCCACTTAAATATGTCTTCAATATAAATATTAACATCATTTATATATAACTTATAATGAATTTTATTAATCTCTTCTATTGTGAGGAAGTTTTTTTTTGGAATAAGGATAAGGATATGACAATGACATGGATAAGTACTTAATTACAATTAATGAGTTTTAAAAGTTATTTGTTTATTTATTAGCATGTTGTTATTACATTATTAATATTTTCCTTTCTGCCGAGCTCTGGTATTGCCTCTGTAAACCAACATCTTTGCCAACATCACGTGATCAGCCCCTCCTCTACTCGCTCAGTGTCAGTCCTGTCACATACTCTAATGCTCCTGAAACAATCTCCATTTCCCATGATACACCTGCATTCAACTCACCAGACATGCCAGATCGTGTGACTCATCGGCGTTCCGGTTCGCCATCCTACTGATTACACACGCCTGGACTCTACTAGTACTATAAACAACTATCACTTTTACTCATTCCTTGTTCGTTACTGAACCTATACTACATAGCTCTTCTAGCTCGCGTTTCTTTTGTGTTTTGACCCGGTTGTTGCCGACCCTTTTTGTCTTTTTGACTACTCCTTAGCTTAGCCCTTTGTTTTCTAAGCTTTTTTCAACTGCAACTGTGAATAAAGAACAAAGGTGGCCAAAGAGCATGGTTTTAACACTGTAAATGTACTGTACTGTGCAGTAACTGATGTTAAGGCTAGCTAATGCAGTGTATTAAAAAGGCTATAGCTGCTCTGGGAGGAGGGTTATGTGGTGAGCTAAATGTGAAACTGTGAAAGAGCTTCTCTTTTCACTTCCTGAGGCAGCGCTAAGGTCTGAGCCGACTGCAGGTCAAGACCTCTCTCACTCCTGCCAGCATTACTGCACACTGCCCTGTGTCTGCAGCCACTTCCAGTCTTTAATCACCTGTCCCTCTCTCGCTCTCTCACTTCTTCCTTCTGTTATCTTTCCCAGCCTCACACCTTCATGGACCATCAGCTCTCCTTCTGCTGCTACAGTCCTGTGTTTCTTCACAAAACAAACTGCTTTGATTCATTTTATATTCATCATTACAATAATACACAAAATTTAAAATGTCAGTCTGTATTGTTTTGTTTCTAAACTGAAAGCAGAAGTATTTCTGAGAGGAAAAGGGATAGAATATTGTGTATGATGGTACCAGTGTGCTGGAACAACCATCCCTGCTAAAGCCTAATAATATTCATTCTAAAATCTGGGGTGTCGTGTTGCTTTTTGCGTTTTTTTAGTTCTTCTGGCCATGTCACGCGTCTTTAAGTACTTAAGTCACAAATACAGACTCTATAAGAGGATCCGGCTCAGTTTTACTGAACGCGAGCGGCTGGTGGAGCAATGGAGACTTCAGAAGAGGAAACTCAGAGCTCAGAATCTCATTCACTTATAGTAAAAACAAAAAAACGAAAGAGAGAAGTTTCTGACTGAGCTCTCTCTCTCTCTCTCTTTCTTTCTCTGACTGAACATAACCTGGAATCGGATTCATCTGCTCTAAAAAGGAAAGAGACCACATCACACCCACACAGTTTAAAATGATCCTTCTGCATGTTCGGTGCAATTACCCATTCTCACCAAAGAGGGCACTAAATCCCAAAACTTACAGACATCAGTTTTAAAAATGATTAATACTTTGAGCTACATGCTGAGAAGTACAGGCTAAACCTAAAATGTTTTATCATGTTTCGACGGTATGTCAAGCGGTGATTGTGAATATATTATATATTCACGCTGATGTGTGTGATGGTCTGGATGTGAGTTGTGTTTATGCTGACTTGTTACCTGTTTTAATGCCTACAATGACACATTTCGTAAAAATAACAAGCTATATGAAGCTTTTGTTAAGTAGTAGATTACAGGTCTAAAGTGCTGCCACTAAGATTGGGAGATCGCTGGTTCAAATCCTGGTTATGCAGCTTGCCATCAGCTGCTGAAGCCCTGAGAGAGCACAATTGATCTTGCTCTCTCTGGGTGGGTACAGTACAGTAGATGGAACCGTGTCGCTGCTCTTTCCTCCGAGCGTAAGCGGCAATGCTGCATCAGCAGTAGTAGTCTGACGTCACATGTATCGGAGAAGGCATGTGCTAGTCTTAAATAATTAAGATTATTTAGTTTCATTTATTTAAATTATTTTAAAATTGAACATATTCATGCTTTTATTACATTCCTGTGGTTCTATCAAAATAATGTTTATTTTGTCTGAGCAGTAAATGTGAATCCCACACTACAGGCAGGATATTTTAGCACTTTGGATTCTGGGACACCTGCACGCCATTCTAGCACCCAAACACCATCCAGCGCTGGTCTATTTAGAGAGTACCTGTCTGTGTGTGTGTGTGTGTGTGTGTGTGTGAGGATGATAAATGAGGAGTGGAATAGGGTCTGCAGGGAGATCATCTGTGAGATACTGAAGCTTCATTACTAAAAGTCGGTCTCAGCTGCTGCTCCCCGCAAGCCTCGTGTGAGTTTCATGAACACTCTATTGAAACCACAGTGCAGTAACAGCATGCTAAGCGGGCTAAATTTAGTCATGGGAATTACGAAGGCCAGCTCTTTCGCTAACCATCTGCAGCGCAAATATAAACACAGACCTGTTAAAAACAGACAGAAAGAAAGAAAGACTATAAACATAAGAACGTGTGGAAACAAGGTCTGAAAATGAAGCAGGCTAAGAAAGGCCATGACCAAAACCAAACCCATGTAAAGTGGTTTAGTCATGATTAGATTTTGGAGGGTTAGTTTTTCATGTTGTTGTTTACTTAGCATGAATTAAAGTTATTTTTCTAAACATGTTAATTTATATTAAATTGCTTTTTTGTTTAAAGCTATTCAAATTACAAACAGATATAAAAAAAAACAAGTTTTAGCAGTATGACTTTAAGGGTGTCTTCAGAACTAAACTCTATTGAGCATCTGTGGGGCATCCTCAAACAGAAGGTGGAGGAGGAAGGTGGGGGGTGGTTGGGTGCACGCAGTTCTTCTTCAGTTCTTCTTCAAGGGGGGTGGGAGTGCTCAGTTCTTCAGTTGTAAAACTTTTTTTGTTCACCATCGTGTGTTTCAGAACTTTCAATTCAGGCAGCGCCTGACACTCTGGCTGAAACTCCACCCTCTTTGACTAGGTCTGCCTAGCAACAGAGAGATCTATATTCTGATTGGCTCAGCGAGAGTACATTATAATATACAGCCGATAGATTGGCAAGCGTGAGAAATACCATGTGTGGCGAGTGAGCATGTGAACTCGCTGAGGTGCGTGTGTCACACGCTCAAAGCGTGAGACTTGAGAACACTGCTGTTATACTGTTATAAGCTGTACACTGATATTGTGTCATATAGTGTCATATCTTCAGCGTATAATACAATATTTAGCGTAAAACTAAATATTTTTTACATCAATATCAATTGAAAGTTTTGTAGAGATTTTTGAGAGTTTTTGTGTGGGAAACAGGGAAATCAATAATGTCAAAAAGAGCAGCTGTGAGAGCAGAGTGAGAGATTCTGATGAAAATGCTGTAGGTCAGCGATTCATTCAGATGAACATTAATCAGCAGGGGTTGATGCTCTGACATCCACAACTCAGCCTCAGTCAAATTTGGCCTGATGCGTTGATTTCTGCAGGGCGTGGGATGTTGGGGGGAATCCTATTAAAAAAATGTCACATCAATTATTACAACTTGCTCGACTGAACAGCAAATTGCATAAGGACGAATCGGGGCCTGCCTGTGGCCGTGATGTACACGGCCACTAATTGGCCTGTCCATCAGCCGGATCAAACTCAGCTCCCCAACATTTTGCTCAGAACTCCCCCCACAGATTTAGATAACCCCTACCCCCACAACCCCAAACCAAATATATATATATATAATTCTACTTTATTCTCTATTACTGCCAGGAGAAGAGATGCTCTTTCTGAAATTGGCAGAGCCAGTGTACTGTGTGCACATGTCAGTGGACTCAGTAGTACAGTCTCGCCTAAAGGCTATCACTGATAATAATTTAGATTAGATTAACATATCCCCAGAGCAGCGGGAGCTCAGAACAGCTCAATAGGAAAAATGGAGGGTTTTTAATAAAGGTCACTTACAACTCAAAGACCATGTAGAGCATGCCATCTGAACTGTACGTCTCCAGCAACTCCACAATGTGGGGGTGCTTCAGCATGTGACAGATACTGGCCTCTCTCTTCAGATCTGTGGAGAGAGAAAGGAGAGAGAGAGACAGAGAGAGAAAGAGAGATTAGCATTAGAAAACCTGGCAGTGTGGTGAATGCCATATCATATCGTACAAAATAATACTGCCAAAAATACAGTGATATTGCAATATTTATACAACAGTTAGTTCCGACCTCACAATCTGATTGGTTGAGAAGTGTTCTAGCCGTGATGATATTTGTGATAACATCACGGCCTTCTCACACTAAACCTGTATCACTCCGCCGACGCTTTGCCGAGTAACGGCTTATATACACACAGGACAGCTTAGAATCATCAACAGCATCAGCGGCAGCGTTAGCTTAGCACAGGCTAGCGCTCAACCACGGCACGCTCGCCCGCAGCGCTGGCTGTCTTTTGTGTAAAAAAAGGGAAGGAAAATCGCTCGGCTAATGTCGTCTGACAGCCAGAACGCTAACCAGCCAGGCTAGGCTAAGCTAAGTTAATGCTGAGCTAAAGCAAGCTACGCTAACCTAACCACAGTCCAGCCGGCTAGCTAAAACCAACACCACCCAGCAAAACAAGCAGAAATGCTCAAAAAATGTGCAGCTTCCACCTGAAGACGACTCCACAGAGCAGGAGACACACACATGCAAACACACACACACACACACACCTGCATATATCTGTCAAACAGTGACAGGCCGTATATTGCTGAAGTTCCTCCTGACTGATTTCCACAGTGAGCGAGTGTTGGGTGATTACCAGCGTCTGCATTGAGACACCACAGCCATTTCTAAACAGCAAGAAGCACCTCAAACACAATTCATTAACACAGCAGCAGCAGCAGCAGCAGCTGTGCACCGCCAATCCGCTCAGACCAGACCACACAAACACAGCGCAGAATCTCGTTAGGCCATGCACTGCATGCCTAACAATGCAAGAATGAATACATAAACAAGATTAACTCCAGAAGGCTGCACTCTCCCACTGAACACACACCCACACACACCCACACACACTGCCTGAATCTGCTTTTCCACTGCTCTTCCTTTCTGAAATACCTCACTTCTGTATCACAGTTCACACTGCTCTGCAACTTATCCTGAACTATGCTTTATTAAGGATATTAAACACTTGGTGGAGCTGTGGAGCAGAGCTTACAGCCACCAGCAGAGAACACACACACACACACACACACACACACACACACACATTACTTAAGCAACCAATAAAACCCATCCCACTTTAGGTCCAGAAATGGTTCTTGAGTTACTTTTGGTTTCCTAAAGAACCATTTTTAACAGAGATGAACAGGTGTGCAGGACCTCACTCACACCCAACACTGAAAACTCAGAGATCAGGTAAAGATCTACTAAAAAAAAAAAAAATACCAGGATCAGGAGTAGTCATTTAGGCCTGCTGCGAAATTTGGGGTTAAATTTTCTTTTTTATGGGTGGTCCTCAGATGTCCTCTTTTAATAAAACACTACAGGCTGAATTATCTACTGTTTTTCGCTGAACTCCGTGGTCCTCCAGTAATTTTAGTCCCGTCCGGATGCACATCTCTGAGTTTCGTCACCTCATGTTCAATAAAATAGCTATTTGTCCACTGCCACACACCATAATGGGAAATTACACTTTAAGCGCGCGTTTCCTCGGAGGTCCACGTAAAAACACAACAACGAGTGGAAATGGAGGAGCTACTGAACACGATGTCATGTGACCGAGAAAGCCTAAAAACTCACGGGTCCTCCTGTTTTTTTCAATTGCAATCCGGATGCAGGAGTTTTATTACTGTCTGGATAGGACTTTACACTAGGGGTGTGCCATATCGTATCATATGTGATATTATCACCAATATTTTTGAATATCGTGAACGATATTAAACCCTATCACCCACCCCTAATTAACACATCAGGGTACAACTTTTTTGCTGTTTTTACCAAAAGAAAAATTCACACTGTTCTCATTTCCCATTATATATCTACAAGAGACAGATTATATCTGTACAGTATTATTTTACTGCAAGACTGGATATATGGAGATATATGCAGTGAATTATTCGTATTGTGCTGTAGTGTATTCTTGAAAAAAAACCCCAACAACAACAGTGTTTTGTCATATCGCCAAGAGTATCGTTTAAGCAAAAATATATTATATTTGCTGCATGTATTTGCTGTGTTTAAGCTGCAATGGGTGCATCTTCAAGTTCATTAAAAGGGCTGTCCACAAACACAAATATCTGGACATGTGTGTATGAATATATACAGGCAAATACAGTATATTATACTCTACGCAAATACAGCAATGCTGCAGTTAATGCAGCTAAAGCACATCACTTTTTAAATATGCATAGACTATCATTGTTGTGAATAGATTTAGCACATTTTAGCAGATTGTCAAGCACTCAGAACAATTAAAACAGTCATCAAAATACAAATTTATTCTCTGCAAATCAGTGCCGGCAAAACGAAGCAGCAATTACACTACATTTAAACAAAAAGCATCGGTGTTAGAAAAAGTGTTTCCTATTAAAGAAAAAAAAAAAAGCACTGGTGTGTTTTGGGTGCCAAACGATCACAGTACTTTCACACAGCAGATCAACTCACTCTTCCTCCCACTGCTTTCACAGTTTATAAACTCCAGCACATATTTTGTCTACTTCATTATTTTGCCATTATAATAAGATACCTTACCTTAAAGTAGTCATTTTATACTCAATTCTCACTGATATTCTCATTATTTAAAGATACTACATAATAATTATAAGATGAGTTTTTTATATTATGAGGTGATGTTTTGATATTTTAAGATGTCTCATTATCTGATTTTACTATTTATAGGTATAGGTTTGAGTAAAATGACCATTGTTGTTTTAGCAGCATTTATTTGCAGAAAATGAGAAATGGCTGAAATAAGAAAAAAGGATGCAGAGCTTTCAGACCTCAAACAATGCAAAGAAAACAAGTTCATATTCATAAAGTTTTAAGATTTTATGGAATAACCCTGGTTTTTAATAACAGTTTTCATTCATCTTGGCATGTTCTCCTCCACCAGCCTTACACACTGCTTTTGGATAACTTTATGCCTTTACTCCTGGGGCAAAAAAACAAGCAGTTCACTTTGGTTTGATGGCTTGTGATCATCCATCTTCCTCTTGATTATATTCCAGAGGTTTTCTTTTTGGTAAAATCTATCTTTTATTTTTTTTTTCCAGAGCTGTATTTTGCTCACTGGATGAACTGCTTTGCAATCACAGCCTCAATCTAAAGTAAGTCTGGTAACTGAGCTGAATAAGAGTAAAAAAGAGGAAATGTAAAAGATTTCAAAGGCATCACCACCTGCTATCTCTGTGATCTCTCCTTCAGACGGGCTGAAAGAGTCCGGCGTTACAAAAAACTACAGACTGAGCATCAGTATGACTGGCCTGCTGACTCATAGGGTATTGATAAGCAGTAAAAAGAGACACTGGGCCTGAGATAAATGTTCTATCCCTCTCCACACTCCTTTATTTAAAGTTCATCTGCCATTTAGATCAGAGGAGATTTGAAGCTGTGGAGGTGAGAGTAGCCTTTAAAAAGCTATTTAAACAGATTCCTATAGATATAATAAAACCTTTTTATGAGCAGGGGCTGTCTTCGGCTGCACTGTGTGGGCAACTTTAGCCTAACAGCATGACCAGAGGTAGTGCTGGGCTGTATACTGGTTCATTTGGTTTACCGGAAGGGGAAATTAAAACCGCTGTACATTTTTCATATACCACCATACCTCTAGAGGCGCTGTGGAGCACTGTGTAGAACAGCACTGCCAAAAAAGCACATACAGCTAGGGCTGCAACTAATGATTATTTTGGTAGTCGACTAATCTCATGATCATTTTTTCGATTAGTTGATTAGTCTATAAGTCAACGATTATTTCTGCCATGTCCTTCATCTCTAAAAACAACAGAAAAACAGTTAAACATGAGATTTAAAATGTCCACATGTTGTTTAAACTTGGAGAGTACTGATATTTAGTGAATATATATGTAATCTGTTGTGTTTGGGCAGTTTTGGAGACAAAGACCAAGTTTCTCTTCTGTCCCCAGCACTTTGTGTAATCGACAAATTTAAATAATCAACATTGTCGATTATATCGACTAATCATTGCAGCCCTAATGCTAGTCAGTTAGCATAACAAGCTAATATGCTGGAGTAGTGGCAGCTCAGCTCTGTGAAGTCAAACGCTCCGTCCTACCCTGTCCTGCCTGGAGAGAAATGAGAACACCACTTTATCTGAGAAGCTCCTGCTGCTGTTCCTTGCAATATGGGTGTTTTTATCCAAGTACAATAGAAAAACAACAGCAAACAGCAATTATTCACTCAGAAAAGAAGAGTAGAATCAAACTGTACAATCGATTCACAGCTCGGAAATAGTTCACCACACTTGTTCACCAGATAAGCACAACTGGCTCTGCTCTTTTTGGACGAGTAGATGGGGCTCTTTTCCCTCATCACTCAATCCTAGGGTGATGTCGATCAGCACAAGGCTGCGTCTGTGAGCTGATGTATCAGAACCGAGTCACTGCACTTTCCTCCGAGCGTGCTGGCTATGGGACAAAATTACAGTATCAATGTACAGTACTAAACTCTGTAATACATATTATATACTGTTTAAAATAGATAAAATATTAACCAGTTTTTAAACTGAACATGAAACTGAGAGTCTCGCGTTCTAACTGAAAGTCTAGGCTGCAGCAACTGGACTAATGGACACACACACACACACACCGCAGCAGCACACATCTGATACTGAGTGTGTCATATCTGGGGAAACAGTCCAGCGCTGATGGCAGATAATGTGTGTATAAAACTGCAGACTGACTCAGTGCCATCTCTCGTTAGGGCTATCTCTGTCTCACAGACAGGGCGCTGAGGAGTGCTAATGGTGGCTGTGCCGGCTGTGGAGATGTGCTGCTGGCTGGGACAGGAGGGAGTGTTTAGTCTCCCTGGTGTGGAAATGCTCTCCAGACTGGAACTCTCACTCGGGAGCTGTGTTTATGAGGGACTGTGAGTTGGCAGCAGTAGTCGAATTCTTGATGTTATCTGTTTCCAGCTCGCAAAAACACACAAGGAGCTGTACATATCTGTTCTGTTCAACTAGTAATCACAAAATAAGCCAAAATCGTGCATTATGACTTACAGCCAATGAAAACCCAAAAATTAGTGAGGGCAGCGTGCCAAGTCCTGCTGGAAAACGAAACCCGCATCTCCATAAAAGTTGTTCTCAGCAAAGGGAAGCATGAAGTGCTGTAAGATTTTGTGGGAAAACAAAACTGCACTGACTTTAGACTTGATAATAAAACACAGTGGATCAACACCAGCAGATGACATGTCTCTCCAAACCATCACTGATCATCAGTAAATTTTACATTTCATTTGTAAATCAAGGGATCAGAGTCTGGAGGAAGAGTGGAGAGACACACAGTCCAAACTGCTTGAGGTCTAGTGTGAAGTTTCCACCAATCAGTGATGATATAGAGAGACATGTCATCTGCTGGTGTTGATCCACTGTGTTTTACTATCAAGTCTAAAGTCAGTGCAGTGTTTTCCCACAAAATCTTACAGCTCTACAAACATTATTATGGAGATGCGAACACTGCCCACACTGCTAAAAGTACCAATTAGTCTTAAATAATATTCTAATTTTCTGAGACACTGATTTTTGGGTTTTCATTGGCTGCAAGTAGTGCTGGACGATATGGCCAAAATTTATATCACGATATATTCCTTAAATTTCGGTCGATACGATATAATTTCGATATCGATAAATACTCTGAAGGCCTCAGAAAAAGAATCCCTGCAATCTCTGCAGCTTGCACTGCAAATTTAAATTATTATTTAACTGTGTATTTGCACTTTTTGTATCAATCTATCTAATGGAAATCTGTACCTACTACTGTATGAAAATGTTTTTTAAGTCTTTAAAACCTCCTTTCACAAAAACTTTAATACTTTAGAAATAAAAGTAGTCAAAATAAATCAATGCTCAATTTTATTTGCATATAGCAAAATAATAACATGACATCCCTGTCAAACATAAGCCTATATAACTATTACAAATAAAAATAACTTTAAATGACAAGAGGCAGAGCTTCTTATTCATTGTAAACAAATTTAACAGATTAAAACAAGTGTTTTAACTAGGATATATAATACAAGAAGCCTTTATACACATAAAATCAACAAGATTTTCCCGTCAAATAAACAAACCTATAGGATTTTTCAACTATAAATAACTTAGTGACAACATAATCTATTAAAGTGCTTCAGCCAGAATACAAGAGGTATTCAACATGATATCCACGTCAAATAAACAAACCTAAAGGATTCATAAACTTTAAATAACTTAGTTTCAACATAATCTATTAAAGTGCTTTAGTCAGAATACAAGAGGTATTCAACATGATATCCACGTCAAATAAACAAACCTAAAGGATTCATAAACTTTAAATAACTTAGTTTCAACATAATCTATTAAAGTGCTTCAGTCAATATAAGGAAAATATTGTATGTAGTGAAGATGCTTGAGGTGGTGGAACAGATTAGATGTATTAACGTTACGCTGCTTCTCGGCTCCACTCACCGGCACAATTTGCAGCAAAGAGGCAAGCGAGCGGACCCGCGGCTGGGCGAGCGGAGGCGCGGATGAGCGAGCGGACCCGCGGCTGGGCGAGCGGACCCGCGGCTGGGCGAGCGGACCCGCGGCTGGGCGAGCGGACCCGCGGATGAGCGAGCGGACCCGCGGATGAGCGAGCGGAGGCGCGGATGAGCGAGCGGAGGCGCGGATGAGCGAGCGGACCCGCGGCTGGACGAGCGGAGCCGCGGATGAGCGAGCGGAGGCGCGGATGAGCGAGCGGACCCGCGGCTGGGCCAGCGGAGCCGCGGATGAGCGAGCGGACGCGCGAATGGGCGAGCGAAACAGCGGCTGACCGAACCGAGTCTACCCTAGCCTTGGATCCGCTCGTCCCGGCTCCGTTTCGAGACATTTTAGATGCGTAGCGGAGCGGACCTGAACCTAACCTAGCCTAGCCTAGCCTAGCCATTTAACCTAGCCTAGCCTAGCCTATCTGGCTACGTGCCTGTGTGATTGCGTCATCACGCACTGAGGTAGCACAGCTATGGGGGCTGAATGTGTTTGGCTCTGCGGCGAGCTGACGCCAGTAAAAAACGCCTGTCCGTGACAGATTCTGTACATAATACATATCGATATACCACAAAAGTGATATCACCGTTATTGAAACATTTCTTATCTCGATAAATACCGATATCGAATTATTGTCCAGGCCTAGCTGCAAGCCATAATCATCAAGAATAAAATAAATGTATAATACATACAGGGGGTTGGAAAATGAAACTGAAACACCTGGTTTTAGACCACAATAATTTATTGTCCCGACGGACAGTTCTGGTGGAAACAGGAGAGTTGAGGTGCACATTGAATTCTGCCGTGATTTGATCAGCCGTGGTTTTATGTTTTTTGGATACAATCCGGGTTAGCACCCGAACATCCCTTTCAGACAGCTTCCTCTTACAGCGTCCACAGTTAATCCTGTTGGATGACATTACCCTGGACACCGTGGCTCTTGATGCATCACAAAGACTTGCTGTCTTGGTCACAGATGCGCCAGCCAGACGTGCACCAACAATTTGTCCTCTTTTGAACTCTGGTATGTTTGAACACCCATAATGTTATAGTGTGCATTGCAATATTTTAAGCAAAACTGTGATCTTACCCTACTAATTGAACCTTCACACTCTTCATACTCGGCTCTTACTGGTGCAATAATGTGCAATTAATGAAGATTGGTCACCAGGCTGCTCCAATTTAGCCATGAAACCTCCCACACTAAAATGAGACAGGTGTTTCAGTGTCATTGTCCAACCCCTGTATATATATATATAATATATGAGCTTCACATTTTGAACTGAATTACTGAAATAAATGATCTTTTGAATGAATAGTGTTGAAAGATGAGCACGGAGGCAGATACACAGAGCCAAACTCTCACAGATAATTTTGAGTGGACTGATGCTCTGCTGGCACTCACACACACACACACACACTTGGCTAACTCCTCACACATTTTGGACACTGTCAGTCTCTCCTCAGAAGCCTCTTCAGGAGCACTGAGCTGGACATACCTACTGGGATCAGCGCGTCTACTAGAAACATCTGCCAACCACTCACACACACACACACACACACACACACACACACACAGAAGCAGGAGAGCTTTAGCCAGGAGCTTTAGACAGAGCTGAATGAGCCGCAGTCATTTTTCAGAGTGATAAACAGGTTGTGTGGCAGCAGTGCAGGAGAACAGGGACTGAACTGAAGGCACACGTCCAGCACCTCAACAATCACTCTTATCCTCACTGACAGATAACACACACACACACACACTTTTACACACTGCTGTCCTTCTACTGTCCCCCAGTGCACTAAGCCACTCACCCAACAGTGATGGAGAGGGGACAGACGATATATATTGTATAACGATAATATTGTGAACATATAAGCACTTCAAATTCAGCTTTTAAGGATTTTCTTCCGTAGTGAAGTCAAGTGTCCCTTTATACGTTTCAGTCACTACCTGTGTTATACACAGCAGAAGTATTATTACATATACCAATCGCGCATGACATCTTAACCACCTATTTGTTTCTACATCCATTTTTTTTTCAGCTCCACTAAGCAGACAGGACACTGAATATGCACAAAGGATTGTGGGTAAATGAGTGCCATAAAGGGCTCATCAGTTACATCTTTAATATTGCTTTGAATGCAGCCGATATTCTGAATCAACCAAACAAAGGTGTAACAATGTACAGTAAGTGGAGTAACGAGAGTCTGAAGGACTGAAGGACTCCTACACCATCATACAAGAATATAAGAAAACATATAAGAAAGAAAAGAAACCTAACCACCCTCTCTATGCCAAAAACAACAACAAAAAAATACATTCTTTTGTGTTTTTTAAGAAAGAAATGAAAAAGAGACAGTGGACATTTTAACTGAAGCCTCTCACAGGTCAGCATATCAATCAGTTTCAATAACCATCTATTAAATGATGGGGACTCTTTCCGCTTCCAGAAAAGAAGTACCACTTTTTATCCTAAAATCAAAACGTCATCTAGAAATGAATCTAAGTTAAGCGCAATTGATTCAGCATTTTAGAACAGCCTGTAATTATTAGTACCAGGTCATGTGGTAATAAAGAATGTAATTTTACATTAATCAGGCATTTAAATGGCTTTCTTTCAGCATTTTTCTGTGATTAAAAGCATGAATCCAGCTGTAACTGGAAATATCTCCGCAAAACTGCGCTGAACTGAGGTGCACAGCTTTCGACACGAGCGGATGGAGGACATGCGGTTACCTTGTGTTTACTCCTGCCCCCCTTCTGCTTCCCCTCCCCCTCGAACATCTCACGCAGGCAGCAGAAGCCTATTACTCACCCAGACACAGAGACAGCGCTGTGTATCTACCTCTTGTGTCAAGAATCAAAACATTGCAACATGACGTGTTTCATTTAATTGCCTTAAGTGACATCACACCTCCTGTGATGTTACTATTGCGCATGCACACATCACGATGACGATGCTTAAATGTTATATCTTGCAGCCCTAATATCACCTTAAATACCTCTCTCTATCCAATATCTCCTTTTTTGTTAGGAAAGCCTCATCCGCCCCACATTTTTCACATGTAGGAGAAACGTCTGGAAAAGTCTCATTCTCGAATAATGCAAGCAATGCATAACCTTAACCTGGATTGGGCAATGCCAGGCATTTATGGAACGATAATAAATTCCTACTGAAATTATAAAAAATGTACTTTCACATGTACTCTCACTCACTGAAGCGTTAATACACACAAAAAGCACAAAAATGCAGAACACAGGCCACAACATTCAGAAATCATTCAGCAGAGGAACACAGAGGAAGCAGCACAGTCAGCTAAAACCACCAGCAGAATTCTGCACAGCTTCTCTCACAGTTTAAATCATACAGCTCTCAGAGTTTGGAATGAGCGGCCGAGCTGAGAAAAATGAATGGGTGAATGGGAGCCTGAAGAAAAGCGGCAAAGAGAGGGAACTAGAGAGAGGGAGAAATATAGAAAAAAGAGAGAGAGGCAAGTGTGTTTATGTGTGTGTTTGTGTGTGAGTGTGTGTGTGTGCATGTGTGTGTGTTTAGACAGTACAGTGAAAAATGCTGCAGGAGAAACGGCTCACAGAGAAAATATAGATGTTTGGTTTCAAACTATTTAAATAAGTGCATTCCTCATATACTGTTGCACTATTGTTCTGTCTACACTGTGTTTATGTGCACCATGGTCCCTGGAGGAACGTTGTTTCGTTTCACTGTGTACTCTGTATATAGCTGAAATGACAATAAAAACCACTTTGACTTTGACTTTGACTACCATTAGGAGTGGACCACCACCAGGCCCACTGTGCACCACTGTGCACCAACCAGCCTCAGCCACCAGGGGCTCCACCGGGCACCTCAACACAGAAATGCTCAGAAATCAGAATATTACAGTCATGTTAAAACACTGATGAATGCACTACATAAAAAAATGACATATATATTTTTTTCCCAGGTGTTAAGTGTGCTTTTTCTGATTCGTTGTGCCTAAAATGAATAGAAAATGGTTATTATTATTATTATTCCCCATAAACTCAGCACAATGAAATTTGAAATTTATTTTAAAAAGTACAACCAAGAAGCTTCTAGAACTGTCCAAAATTGTATATAATTTTTTTAGTTATATACAACTTTTTGGGACTGTACAGAAGCATACATAGCAGTATAAAAACAGTTATCTTAAATTGACCATTTCATTTAATGTTCTGCCGAGTAAATAAACTTGTGTACAAAGAAACATTTTCATTTCAGTTCATTTAATTGGGGGCATCAAGGGGTTGCAGACATCTGGCAAACGCATTTTGGTACATCAGCTAATATATAAAGACAATATATAAAGAAAAGTGCAAAAAAGTACTCTCTGATATCCATCTTAATAAATCAAAGAGAACTTGGGAGCATTCACTGATTAAGTGATATACAGTACAGTCACAAATATACAAAAAAATATACAAATTTTGGGGCTTTTATTCACAGAATTTAGCGAGTTATATAATAATTGTGTATACTTTTGAAGTGAAATGTTAATCGTTTTTATGATTAAGTCAAAATGTAGTGTTTTATCTCAATATATAAAAAACTAGCAAAGTGTTTTGGACCGAGTGGGAACTTCATTAGCCAGGTCTTCACAGTAAAATTCTTTCTCTCTCTCTCTTTTTTTCTTTGGGCGAGAATAAAAAACACACAGACAGTTTAGAGTTGGTTAGAGAGAGAGAAAGAGGGAGAGAGAGAGAGAGAGAGTAATAGCTATAGTAGTAGGGAAAGGCTGGGAGACAGAATGAGGCTAGAAAGACTCCTGAGGCCGGACATCCACACCTCTGAGTGTGCACTAATGAACAGCAGAGGAGCTCCAAAACACACACACACACACACACACACACACACACACACACACACACACACACACACACCACTAACAGTTACTATGCATGTAGAGACTATATATCATTTCTGACACCAGGCTGACCTTTGTTTTACTTTATCCCTCACAAATAATACTGTTCTAATAGGACAATTCATTACTATCAATTAATTAATTTAATTAATAAAAAAATAACACTAATTAATAATTTGTAGGCTTCCATGGACACTGCGTTTGTACTAATTCATCATTTAATACAATCACCTGTGTGTTAACACCTATTTGAAATCATATTATATAATAAATCATTATTATGTTTTTACTGCATAATTAACTCTTAATTTTATTTATTCATCCCAAATTTGAGTCTTTTGTCTTGCGGTCCAGAATGTTTTAAATTTTAAAAAGGTTAAATAAATCTCAGTGGAGGGAACTTGATAAATATATTTTAAACAGATAATAACAGTTATATTATTTTTCAAAAATATGTAAAATAAAATATTTACTTAATCATTATTATTAATTATTATTATTATTATCATATGAAGAGGGACTTCTGAGTGTGGGCTGAGACATTACTGCTGGTCATTTTGTCACACACACACACACACACACACACACACACACACACACACACACACACACACACACATCAAAGTAAACAACAGACTTAGTTCCATAGACTGCTCCTCTCTGGCCTGCAGGGCTCTCTGGCAGAAGCTTCAGACCAGAGACACACCTCGGCATGACTCCAGCATGTGTGTGTGTGTGTGTTCATTCTGTAAATGTGTGTCTGTGATTTTGTGTGTGTGTGTGTGTGTGTGTCTGTGTGCGTTCATTCACTGTGTGTGTTCATTCTCTCTAATTCCTTCCTGTGATCATGTCTCTCTCGCAGCCATAACAGAAGCCACAGTAAACTGGATGGAGCTCAGAGAGAGAGAGAGAGAGAGAGAGAGAGAGAGAGAGAGAGAGAGAAAGAGAGACATAAAGACAATGAACGAGAGGAAGTGAGACAGGCTTTCTGTGCATTAATAATCCCTGGCCGGAAGTCATTAAATGACATTAGACACGAGGAAGGCCCTGAAGGTGGGCCGTGTTCTGGCTCCAGTAAAGGGGAGTGTGTTGTTCTGAGAGACTTAATGAGCCAGATTACACACATCAACAAACACACACACGCACACACACACACAAACACACACTTTTGGGTGTACTTTAATACAATGGCAGAGAGACAAGCGAGACAGTTACTTGCAGAGGTGGAAAAAGTACTGAAAAATTGTAATTAAGTAAAAGTACCTTTGCTAAAATTCTACTCAAGTAAAAGTACCCATCTAAAAATCTACTCGAGTAAAAGTAAAAAAGTACTCAATTTAAAATTTACTTTGAGTAAAAGTTACATAGTTACTTTTATTTATTTGATGTACAAAAAGTATAATTTAAATAATTATTAAATTAAATAATTTGGACCATTCAGGCAGTATTTGTTAAGACCAAGTGGCATAGGTTTCTATGAATAATTTTTTTCGAAAATAAACGGAAGTGCTTTACTCACCCAAATAATCAGTTTTCAGGAGAGAAATCTGTGTATTTTTTAACAAAAAAAACTCTTAAAACTTGAAAAAATGAATATGAACTTGTTTTCTTTGCATTATTTTAGGTCTGAAAGCTCTGCATCTTTTTGTAATTTCAGCCATTTGGCATTTTCTGCAAATAATTGCTGCTAACCCCGCTGTTAAAAATAAACAGAAGTCCTTTACTCACCCAAATAAACAGTTTTCAGGAGAGAAATCTGTTTAGATTAAAAACATGGCGACACCCTTATATTGATGTTTTAATTGCGCCTTATAAGATAAGATAAGATAAGATAATCCTTTATTAATACCACAATAGGGAAATTTATATTGTTACAGCATTACAGAGGAAAGGATAGAGAAACAGGTCAGGAAAAATATACACAAATAATAATAAAACTATGTATGCAAAAACAATTACAGGAAATATATAAAGATACTTAATATATAAAATGATGCATAGTAAAGGAAAAAATATATACATCTAGTTCATAGAGATATGATTATAGTAGGGTGTGACCAGTATTATTGCACAAACAGTGCAAGTAACAGTGAATAAATATCAAATAAAAAAGATAGAATCCTGTGCGCTTTATGTATGATGTATGAAAATAGATCAGAAAATAGACATTAATTGAAATTGCGCCGTATAATCTGGTTTTCCTTACAGTCCATAAAATACAGTATTCAGTTGCTACATAGAAAGCAGACAAAACTTGTTATTTCTGAGGTACAGGTGTGATGTACCCAAACTTTTGAGGGCCAGTGTGTATGGCAGAACAAACATGAGCAAGGAAGTGAGTGGGTGACAGTAAACAAACAAGTGAGAGAGAGAGTGAGAGAGAGAGAGAGAGAGAGAGAGAGAGTAAAGGAGTGGGCGGCAGACGCTGCAGGTACAGAGAGATCCAGAAAGTGAAGCCCCATTGAGCAGCTCTTCTCTGCCTAAAAGCCAGACACAGCCCCACACAGGGAGACCACACATCCAGATGGGCAAAGTAACCCACACACCTCTGCACACACACACACCCCACGCAGCAGGGGGAACGAGGGAGGCTGGAGGAGTGTGTGAAGAGAGATGAGATGGAGGACAGCTGGGAGCTCAGTGGTTGGCAGTGATGCTACGACATCCAGGCCACCTTTAGAGTTTACAGGGCTGAGTGATCTGAGAGGGCTGAGCTCCAGCTGACCACTGCAGTGACACCATGAGTGTGAGCAGATCTTTCTCTTCTCATTAAAAACACATAAAACACACATATACTCATCATACACTCCCCAAAATCTTCAATAAACTTCAACATCCAGGTCTGTACCTAATTTAAACACAATACTATGGGTTAGTGGAGTATATCTTAATGCCTTAAACAGCAACAGTGCTTTTAAATAGACAGCTCTGGAAAATAAAAATAAGACACCACTTAAAAAATGATGAGTTTCTTTGATTTTACCAAATTGAAAACCTCTGGAATATAATCAAGAGGAAGGTGGATGATCACAAGCCATCAAACCAAACTGAACTGCTTGAATTTTTGCACAAAGAGTTAAGGCATAAAGTTATCCAAAAGCAGTGTGTAAGACTGGTGGAGGAGAACATGATGCCAAGATTCATAAAAACTGTGATTAAAAACCAGGGTTATTCCACCAAATATTGATTTCTGAACTCTTATAACTTAATGAATATGATTTTGTTTTCTTTGCATTATTCAAAGTCTGAAAGCTCTGCATTTTTTTGTTATTTCAGACATTTTACATTTTCTGCAAATAAATGCTCAAAATGACCATAAATAAGAAAAAGACTCTCTGACATGCCCTGAATCAAGCTGCACAGTGAGTAGTTGATATCTTGCCTAAAGATCCCTTAAAATGTTCTAAAATGGTAAGAGTATATCCAGTTACACCACAACTTCCTTTTTCAACTGTTTTGATGGGAAATGGCAAATGTATTCTAGTATAAATGTTACAGAAGGAGAAGTTCCCAGAGAATGCATTGTAAAAAAATTAAGACGAGCAAGCTACTTATGGTAAAGTAATTAACTACAGGTCATTTTTGAAGGTAACTCAAGTTACAAGTTCCTCTAACTCACACTGTTTAGTTCTGCATCTCAGTTTGGTCAACAGTTACATAATAAATGATTTGCAGCTTAAATGTATTAAATATTCAGCAAAAATGTTAGCATATGTCCTTCCCCTTTAATTTGTTGACGTTGTCTGTCTGCCTGTCACTAAAAACACTTCCCAGCATGCACCTGCGTCACGTGACGCTCCGGCGTTCTGGCGCCTCTGCGGTCTGAGATTGCTATCACCTGTCTTCCCCTGTATAAATACCCCTTGTTTACCCCTGTTCAGTGCCTGGTATTGAATCTATTTCCGTAGCTCTTCTTACTCGTGTTTCCTTTGCTTTTGTCTTTTTTGTTATTGACCTGTTTTTGTATATTTGACCACTCTTTTTGCCTAGGACTTTGAGATTTTGTTAGCTTTCTAGTTGCCAACCTATTTTTGTATTTTGCACTATCCTTTTTGCCTTATTTTTTGGATTACCAGTGTATCACCTTTTTGCCTTCGCACTCTGGAATATTTCTTGTCTCTGCTGCCTTTTTGTGTTTGACCTTGCCTGTCCCTGTCTATTTTTATAGATTAAGCTCTTTATTTAGTAAACTGTGTGTTTGGTATCCATGTATCTGTCGGGTGTTTGGCCACTGTGACTCATACATGGAAAAAAAAAACAGTGTGTTAATATAAAATTCAAATAGAAAATTTCACTGGCTGATATTGCTGGTTAGCTAATTTTTTTTAGACCCCATGAAATCTTACTGACATTGGAGCCCATTTTAAAGCATATAAATATGTAAACGAGAGAGAATTTGGTTGGTAACAGATGCCAGGCACCTGCACTGCTCTTTTGAAAACTGCCATCACTCAAGTGATTCAGCCTGCTGGATAGGGGTATCCAGGGGAAATAAACACAAGTACAAAATCAAAAATATGTGTCACAAAACTGTCAAAACGCTCATGAGGCTCATTCACACCGTGCTCAGTATTCATGCTGGCTCAGGAGTGCGCTGAATCTGAGGGATGTGAGCTGTCATTCGTCACTAACAGAATTTTTTACCATGTTAGCTGGCATGAAAACAGCTGCTGGAACTGCTTTATGAACTCCTCTGAGACTGTGTATTTTCACTGAGTTATTTGACAGTTTCTGTTTGAGTCCTATACACTGGTCCACCTGCTTTAGTCTAAACTATGCTTCAATATGAGGCTCTGAACCCAGAGACGAGGCTCGTAACACTATATTTGCAGCTGTTTTATAAAAGGTTCAACAAATGTACCCGAATAAAGAGGTCAGAGACTGAATGCAGCAAGATCTTTACAATTATGTGAACTCTGGATGAATAGACACACATTTTGGGCATACATTCCTATATACAGCTCTGAAAAAACAAATTAAGAGAACACTTCAGTTTCTGAATCAATTTCTCTGATTTTGCTATGTGTAGGTTTATGTTTGAGTACAGTGAACATTGTTGTTTTATTCTATAAACTACAGACAACATTTCTACCAAATTTCAAATAAAAATATTGTTATTTAGAGCATTTATGTGCAGAAAATCAGAAATGGCTGAAATAACAAACAAAGAAAACAAGATCATATTCATAAAGTTCAGAAATCAATATCTGGTATAATAACCCTGGTTTTTAATCACAGTTTTCATGCATCTTGGCATCATGTTCTCCTCCACCAGTCTTACACACTGCTTTTGGATAACTTTATGCTGCTTTACTCCTGGTGCAAAAAAAAATTCAAGCAGTTCAGTTTGGTTTGATGGCTTGTGATCAGCCATCTTCCAGAATTTTCAATATTCCAGAATTTTCAATTTGGGTAAAATCAAAGAAACTCACCATTTTTAAGTGGTCTATTATTTGTTTCCAGAGCTGCAAATCCAATGAAACACATTCTCTTGGTCAGTTGACCAAGATCGCATGGTATGGTTTGGTATTCTTACTTTTGGACTACAGTTATTGCTTGGAGCGTTTCTCCCTCTGTTTGGTTTGGTTTCAAACAGGCGTAAACCTAAATGCACCAAAATATACACACCAATAAACCACGCGAGTGCAAGCACATTGTCTCCTTCTGATTGGTCAGACTGTCTGGTTTGAGAGCAAGAAAGCTAATATATTAAGAAGATTTTGTGTTTCAGCATGTATATATATATATATATATATATATATATATATATATATATATATATATATCTGCGCAGTTTAAAGCTGCTTTAACACAAAACACTGAAACACTTTTAAACACAGTGTTTTCAGTGGGACATGCAGTGAATGCAGCACAGACCGTGTGTGTAAACAGCATGGAGCAGCAGAGACATTTTTTTTTTCAAAGCTAATTACCTGGCTAATATATCAGATTAAACTGTGCCTTATCAGCAATTTAGCTTAAATATCATTGGCATATCAGTGTATTCTGTTTAGAAACAAATAAAATTCTATCGATTTAATAAAGACAGCAGGGCTGGCGTTTAGAGACACGTGCAGTGAAGAAGCTGTGCAGTGCTGCTCGTACAGAGGAAGGAGGAAATTGCCTTCGGCTGTTTAGCAACCTTCACTTCCCATAGGCCTTTCCCCAACACGTTCTCAATGAGACAAGAAGTGGAACTAAAAGATAGAGAAGCAAATAGAGAAGCTACCTCATCGACTTCCCGAACACAGAGAGAGGATCCACCTTTTCAGAGGAGGATTTCACAGCCGGGAAGCTGACATCCGTGAGAATTATGTAGATGGAGATCAAATCTACAGCGGCTCTTAGAAGTGCAATTCTACCTGACAATCTGCGGTTGAACACCACAGACACTAACGAGCTCCTGACACTCACATATACTCAAATATACACACACACATCACTGCATGTTAAAGCATGATGACACCTTCTAACAGCTTCCGCAATAAGCCTCTCCATACGTTCCTGACACACACATTAACACATCACAGTGTGGAGGCTGAGCTGACTGTGAAAACATCTTAAACACACACTTTTAACATCTCTCTCTCTCTCTCACACACACACACACACACACACAAAGTGCCAATGCATTTATAACTCTGCTGCTATAAAACACAAAGCGCAATAAGAACTGGCACGTCGCAAGACTTTAACAATCAGTGTGATTCTGGAGCTGCAGCCAGCACTGCGAATTAATGCCAACCGTGTAGTGGATGAATTGCTGGGACTGAATGTATTCCCTATGGAGCTTCATCCAGACAGAGACGTACACACAGCACAGCCCAGTAAACTCTCTCAGAGCCAAAAGCCCAGCTGTTCCACACTCACTGTCCAGATATCATCTGAGCCACTGGAGGATTCATGCTGGGAGACACAGAAACACAGTACAGTTCAGTCAGGCTCAGGCCAACATGGCTGTGTTGAGGACCACTTCTCCACAAACAAGTGTTTCTGCATCTGAGTGTGTGTGTTTAAAAGTGTGTGAAGCTCAAAGGCTAATTCTTCGGAAAGTTCCTAAATGGCTTGTGACTTGCCAAAACCAAGGCCTCTTACCTTCTCTAAACTCTTGTGTGGTGTTCATATTTTTGTTACTCGTTTACTTTGTTACTTGTATTTAATTCAGCAAAATAAAGCAATTTTACATTAAAATGCTTTACACATGCTTGCTTCACCTAAATTGCAAGCAATATAAACAGCTTACATGGTTAATATTTGCCCTTTACCTTTCTTATGTTACATTTCTTTTAAAAAGTGCTACTCTTTTTTTTTATTAGTTTTTTTAATAAAATGTAAAAGAAAATGAATTAAACTCCAGATATGAGTAGAATTTCTTTTTTTTTTTTTTTTTTTAGTTTCAAATTTACAAATGAAGCAATGTTTATTAGCCCTTGGCCAAACATACTGTATGTAATATAAATGTGTGTGTGTGTGTGGGGGATATATGTTTTTCACAAAAAATGAGCCAATGCCAATGAGTTTGAGTTAGAAAAAATATTTTTTTAGTATCATTTGATGAAAAATGAAAACGGGTCCCACAGACCCGAACACCACACAAGGGTTAACTGCTAGTGATCAACCACCAATCACCCACTTATTGACTACACCTGTCCCATATGGTATAAATACACCTCCAATCCACTCACGTATTGCTGAGTATTGTTTGGCTATCCCCCACTTTACGACACGTTTCTGAATCTTGTGTTTCGCTCTGCCATGTACCGACCTTGTTTTGTTTTTCTCGTTTTTACATACTCTGGTATGGTTAACCCTTGCAGCTCCTGTTTGTTCTGACCAACCTGGTATTGGTGGCCGATTATGTGTGTAGCAATGCGTATTTTCAAATTGCTCGGCTTATTTATTTGTGGGACTGCGTCTTTTCCTGCGCCGCCTTTTGGAGACATGGCGTTTCTTTACGGTGTCTCTATGGGATCCAGCGGCTCCTAGTGGTGTATAAGGACATCGCATTTGGTTTGAATTTGGTTTGTAAGCGCTGCATTACCAGCTAATAAATAATCTCACTCATAAATGCCTCACGGCCAATTACATTACAGGGTCGGAACTTACTGTGGTATAAGGTAACAAATAGAACATACATGATCACAGCAGTTACTGAGGTAGAGACTTTATAGTTTTTAGAATGAAGCAGCAATGTCCTTCTTAAAGTGCTGACCTCAAATATGTGAGAAATTGCATCACCCCATCAATAATGCATCTTCTTCCCTTTCATTCCAAACCCATTTAGTCAAACAATGAAAGTAGTGGGGGTCTTAGCAGCATCAAATATGAATGGGCACAGTGCTGTACGCCACAGATGTGTCGATAAGCAGAATTGTCAATATCAGATGAGAGCATTTCCTGGTGCCTCTCAGTGAGGAGCTCTGGTGAAAGGTTGTGATCACCAGCTGGAACAGAAATGGAGCTCCAGTGGACAGTTTTTAATGAAGTGGTCAGTAGTAGGAGACCTTAGCCCTAGAGTGGCATGGTTTTTCCCTGCAACCATCTGTTATCTCTGCACACAGGAGTCAAAATAATCTAAAAAATAAAGCAAAAACATCTCTTTCTTCTGATTCAAACATCTAAACTTCAGAAAACAGGACAAGATAACACTTTGGAGCCTCTGATCATTTTCTTTTAAAGCAAACCAAAGCTGTCCTCTTGCCTCTTCCTGTTTTCTTTCTCCCCCTCTTCAGTAACAGGTAGGCTAGACCACAGGGGATCATTGTGAAGCTGTCTAATTGTGGCTGAGTGTCGAGATAATTAAATATCCAGTGGATATGGATCTGTTTCATCAGCAGTGCGCAATTAAAGACATATTTTTGAACGGGCTTTATTGGAATCCCTCAGTGAGAATAAGCAGAAGCACAACTTGACAGTGTGTTGTATCCCTTAGTGATGCTGCTCATGTGCAAAAGGCAGCACCATGCCACTGTCACAGTGTGGAAAGCTTTCTATTACAAATAATATTTAAAAAGAATTAGACTTACTAATAACGAAAGCCTATAGAAAGCCACAATAAGTAAAGCTAAAATGCTGAAAATAGAATTTTAAATCCAATTTATTTCAATATTAATCAATATTTTACAGTAGATTTATTTTTTAACAGACATTAAGACTATTTTTAAAAAGTGCTTATCAGTTATTCTTAGCGAGTTATTACGTTTTTTTAAAGATCCAAAAATTATTTAATAGAAAAAAGATCGAAACTAATTACAATCAAGTTTTTTTAAGATCCAACAAAATCTTTACTAGAAAAAAATTATCAAAATGAATTACAGTTAAGGTTTTAAAGATCCCAAAAATTATTAATTAGAAAAACTAATTACAATAAAGTTTTTAAAGATCCAAAAAATATTTACTAGAAAAAGATTGAAACTAATTACAACAAAGTTTTTAAAGATCCAAAAATTATTTACTTGAAAAAAAAAGCCAAACTAATCATAATCAAGTTTTTTTAAGATCCAAAAAATATTTACTAGAACAAATATTCAAATTGAATTACAATCAAGGTTTTAAAGATTAAAAAAAAATCCAAAATCCAAAAATTCTTAATTAGAAAAAAGATTGAAACTAATTACAATAACAAATTTTAAAGACCCAAAAATTCTATACTGAAAAAAAAGGAATTTTAAAGGGTTGTAGATCTAAAGGCTCATAAACATTTGTAGTATGTAGAATTTGTAGTAAACTGAGATGTGGGTCTATCGTGCCACTGCTTGTACACAACCAATCAGGTTTGAGGACGGTGGGGCAGGTAGATAACAGTGTTTCAGGGTGTATTCATGTCTATGTTCCATTCTGGCTCTTTCATTTTACTTATGCTTTTAAAGGAGATATATAAGATTGTCTGGAACTATCAGTCTCACTCTGATAATCGGTGTACATTCTCTGTACTCCACAAATTTAAATCTTTTTCTGAGTTAATGACTTCCTAACTGTGTAAAAAATGGGTTCCCTACTATGAGTCTTGGTTCCTCACAAGATTTCTCTTCCTCCAGCATGGAGGGAGTTTTTTTTTTCCTGGCCACTCTCACCTTCTGTTTGCTCACTGAGTTTTATTTTTAATTTTTTTGGTGACCCAGGCTTTATGTGAGGATACTAGTGGGATACTATGGGACTTAATGGGTAGCAGTTTGGCTGAGGAGGGATGGCGTTTTTGGATCCCTCCTGAAGCTTCAGCGACTCTTTTCCACAGCAGGCCACAGCAGATTGGTCCACGCATGAGGCCATGAGGCTAGTCCTTTCTGATTCCCAGATCAATATAACCTCACCAGATTTCGATTATAGTCCTCCACACAATCCCACACATCGTCTCCACACAGCACGCCAGGAGAGAATGGCAGGGGTCGGGAAAAGGCCACTTCAGACTGCAGAAGAATCTCAATCGCAGTTTACAACACATCATCACCTCACACAACCCACAGAGAGGAAGGGGTAAGTGTAAGAAATGTCCACAACGCTGGAGGCAGACCGTTTCTGACCGCTCCGCTCGGCCATGAAGAATGGGGGAATGAGTATGAAGAGCCTCCAAATGCCTCGGCCGCTGAGCAGAGAGAAAAGGAAAATAACACACCCCGATGTGTCCCGCTCTGACAAATGGATTTTCCTGTTCACTGCAGGAGGCAGAAAAACAAGAGCTGGAGGTTGGCTGAGTTCTTTGGAAAACGACAGATCACAAAGAGAGAGAGAGAGAGAGAGAGAGAGAGAGAAAGAGAGAGGCTACTCAGATCACTGAGCGCTTTAACCCTTATACCCCCAATATTTTCCATTAGAGCCATTTCAAATGTAAAGTGTGATCAACAGATCTGCACAAGCATCCTGCTTTATCAAGACACACACACAAACACACACACACTTCTTTTCATCAGCTGTTAAAAAAAAAAAATACTCCAGCGTTTATCACCTTCATCTTCATACAGTATGTCATATCCATATACCATATGTCCATATGTACCATTTACGAGTGTGTCTCAAAAATTAGAATAGCATTAAAAACCATCACTAATCATCAGTAAATTTTGCATTTCATTTTTGGAAAATCAAAGGATCATAGTCTGGAGGAAGAGTGGAGAGACACACATTTAAAACTGCTTGAGGTCTAGTGTGGAGTTTCCACCAATCAGTGATGGTTTGGAGAGACATGTCTGATATCTGCTGATGTTGATCCACTGTGTTCTATTATCAAGTCTAAAGTCAGTGCAGTTTTGTTTTCCAATACAAAATCTTAGAGCACTTACAGCAGGATTTGGCACACTGCCCACACTACCAAAAGTACAAATTAGTCTTTTATAACATTCTCAATTTCCTGAGACGCAGATTTTTGGGTTTTCATGGGCTGTAAGCCATAATCATAATCAACACTAAAAAAAATCAACACTTTAAACAGATCACTCTGTGTGTAATACATCTATATAATATGAGTATAATATGAGTTTTCTGAATCAGCTTTATGAGCTGGAATCAACTGGAATCCAGGCTTTCAGTTAACAGCTGTTCTGAACTCGTCAAGAGTTAATTACTTGAATTTCTTGCCTCCTAATGTGTTTGAGAGCATCAGTTGTAAACTAGTGAAGAGGTAGAGTTACAGGTATACAGTGAATAGCTCTATTTGAGTAATGTTGTGAAAATATCCACAAGTGCAGTTGCAAAGACCATTAAAAACATTATGATGAAACTGGCTCTCTTTAGGACCACCCTAGGAAGGGAAGAGCAGGAGTTCCCACTGTTGTACAGGATAAGTTCATCAAAGTTACCAGCCTCAGAAACCGCAAGTCCAAATGTCTGACTGATACTGTATATGAAATATTATTTATAACAGTGTAAAAACGACAATGACTTCGGCACTGCACAAAAAAGGTCAATTATTGTCATTGTTATGTAATAGAGTGGCCAAAACATGTTATTATATTAAACCCCATGGCTTTAAGAATTATGCAGCAAAATTATGGATTATTTGCTTGCTGGATTTGACTGAATGTGGTCACTTTAATTTTTCAACATAAAATCATAAAATAATGTATTTATTAAACTATTTAAAGGAGAGAAAAAATAAGGATGAGGAAAATGCATATAACTATAAAAGTTCAAATGCACTAAATCAGAAAAGAAAAATTTAACAGTCCATATAATAAAGCCACTATCCGGTATGTGAGAGTACCTGGATGGTACAACCTGATTTAGAACTACAGAAAAGCAGGGAAGAGCAGGAGCGCAGCATCTATTCTCCTTTCTCACAGCCTGCGGATGTTGTTTTGTCCAGTCTGTGCATGGTTACATTGTCGGCTTCAATTTGCCCTCTCCTCCATTTTGCCCCCACCCTCTTCACCTCCTCTGCTCCCACAAGCCCCTGCCTGGATTAGCTGCTCTGAGCTCTTCACTTCAGCTCTTTTCTCCAGCCCCTCTTTCTCCCTCTCATCCTCACTTTCCGCACACCTGTTCTCTCTGATGATTTTACCTAGTTGACTGTGTTGAAAGCTGCTCAGGGTTGCCAGGTCCAACAAAAATATCCAGCCCAAAGTCAGTCTAAAACCCACCCTTTAGAAGCTTAACTAGCCCAAAATATATGTCTGTCAGACGTTTGAAGCAAATGACAAAACAACTATGAGTGCACGACTTAGGATTTTGTTTATAAGGGATTTATTATCAGTATTGATATTTATCTTTCATTAATAATTTTGTAACATTAGTGTTTTGTTTTATTAGTTATTTTATAACAGTTTATATCCCAGTCAAAAACATTTAATAGCAACATAATTAGTTAAAAAATGATTTTTACTTTAACACCCACTCTTTTTTTATTTTAAAAGGAGCCCAAAAAACGCATCCCGCCACCCTTAAATTTTCACCCACGACTGGATTTGCAAACAAGCCCAATTTGGCGGGAAAACCGCGAACCTGGCAACTCTGAAGCTGCTCAGCACAGGGAAATTCCCTCAGACAGCAGTTTGCAACTGAGCTAGACACATATATTACATATCATACATATTACAGAATCTGCTCAGTAATGGACATTAAATTTAGCTATTTAATATTTGGTCCTGATCATTTTTTGAGTCAGTACAGAAAATGCAATACATTTTAATTCTTTAAGATAGAGGTCCCTATTTTATTGATCTATAGCACAAAATTTAATTGCATATCATGCAGCTGGATTTGGGTTTTGTCGTCTGTCTTTGGTATTGTGTGGGCACAAGAAAATAAAAAATACGGCTTGTCTGGCTCAAGACACACAAAAGACATGATTACTCTTATTCTCTAATTTAATCATGGGTGTGGTTAACTTAGGGCGTAACTTGATATAAACCAATCATTGTGTCACTTGTCATTCCCTTTAAGAGCCAGATGAGCTCTCTCTATCTTTGGCGCGTTCGTATCTTAACAGCGCAGCGCTTTTTTAAGCGTCTCAGCAGAGAATGCAGAGTCTTCAGCTAACTGTTCAACCTGTAGAAATGTTTTGAAATAGTGTTAAAATAGAGGGTTTAAACTGGAATGCCATCAACTGAGGTGTGACAACCTTTTTTTTTGCTGCAATATCCGACTTCAGTGGTAAACAGAGGGCAGCATAAATTGTTTACACATGTAGATGTGCTCTCATAATTTTGCAAACATGAAAATAATTTTTAGGAGTCCTTGATGTAGCTGTCAGTTTGCCCATTCAGGACAATTGTACAACTAAAGACTCCATTTCCCTGCATTCTCAGCCCATAGACTACAATGACTCGGATGAACATGTGACACTGCAGCGTTCAGCCTCTCCCTCCTTCTGATTGCTAATTTCTCACACCTGTTTGTGTTTGTATAAATAGCCCTTTGTTCCCTTGGTTTTCTGCCGAGTATTATCTAGTTTACTAGCTCTGTTACGACGCGTTTTCCTTGCTTCTCTGCCTTATTGTTATCGATCCTTTTCTGCTTTTAGTTTACTCTTTTGTCTTGCCCTATAATTCTGCCATTTATCTTTAGTTACTGACCTTGCTTTCCTCTCTGACTACTATCTTAGATAGATAGATAGATAGATAGATAGATAGATAGATAGATAGATACTTTATTTATATTATTTATAGATAGATTTATATATAGATACTTGCCTTATCCCTTTACTCCTGATTGTTTTACCGTGTAACGACCCTGCTTCTGGCTCACTACGTTCTGGTGTGTTGCTCTTTATTTCTGCCCTGTTGTTCACTAGTTGTTCTGAGTGGGATCTGTTTTAATAATAAATCTGTGTGTTATAATCTGCACTTAGTCCTGGCCCTGGTGACAAGCTTCTCCTCTGTACTGTATCCACAGTGTACTGTATGTGCTACATGACACTACGCTACTAGCTCTGAAGCTCATCTATATTCTCATTAAACAGAAAAACACTGTAAGCGCTAAGAGCAGTAAAAAGCTAACTGCTAGCGATTTATGATGAAAGCGGTTTTCACAGTGTGACTCACAGGAGTCGGCCATGATGACTCTACATTAAAGTAAATGGAGCTCATTACAGGCCTGTACGCTCCACACTGAGGCTTCAGCAGTGACTCTGGATTAAAGAGAAGCAGAGCTGACTGATCTCAGGCATCTCTGTGTGTGTCTTTAAGTGCAGGGGAGGAAGAGCTGTTGCAGGATGATGGTTAGTAGCAAGCCTCAAGGTGAGATCTTTTTTTATTTTATTTTTTATTTGTTGCTGTCTCTTAAGCACATACATACCAACACACACACACACACGGCTACAAAAGCCCTGTTAAACTCTCTGTGACAGAGTAAAGTGTGGGATTGTGAAAACGGAATGTGTTACAGTGCTGAAAAATGTGTTTTTAATAAAGAGAGAGAACTGTGGTGTACAGGTGCCTGCGCTGACCAACAGTGCCATCTACCCTCCCAGAGAGAACAAGAACAATAGCGCTCTCTCGGACTCCGGCTGCTGATGGCCAGTAACATGATCCAGGATCATAGTGACAGCACCAAAATGCTCTGAACCACTCAGACCCTATACTCTCTTTTTATATTGTCCTTATCTACTATCTCTACCTACTATCTCATCGTTCTCACTGATTGGCTCATCTCTCTCTCTCTCTCTCTCTCTCTCTCTCTCTCACAACCTCCCTCTCTCTCCTTATTGCTCCCTCTCTCTTATTCTCATTTGTGTCATTCTTCTTTCGCTTTCAGTCATTTCTCTCTCACTCCCTCCTCCTCATCTCATCTCACCTCATCTTTTACTTTGTCATTTATAATTCTCCCTTTTCTCTCATCTCTTTGGTTCCTCTCTCTCCTGTTCTTTTTTTATTGCACCGTCCCATTCCCCTTGTTTACTCTTTCATGACACATTCTACCTTTTCTCTCCTCTCATTCTTATTCTTTTAATATTTTCCATCTTTCTTTCTCACCCTCCCTCTTTCCTGATTTCATTACTTATTCATTACTAATTATCTGGCATTATGTTTTTTTTTTGTTTGTCAAATATGTTTCCCGAAAGTGTCCACCCTGTGCTTTAATGCAGTTTTATATCCCTGTTTTTCTTTTTATGTGTGTATATGTGTATTGGTTTATGTGTGTTTATGTATGCTAGTTTATGTGTGTATATACCATAATTTTCAGACTATAAGGCACACTAAGTATCCTTTAATTTTCCCCAAAATTTACAGTGCGCCTTATGTATGAATTTTACCAGTCAGGTATTAAGGAGCAGTAAAGCCACTCAGCTGAAGTACAGAGTTATACAGGAGTTTTAGTGAAGTTTCTCCAGCACAAAGGCTGGAGAAGTATTAGCATTAGCTGCTAATCACAGCGCTAGCTCTTTTGCTGTTCAGAGGTGAGTATATTGGACTATAGCCTGCGTATTTACCGTGTTAAAACAAGCTACATGGGAAGGACCGCTATTTCACACTGAATTTTCACTCAGGGTTCCTCAGTGCCGCACTGTCAGGTGACATTTATTAGCGCTAAGTGCTGACAACCACAACAAAATAAAAAAATACTGGAAATCTAAGCTTACTGTAAATAAACAGAAGCACTTTACTCACCAAAATAAACAGTTTTGAAGAGAAATCTGTGTAGATTTACATCCAGCTCTCATTTAACTTTTTTTTTTAAGAATTACAGTTTTGTTTACTTAGGCACTGCCAGCAGCGAGATCTGCTGGATTAAAAGGAAAACATGGTGACTCCTTACTATTCCTTACTATTGTCGCTTAAAATGTGTCTTACAATCCGATGTGCCTTATGTATGAAAATAGACCTGAAAATAGATGTTAACTGATAGTTTACCTTATAATAAATACTGTGTGCCTTAACATACAATATATGTTGCTGTGAATGGCTAGTATTTTAGATGAGATAGAAACAGAAAGAGAAGTACAGTAACAGGACACAGTGCTCTGTATTACATCTGCTCTTACCCGTTACTGCTACCTGTAGGGCACGGCTAACTGTGGAGTGGCGTCTCTGGTGCAGCGAGTCTCACTAACGCTCATCTGAGGCCACCTAACCCAATTAGAGGAGTCAGCCCTGCTCTGGACGACGCTCTGCTGCTGATGAAGTGAGCGTAAAGATGCAGCAGATAGATGGCCGAGGTCAGAGCTGAGTGTAATTACGGCTCAGAGCCATGCTGGGTCAGACTTCTGCCAGGCTCTCCTCAGGCCAAACACACACACATACACACACACACAAATACACACTTTCCTTCCTCTTCTCATCTCTCGTATATCCCTTCGATGCACTGGTGTACACACTTATACAGTAGCTCTGCTGTGGAAAATGTTAGGAACACCAAATTCCTTGTTGAGACCAGTGGAGACCTTCACATGGTACCTTAACACAAGTCTAGAAAAGCTGACCCCCCCCCCACTTCCAAATTTCCACACTGCTTACATGCTGTTATCTATACCTGGCAACCCCAGGTGTGGAAATGGGAGTAGGGTGGTAGGCAGGTTCAGAAGCCACAACCCCCATATATTACCGTGACAAACCAAACCGTTCAACTAAGAAAATACTGGCTGAAGCTCTCCAGACAAGAGCTGCAGGTGCTTTAAGTCAGCATGTTTTCTTTATATATGATGCAAATATAATCATTAATTGTCCTTTTAAAAGCAGGATAAAAAACTGTGGAGGAGAAGAAAAACTCTTGAGATTGTTGAGTTGTGGAAGGTCTGTCACAATAAGATTTTTTTTGTGGACGATATATTGTCCCAGAAATTATTGTGATACTCGATATTTTTATAATTTTAAGACTATTATATGCCACTGACATAATGATAACAAAATAATAATAAAAAAAATAATAACTAAATAAACAATAACAACAGAAAAGCAATTATAATTATATTAAAGGTGAATTAATCATTTATTATAATTAGTTCGGGAATAATATATTTATTTCTTCAACTACTTTAGTCCACACTTTGTGTATGGCGTCACCATTATTGAAGCATAACTGGCTAAAATACTGTTCACTGTTATATATGTGAACAAACAAACAAATTGTAACGCGTGGTGAGACGGGAGGCGGACGTTTAAGCGGGTAAGACATGACTTTAATAATAATAAATAAACAAATAAACAAATAGGGGAATGACGAATATAAATAAGTACATAAACAAACAGGGAAAACAAACAAAGAGCTAAACTAAACAGATAAGCACAAACCAAGGATAGGGAATATATACAAAGGAATAAATACGTAAATATATACAAAACAAGGAATATAAACAAACAAGAGAAATAAGCAAATAATACAAATTAAACAAAGAACTATAAACGTGGCAAAGAGCAAATAGGAAACGTGACAAAACTAAACTAAGGCGTGACGAGACAGACAACGTAGGAAGGTGCAAAGACCGACAGCAAACATAGACTAACAAGTACTATTTATACTAAACATGAAACAATGAACACCTGGGGAAACAGGTAACGAGGGGCGGAGCTACAAATTACACACACGTAATGGAAAAGTACAAGAGAAACACACTAGGAAACGGGGAAAACACAGGAAAACATAGCAAGGGCGTAACAGAAGCCCCTCCCTAAACGCGCAGCTCCCGAGGCGCGTAAAAACGAACCCCGGGGGCCGGCGGCGGGGAGAGGCCGGGAAAAACAAAAGACGAGACCGGGGACTTGACATGAGGCAACACAGGAGACTGGACAGAAGACGTGACAGGAGACTGGACATAGAAAGGAGACTGAACCGAGGACGTGACTGGAGACTGGACATTGGGCGAGACAGGAGACTGGACGGGGAACTGGACAGGGGACGGTGACTGGACATGAGACATGACTGGTGATTGGACAGGACTGGACATGGGAACGGGAACAAAAACATTAACGGGGACAGACACGAAGACGGTGACAGGAACAGGTACACAGAAACCAGACAAGACAGGAACAGGAACATAGACCGACACAGGAACCATAACGGGGAGCGACAGGGGTACGAAATAAACTTGGGGATGCCCAGGACTGGCTAAAGTCTGTGGGAAAGTTCGTGGAGCCAGCCTGGGCAAAGTTCTTGGGCTGGAATCCGGGGGCCTTGGGGTAGACCTGGGCACACGAGGCTTGGGGCAAAACTTAGTCCTGGGTGCCGGGACTGGCCTAGGTGTGGTGACGGGCCTCGCTGGCGACGCGACGGCTTGGGCAGCAGGAGCTGGAGGCGCGGCAACTCGGGCAGCAGGAGCTGGTGGCGGTGCGGCGTCTCGGGCAGCAGGAGCTGGCGGTGCGGCGACTCGGGCAGCAGGAGCTGGCGGTGCGGCATCTCGGGCAGCTGGAGCTGGCGGCACGGCGACTCGGGCAGCTGGAGCTGGCGGTGCGGCGACACGGACAGTAGACACTGGCGGTGCGGCATCTCGGGCAGCAGGAGCTGACGGCGCGGCGACTAGAGCAGCTGGGGCTGGCGGCGTGATCGGCGCTGGAGCGGTAGGCACCGCTGGCACAGGGACATGGAGGGTGGGCACTGCTGGCATCGGCACATGGGCAGTGGACACCGCTGGCACAGGAACATGGACGGTGTCTGGCACCGCTGGCATCGGCACAAGGGCGGTGGGCACCGCTGGCATCGTAGCAGGAGCAGTGGGCATCGCTGGCATTGTAGCAGGAGCAGTGGGCACCGCTGGCATCGTAGCATGGGCGGTGGGCACCGCTGGCACAGGAACATGGACGGTGTCTGGCACCGCTGGCATCGTAGCAGGAGCGGTGGGCACCGCTGGCATCGTAGCAGGAGCGGTGGGCACCGCTGGCATCGTAGCAGGAGCGGTGGGCACCGCTGGCACAGGAACATTGGCGGTGGGCACCACTGGCATCGTAGCCTGGGCGGTGGGCACCGCTGGCACAGGAACATAGGCGGTGGGCACCGCTGGCATCGTAGCAGGAGCAGTGGGCACCGCTGGCATCGTAGCATGGGCGGTGGGCACCGCTGGCACAGGAACATAGGCGGTGGGCACCGCTGGCACAGGAACATTGGCGGGGGGCACCGCTGGCACAGGAACATTGGCGGTGGCGGGCACCGCTGGCACAGGAACATTGGCGGTGGGCACCCCTGGCACAGGAACATAGGCGGTGGGCACCGCTGGCACAGGAACATTGGCGGTGGGCACCGCTGGCACAGGAACATTGGCGGTGGGCACCGCTGACCTTGGAGCATGGGCGGTGGCGGGCACCGCTGACACAGGCACATTAGCGGTGGCGGGCACCGCTCACACAGGAACACTCACATGAACAGACTTGGACCCTTGGGCTGTAGATGTCTGTGTGACGACTCGGGCTGCTGAAGACTGCACGGAGACTTGACCTAATTTCACCGCAGCGTATTCAGGTTCCGGGGTGGCAGTAGCAGTACAGTGTAGCGCCGTTGTCATGGGAACCCCGGAGCGAAGATCTGCTGCCGCTGCGGGTGACTGGAAGCGCTGCTCGGCGGCCGCCGTGGAAGCTGGGTCTGCAGCCGTAGAAGATGCGGGCGCCGTAGCAGCCATAGAAACTTGACCCGTGGAAGCAGGAGATGCTAACTGCGTTAGCCGCGTAGCCGTGGGGATGCCTGGAGCTGCAGCCGCTGGAGATGCTAGCTGCGTTAGCCGCGTAGCCGTGGGGAAGCCTCGAGCTGCAGCCGCCGGAGGAGCTAGCTGGTTAGCCTCAGAAGCTAGCTGCGGAGCCGACGAGGTGGAGCGCGCCCTGGGAGGCGGGTGGAGGATAGCCTCCGCAAGCGGCGGCAAGCGGGCTCTCGTCGGAGGGTAGAACTCGTCCTCCGAACTGGACGCGGCTGCGAGGAGGTCCACGTAATCCCAGAAATAGTCCTCACAGTCCGCGTTTCTGCCCGCCTTGCCTACCTCGCGGTTCGGAGCGAGGCCGATGGCCCCAACCGTTAGCCCCCCCCCAAGAAAATCCTCCGAATTTTGGGACCTCTTAGAACGCCTAGCCCGAGGCCTTCTCCGGCCTCGAGGCCTCGGGTTTTCCTGCGCCGAGGTCCCAAAGGGGGCATGACGGATGGCCAGCCCGGATCCAACCCAAGGGTTTCCCGCATAAACGTCCATTGCGGTCGGTCTTTCTGTAACGCGTGGTGAGACGGGAGGCGGACGTTTAAGCGGGTAAGACATGACTTTAATAATAATAAATAAACAAATAAACAAATAGGGGAATGACGAATATAAATAAGTACATAAACAAACAGGGAAAACAAACAAAGAGCTAAACTAAACAGATAAGCACAAACCAAGGATAGGGAATATATACAAAGGAATAAATACGTAAATATATACAAAACAAGGAATATAAACAAACAAGAGAAATAAGCAAATAATACAAATTAAACAAAGAACTATAAACGTGGCAAAGAGCAAATAGGAAACGTGACAAAACTAAACTAAGGCGTGACGAGACAGACAACGTAGGAAGGTGCAAAGACCGACAGCAAACATAGACTAACAAGTACTATTTATACTAAACATGAAACAATGAACACCTGGGGAAACAGGTAACGAGGGGCGGAGCTACAAATTACACACACGTAATGGAAAAGTACAAGAGAAACACACTAGGAAACGGGGAAAACACAGGAAAACATAGCAAGGGCGTAACACAAATAAACACAATAGACATGATTCACGATTTTCAAAAATTGTTGGGGTCATGTTAATTTATTGTACAATAAATCGATATTGCGATTATTGTGACAGGTGTTGGTGATGGTCATCCAAAATCCTGACCTCACTAATACTCTTGTTGCTGAATATATAATAATCAGATCCTCACAGCAATGCTTCAAAATCTAATTGAAATCCTTCCCTGGACAGTAGAGACAGTTACTCCAACAAAAGCAAGACAAACTCTGATTTCAAAAGAACCAATTAATGAGCTAATAAAATCGCCATGACTGAAATTGCATAAGCACACTATTAACAGAAGTAACACAGACAAATTGATGCTTCACATCACTGACACTGCGTGTGCACGTTTCCATAAAGAAGAGGCACGTCTTACCTTCTGTGCTGAGGCCGGGGCTGGAGGTAAATTTGGCCACATCTACGATCTTCACCGCAAACTGCTGGCCTGTCTCTCTGTTGATGCATCTTCTCACCACGCTGAACGGCCCCCTGGGTGAGAAACACACACAAACAAAGGAATTCTTTATTTAGGCCCTTAATTTATTTACATTGAACACATTATGTCAGTACTTTAGGATAATATATTTTGCATTCATTAGAAAAAGAAAGATGTATTTTTATCACTACTTTTTATTAATTACTTTTTATTTATTAGCTTGTAGAGAAAGGAAAGAATACAGAGTTTCAGTGCAAAAAAACAGCAAAAAAAGGTTCTTTAAGGGTTCTTAAGTAGAATCATTGATTCTATACGCTGTTTTCTGGCTATAGAGAAGGTCTGGAGGAGTGCTGACCATGCTGCTGATACTACACTACACTACAGCACACACACACACACACACACATACAGGTGTGACCTTCAGGACCTGGCTCTCTGTAGTGAGCTCCACATGTGGTCAAAAGGGTGCATTTAAATGGCCCTTCAGGGAGCATTTAAAGGCATTGGAGTACGCTGGCCTCTGTGTGTGTGTGTGTGTGTGTGTGTGTGTGTGTTTGGGTGTATTTTTGCACTCACAGGCAGAATGTTTGTTTTTATAGCACATTTAACAATATGTAAGATTTTTATTGGGGGTGTTATGCTTGTTTGCAAATGCTAATAGTGCTGCAACGGTACATTATGATCACAGTTTAGAGTTTGGTGCAAGCAGTCATAGAGATACATGGTGCACACTGTTTTTTTACACCATAACACCTTTTCTGCTGTTCCAAGCCTAATTCTCCACCTGTTAGACCATGGGTTCTCCTTTTTTTAGCCATTTTACAGACAACTGAATCATGTTTAAAAGACTTAAACCTTAAATATTGATATTGTGATGCTTAATTAGTTTATAACCTGCTTAAAGTTTAGTCAAAGTTTCGTCCAGTCGCAGATGCCCGGCAAATAATTGGCATGCTAGATATCTGACTCAGTCTGCGACTGGGAGCCAGGAGCATTGTCTACAGACTGCCAATGAAATCACAGAGAAAGGGAGAATCATGGGTCCAAAACGCATCTACCTCCTGCATTACTAGAGCCGGTTATAGAGAGTCTGACCACTTTTTGTTTCCCTGTTATATCATGAAATGACTTTTAAACTCTAGAGGGAGGCCAGAAGTGAGTCCTTTATGAATGAGGTAAATGGAGCTAAAAGTTAAAAACTTAAAATTAAAAATAATATTAATAATAATGAACTACCTGTTCTGAGTATTTCTTTAATCATAGAAATAGAATAGAATAACGTAGCTTTATTTTACTAAAAAAGCAACAAAAAAAGCGTGCCTGTTTTACACTGTAAAGCACCGGTATTACTGCTACTGTGAGCTGATTGGTTGGCGAACTGATCCTGGAGATACAGGTAGAGCATTTGCTACATTTAATATAGTTGTGTGTTGAGGACATAAGTACATATTTCAGTGTAAAACTGATCAGATATTCTAACAGTATCTATAAACTCAGTTCCTTGGACTCACTTTAAGTGCGTATTCTCTTCTATAGAGATTCTCTGGCATGACATCGCTATTTTTTATGTGTTTAGTTCTGGCATGTTCTCATGGCGAAACGTGTTTCTGGAAAGCAGCCAGGTGAGTCGGCGAATCCCACAGCGAAGGAAATTTGTAGTTTGTGAGCCTGTATCGCTGATCAGTCATGTAGTGTGAACAGCACCATGACTGACCACTCAAAAAGTCATGTAGTGTGAACCTGGCATTACACACAAATAGTTAAGTATTATATTATGTATTACTAAGCAACTGGAACACACCCTTAGTATGTCTGAGGTCTCAGGGAGGCTATAGTCACTCTATATTTTACCACAAAAAATGCATCTCAATTAAAATTCACTAAACAAACCCGAGAAGAACCTTGGGCAGTCAGTCCAACAACAGCAGCATTTTATTTATGTGACGCCTGTGCCTCCTCTGCCTGTGTCGTCATCTAAATAATTGAGCAATTGTAGCTGCAGCCTTGAAGTGAGTGAGTAATCTGGGCTTATGGCACTGAATACAAAGCTCTCTACCTCCCCTTTACTCTGACTGTGTGTCTCTTGCTCTTTATTGCTCTCTCTCTTTTTTCTCCCTCTCTTATTTTATGTTTCCCTTTGTCTCATTCTTCCTTAATCTCTCACTTTTGTTTTCTGACAGTATTTTCAGTATATGCAATATGCTTAATAAATACATAAATACAGGTGTGCTAGCAAAAAAACATCATGGATAAATGGGCTAAACAAAAGTTAAAATTGGAAGTGCTTTTCCAAAATGGAGTGAATCATTATTATGCTTCAGGTTATAGGTACATAAATGCTATAAATATATATAACATGATGAGTTATATATGTTTGAGTGACAGGCTTTAGCTAAAAAATAAATTAGATAAATCTTATGATTTGTATTGGTCACTGATGCGCCAGCAAGACGTCGACCAACTATTTGTCCTCTTTTGAAACTGTGCTCTTACCCTGCTAATTGAACCTTAAATTAATGAAGTTTGGCCACCAGGCTGGTCCAATTTAGCCATGAAACCTCCCACACTAAAATGACATGTGTTTCAGTTTCATTGTCCAACCCCTGTGTGTAAAAGAAAAGCTTTGGGTGAAGCTCCTTTAAAGAACTTCATGTAATACTGACCAGCTGAATCTGATGATACTGAATCTAAACTAACACAGGTAGTGACTGATAAACTCATGAGAGCTCATTACGAGGCACTATAAGACAGTGAATACACCTGACAGTTCTCACAGCAGCTATTTTTTTATTATAAAGTGTTATATACACAGTGTATACTTACATATATATATATATATATATATATATATATATATATATATATAGTATGTCTGTATCTCTCATTTTTCCTTAATCTCTCACTTTTTCTGACAGTATTTTCAGTATATTTCATATTCTGTCTTTTTGTGTCTCATTTTCTGTCTTTTACTCTACCTCTCTCTTTCTCTCTTTCTCACTCTCTCTCTCTGTCTCATTTATTCTCTCTCTCTCTTTCACTCACAGCTAGCTAGCATGCAGTCAGAGAGGCTCGGATGCGTAACAGCGGATCTGAATCAGCCATTAATAAGTGAAGAGATCACTACAATTGCTCCAAGATCTAAAGGAATGTTAAAAATAGAGTCTGATGGTTAGACAGGGGGTCTATGAAGAACGGCGGTATCATCGGCGGTCTCGACTCAGCGTGACGGAAGAGAGGATGCTATATTTAGGAGCAGAGTAAGCAGGGCAGTGGCACTGTGACACGAGGCCAAGCGGCCCACAGAGGACGATAAGACTGCTCACTGGACCACAGCGGCCTCTTTCTAAGAAGTAGCAGGGCCTAGTTCTTTAGAGAGAGAGAGAGAGAGAGAGAGAGAGAGAGGGAGAGAGAGGATTACTGTAACCCTGGTGCTCTTGTAGCATCAGCAGTGTGTAATGCCACAGAGTGTAAGGCCTTCTGACACAAGCTCTGATCACCTTAACCTAAACCTCTAACCTCCAGCAGACGGAAAACTGAGGCTGCAGCCCATCTCGTAGAAGCAGCTAGTGGTCAGAGGCCCTGTGATTGGACCAGGGAGTCTCGCTTTCTATTTGTGTGAGAGTATGTATTTGTTTTTTAAATACATTTAAGACAAATTAACGTTTTAAATTAGCTTGCCTGATGCTGTTTGTTAACAGACATTCACTGGACAGTCGCAGCTGATTCAGAATCTAAACTAACACAGGTAGTGACTGATAAACTCAAGAGAGCTCATTATACGGCACTATCAGACAGTGAATAATAATTTAAGGAGCCTTTTTGTCATTGACATCACATGTGGTACATGAGGTCGAACAAAATTGTATTCTCACGGTTCAGTTCCACGCAAAAGAGCGATTTTTAAAATAAGATAAATATAAAGATAAAATAAAATAAAATATTTTATTTTAAAACAGCAGGATAAATCAAGATAAATACAAAGAAATAAAAGGACAGTAGGGAAGTAACAGCAACATGGAATTCAGAGTGCAAGTTTTGCTATAACAGCATAAATAAGTGTGAATGAAAGTTTCATATATACACAATATATATATTTCATAGCGGTCACCACAAATCCATCACATTCGTACTTTCTCAGCAGAATTGCTTCAGACAAATCAACACCTTTCCTTCATGTGTCATTTTGATGAATCCCATGACATTTAGCACATATGCATATAGGTAAGGACCAGGAAGCGTCTCTCTGATGCATGTTTTTAATAATGTGTGAAGTATATATAGCCGAATGTCATAAATGAAGATGAGTTGGAGTGATATTTACACAACCCGAGCAGTGGGAGGAACAGTGCTGCAGAATGATTAATGACTCCATCACAGATGCTTTCCTGCAGCTGATGAGGTTAACTATTACCCACAGTGAGACGGTGGAGAGATATTGAGACTGCTCATCCAGTAGTGAAATATAAGTACTAGCATTATATATATATATATGTAGTCACATTAGCTCACCTCAAAATCACTATTACAAACTGTACAGCGAGCAAGACTTTCATAGTTTTTTACTTTTAACAGACATGCATATATTTCCCATCCAGGAGGGGGAGAAAAACACTGCTCGCCCACACTAAAAACTGATTGGCTGACTGAGACTTTTGCAGAGAACAAGGCCAATCTGAACCCTCTCTGTTTTTGCACATGCTTCATGAATATGTACACGAGGGAAGCGCCTTTCTCTCCCTCTCTCTCTCTCTTTTCCACACGTGATTGGTGAAAAAAGTCTGTTGCATATCACAGTATTTTTCAAGATTCATTTTTTTTATTTTTTATTTTTTTGCATAACTGGGCTTTAATATAGGCTTGTAAGGTACTGTACTGTTAGGAGTACATATAATATGAAACACTAAGGCTTTAAATTAAGGCTTTGATTAGTATAGGGTTTACTTTTTTCACAAAATCAAACAATACATAAAGAAATCAGACTTTATTAGAAAAAAACAGCTGAAGATAGACCTTAAAAAGAGATACGCCAACAACTTTAACACGGCTCCTTTTACAAAATATAAAAAAATATTTTTAGTTTATATTATATTTTAGTTCCATAAACTCTAAATGGACTTAAAATACTCAATGTTTAAGTATTCAAAGAGATATTTCTCAAAAGCTCTGTTGCACAAGTAAGACACAAGTTGAATATTAATTTACTATATGTTATTTCTGTAGACATTAGAAACATTACAGTATTTAAATCAGCTACAATTCCCTTCTTTCTCAAGTCAAAAAATACATTCAAATCATCCTTCAATCTACAGTATTAATATATTTAAAATGGCTGTAGTTACTGCTCTATTTTACTTGTGTAAAAACACTCATACAGTAGAAACAGCAGCAGGAGCTGTTCTCATTTCTCTCCGCAGTGCCTCTAGTGGTATGGCGGTATGAAAGAAACACATATGAACCGGTATACCGCCCAGCACTAGTGTAACCCCTTTTTTTAGACAGTTTCTCCCTAGGCTAACATCATGGCTTTCAGGTTTTTACAATGCAGAACTTTTTGAAAAAAGCATGTCTGCATCAATAAAAGGAATCAATAACCTCCGAAGCATACATTTCTAATAAAACAAACCACTTATTATCCTGCAGTCCATCACAAACACACACTCCTGTTACAGACACACTCCACCCACACACAACAAGAAAAGCGATACAGACCATAAAGCAAAATCATATTTAGAAAAGCAGCTGGAAAATAAATAAGTCATTATAAGAGTCAATATCAGAGTTTAAAAGAATAATAGGTTTTAAAAGAGCTGCTGCAATGAAGGATTGATGTATGAATGAACAGAAAATACACAATCTAACGTTATGTTCTCATTGTTAAGACGTTTAACAGCCGCAGAGGGAGAACAGATTAAAACAGCCAACAAAAAAGGGAAAAAAGCTGATTAAAAAAAAGACAAAAAACTCCAAACAAAAGGCAGAGGTTAAGAGAGTTCAACTCTTCATTCCCAGACCCCGCCTTTACAACCGCCTGGATGTCTCCATGGTACAGTTCTCTCTCTGATCTGCTCTCTAATACTCCCTCCCTCTGTCTGATGCAGGAGTTATGCAGAACGTGAGGAGCAGGAGAGAACGCATATTAAACAGCCAATCCCACTCCGGCCTAATTATCACAGCATCCCGCTAATGCCTTAAGCCAGTGCACTGATACAATGATATTCTGGATCCTGCTCTAAAAAAAGCAAAAAAAACATGCAAATTTATATCAAACAATGACTAGTTTTATTTAGACTAATGTTTTAATTCTAATTGCAGTGTTTTTTCTAAAATTAGGATTTTTTGTTTGTTTGCAGTGACAGCAGAATACTGTATATTGATATATAGCTTTGAGTATCTGTATATTGATAAAAGTAAGAGTCTACTTCTCTTCTCTTCTGAATCAGTTTCTCTGATTTTGCTGTTTATAGGTATATTTGGATTAAAATGAATATTGTAAAAATATAAATAAATATAAATAAATTTTTTATTCTATAATGTTCTACAGACAACATTTCTCCCAAATTCCAAATAAACAATATTTTGTCATTTAGAGCATTTATTTGCAGAAAATGAGAAATGGCTGAAATGACAAAAAAGATGCAGAGCTTTCAGACCTCAAATAATGCAAAGAAAAAAAAGTTTTTATTCATAAAGTTTTAAGAGTTCGGAAATCAATATTTGGTGGAATAACCCTGGTTTTTAATCACAGTTTTTTATGCATCTTGGCTTGTTATCCTCCACCAGTCTTACATACTGCTTTTGAATAACTTTAGTTCAGTTTGGTTTGATGGCTTGTGATCATCCATCTTCCCCTTGATTATATTCCAGAGGTTTTCAAATTTAGTTAAAATCAAAGAAACCCAATCATTTTCAAGTGGTCTTTTAATTCGTTTTATTTTTTATTGGTCATAAATTATTTGCTGCTTACATCTTGGTACCAGACACCACAGACAACTTTTAGTGGTAGCCTTTACTCTGACAGGTTGCGCCACTCAGATGCCCAGTCCTGTTCTATGCTGTTTGCTCTGTTTTTAATATTTTATTTCTGTTTTTTTTTTTTTTTTTTTTACTACTTTACTGAAATCACTATACTCTTATAATGCTTGTGTGAGAGAGGGCGTGTGTTTCCCCCACACAGCTTGCAGGAGCATATGGCACCGGCCCAAAGCTGCTTAGTCAGAGCAGTGAGGTGCAGCCACATGCTTCACACCACACCAGTGCATTCAGCTGCTACAGCTTTACTGACCACTTCATTCTCAAACAAGAATACAGTACTGGAATCAGGGCGAGCATTAGGATCAGGGCTGGATAACTGAAGCAGAGCATCTCCAAAACAGTGTGTATTGGAAGAACACAAGACCTGGCTATACAATACATATCATGTAAGAAAGGAAATATATATTGCAAATGTTTAAATCAAATTTTAGGAAACTCTTATAGTATATAAAACACACAATCATATTTATAAAATCTGAATCAAAGAAAAGAACAGTGGAATCTAATGCCAGAGTTCAACACTGCAATCTTCTGGGTGCTCACTGTGGACCTCTGCCTCACTTTGAGATGAAGTTACAGGTTCATCTCAAAAAATTACAATATCATCGATTCAGTTCAAAATGTGAAACTCATATATCATATACATGTATTACACACCAGCAGAAGACATGGCTTGCCAAACCATCAGAGTGTCATCTGCTGGTGTTTATCCACTGTGTTATATTTTAAGTCCAACGTCAGTGCAGTGTTTTCTTTCCTCTGTTGACCACTTTTTATGAGATGCGTATTTCATTTTCCAGCAGGACTTGGCACACTGCCCACACTGCTAAAAGTACCAACTGGTCTTATATAATATTTTAATTTTCTGAGACACTGATTTTAGGGATTTCATTGGCTGTAAGTCATAATCATGTACAATAAAAGAAAAAAAAACACTTAAAATTGATCACTGTGAATAATTCATCTAAATAATACTGTATATGAGTTTCACATTTTGAACTGAATTACTGAAATAAAGTAACTTTTCAACTATTATTTTTACAACTTTTTTATGTGTTTAACAATCAAAATCATAATTATTTTACAGCCCAAGCAAGTAACTGTCAAAAGGGCTTCAAGCTATAAAAACTGATGGAACCATTGACAAACCCATAGGCTCCCACAGCTCACAGAAATGTTACTCTACCACATATTACTATAAAAGTTAATGCAGGATATATCTTGTGTAGTTCATGACTTGGTGGGTCAGAGCTGTTTCAGCAGCATTAAGGGAACCCACACTATATGAGGCAAGTGCTTTGGGCACTGTTGATGGGCTGAGTTCAGCATTTAGTGTGGTTCAGGCTCTCAGGGCTATACTTGAGGCTAATATGTAATAAGGTGCTGGGCAGAAGTGACAGGCTGATACAGCCCAGTATGAAATACACAGTAAAAAAAAAATCTTTATAAAGCACATATGTGAAATGAAGTCATATTGAAAGTGGCTGTACGGCTGACCCCTGGGAAGAAAAGCAATAATGCTGAGTAAGACTTAATCACTTCATCTGCCTTTAATCTCTCTGGATCACTAAAGCCTTTTCAATCACAGTCCTCACACACTCCGCACATATACCAGTACACACACACATGCTTTATAATGCCTGATATTCAACAACACCCCCACCTTTATCTCTCAATATACACTGCCTGACCACCAAAAAAAAAAAAAATTAAAATTGTGTGCTATAATAGCTGAAATATTTAAATTCTATATGAGTTCAGTCCTGTCTATATATATTTTTTGTTGCTATTTTTGCTTTATTTATTTCTAATTTTCTTCCCTAATGTACAAGGCCAATTACCCAACCCACTCATTAGAACTCTCCCTATCACTAGTGATTCCCCCACCAACACAAGGAGGGTGAAGACTAGCACATGCCTCCTCTGATATGTGTGAAGTCAGACTCCGCCTCTTTTTAAACTGCTGCTGAAGCTGAAGCATTGCCGAGTAGCATCACAGGGCACTCGGAGAAAAGAGCAGTGACTCGGTTCTGATACATCACCTCACAGACGCAGCCTTGTGCTGCTCGACATCACCCTAGGACTGATGAGAGATAGCAAGGCCAATTGTGCTCTCTCAGGGCTCTAGCAGCTGATGGCAAGCTGCATGAGCAGGATTCGAAGCGGCGACCTCCTAGTGGCAGAGCTTTATTCCCCTGGACCACTCAATCGAAGAGTCATCCACAAACTCTACAGTGTATTGAAGTGCAAATAAGTTCATACTGTAATACTCTACAACATACTATATGCTAATCATTACTGTAGTAATACTGATGTCACTGATCACAGTATATAGCAATATAATAACACTGTGGTGTATTTTTATATCATGGAGATCTAATATGACATAATAAAGACCTCACCTTCATGAATTACAATACGCAGAGGTAGTAATGGCACAGAGCCACAAACTCACTCACTCACACACACACACACACACACACACACACACACACACACAAATTAAAACACACACTGAGACAGACTTAGGGGATTGCTTCATATGGACTGCATTATGAGCGAGGCTTGTTCCTGGCAGAGGAACGAGTCCGGTGCGGTCCACACAGGAGGAAGCTGCACTGGCAGAAAGATGAGAGGAGGAGGAAGAGAGAGAGAGAAACAGGGGCATGAAAGAGCTGAAGAATGTGACGAAAAAGCAGAAATTGAAAAATGGGATGAAATATGTGCATCTGTGTGTGTGTTTGAAAGAGAGAGAGAGTGAGAGAGAGAGAGAGAGAGAGAGAATAATTAGAGCTAAAGCCCCCGTGCACACACACACACACACACACACACACACACACAGGCAGTTTGAGAGGCAGTAGTGTTTCCTGGCAGTAGCGCTGTGTGTGAGTTCTAACTGCGGCACACAACACTCACCCACAGTAAACACCAAGCCTCCATCACACTCACACACACACACTCAACACAGGTGCTGTGAGAGGAAGGCTGAGATAGAGCGATGTAGTGAGTGTGTGTGTGTATGTGTGTGTCTGTGTGTAAGTGTGTGTAAATGTGTGACTGCTTGTGCTTAATTCAGTGTATTTGTTTATGTCTGAAGGACAGTGAATAACATTCTACAACTTCTCCCCACACAGCGAGCTGGAATTCACGTCAGGAAACACTAAAAAATTCACTTTTAATATGTAAACACTTTCAGACTTATTTTAATATGTTTCTTTTAGAATTATTCTTATTTCATTGTGATATGTAAATTAGTTTTAGCTTAGTATTGCCTTTTAATTTTTATATTGTTTTATTTTATGGTCTCTAGCAAGACCATAGCAACGACCACAGATACCATAGCAACACCTTAGCAGCTGCCTAACAACACCATAGCAACCACCATAGCGAACGGTGGGAGCCATTTTAGTTGCACAACCATCCTGCGTTTCCTTCTGGAAATGCACTTTTTTAATTTGTTATGAATTTGCTATTAATGTTGTTTTTTTGTTCTAGTAACCAATTAGCAACACCATAGCAACAGCCATGTATACCATAGCAACATCTAAGCAACCACCTGGCAACATCTTGGCAACCACCTAGCAACTGCTCAGCAACACCATGGATACCATAGCAATGCCTTAGCAACCAAGTAGCAACACCTTAGCAACCACTTAGCAACATGATAGTAACCACCACTGATACCATAGCAACACCTTAGCAACTGCCTAACAACACCATAGCAACCATCCTCCGTTTCCTTCTGGAAACGCACTTTTCTAATGTGTTATGAACTTACTATTAATGTTGTTTTTTGTTGTTTTATTGTTTTATTCTGAATAATTTTCATTGTTCTATTCATATTAAAATGTTCAGGACCAATTTTTTTTTCTTAGCCTTTGCTAACATCAGTAATGTGCTCTTCACAGTGCTCTTAAATAGCCTGTTTAATGATCATGTGATTTAATCACGCAATCTATCAGCGTCTATCAGAGTAACTGCTCAGGAGAACATTAGCCGAGTCTTGCTGCTTCAGACAGATGTTTGCCACCATAACAGCCAGCAGGCGTCTAGAGACGTTTCTGAATTCACTCAAACTGCAGGGAGATGCACTCAGAGGAGACGTGGGTGCAAAGCCTCCTTGATTAAGATGCTCAGCCTCTGCCTCGCTCCTGCTCTGAAGATGATCCTCAAAAAGGGCTGAGAGTACAGCAGGCAAAGGTGGGGGAGAAGAAGAAGACGGTTCTGAACTCTGAACAGCAGCAGAAAGACTTTATTTTCTAAAAAGAGGAAAAAAGGGAAAGCAATCAGCAGCTTCCAAGCGGAGTCAGAAAGCATTGAGAGGATGGATCCACAACAGCAGCCGGAAGAAGAGAAGAGAGAGAGAGAGAGAGAGAGGGAGCGATCTGAGGGAATCTGCAGGCAGGAAGCTGTGGAGGAGTGCAGCTGCACACTGGAGCACTGAGCTCCACTTAAAGCTCCTCCACAGACCGAGCCGAGCTTTCAGAGCGGGAATCATCGCACTGCCTCTTTCAGCACAGTTTTAAAGTTCTTTAAAGTTTAAATATTTGTTGTAAAAGTGGAGTGGAGCCAGAACATAGGCCTCATGAATTAGATTCCTATAAGCATGTGATATGTGATATAAAAAAAAAAAATGTGAAAGTCTGTTAAATGCATGTAAACTGATTGTGCAGCATTGGCAACAAGCTTTGTAGCTTTTATTTTTTAATTAATTCTATCAACTGTACGCTATAATTTAGGAATAATCTTGGCTGTATGTAACCAAATGTCTCTTACAAGCTTTAAGGAAACGTCCTACCTCGACTGCAGTCTAAACATTGGAAATTCAGCTGTTGTGACACTGTTTTCTCAGTTCTTCTTTGAGTACAGGGCAGGCAGAATGTGTGTATTTGGCAAAACAGTGACAACTGTGGACAAAAGCTATACTGGAAATTATAAAATATGAACAGAATGTATTTTATTTTCTTTTTATCTGCATTGGGTTACACAAAGAAGCATAATTTCTTAAGGACCTTTAGGTTTTAGGGTATTCTTTTGGAATATAATTGGTAATAAAATAGCAGGTTTAAAGCATTACTAGGACTAAGGTCAGTCTAATTTTAAGATCAGTCCAATTTTAATGTCAACATAACTTTAGTTCTGTTTTAAACTTAGTTCAATCTAAACTTAAATATAATCCTATATTAGTTCTAATTTAATTTTAAATCTGGTCTTATATAATGTTTAATATAAATTTGAATCCTATCCTTTATAATCCTAATCACATACACAGTTCTAACCTAAACAACTATATGCATATTCTAGTATTCCAGTACTTCAAATGTAAAAGTAAATTATTTTTATCTCATTATAATCTAATTAGAATTCTAATTCTAGAATCTGAATCAGAATAAATCAGAGTGTGTTTCTCTACAGCTGAGCATAAACAGGTGAGATATAATGTAGCTCTGCCCATGAAGGGAAAGTACAAGCCCTAATACACTCACTCCTGTTACCCTGCACAGCACATCAGCTGATTTAAAGTCAGCACCCTGCGCCCCCAACAAAAGGTGTTTATCACAGCAGGAGACCAATACCATAAATGTCATGTGGTTTACAGCAGAGTCGCCCACGGCCCGGCCACACCTGTCATTACGAGATATAAAGGCTTTTCTGTGGCACACAGAGAGAATGGAAATTGGAGGATAGAGAAGAGGGTAAGTGTGTGTCTGGTGTGTGTGTGTGTGTGAGAGAGAGAGAGAAGAGGTAGTAAGATTTGTAACAAGGGCATAAAATCCCTGTATTTTAAATTCTGCTGGTAACAATTTTTTTATATCGGTACCGATATGATATTTTAAATACTGAAACCCAAATTATACTTTTTTTTGATACCTTTGATTTGTATTCTATAAAAGTGGTTTGCAACTTAATGACCATGTGAAAATGTGGCTCCTGGAATGAGATCAGTTGAGAACCCCTGATCTACACAATCCTTTACACTTAACACCACTAAACCAAGACACATCATCCACAGCATACTCTTAACCGGAAACAACTGTCCATTAGGAGACCTGCATTGAGCACTAAAGCACTGTAGATGTTGCTCCTACTCTTTGGAAGGCAGTGAATATTAGTTATATGATGACTCAGAAATCTCCTACTTTTTGTGTTGTGTTTAAGAGCTATTTAACTATGCTCTACCCTGATTTAACTAATGAAAAATCGTTGATGAAGCTTCTTTAAACTCAATTAACATTTAATACAATACAAACATGAGACATTTGAACTGAAATGACTGTAAATTTTAACACAAACGCAGAGGAATCAAACTCTTGTAGTAGGGTGGGGTAGAATAAGTGGATATTGCTCTTATAGCTTTTGATCTTTTGAGCTTTTGGGTTATCTGGGGTGATGGAGCTCCAGTGGCACCTGTGATCACTATTATATATTCCTGCAACCCTAGGAATATGTGCTTGACCTCACTAACACTTTTAATTGTGAACGTGTCTGGAGGAGTTGCTTCAGCCATGCTTCAGACGGCCAGCCTAAACACTAATTCCTCTCTGTTTCCTCTATGAGTGTAAATATTCTATATAACTGTAGCCTAATTGTTATTTAATGCATTCTTAATGTGTGTGACCCAAACACTCAAACAATACATTTTCTATATAACTGCTCTGCTCACACAGCTGCCCACACACACACACACACACACACACACCCGTAGCCTGAGAGTAAGAGCAGACGAAGCCTCTTGAGCTGAACAGCAGTCATAAACTCTGACACAGAACAATAGCTGGAGATTTCTCTCAGGATTAATGAATCAATTAAAGCGCTCTTTCTCACCCAGAGAAACAGCGAGAAGCAGATCACGCCTAATTGAATTGCATTAGCACGTCTTCAGCTCAGACTGAGGCGGAGTAATGCAGGCCATTCCTCTTCTCCACCCCTCTCTCTTATCATCAATTCACTGAGTCTACACACTGAATCAAACACTCACACACACACACACACACTGAACACACACAAACACACGCAGTCAGACACACATACACAGAGATGGATGGATTTATGGATGTATTTATCAGTATGTATCTTGCACATACAGAGGAAGAAAGAGTGTGTGAGAGAAAGAGGTAAAGAAAGGATGAGAAAATGAGAATTAGAGATATCAGAAAGACATAAAGACAGAAAGGGTAAGAGTCTAAAAGAGACTGAAAAGAGAGATAAAAAAGTGTAAAAAGAAAAAGATAGAGTAGTACAGTAAAGTACAGAAAGAAAAGAGAGAGGTTGCAAGAGACTGAGAGAAGCTAAATATAAATAAAGAAATAACAGAATATGAGAAAGAGAAAGGAACATAAATAAGAAAGAGGAGTAAGAGGATGTAAACAGGCAGAGCAGGAAAGAAAGAGACTGCAAGAGAGAAAGGGATAAAGAGAGTGAAAGTAAAAAAAAAGGTAAAAAAGAAAGAGAAGTAAGAGATATAAATGAGAATAAATGCTGGGAACATTAAGAAAGGAGAGCTGAGAAAGAGGAAAATTAAGGGGAGAGACAGAGTGAGAGAAAGACTAAAAGCAAAAGCAATAGAGTAAGAGAGAGCGAGAGAGAGAGAGAGAGAGAGAGAGAGGAGTACAAGGTAAAGCAAAACGGAACATGTGAAAGAAAGTGTAGAAGAGAGTAAGAAAAAGAAGAAACGTGAAAGAGAGAAGAGCAGAGTAAGAGATTATAAAAAAATGTGGAAAAAGAGCTAATAAGAGACAGTCTAAAAGCAGCAAAAAAGAAGTTTGGGGGAAAAAAAAAACAGAACAATGAGAAAGTGAGAGCCCGGCCTCCCATAGAGAGGAAGACACACACTACAATAACGCTCATGTAAATCAATATACCCCATATATATCCCATCCCTTCAGCACACACAGGCACGGTGTGTGTGTGTGTGTGTGTGCAGGTGATGCTGTAAAAGCATGCCGGATGTGTCTGTGTGCTTTTAGTGCTCATCATGTTCACTTCATTACTCTCAGCAGTAAATCAGCTCTAGTGTTTCCTCTAGAGTGGAAGAGCTAACCACAGCCCAGCCCTTCACTACACAGCATCATCATCATCCTCATCATCATCCTCAACCTCAAACTCAAACTCACGGACGAGCTCCAATCAGATCATTGTAGCTACTGAAAACACACCTGTTTAACATCCCAGAAATCCCAGGTATTCCTGCTGGTCATGGAATAATATTGTATTTCATCTTAATTATGAATAACACTTTATCTGGATGTTTCAAATTACAGTAGATGCCTTGTAGATGCTCAACCATTGTCTACCATCCTTCTGTCACTATTCTAGTTCCAATCTAAATGGAAATGTAGTCCGAATTCTAGTTCCAATTTAAATGGAAATCTAGTCCTATTCTAGTTCCAATCTAAACGGAAATCTGGTCCCATTCTAATCCCAATCTAAACGGAAATCTGGTCCCATTCTAGTCCCAATCTAAATGGAAATCTAGATCCATTCTAGTCCCAATCTAAATGGAAATGTAGTCTCAGTCTAGTTCCAATCTAAATAGAAATCTAGACCCATTCTAGTTCCAATCTAAATGGAAATCTAGACCCATTCTAGTTTCAATCTAAATGGAAATCTAGTCCCATTTTAGTTCTAATTTAATTACAATTTTTTATTACAATGTAATTGCACATTATTATAGTACTATTAAAGATCTTATTCACTTATAGGTGTAGTCACACTACATAGATCTATACTTATTTTAACCTATTCTATTCTATTCAAAGTAATTCGTTTTATTCTTATTCTAGTTGTAATACAATTTAATACAATTGTAAATACAATTCTAATCTTGTTCTATTTCTAATGTGAACATTCTAATTCTAATTCTTTCTTACTTCTATTAGTATCACTGACTCTGTATACATTTAAGATCTGTATACCTTTAAGTTCTGACCAGTATGACAGATGTTATAGCTATAGTATTTTTTATAGTGTGTACAAGTGTACTGTGGATTTTTACCAGTGTTAACAACTACCTCTAAAAAACTTTAAAACAAAGTTTATCTACAACTATAAACATAATCAGATACAAAACAGAGTTTTATCATGGCAGTGACAGTATTCTATATAAAGAAGATCTAATAGTCTCTTTCTAAGTGAGGAGTGTGAGGAGCGGTGAGCACTCGGCTGCATCATAAGAGTGTAAGAGACACACACAGACGAGCTCCCACGCTCTCACTTATTGCAGGGACAAAAGCAATAACAAAGTGTTCAGGCTCACAGGAGCAGAGCAATAACCTCAGCGCCCGTCCTGAACTGTCGGGAAGAACCCCGGCGATACAGGAGCGAGTTTTCTGGGGTGGAGGTGCAGGAACAGCAGGCCGAACTGTGGTGTGTGGGTATGAACTGCTCGCTGTGGTAAAACAGTGTTCAACCTGCAATCAGCCTGGAACTTTACATATAAAGGAAAAGGACAGGAGAATTCAAGGTAGGCCGGGTCCTCGGTGAAGTTCTCAGATGTGACTCTCAGCTGATTAAGGCACTGTCATTATGACCTGAGAATTTTTGGTCCAGGATCATGCTGCTTGCCATCAGCAGCCAGAGTCTGAGAGAGACTCATCACATCTACTGGCTTTACATGTATCCGAGGAGCTGAGCTTATTACATTAACCTCGCTCCAGTCCTATCAAAGTGTGGGTTTATTATGCTACCGTATTTTTCATACTATAAGGCGCAATTAAAATCCGTTAACTTTCTCATAATTCGACAGTGCGCCTTATGTATGAATTTTACCAGTCAGGCATTAAGGAGCAGTAAAGCCACTCCGCTTAAGTACAGCGTTATAAAGGAGTTTCAGTTAAGCTAAAACGCTGAGTGCAGGAGTATTAGCATTAGCCGCTAACAGCACTGCTATCTCTTTTGCAGTTCAGTAGCAAGTATATAAAAATGTAGCCTGTGTGTTTTTTGTGTTTAAACAAACGTTGTGGGACAAACCGCTAGCTGATAGCGCCCTGGGTTACCCGAACACTCAAGGTTACTCAGTGTAGCGCTGTCAGGTAGTATTTACTAGCACTAAGCGCTGCTAATTGTAAGTTAATAAAGGCGCTTAACTCACCAAAAAAAAAAAACGGAGAGAAATCTTAAGCAGTTTACTCACCCAAATGAACAGTTTTCAGGAGAGAAATCTGTGTAGATTAAAATTCAGCACTTGGACTGTTTTTTTTTAATAATTACAGGTTTGTTTACTTACTATTGTCACTTAAAATGCACCTTATACTCCTTATACGCTGTATAATACGGTACGTAATATTACACTGATGAAAGGAGAGGTATCACAATGAATAAGTTAAATTAGTCAGGTTGAAAAAGGAACCAATCATGCAACCCCACACTTGGCACCGGGAGCAGATAGCAACCAGACCTTCTGCAGACTGAATTGGATTACAGACCACTGATTTAAGAAGGACCAGACCTGGAAACAAGATTTCCCACTTAGCAACTTAATAACAGCCACCAAGCAACATCGTAGCAACCGCTTTTAAAAAATCTGTTTTATCATAGTGACCACACAGCAACAGTCTACCGACTCCCCGGAAGTGGGAACCACTTAACCAGTCCCCTTAATATGTTCACACAGTCGTCTAGACGAGCTCCTGGGGGCTCCGTCCTGAAGCAGACAGAAACCTTAGCTCCCCTCAGAGCTCTGTCTCATTCTCCACACACACTCTTCTACTACACACACACACACAGCTAATGATCTGCCATCAGAGCTCGTCTCCAGCACACATTCACACACTCCTCTGTGTGATTGGCTGTATTAAATCAGACACACTCCGCAGAGGTGCAGTCAGAAGACATATGTCAGGATTTAGCATAGCAGTATTTTTTTAGTCAGTAAGGATTTTATTACTGCGAGGTTTACACGCTGTTAGAATACATAAAATCCATATCACGATTAGATCAAAGCTGGAGTGAGATGTTCTGCTTTGATAGATCTGAACCTACAGGAGCCTCTCCAAGTGAGCATCAAAAGCACCTAATTAGCTCCAAACTCATCCCTATTCACATCCATACACTCTCTCTCTCATTCTCTCTCTCAGACCACTCTCTCTCTCTCTCATTCTCACTTTCTACATACACATACATCTCTCCATCTCTCTCTCTCTCTCTCTCTCTCTCACTCCGCAGAGGGCAGATGGTGGCGGCAGGTCTTTATTGCAAGCAGCTGCTTGGTCCTGTGGCTGTGCCAGGCAGGCGCGGTGCCACACTGCACACAGCTGGTGCCAGGACTCAGTCAAGGCTACAGCAGGACGTGGCCTTCTGCAGGGGGCATGAGGGCACTGCCCGCACTGCTGTGATGTGCTGTGCGACTGGCGCAGGGACAGAGAGGAAGATGAACCGATAGAAGAGCAGACAGACAGATAGAACAGACAGAGGATCAATAATGAGTCTCTCTTTACTCTTCACAGTATTACACACTGTACTGTAAATGTGCTGGAAGCAATAGAGAGAGAGAGAGAGAGAGAGAGAGAGAGAGAGAGAGCGAGGGGGGAAATCAACACAGACTACTGGACTACTAGGGATGGTTGGATCAATCTCTATGTATCTCTATGTGTTAACCCTAGAACGCTATTGCTGGGAGATTTTCACCCACACAGTTTTTAATGTGATTTTTTTTTGTTTTTATTGTGTTGCTGCTGTCTGAGTTACATTTGACTTTGGGGAGCTTCAGGGCTTCATTAATGTCATTAATGTTATGGATAATTACCTCCTCCCATCTATTTGTATCTGTTTTTTTAACACGCCAACGTTAGTGAGGGTGTTACTAATTTTAACGTTAGAATACTAGGGTTAATATTTTCAGCCCAAATTTGCAATCTGACAAAATTTAAGCTGATCCTGAGAGTCAATCAGATCATAAGATCCATATGTGCAATTTTTTTCTGGAGTGTTGCAAAAGGTGTAGCTGTATTTTCTTGTTCAACTGCTTGATAATAAGGTAATGATGACCACACTCACGTTTGCAGAATAGAAATATTCGCTTGTTTGAGTACTTATCAATGTCACATTTTTTTTAACATGTCTCATGGAGGAAGCAGATTTTTTTTTTTTTACACCACTAATCGTAATTGGATACGAGGGCTGCACAATATTGGAAAAAATGTACATTTCAAATGTTCTTTTTTCAATTATATATATCAGGATAATAAAAAATGCAGAGCTCATAACGTCACCAGCCCTGCCCCCACCAGCGAGCTGTCTTGTGTCCGGACCGATCAAGAGCTGAGTATATAACGTGCCGAGCTGATATATCGTGCAGTCCTATCGGATACCCCTCTTAAGAGTGCTTACTTAATTACTCAGTCTACTCAGTTATTGGCTTTAGTTAAAAACTGTGGTCACAAAGCCTGTTTAATAAAGCAACTTAAAGTCCCATATTTGAGTAGAAATTCAAATCATTTTTTCTGGCCCAAACCAAAAGATAATACTGTTCCACTGTTCCAGCGTAATTCACTGTCACGTCATGTTTCATCTTTTTTCCACCTCTTTCTCTTCCAGACAGTGACGGATGATAAACTGCAGAGATAGAGGGAAATGATGACCTTTCTATAAACTCTTGCCCTGAGGGGCAGTACAGGGGCAGCCTGAGGGCAGGTTCTCTGATCAGAAATAAGCTCCAATCTGACCAGCGTTCCAGCTGGAAACAGGCCTGGAGGTTTCAGAGAGGATATATTCCACCTCAGATGGCACCAAAAACAGTCAGACTTTTCAGGAGAAGGAGATATAGTGTTTGTGATTTTGAAATGTGGCTTTCAAATGAACCATATGTGATATTTACTGTAATGTTCTCGTCCTGTATCGTGTCTTTCCTGGTCTGTCTGTGTGTTTCTATCTTATTAAATCTGATATATTAGCCAGATAATACACTGCTATAAACAAACGCTGTCTCTGCTGCTCCATGCTGTTTACACTGAGCGTCGTACGTGCAGTGTTCACTGCTCACATCCCACTAAAAACACTGTGCTCTGTATTAAAGCAGCTTCACACTGCACAGATATACATGCTGGAACACAAAATCTGTCTACACACAGTGATCTTCACCGCCTGCCCTTGAACACACAGCAGACTGATGCTGCTTCTCCTCAGCAGTCTTGTTGTAACGTTAGAGAAATGTCTATGAGCAGATCGTAAGCAAATTCCAGAGTCATAATGCAGCATCCTGTGGCGCTCAGAGAACAGTCCTGCTCCTTCAGCTGTGACTAACAGTGATTATGAAAATGCTGACTGATGGAATGAAGGAAGCATGAACCTCCTCCACTCTCTCACTGTGGACTAGAGGGGCTAATGCATAGCGGGCTTCCCGTCCTGCTGATGCTAATGAGCCAGCAAATTTACAAAACGACTCTGCGCTACGTCCCAACTTGATATAAAGATTTTGTGACCCATGCAAAGAGTAGTGGTAAATTAAAATATCAGCCAATACAATTCCGAGTTATATTCATGTTTAAATTATACACTTTGACATTAAACAGTGCTTTTTATTGACTGAAATAACTTAATTCTGAATGCTCTTATTTACTTCTTGAACTAAATTGTAAAGACGATAATGCAGTTTTGTCGCCAAGCTTTGCAAAATTCTAACTTTTTTTTTTTATCCCATTTTCTCCCCAATTTACAAGGTCAATTACCCAACCCACTCATTAGGACTCCCCCTATCACTAGTGATGCCCCAACACACCAGGAGGGTGAAGACTAGCACACGCCTCCTCGTATACATGTGAAGTCAGACTCCACCTCTTTTCAAACTACTGCTGATGCAGCATTGCCGAGTAGCATCACAGCGCTAACGCTCGGAGGAAAGCGCAGTGACTCGGTTCTGATACATCAGCTCACAGACGCAGCCTTGTGCTGATCCACATCACTCTAGAAGTAATGTGGGAAGAGAGCTCCATCTACCTGCCCAGCAAGGTCAATTGTACTCTCTCTCGGGGCTCCTGCAGCTGATGGCAAGCTGCATGACTGGGATTCAAACCAGCAATATCCTGTTAATAATGGCTTTATACTGCTGGATCCTTCTGAGCCCCTAATTCTAACATTTTTTGATCAATCTTTCTAGAAATCGTCATATAAAAAAAATGCATGGCTGATTTTTTTGTTTATTTCAATTTATTCCACTTTTTTCAATCAAATATGATTATATGCTTATATTTTTTAATAGTCTCTATCAAGGTAGATGCAACCAAACAAACTATTACATTTTTCAATGGACTCAATATTAAAAAAATCATGCTATGATTTCTAATTCCTAATCAATTTTAAGAGCTTTCTGGGCATATTAAACAGATACTGATTTAGTCTGACAGTATAAAAAATTATTGTTTTATAAATTATGATGATGTTGGGCTATACGATTTGATATGGCAAACCCCCTGGTGTGTAGGTGGGTGTCTATGTGTGTGTGTGTTTATGTCAGGTGTAAACCATTAGCACCACTTCTCGCCCTGAGCAGCAGCTCTAATCCAGTTCACACATACAGTAAATACCAGTGTCCTCCCAGACTGTCTCTGGAGCGCCTCACAGCTGCAGTCTCAGTGGAGAGCACGCTCAAACAACAGCAGCTTATGTCAGATAAGTGTTGGGCAGTGAGCAGTGAGGTCTCCAGGGTCAGGCGTTCAGGCCTTGCTGGAATTTCCTACCGATAGACACCATAAATCAGCACTGTGTCCCGGGGCTGACCCCATCATTGTCTGTGCAGAGACTTCGCTCATCTTCCCGCAGTGAAGAGCAGACTCAGGAGGCTGATTGTGGAGCTGGAACACGCTTAACCTCTGGCCACCAGAGACGTGAGCATCAGTGTCAGTGTCATAACAAAACCTTAGATTTTTTTTCTTTTATCTTTTTTTTCCTCCAAAACAGGAGGAGGATGGCCTCTGCGTTTTACTGACCAAAACATGAACAATAAATTCATCTTTCTTTAATACTTCGTCCATGTTAACCCACTGCTTCACATCCAAGCAGAACCCAACACTGATCAGATCCCCCACATTTCAGGCAGAGTATGTGTGCAAAATATGGACAAAAGTATTGGGACACCTGCTTGTTGCTCAAATCAAGGGTATTAGAAATAGTACATAAAGTATCACTGAATATCATTGAAAAAATACTATATTTCAGTTGAGAATGTAAAACTCATAAATTATATAACTGTATTAGACACAGAGTGATCTATTTTAAGCGTTTATTTATTTTATTGTTCATGTTTATGGCTTACAGCCAATGAAAACCCAAAAAATCAGTGTCTCAGAAAATTAGAATATTAAATAAGACCAATTTGTGCTTTTGGCAGTGTGGGCAGTGTGCCAAGTCCTGCTGGAAAATGAAATCCGCATCTCCATAAAAGTTGTCATTTGACTTTGGACTTGATATTTTATTTGTAAATCAAGGGAGCTGAGTCTGGAGGAAGAGTGGAGAGACACCCAGTTCAAGCTGCTTGAGGTCTAGTGTGAAGTTTCCACCAATCAGTGATGGTTTGGAGAGACATGTCTGTCATCTGCTGGTGTTGATCCACTGTGTTTTATTATCAAGTCTAAAGTCAGTGCAGGTTTGTTTTCCCGGAAAATCTTACAGCACTTCATGCTTCCCTCTGCTGAAAACAACTTTTATGGAGATGTTGGATTTCATTTTACAGCAGGACTTGGCAATATATGAGTTGCATATTTTGAAGTGAATTACTGAAATAAAGTAACTTTTCAATGATATTCATATGATTTTTTTTTAGATGCACTAGTACAGTATTTCTGGTACCCACATGACACTCTGGATGGAAGAGTTCTACTCTTCTATTAAGTGGCCATCACATCTATGTCCCACCCTTTTCTCAGACATCATATAAAGCGTAAAAAACTTCTCAGTGATTTTCATGGACTGTTGCATGATGTTCTGCACTGGAAAGAAGATGATGCATCAGCTGGAGATGATGACTAATAAACCCATAGAAGGCAAGTCAGGATTCTGCCGACACTGATGACGATTCCAGCGCTAATACACTGAAGCCGTGAACCGTTAGCAGTTGGGCTGCATTGTGCGGAGTGTATTGTGCGGCGGTACAGGTGGCCCCCTCCTCCTCCTACCCGCTGTCACACTGGATCTGTCATTTCTGCCATGCTTCACAAGCTTCCCTCCTGCTCTCCCGCCGGGCGCGGGGCCCTGGATTGAATTCCGGATGCCTGCGAGGGAGATGCTGGGGAAAATGTCAGGCGTTTAATTGAATTTGTAGATAACCGCAGGATCCAATTTGCTTGATAATCACCAGCGTAACGTGTGACGCACATGAAAGTGACATTTTGCAGCGCAGTTTGGAAGTGTAAGATCTTCAGCTCCAGCCCCATCAAGACGGAGGAGTTCATGAGGGAGCATGAAATCATCACCACCTACAGCTCTTCACTCAGCCCTAAACAGAAACCACCCCCCCACACACACACACACACACATCGACACACACTCACATCACACTCACATAAATATATACTGTAACCATCAGGATCTGACATAATGAAACAGTCATTAGGAAAGTGCTTTGATTCATGCTAAAGATGACATCACTGTTATATAACAAGATCATTTCTCTGTTTGACTTCTGATCTGATAGACAGACAGACAGACAGACAGACAGATACTTTAGTGATCCCAAAGAAAATGTAGACATTGTTTAGCTTAAAAGAACACAATAAGATAAATACACTAAAAGAACACAGAGAAAGAATAGATAATATTGGTCAACGAAAATTAGAATTAAATAAGACCAATTGGTACTTTTTGGCACTTTTTGTGGGCAGTGTGCCAAGTCCTGCTGGAAAATGAAATCTGTATCTCTATAAAAGTTGTTCTCAGCAGATGGAAGCATGAAGTGCTGTAAGATTTTGTGAGAAAACAAAAAACTGCATTGACTTTTTAGACTTGATAATAAAACACAGTGGATCAACACCAGCAGATGACATGTCTCTCCAAACCATCACTGATTGGTGGAAACTTCACACTAGACCTCAAGCAGTTTGGACTGTGTGTCTCTCCACTCTTCCTCCAGACTCTGATCCCTTTATTTACAAATGAAATAAAGTAAAATTTACTGATGATCAGTGATGGTTTGGAGAGACATGTCATCTGCTGGTGTTGATCCACTGTGTTTTATTATCAAGTCTAAAGTCAGTGCAGTTTGGTTTTCCCACAAAATCTTACAGCACTTCATGCTGTAACACTGCTGAGAACAACTTTTATGGAGATGCGGATTTCATTTTCTAACCTCCCTGAAATCAACTTTTGCAACTTGGGATGTCTGTGAAGGTAAGAGCAGGGTTTTGTTGGCTTCTACAGGCCATGGCATAAATCATGGGACACCTCTACCACTAGGGGGCCAGCAAGGAGTTAAAACACTTCTATACACACAGACTATGAGAAGTTCTGCACTATGCCAGTAAAGCCATTGAAAAGCAGGCTGGTGGCGGCTCAATAATTATTCAATTAGGCAGAAAGAGTTAATCCATGTGTGTTTAAAATTCCCTTTTCCAAACAGCCACGGCTAGGCACAGTATTAAGCTGCTTTGTCAGCAAAAGAGGCTTATTACTTCCTGTGGCTCCGGCTCTGTGCACGGCCCGGTGGCAATGGTCTGTGCAAAAAGCATTATGTCCTTTATAGGCAATACAGAGCAGAGCACTGCAAAGAACAGCTAAAAAAAAAATATATATATATATATATATATATTCATTCTGAGACCTGGCAATTACTGGTATTACTTTATTTTCACAATGCTGTCCATCAGAGCTTTATTTCTGTTGCTACTAATCAATTTTTTTTTAAATATGAGATTCTCAACTTTAAGTTTGTAGGATTTCTGAAATGTACAGTATTTTTAACCCTTTTTATTTAGTGTCATCTGTAGTGAAGAACACGACTTACTGCCTTCCATTTGACACCAGTTTCAATCCTTTAGGAAGCAGAGAGCTGAGTGAAACCAAAATTATTTTATTCAGAATTGTGGAGAAAGGTTCTGTAAAAACAATACCAGTTAAAAGTTTGGAAACACCATAAATTATGTGCTTTTCTCATCCTTTTAATGTGTTTATCAGTAAGAGTTGGTATACAGTGAATAGCTCTACTTGAACAATGTTCTAATCCATATTATGGCAAGAACTACTCAACTAAGTAAAGAAAAAAAAATACTTTAAGAAAGTTAATCGCAAAAACTTTCCTCAAAAAAACATACTACATCACACCTGTTAAACATGGTGGTGGTAGTTTCATGCTCTGGACCACCATGGCTTGACTAAACGTGACTTCTTTGGAGAATGTACATTTTATGGTTGAACAGTTGTTCACAATGTTCGTTGTCTACATCTTGGCATGTTTTCCTCCACCAGTCTTACACACTGATTTTGGATAACTTTTATTTTTTTGATGTTGGATAACTTTTTTTTACCATTCCTGGTGCAAAATGTCAAGCAGTTCAGTTTGGTTTGATGGCATGTGATCATCCATCTTCCTCTTGATTATATTCCAATTTTGGTAAAATCAAAGAAACTCAATTTTTAGGTGGTCTCTTATTTTTTCCAGAGCTGTATTGTTATCTTTTCTTCTTTTTTTCTTAAATATTCAAGACACGAGAGCAGCTATTATAATTATTATTATTATTATTATTAGAGAGGTGGGTCGTTATTCTCAGCACTGCAGGTTATTGACATGCTGTATGACGTGTTAGTGTGTGTTGTGCTAAAGGTATGATGGGATCAGGTACAGCAGTGCTGCTGGAGTTTTTAAACATTTTGTTCAATCATTTATAATATATTAGACACTCCTACCTACCCAACTGCTCCACCTGGTTGATGAAAAGACAGAGACAAAAGCTAATACCACCACATGTAAATACCACCACCTGTTAAACATGGTGGTGGTTGTTTCATGCTCTGGACCACCATGGCTTGACTAAACTTGACTTCTTTGTAGGATGTACGTACATTCTATGGTTGAACAGAAGAAAGATCCATACACTGCTTCTATTTTCATCTAGCTTTTCATCTACTGCCATATATATAAGCTCTGAATAGGCATATTGAGAGTGAATAAGTGAATATATTAGCGTGCTAGGCTCCTCGAGGCACTGTCTGAGCCTGGAGCGCCAACAAAACATCCGCAGCTCTGCAACAAGAACTGAGCTACACACTCATCTATCTAAAGCTCAAGCTAAATATATACATCTCTCAGCTGTTTCCAGCTCTGCTGCTCGTTCTTAATTACAGGGGGACTTAATGAACAACACGCTCCGAGCACAAGAGAGTAAAGAGATATGACAGAGGTTGTAACACCTGCAGAAACACTGAGGCAATTAAAGCAGAAAATAGGCAAATAATGAAATATTAATAGCAGCAGAAATGGAAAGTTCTCAGTTCTCAGTGATGTATGATATATTGCATTTGACGGAGTTCCAGCTGAAACGTTAAGTCCCAGAGAGCATGTGTGAGAACTAAAGCCAATTAGGTGGAGTGGGGTGACAAGGTTAAAGCCTGTTTACAAAGCCGTGAGCCCAACAGCCTTGCTGTCTAAATGCAAACACACACACACACACACACATTTGCACATGTTCTTAATGGGGGAGCTTGCAAGAATTACACAGTTACCTTCTGTTCCCAATGTTTACCAAGCAGCGTACAGCTCAACATGCTTTTGCTACTGCATTCTGCTGCAGAATCCACTGCATTAATTATAGCAAGTCCTCAGTTTCCTAAAACAGCAAAGCAGCCCCAGACCATCACACTACCACTACCATGTTTTACATTAAGCGTGATGTTCTGTTTCTGGAATTATGTGTTTTACACCAGATGTAACAAGACACACACTTCCGAAAAGTTCCACTTTTGTCACCCTGTCTCTTTTTATTAAATCATTAACACTGATTTTAAGTGAGAGCTGCAGGTTTTAGAGGTTGTTCTGGGTTCTTTTGGGACCTCCTGGATGAGTTGTCCATGCCCTTTTGGAGTAATTTTGGTAGGCTGGTCAGTCCTGGGATGTTCCCCAGGATGTTCTCCTGTTTTTTAGGCTTATAGGTGTTAATGACTTTGTTTTCTCATCTGTTTTTAAAATGATGTGAGAAAAATTCAGCAAAAAAATGATTTGATTGCTTCTTCAGAAATGTCACTGTTTGGTATAAAAAATAGGTCTTTTTATTTATTCGGTTGAACAGCAAAAAAAAATTAAAATAAGGTGGTTACTGGCAAGAAAGCTTTAAGGGCAGGAACGAACCCCAATTAAAATGTTGTTTAGAATATACAAAATCTTTTTTTATTTCCTAACTTTTCAGTCATTTCTTCAGTTTTCACTATTGTATACCTTAAATAACCTAAATGTATTTTTGTCTTGCTTTTTTATGAAAAGCTATTAAAACACACCAATAAAATAGTTATAGAACAATGAACATAATTAATATTCCAGCAGACAAACCAACAAAGCATATTTTGACTTTTTCAACTGAATAATATAGCTTGCTGAATAAAAGGTGCATCCTTATTTAAGACCTGTAACTTTATCAACACAATATACTGGATTAAGAGGCTGGTTCCAGTGAGAATTTTTTTTTCAGCAGAGCTGAGAGGAGTGTACAGCAGAAAGGAGAGGAGAGAACAGGAGAGCAGAGTGTGGAGGTGCAGTGTGTGCTACAGCTCCATCAGCCAGCCCACAGAGCGTGCTCCCTCAGACGATGATGTAATCCATAGCCCGCTCATGCTGACTCACCGCTCAACACTTAGCGCCCATGCTAAATTTCCCTGCAGCACTCTATTAATTCAGGCGCAGAACGCAGACGAGCAGTGTTCTCCACCACATACAGCAAGACAGCGGTTTTCTCTTATTTAGTACAAATACATAATGAATCGGAAATGGAGTGATGACTGTGGGGTTAGTCAGTGCAGTCTATCAGTTTTAATTCCAGGATATTTACATATATTATACTGAGTCTACTATACCATAGCTTTCAATGCTCTTAAAAATCCTTCTGTTTCCCTGCATAATATACAGCTCTGAAAAAAAAAAAATAAGAGAGCACTTTTTCTGAATCAGTTTCTCTGATTTTGCTATTTATAGGTTTATGTTTGAGTAAAATAAAGTGTTGTTTTATTCTATAAACTACAAACAACATTTTTTGTCATTAAGAGCACTTATTTGCAGAAAATAAGAATATGAAATAGCTGAAATAACAAAAAAGATGCAGAGATTTCTGACCTCAAACAATGCAAAAAAAAAGTTAATATTAATACAGTTAATAGAGAATAAGAGTTCAGAAATCAATATTTGGTGGAATAACCCTGATTGGTTTTTTATCACAGTTTTTATGCATCTTGGCATCATGTTCTCCTGCACCAGTCTTACACACTGCTTTTGGATAACTTTATGCCTTTACTCCTGGTGCAAAAATTCAAGCAGTTCAGCTTGGTTTGATGGTTTGTGGCAGATATAATTATTTGGGTGGTGGGTCGTTATTCTAAGCACTGAAGTGCATTGACATGGTGGTGTATGAGGTGTTAGTGTGTGTTGTGCTAGAGGTATGACTGGATCAGGTACAGCAGTGCTGCTGGAGTTTTTAAACACTGTGTTTACTTACTGTATACTGTTATACATGTAAGACACTCCTACATTCATATCTGCTCCATCTGGTTTATGGAAAAAGTCAGAGAAAAAAGCTCATCTGATGATGGACAGTTTCTGTTGGTCACATACAATATTTTTTATAATTTTGTGGGCGGGGCCTGAGTCAATCTGGTTTACCCAATCATCACTTAATTATTCACCAGGTGTGCTGAGATAACACTGAGTTAATAAAGCACTGATAATGTCGCTGTCCACTTACTTGACTAAACTGCACGTTACATCCTCCACTGACTCACAGCAGGAGAAAGAGCAAGTGTGTGAGAGTGTGTTGTGCTGGATGAGGGGTTTAGTTGTATGTGTGTGTGTGTGTGTGTGTGTATGGCTTCGGAGACAAGGTGTGCTTTGTTCTCAGTGCCGTAGCTGTGTGTAAGCTGCTCAGTTTATTGTGTCTGAAGAGACAGAGTGTGTGTGTGTGTGTGTGTGTGTGTGTGTGTGTGTGTGAGTTTTCACAGAGTGTAGGCCTTTCCACATCTAAAAAGGATGAGAGAGAAAATCCCACAGGGGAGTGAGTCACCCAAAGTGGACACACACACACACACACACATGCACACACACGCACACAGAAATCATGGCTATAGCTGTGTTCTACATCATCATAGGCACAAGCAAAAGATGAAGCGACATCAAATTTCTTCAAAGGCCGCCAGCAGTGTAGAGAATAAACGCCCCTGAGTTAAGGCCAGAGCTCTCTCCCAGGAGGACATCCTCTCTTTCCCTCTCCCTCCATCTCTCTCTCTCTTTTCTATATCTCTCTCTCTCTGTCTGGCCAGGCCTGCTTACATAAAACAGCAGCGCTGGGTGGTTTATTTCCGCTCTCCAGTGACTTACAGAGACCTCCACAACCACCAACACTGACAGTTTTCTCCTCCTGCTGCACACACACACACACACGCACACACACACACACACACACACACAAGGGCTGCATGATATATCATTTAAGCACAGGACGTGTGATGTCATTTAAGGCAATTAAATCAAACATGTCAGGTTGCAATGTTTTCATTCTTAAAGATAAAAAAAATAATGAAAAAAGTTGGACAAAATATTGATATCACATAATGTCTTTCTGTTTAATTATCAATATGTGGCATCAAATATTATAAAAATATCCAATATTACACTCCGTGCGGTGGAGCTATAATATAAAGTATGTATTAATTAATGTATTTTATCCTCTTCAGTAACACAGATGCCATGAAGTATCATACCACCTTTATCGTGGGCAATGTATCATGATGACTTTATATCATGTGATGCCCTGTACATTGCAAATAAAATTTTAAAAATTACAGTTGCCATAATTTTATCATAAAACCGCACAGTTTTTTACAGTGGCAACTATACATTTTATTTTTAAAAACTGCTTTGTTCACTGTAAAAAAAATACAAATAAAATATGGAGTTACACTCCATTACTCCATAAATTCATATATTTTTACTGTAGTAGTAATTATATACTATTATTACTAGTGAGAGTCCTAAAGAGTGGGTTGGGTAATTGGCCATGTAAATTGTGGAGAAAATGGGAAAAACTTGAAATAAAATTACATAAAAAAAAAAAAGATTCACCGCTCTGAATAAAGCAAGATGGACATTTTGACAAATTGTCCGCCTTGAATTTACAGCTCAGAAATATGTACATCATGGACATCAAGCGGCCATATGCATTGCCTGCAACCGACATTTTTCAGTAGGATAACTGCTGACAACTTTTATAAGGATGTAATTTCACTTTCCAGCAGGACTTGGCACACTGCCAAAAGTATCAATAGGTCTTATATAATATTCTAATTTTCTGAGACACTGATTTTTGGGTTTTATTGGCTGTGAGCCATAATCAATAATAAAATAAATAAACGCTGTGGCACGCCCTCTCTAAACCATATCTCCTCTATAACTGTAGCTTTAGACTGCAGCGTCTAGAGAAAACACATAAACACACACACATTTACTCTGTGTACAGTTACAGCACACTGCAGCAGCAAAAAAACACACCTCCACAGGCTGGAGTCCACCCGGCAGCCGCAGTGCTATAACATTAGCATGCCAGGCCTTAAAACTCCTCCATGACACGCCCATTTGCATATTTATGAAAAGCATTTATAAACGAGCACAGCAGCTTCACACATTTCTCCTCTCATTGAAAAGGCATTTTTCACTTGAATTAAATGTTTTAATCAGTGAAGTATGAACTAGAAAACATAATCAATCAGAGCAGGGAGGAAACAGGTCAGGAGAAGATCTACACTCTGCAGCTCAGCTGTAGATTCAGCAAGTCAACCTGATCCCTGTATGACCTTGACTTTTGCTCGTATCGAGTGAGGAATTCAGCACACGGCGCACACAGACTAATCCCAGCACTCGCTCACTTCATCCTGCAGGGCTTCCCTGTCTGAAGCCTCCTCCTCCATCCAGAGCTACAACTAACCTCCATCTGCACACAGCAGAACAGCAGAGTCACCTCAGTCTGAATTCACCTGACTCCGCAAATACACACACACACACACACTACATAAATACACATATAAAGCATCAACAATCCATGAATACAGAGGACTAAGCAATAAGTAGGCCGTCCAAGTGCTCTTATATCTAAAAATTAATTAGTTAATTGATTAATTATCATACTTTACTAAGTTTTTACAAAAGTTTAATAGTTTTTGTCCCAAATTATATTTTGTCATATCCTCGTCCTGTTCCCTGTCTTTCTGATCTGTGTTCGTGTTAATTTACCTTCCTCCTCTATAATTGTGTGTTCTCTCCCCACGTGCTCCCCTGCACCTGGCCCTATGTGTTCCTCCGAGTCTCCACCCCCTCGTTACCTGATCCCAGGTGTTCCCTGTTTCCTGTCTCCTTCTGTGTGTGTGTGTGTGTGTGTATATAAAAAAATTTTGTTTGTGAGTTCAGTTATCAGTGCTTGTGCGTGCTTCACGTAAGTCAGGTTGCGTGTTTCTTTGTTTTTCCAGTCTGAGTTGTACTCTGTGTTTCATTGTTGTTTGTTTGTTTTTTCTTTGTTTATTAATAAACATAACTTGCTATTGTGTCCGGTTCTGTGTCTCCCTGAATTTTACTACTAATATATTTAGTACTTTTAATTTTTTTTTAAATAGTGTTAATGAAGAATACAGTGTATGCTTAAGCGTTATTTAAGAATATTTGTTTGTGTTTGTATTGTCATTCAATAACATTGTTATTTGGAATTCTTGCACTGAAAGTGTTGATTACAAATACTGTAATGTGGCTGATTTTTTTTCTTTCTTTATTATATTTCTCTGCTTATTTGACTTTTATTAGTAATTAAAAATATCAAACCAAATTAATGCAGTTCAAATGAAACTGCCCACACTTTCTGTTTTACAAGTGATGCATATTACTGTACTATTACTATTACTATAACTTTATAACTATACTATTATGCTTCACATTTTAGAATCATGCATTGTCTGCGGCTTCTAATTTAAAACAATAGTTTTTTTGCTGTGATTTAGACAATAGATGCTTGAATTATAAAAGTTTAAATGTTTGAACATAAATAAATCACACTGAATTAGAAGAGGTGTGTGTAAAATTTTAACTGGTTCTGTATGTGGAAGAACTGAGGGCTTGTTTGTGACTGAAACTGCACACTTCCTTTCTAGCATATCATTAACTACAGAAAACAAGACAACTAACTTCACTTGTTCTTCACAGCTATCTTCTTCCACCTGAGCCTGAAAAATAAACAAAACACATCACTGCCCCCAGAACTCAAACATATGGAGCATTACGATCCTCCCGGGGAAGTTATGAGACTGCAGGCGCTCTCGTCTTTATGCTTTCTAATGGATGGGAATAATATCACAGCTGAAGAATATTGCATTGCTGCATTAAAAAAGAATACAGTTTTCTGTGTTTTTCTAAAGCCTGCTGAGGATTACCAGAGGTAATTACTGCACTATATCTTACTTTAGAAGCATCATTTGATAAAAGAGAACCAAACCCTTTTAAAACAGAAAATGTAAGGAAAAGGATTATTGCTTAGAAACAGGAATCAAATCAACACACAATACAATTCAATACAATCTTAAAAAAAAGGTTTAAATGAGGCCATAGAATAAACTAATTTGGTGCCATTAAGAACCATAGGATCTCTTGGTTTCCTTGTGAAGTGCACTAAACAGGGAATTTAGACATTTTCTGAAAATAAGATTCCGAACCATAAAGAGCGTTCAGTTTGAAGAAAAATTAAAGAGTTAACGTTTACCCATCAGTCACTGTGTGCCTTGAGGGTTAAAGCAGCTGCCTCATTACCTGAGAGGATTACAACTTCATAAAACAATGTCAACATCCCACAAACCTGTAATATGTCCACAAATCACATTTATTACCAAATTCCATCACAATATAAGACACAGCTATTTTTTTTTATCATTGTGTAAATTTGCAACTTTAGAAAGCAGTCAAAAGCCCTATTAAGACACAATTAGTTTGAAGCAAAAAAATGAGGTAAATATTTTCAGACGGGAGTCGAGGCTTTATTACAAGGCATGTTAACAGACAGCGTAGTCAAACAACAGGTGTGGGTCAAAACCAGAGAAACAAACCACTACATCAGAACCGAATCACGAATCGAAAACGAAACCATAAGCCAGAAGCAGTGTTAAATAGACCAGCAAATCACAAACATAAACAGAGCAATAACGATAGCAAAAAACGTAGTCAAAGAGCTAAACAAGGGTCATACATGAGAAACACAGACAGAAAATAAACGCTCATTATATCGCTGGTGAAACAGGGAAAATAGCTAGCGAAAAACGCGACAAACAGAGGTATTTATATCATGACTAAATTACTAACACCTGAACACAATCTGACATAGAACACACAAGTAAGCCGCGGTTGGCTGAGTCCGAACACATGGTGTTGTCAGGTGCATGCTGGGAGGTGTAGTTCCGGACCGGGGATTGTCCATAGACAGGAATGGTAGAGTTAGAGATTTTAACTAAATAAATTACTGAGATGCGAATGACTTTTCAATTTACCCACTGCTATCACTTAAATAGTGTAAAATAGTAATAATGAGCTCTTTGTTTAAAAATTAGGAATGTCCATAGCTCATAGCTCTCAAAAAAATACAAATCAAAAGAATATCATAAAAAAGTTACTTTATATCAGTAATTCAGCTAAAAATGTGAAACTCATATTATATAGATGTATTAAACACAGAGTGATCTATTTTAAGTGTTTATTTCTTGGTTTATTGATGATTATGGCTTACAGACAATGAAAACCCAAAAATCAGAAAATTAGAATATTATATATATATATATATATATATATATATATATATATATATATATATATATATATATATATATATATAAGAACAATTAGTACTTTTGGCAGTGTGGGCAGTGTGCCAAGTCCTGCTGGAAAATGAAATTCGCATCTCCATAAAAGTTGTCAGTGGCAAAGGGAAGCATGAAGTGCTGTAAGATTTTGTGGGAAAACAAAACTGCACTGACTTTAGACTTGATAATAAAACACAGTGGATCAACACCAGCAGATGACATGTCTCTCCAAACCATCACTGATCATCAGTAAATTTTACATTTCATTTAAAGTAAATCAAGGAAGCAGAGTCTGGAGGAAGAGTGGAGAGACACACAGTCCAAACTGCTCGAGCTCCAGAGTGAAGTTTCCACCAATCAGTGATGGTTTTGAGAGACATGTCATCTGCTGCTCATAATACATGAGTTTTACATTTTTTACTGAATTACTGAAATATAGTTACTTTTCAATGATATTATAATATTTTAGATGCACTAGTATATGTTGGATATAAGCTACATTACACAATAAGTTAGCTTAGAAGAAGAAAAAGATGAAGAAGAAGGCCCAGCCCCAGCCCCAGACAAAAATACAAAAACAGCAACACAAGCGTAGCCCGCAGAAGCCCCTCCATGCGCCCCAGTTTCAGGGCTGCAGGGAAGGAGTTGTTTTCATGGCAGGGCTCAGCATGGCGAGCCACTTCCTCAGGGAGCGCTGGCTCACTCTGTGGGGACTCCTGCCTTATCCAGAAGGCACTCAGCACACTGCTCCACCTTATCCAGCATCTGTGCAGCTAAAAACCATCCCTCTCCAGCGGAGAATTCTATTTCCTGTGCTTTTTATTTTTCCATTAAAAGGCACCGACATGTCTTGCATTTGCTTTCCCCTGAGATCCATATACAATATCTGTGAGGGGTTTTTATGCCATAAACTTTATTATTATTATTACAGTTTACCTCGTTTGACAGCAGAAATGTGAAGACAGGACAAAAAAAAACTGTATATGTTGAAGTTTATGATGGTGTTTACAAGAACAGAAGAAGAACAAGAAGAAAGAAGAATATATAAAAATATATTAACACAAATATTAAATATAAGAGAAATCCTAACAAGCCCATAACAAAGACATAGAGCTGTATTTTTGTCCCAAAATTCAAAGTACTGTTATAGTTTGGTGCATACAGTCAATTAGTGAATACATAACAGCTTAATTTAAGCTTAACATACATTTTCATATGCATACTTCTAAACTCATTTCCTTCTTCCCCTCCTTCACTCCTCTATCCTATTATTCCCCTTTGACCTCCTTTTATCCCTATCCAAAGATGTTTTACCTTTAAACTTATTTTACATTGTACTTGACTATTGTAAGTCGCTTTGGACAAAAGCGTCTGCCAAATGTAATGTAATGTAATGTAATGTAATACACATAGAGGTTCTGTCCGTAAACACTTCCCTCTAGTGGATATATTGCTTAAAGTCCATGCAAGTGAGAATGATTCATAAAAATAGGTAGGCAGTGACAAATACATAATTTGAAATGACTGTAAATTTATTTTATTTTACATAAATGAGTATAAATAAAAAAGTCTTTATGTACGAAAATTGATGAATGTAATACCAAATTAGATTTCACAAGCAACATGACATGCTAAGCTTACATAGAGCTGATTGGTTTCTGACTACGGCGAGTGCAAAAGACACACAGGAGCTGGATAACCCTGTTACTTTCAAATAATCAAATAATTGCACAAACACAGTATAAAACTGCTTTTCAAAAACCCATGTTTTCCTTTGTTCTGTTCTACTTTGTTTTTACCCTCATTTGTTGTCTATATACAGTTTATTATCTTCTGTTTTTGTTCGTATTTTCTTTGTCTTGCTAGTCTTTTGTTTTTGTTTTCTAATTTCATTTCAATGTCACTTAAGGCAATTAAATCAAACACATCATGTTGCAATATTTTGATTCTTGACACAAGAAGTAGATACACAGCGCTGTCTCTGTGTCTGTGTGAGTGACAGGCTGCTGCTGCCTGAGAAGCGTGAGGGGAGGGGGCAGGAGTAAACACGAGGTAACTGCATGGCCTTCATACACATGGTTGGGCAGCTGTGCACCTCAGTCCAGCACAGTTTTGCAGTGCAGAGATTTTTCCATTTACAGCTGAATTCACACTTTTAATCCCAGAAAAACAAAAGCTCTTATTTACCTTTTAAAAAAGGTAAAAAAGGAGAGAAAAAACTTTCTAAACTTTCAATGGAAGTCAATGTAAAAAGAGTTTATTTCAGGTCATTTTGAAGTATTTCTATTGGTCTGTTCATCAAAAAAAGGGTTTGTCTGTTCAAATTACGTATTAAACTAAAAGTCGACAAAAATGGAGATACTTGTTTTTCATTGGACAGCGACGATATCCAGCGACAACCCAATAAATCTCCAGTGGTACACAACACGTGTCAAACAGCAACTTGAAAACGATATGAAACAATATCAAAACGCTAGTGTAACAATCTACTAGTATGAACTGTAGTTATTCTTCTTTTTTACATGTATGATTTAAGTGAGGCTGTTTTTTTATGTTTTTATTAGTTAACAGACTCTTGGACCCGTTATTATTACATTAGTCTCAATCTGGACGCCTGAAACTGACCAGTCATTTGAGTCAAAGCTGTTTAGAGACAGACTGCCGTCTCTGCTCTGGGTCCTGCCCTCTGAGATGCTCGGCTGAGTGTGTGTTAGCCACTACACTGGAGCCGTCCTCAGATGGAGGACAGAGAAAAAGAGAGAAAGATGGAGAGAAAAATGATTTTTCAGGGGCTTCTTTTTACCTCTGTCATCATGCCTTCAGAGAGGGGGAGGTTCTGGGGCTGAGATTTATGGGCCGCCTGTCAGAGCTCAGCCGCACTATGAAGTCTATCTGCCAGCCATGAATAATGTAGGCATACACCCTGTGATACTGCACGAGTGTGTGTGTGTGTGTGTGTGTGTGTGTGTGTGTGTGTGAGAGAGAGAGAGAGAGAGAGACACACAGACAGATACAGGGAAAAAATGGAAAGAAGGGGAGAATAGGGAGAGAGAGAGAGAGAGAGAGAGAGAGAGAGAGAGAGAGATGAACAGATGGAGAACTGAAAGTCCAAAACTTTCAAACTCATTTAACACAAGACCAAAGTGCTTCTTTATCCCCCACATTTTTCTAAAATGTAAATTTTCCTGAAATTCACTTACACCAGCATGCCAAAAGTCATGGGACAGGAGCTAGTTTTGTGTCCCATGACTTTTGCATTGTATAATGCGAGCTAAAGCACACTGCACTAACCTGTGGGATATGTGTTTAAGTTTTTCTGCATTAACTATGTCTAATTTGAGTCAGCTGGATAGGTCATATATTTCAGTATGGATCTCTGGCCAAAAAGAGTATTTAAAATGTATTAAAAATGATGTTAAAAAACATTAACCTAAATCTGATTAAGTTTGCAGGTGTTATATACGAAAAAAGCACTTAAAAGCACAATCTAATGCTTTTAAGTTGTATTTAAATGTAGCTTAATTACAATTAAAAACTACTTAAGTTGCCATAAGTTCCAAAATAGCACATATAACTACAGGGGTTGGACAATGAAACTGAAACACCTGTCATTTTAGTGTGGGAGGTTTCATGGCTAGATAAGTTTAGCCTGGTGGCCAATCTTTAATCATTAATTGCACATTATTGCACCAGTAAGAGCAGAGTGTGAAGGTTCAATTAGCAGGGCAATCAGTTCTGCTCTAAATATTGCAATGCACACAGCATTATGGGTGTTCAAACATACCAGAGTTCAAAAGAGGACAAATTGTTGGTGCACGTCTTGCTGGAGCATCTGTGACCAAGACAGCAAGTCTTTGTGATCAAGTATCAAGAGCCACGGTATCCAGGGTAATGTCAGCATACCACCAAGAAGGACCAACCACATCCAACAGGATTAACTGTGGATGCTATAAGAGGAAGCTGTCTGAAAGGGATGTTCGGGTGCTAACCCGGATTGTATCCAAAAACATAAAAGCACGGCTGAACCCAAATCACGGCAGAATTCAATGTGCACCTCAACTCTCCTGTTTCCACCAGAACTGTCTGTCTGGACAATAAATTATTGTGTTTTTTTGTTTTGCTTTTGGGTAGAGTAACCAATTAACCTGCCCTTCATGTTTTTTGGACTGTGGGGAAAAAAAACAGAGGACCTGGTTGAAACCCACGCAGACAAACGGAAAACATGGAAACTCCACCCAGATAGGGACTTAAACCCAAGACCCATCTTCAGTCTTTGTTTCACTGCCGTCTTCAGTAAACTTGACTGATTATGGAGCTGAACGTGTTGGAGTGTGGGTTCTTCTAGCAGTATGAATGGAGTTAGACGAAGCCGGGCGCTCAGCTGAAGATGTCAGACAGGATGTAGTTCTCTCTCTCTTTATTTTAGGGCTGAAGTCAGCCAGAGAAGAACCGGTTTCCATGGAAACCGCAATAATGCCTCAAGGCCAGATGTCCCTATGCAAACAGAGAAAGCCCAGGAAGAAGTGAGTGATCTGGAGCCTCATATCCCCACAGAGTGAACAAACAAACTAATAAACCTAAACTCACTTACACTAAGTCAACTACACCGAGTTTAAGAGATGAACTGGTGTGAAAATTTAATATCACAATTAGTGATCGAACTTATCACAACTATCAAAGTGATCGCAGTCGCAAAATAAATGAAAGGATCGTGATCATCACTAACCCTAGATGCACTCGATTATTATTAATATTATTATTATTAAGTTATTATATTAATATGAGACTTAAACTGTCTCATCAGAAAAGGCGATACATTAAAATGTCATGGATAAATCTTAATGGAAACATAATTTAAGACAAGATTTGAATATATGTTCCAATATTCAGTTAAAAAAAAAAAAAAAGTTTATAGACTAAATTAAGTCATACCATGTTTTAAATGCATATACTTAAATGCACCAAATAAATAAAGATACCAATGCATTTTTTAGCATTTTGATCAGGATGTATAATCAAGTATTAATAATACATGTTAAGGTTAACTAAGGTTGCAGCGCTTGTCAACAGAGCTTTAGCCAGTATTTTCTTATTTGAACTTATTCAGTGGTACATCATTGAAATCTGTGTGGGTCCACACTCAGATATTTGCTGTGTTAAACTGAGATTAAAACAGATTAGGCCATTATCAATGTTTATGGCAATACATACACATTTATGAATATAATTCCACTGTTCTTTCCCATAAATCTTGCTGGTACATTGCATGTAGTGGTAATTAGCCATATACAGCTCTGGAAAATATTAAGAGAGTGCTTCAGTTTCTGAATCAATTTCTGTGATTTTGCTACTCATAGGTTTATGTTTGAGTAAAATTAAAATTGCTGTTTTATTCTATAAACTATGAACAGCATTTCTCCCAAATTCCAAAAAAAAAAAATCGTCATTTAGAGCATTTGTTTGCAGAAAATGAGAAACAGCTGAGAGAACAAAAAAGATGCAGAGCTTTAAGAGTTCAGAAATAATCAATATTTGGTGGAATAACCCTGGTTTTTAATCACAGTTCTCTTGCATCTTGGCATCATGTTCTCCTCCACCAGTCTTACACACTGCTTTTGGATAACTTTATGCTGCTTTACTCCTGGTGAAACAATTTAAGCCGTTCAGTTTGGTTTGATGGCTTGTGATCATCCATCTTCCTCTTCATTATATTCCAGAGATTTTCAATTTGGCAAAATCAAGGAAACTCATCATTTTTTTTTCAGAGCTGTATAAACAGGAAAAATACGTATTAATCGTTGTCTTAGTCACTCATAATTGTAATACACAATAATGTGTATACTTTTTATATTTTTTTATATTTATATTTCTCTTTATTAAAATGGTTAGAGTGTAGTCTTCACTTGGAAAGCTATTTCAAAGCTTATGGTCCATTAACAGTCCTAAGTGTCTTGTAGGAGAGTCTAATACACAATCTGAAGAGAATGAAGCCCAGAGGCTTCCAGAGTCATAATATTGCAGCTGAGCTGAGCCAGCGGTTGGGGGGGAGGGGAAGGGGGCGGACCCATCACCCAGCTCTACAGCTTATGGAATGCAACAGGGCCCGCTGTGGAGTGACGACCCCCGTGTGGTGACCACCGAGAGGACATCCTGTACTGTGCACATAGCTGCTGTTCATTCCCCTGGAATTGATCTCCATTAATACGTGATTATGAGCAAACTGGATCAATGCCAACTGATTCAGCCTAACAAGGTGTGATTATGCAGAGGCTGCCGCTGCTAATGGCTGAAGTGGAGAGGAAGGAGTGAGGGGTAAATGCACACTGACAGAGCTTCTGTGGCCAGACTGAAACACACACGCTGTAACGCCCCTGTTGACATCGTGCCTTTGAACCTCTCATTACTGAACATCACAGAGGCAGAAGCTCCAGAAACAGGCCTTTGATAAAAAAGCTCACTTAGTTAAAGCTGTGTGTTTGGAGCTTCTGTCAGTGTGGAGAAAGATGATTGACAGCTTGCATGTGAGCAGATTTTCTATAAAGATTCCACATAAGCTAAAATGAACAATGGGCCTTTTGAACCATTCATAATTTCATGCGTTTTGTGCATAAAAAAATGTTGTGATTAAATTTGATGTGATCTAAGGAGGTGTGGGCGATATGGCCTTAAATAATATCATGATATTTTACGGTATTCCGTAAAAAACGATACTCTTGGCAATATGACAAAACACTGAATTAAAAAAAAAAATATATATATAAAAAAAATAAACAACAACTAAATTAAATTTTAATTGTATTATTTCATACGATATGATATTGCACACCACTAACTGAGATATTAAAAAATACAAGAATTTGTAACAGATCAGACTTGTAACAGAAGTTAATGATTCAGAATTTCATGATACTAATAATATTAATAATGCACTCCAAATATCTCCATATATCCAGGATTGAAGTAAAAAAAATATATATATATATATATAATCTCTAGTAGATATCTAGTAGATCATGGGAAATGAGAACAGTGTTAATTCCCCTGATAATGATAGGTGGATGATATTTCAGGGTATAATATAATTCACAATATCTAAAAATGTTGGAAATATTACTGCGTATGATACCATATGGCACACCCCCAATCTAAAATTTATCCAAGTCAAGGGTATACTGGGTATACAAGGTAAATAAATATAATGTGTTTAAAATTATAATCATTCATGTCTTTATTGATAACAGCCGTAAAAACAAATGACGAATGTGAGCCAAGCTGTCACGGTGGCCAAACGCACAACAGACACACACGGATACCCCATAACACACAGTTTACGAAATAGATGGCAAAACCTATAGGAGTGGTCAAGGACAGGCATGGTCATTAACAGAAGAACAGCAAAGATAAACAACATACCAGAGTGAGCAAGCAAAGAGGTCTTACAAGAGTTATCCTAAAAGGCTAGAAAGGCAAGGCAAAAAGGGTAGTAAATGAAAAAACAATAAAACGATAAAGGGCTTGGAAAAAGAGTGGTCAAAGATACAAATCAGGTCGATAACAAAAAGAAAAAAAACATAAAAGAAATATGAAATGCTGGGTAGAAGAGCCATGGGCGTGGTAGTGGGTGGAAAAGTGGACCTAACTACCCAGGGCCTGTGTAGAAAGAGGGGCCCATGTTCTTTGTGTACTGGCATGGATAGGGGCCCACTGACATTGAGAGTGTACAGGGCCCAGAATTTGCTGCTACACCCCTGAGAAGAGCTAGAAAACTAGGTTCAAAATCAGACAAGGGATAAGGAGAAAATAGGGGGTGTTTATACAGGGGAACACAGGTGAGAGCAATTGTAGTAGCTGGGTGAGCCAGCTGTTTAGAATCAATAGTAACAAAGCCAAGGGTTAAGAAACAGTACTGAGAAGAACTATTGCTAAAGTTAAGTTTAGACTTTATAAACAGGTGTTTAGAAACAGTCAAAAAAAAACAAAAACTCAGGTGTCTGTCGCTTGCACTTCCCTCCAAAAACTTGTGTAATGAAATTCAGCATGAACAAATCCAATAATTCCCCCTCGTAGCGCCACATAATCGCCCAGCACAGTTATAACCTGAATGCTAACAACCTTACAGATACTTCCTCCCGAGGTTCCAAAGACTTTCTTGACTACGTAACACCGCACCTTCCCACTCACGATGACAAATGGCTTCGGAAAAGTTTCAGAAGGTTCCCCCACTCTGATTTATAAAGCCAGAGGAAAGAGTGTTCGCCAAGTCAACACAGAGCATTAGCACTACATCACTGTCTAACCTGGTTTTTATATCACTCGAGCTCCGAGAGGCTTATTATTCTTACCTCAGCGTAGGAGCTATATCTGTAACTACAAACCCTGGCATTAGGAAGGAAGCGCTTTTACAGGGAAGCAGCTGGCAACACACAGCGCTGCAGTCAGAGTTGATTCAGGCCTATAGGTCTTATCTCTGGCCCGAATTCTACTTTCCCTAAACTGTTCTCACTGCAAAGCTGAAACAACACAAGCCAAGAACAAAGAGATAGTATGATCCAGTGAGGTACGATGATGCAGTGGACTGGTGTGTAGGGGTTTTTATTGTGTGTCTCTGGCAACCAAGCTCACATATGCTTCTCTTTAAACTTAAGAGCTTATATAGTGTATATATATATAAATATATGCAGTACAGTTTGGACACACTTTCTCTTTTTCAATGTGTTTTCTTTATTTTCATGACTATTTACATTGTAGATTCTCACTGAAGCATCAAAACTATGAATGAACACATGTGGAGTTTTATGTACTTAACAAAAAATGACCTGAACCCAATCCAGATGGTTTGGGGTGAGCTGGAGCACAGAGTAAAGAAGGCAAAGAGCCAACAAGTGCTAATAAACACCTCTGGGAACTCCTTCCTTCAAGACTGTTGGAAAACTTTTTATTTCAGGTGGCCACCTCTTGAAGCTCATTGAGAGAATGATGCCAAGAGTGTGCAAAGCAGTAATCAGAGCAAAGGATGGATATTTTAAAGAAACTAGAATATAAAACATGTTTAGTTATTTCACCATTTTTTGTTAAGTACATAAAACTCCACATGTGTTCATTAATAGTTTTGATGCTTCAGGGAGAATCTACAATGTAAATATGGTCATGAAAATAAAGAAAAAGTATTGAGAAAGAGAAGGTGTGTCCAAACTTTTGGCCTGTACTGTATACTTTCCATAGAGTCCTTAAAAAGTCCTTAAAAAGTGCTATATTAAAGCATTTAATAAATAGACACATATATAATAATGTTAATGGTCCATAATAGATGCTCTAAGCTAAATCAAAGCTACATAATTTTATTTTACAGCTAGCAATTGGGTAAAATGGGATGACCACTTAAGGTTAAAGTGATTGTAAAGACATTCACAGATTTACAGAGTAAGAAAATTTTATTAGCGTTTATTTTTTAAAAGTATACTTAACATGGAAAAGTACATACTTTTTAAAATTAAAATATGTACTTAAATACAGTACATACTAAATGTACTATTTTGGAAAAACGTATGGCAACCTAAGTATATTTCAGTTGTAATTAAGCTAGTTGTAATTTAAACACAATATAAAAGCATTAAATTGTGCCTTTGAGTGCAGCTTTTTTTTGTAAAACTTCTTCAAACTTAAGTAGATTTAAGTTCGTGTTTTTAAAACACCTTTATTAATACACTTAAAGTATATTGTAAATGTCAAGAGTGTTAACTGTCATTTTAATATGTAGGTTACACTTGAATAGCTCAAAACAAGTTGAAAATACTTGTATTATTTAGTAAACTTACAGCGAGGAGTTCAAAGTCGAATCAGACATAAAACCATGAGTTGAAGAAAATGGTAAATCCAACTTGATTTAACTTTTTTTTAGTTTTTCAGTTGCTAATTTTTTTTTATAGTGTAAAATCAAAGAAAACTGACACAAGACTGCCAAATGAGCAATATATAAAATCACTAAACTCAGATACATCTATTATTAAACACAGGATACAGGAATTAAGCAGTGCTACTCTTTTAGAAATAATTTTTCATATAGTGCACATTAAACGGATCATATCTGAGTGAAACCTCAGTCTTCACCACAACATGCTTCTAATTCTTTAGTTAAAATGCAAATGCAGTGTTGCTGTTCCACTCACGGTTCTCGTGTTGGATAAATACTGAGAGTGACAAATGGCTGCAGGCCTCCCACACATTATCCATGAATAAGTAAGAGCTGAGGGAACCTGTGGGGAAAAGTGATACACTGCTGCGTGTCATCAACACACACTTGAACACACCTGCACACGAGGGGTCTGAACAAACTGAGAGTGATGATATCGCACAAAACATGACAAAAATCAGAGAACACAAACTAGTTTTGTGTCCCATGACTTTTGCCATGTCTCATGAAAGCCGTGCTCACTCTGCACACACAAATCTCTGCTTGGTAAATGCATACAGTCACGCAGCAGTACTTTTACATCAACAAAAAAATAACATTGATGTCCCTGTAAAAAAACTGCATGCTTACCTTTACAACGTGAACAAGCAGGACATTTTCCTCTGCTAAAAAGAGAAGAATGCTGCACAATTAAAATACCAATTTGCCAAAGTTAGAGCACACCTCACTCTTAAAAGGAATGGCAAATGAAGCGCTAAAAAAACACCCAAAAACACACTCTAAATCCAGCTGCGTGTCACACGGTTGTTGGCTCGCCTACAGATCGCTAAAATAGGGCCCATGTAATGCTGGGAGATTTTTTACGATTAATTTGGTTAATTTGAATTACAGTTTTAATGCAGTTTTACATACAGACATTTTATCTTTTTAATCTTAAATATCTGAAAACGCTACTCATTTCTGAAGTGTTTATCCGTCTTACCGGAGTCTTCCACAGACTAATGTGCGCATATTTTCTAAGCAAAATCCAGCACTTTTGACACAAACATCCATAGTGGGATAAAGCATATATTTGGCAAGAAATATATACTATCATTTCAAAAAACTGCAGCATCATTGCTCTCCGATGAGGATCTGTGATTAATTGTGTAAAATAATGATAATAATAATCTGTCCTCGTTAAACCTCATTTTAAACCATTTCTTTGTCATCTGTAGTTTTTAGATTTATAGATTTTTAGTAGGGGGAAAAAATATAATCGACTATAATCGAAAATTGGATTTTAGGTTATAATCGCCCAGCACTAGGCCTATGGTGTGTTTTTTACTTTCAGTTCACTTTCTACACACATTATTAGCTTCACTGCTCTTATTCATGTCTAAAACCGAGCCTGAACTAAAGCCCACACGGCCCGTTCTGTTGTACTCAGCCACCATCAAACAACTTTAAATAGTAAATAGCACTGAAAGCTTAGCAAACACAAAAGGATTCCTGCAATGAAAGAAAATGTGGTGAAATGTCAGGCAGTGTTTCAGCTGACAGCTTTTTACAAACCCTCACGAGAAAACAAATGTCAGAGAATGCAGAGCCTCCAGCAGCGGCACACAGCCTCTCTTGTTAAGCCCTCAGATGCCAGGTTTACAGCACAGCCAGGACTGGTAGCGAGCTGCTCCAGCTCATTCCTCTGCTCGCCCAGAGCTCTGGCTAATTTCTGCATTAGCATCAGGGTTTTTTTTTTTTCGTTAGCATTTACTAAACTGCAAATCATGCGGGTATGAGCAAAGCTAACATTTAAAGTGAGGTATAAAATGGTAATGTTCTGGAAGTGGATTATGCAAATCACGTGGCTGAAAGAGATTTCTGGCGTAGAAGTAAACTGCAGAGGGAGTTTCTGCGTGAGGTCTCCCTCTATAAACACTGTGAACTCCAATATGCTATATGCTCCAATGTTCTTCTGCAAACAAAGAATTCACAGGGAACCCCCACATTACTGAACTAAAGAGCCATACAGTAAGATCAGGTTCTGATAATGTTACAGTAGAGGATGCAGCAAGTTCTGGATGACAAAAGCCACTCCAGCACTTCCTACGTTGTGGAGCTTCATTAACACAACTCCAGAGTTCAATTTCAATTAAATTAAATTAAATTGTATTTATATAGCGCTTTTTACAACAAAGGTTGTCACAAAGCAGCTTCACAGAGAAAAACAGGTCCACGCCTCTTATGAGCGGCACCACAGAGATGCCAATTTGTATGGTGACACAGTGGCAGAGAAAAACTCCCTTTAAGAAGAAGAAACCTTGGAAGGAACCAAGATTCAGTCAGAGGAACCCATCCTACTCAGGGTTGACCCGAGAGTTCACAGGTTCATTGCAGTCTATTGCTGGGATTCTTTACCTTTAATGCCTCTAGTCAGCATTATCAATTATCATTATCATGATCTATTTTAGATCATTAAATGGTCATAAAATGATGGCAAAAATTGTGACAGGTGATTGAAAACAATCCTCTTGACTGTTAATGTAAAAATATATATTTTTTTATTCCAACTAGGGCTGCACGATATTTCTTCCCGACTATATACAGCTCTGTTATGGCTTCAGTTTCTGAATCAGTTCCTCTGATTTTGCTATTTATAGGTTTATGTTTGAGTAAAATGAACCCAAGGACACTTTACAATTTACACGTTTTACGTACAAACAATCATACTCAGCACTGATCCACACACCGAAAAGCGGCAGCCAATAGCGTACAGCGTACTCTCAACCGGAAACCACCATCCACCTGGAGGACTGCATCGAGAACTAAATTAATACATAAACACTTTAGGCATTTACCCAGGACAGAGTGCCAATCCATATCTGGGCACAGTCATACATAAAAGAGATTTGCATACACAATTCTATACAATACACATACCTATACATACACATACAAATCATTTTAGAGTTTCCACTTTTTATGGGCGAACATGGAAACTCCACCCAGATAAGAACTTGAACCCAAGACCCCAGTACTGGGAGGTGAATGTGCTAACCACCAAGCCACCATGCTGCCCAAAAAAGTACTGGGACACATCTTTTGTTTCATGAGTAAATGTTCATGTGCACACAAGAAACTGTTCACTCAATTCATTACACAAGCATATAATGTAGTTATGTAATCATTAAGCAGCGCAGGACACATCCAGTAAATTTTCATTACTGATAAATCACAAGTTTAAGCACTGCTATTCATAAAGCAGCCAATCTTTTTTAAAGTCGTTTAATTTGAATACTTTAATAACTGCTTCACAGACGAAAGGGATCTTTTAGTGCTTCAGAGTGAGCGTTAATTTCGCCATAAACGGCTACGGAGATTTTGACCTAAATCAGCCTCATTTATCCCAGCTAAACATAATTCATTCTGGCTGAGGCTGCTTAACATTAAAAATGCAAAACTGGAAACTATCAGAACTTGATCTGTGGAGTTGATTTAAGCTGTTTATCTCATGTGAGACTGCACTCAATGCACTCCAACAAAATGTCATTAAATACACAGGGCCCTATTTTAGCGATCTATAGTGCATCGGTGCATTGTTGATGCCGCAGCTGGATTTAGAGCGTGTTGATTTGTCTTTGGTATCGTGAGGGCTCAAAAAAATATGCCTTGTGTTGCTCGAAAACACTCAAAAGCCATGAATTAATTCATTATCTTAATTAATAATGGGTTTGTTTTGAGGTTAAAGTAACATAAATAAACCAGTCAATCAGTGTGCCAGTTGTCATTCCCTTTAAGAGGCAGGTGAGCTCTGACTTTGGCACATTTGTATCTTAACAGTGCTGCGTTTTGTGTTTTGGCTCAGCAGAGACAGATACTGACCTGCACGTTCATGCTGTGAAGATACACCAGCAGCTTATTCATGGAAACTGCAGCTATTTTATTATTTATTCTGTTTATTCTGTTTACTATAGGAATGGACTCTGATATTGACTGTTGTCTAGGTTCATTTCAGTCAGTGGAGCTCCTGTGTTTCCAACAGCAAAAAAAAAAACCCAACACGCCAGAAATGTACCTGAACACACCTCAGTTCCAGACCATCATGACCATCAGTGTAGATTTATTCCTAAATTTGTTAGTATTTCCCCACGCCCTTGATTGAAAGAGAAGGAAAAGGGTAGGGGGCGAACTCAGATGATTGGGCAGAAGTTCGGGGCAGCTTCGCTGGACAAGCGTGAAGCTGAAGCCCCCCCCACACAAAGAAAAACAGGAAGAGAAAGGGAGAAAATAAATGAAGGAGGAAGATGGGGAGGAGGTGGGTGCGAGGTTGTTCGATACTCAGGTAGAGAGGAAGTAACGGTTTATATAGGTTGGAGAGTGGGAGGAGTAAGCGCGTGGATCAAACTCCCAAATTTACATAATATAAAACTCCACCTCTGATGCTATTTTAACTCCTTATCTACTTATAAGGGTGTTTTTTTTTTTTTTTACGGCCGTGTCCCAATCCACTGTCCACTTTCTTCTTGGGCTTACCTACTTTGAGATCAACTGTTCTGCAATTGGGTTCAACAACCCTCTGGGCTGGAGAGCTACTAGTCTGTAGCACTCCATCCTCTTACACTTTTTTTTTTTTAAACAGATTATTTTTTATGGTGGCCCGCCATGTAATGGATTAATTGCAGACCCCTACCCTAGAGTTCTTCAGGTCAAAAATTGATCTGATTTATGGACTTAAAATGGCCAACAGATGCTCGTCATACCCTGCATTTAGAAAAATGCCCTCAAAACACTGAACTGCATCCATGGAAAAGTAGAGTAAAAGCTGGGCTGTTTTTTTGACAGCACAGCTGCTGACCACCAAGAAAAACATGAAAGGCCTTCTTGAGGGAGCTGAATGAATACGGAGGTTTTGGCGAGGGTCAAGGTGAAATTCTAGCATTTATAGGTTCAGAGCAGAAATAGCCGTGTGGTCATGGTTTAAAAGCTGGCTGGCGAAGGCAGGGCTGCTGATTTGCAGCCAAGCAGCTGTGTAAATGAAAGCGTAGTCCACCGCTGTGTGAACAGTGAGGGACAAGGAGGGCAACCTCTGCTTCCTGATGAGCCCAAAAAAGAAAACCAAAAAAGAAAAAAACAAACAGTGTTTGCTTCACAGTAACTGGGCTTTGATATAGCTCTTTATATATATATATATATATATACACACATAAATAAAGGCATTTCTTTCTTTCTTTCCACAAGATGTTCCAGCGTCAATAAAAAAGTAAAACCGTAGCAGCTGTTCTAAATAAGAACAGGCCTCATCTCTTGTTATATGGCTCAACCTGTCGAACTAACAGTTACAGTGAGCAATATATATATATATATGTATATATATATATACACATAAAATAAAAAATAAAAAAAACAGCACATTCATCAACGGTATAGTGTTTTGTTATCAAAGACCCTGTTTTTAAGCATTTACCATATTTTTTGCACTATAAGGCGCATGGGATTTTTGGGCGCACTATCAAAAAACACGCTTTTTCTTTCTTTTCTTTATTTTCATACATAAGGCACACTGGATTATAAGGCGCATTATTTGACACTAGTAAGGAACTGGGGTGTCTCCATGTTTTCCTTTAAATTCAGCGGGTTTTACCACTAGGTGACGCGACCTGTAAAGCCAAGAAAAGTGACATTTTCTTTTTAAGTCAAACTAGTGCTGGATTTTAATCTACACAGATTTCTCTTCTGAAAACTGTTAATTTGGGTGAGTTAAGCGCTTCCATTTATTAACAGTAAGCTTAGAATTCCAGATTTCCATTAAGGCTGGGTGCAGCAGCAACAGTGGCTAACCGCTAGCGGTAAACTAGCCGTGGTTATTGCTAGTAAATGCCGGTCAACAGTGTAACAATGAGGCCACCTGAGTGTTCTGGTAAGCTAGCGCTTTGTTCCACGTAGCTTGTTTTAATACGATAAACACACAGACTACAGATTAAAATATACTCACCTCTGAATGGCGAAAGAGCTAGTGCTTAGCACGGTTAGCGGCTAATGCTAATACTGCTCCGGCCTTAGTGCTGGAGAACTAAACTGAAAATCCTGTATAACGCTGCACTTCAGCAGAGTGGCTTTACTGCTCCTTAACACCTGACTGGTAGAATTTATACATAAGTCGCACCAGATTTTAAGTGCAACTTATAGTGCAAAAAATATGGTATTCAAGATTTTTAATCTACAATCTTTTTCTGAGCACAAAGGCACCACCATCACGCAAAGCACTTCTGTACCTATGATCGTCAGATTCTATTCTTCTTCCCCGCAATGACCCACGAACTCACGCCAGGACAAGGATGATGATTGGCCGGTGACTAACGTGTAAGGTTGCCAGTCCCCCGAGAATGACGCAAAACGAAGATAACGGCTTAATCTGACATAGTGAACATCGTGAGGGACAAAAATGTCGTCTGAGCTTGGCATTAAAGTAGATGCAGGTTAACATAAATAAAGCGTATATAGGCAGTGTGAACACATCAGTCAATTCAGAAATCCAGGACACGTGATTATGGATCATATTTAATAGGCACGGCAGTTCATTTAAGCAGCTCTAGACCTCCCTCACTGCATAAAAGACTCCCATCATAATTCAAAGTCAATTAGTCATTTATTCACTGGAGCCCCCGTCCTCTGACACGGTTCAATTAATTGGGTGGCAGCCCGCATATGTCCACGCCTGTAATCACGCACGCTTGCGTGTGTGTGTGTGTGTGTGTGTGTGTGTGTGTTCGGGCGAGCCTCGCTGGATGATCAGTATACTGGCATGGAAATAGCAGTCTATAAAACTTAATGAGGGCCAAGGAACAAGAGCTCTTCAAAAAGACACTACTAAAGGATCTCAACAAGCGTCCACCTCCCTCTTCTGTAGCTGCAGTGGGAGATTCATTAAGAGCACAGGCACACTCTCTGTTTCTCTCTCTTTTTCTCGCTGTGAGAGAGAGAACAGCAGCACGCCCTCCCTCGCTTCATTCTGGAGTCGGCTTTCACCGCAGTAACTAACACCACATAACAATCTCATTTATTTTCACTCCACAGGCCTCAACAAGCACAATCGCATTAGTCCCTTGCAACGCATCTGGTTCATTGAGTGATGAGGTCATGAGGATCAGCACACTTCAGAGCTAGGTACGGAATTAGGCCTTCCTGAGAGTTAAAAACAAACTGCTTAATACCAAACAGCCAGCTAATCCCGCAGCCGAAGGAAAAAAGCACAGACTCACTCGCTCAGTAACTCAGTAAAGACCGGAGACGTGCCCGGCAACAAGACACAAGCAACAAGGTGCACACTGAAAAAAAATGATGAGTAAAATTTACTGAAAAAAAAAAAAAGTTTCGCAACTTTCTGCATTTACTTTTTTTAGGTAAATTTAATTTCAGATACATAAGTAAAGTATAAGTAACTTCAACTCGGTTTCAAGACTTAAATGTTACATAGAGTAAATAAGTGAACTGAACTTCAGTCAATCCTTTCTTTTAGTAAACTTTACTTCATTTATTTTTACTGAATCAATCCTTTCTTTTAGTAAACTTTACTTCATTTATTTTTACTGAATCAATCCTTTCTTTTAGTAAACTTTACTTCATTTATTTTTACTGAATCAATCCTTTCTTTTAGTAAACTTTACTTCATTTATTTTTACTGAATCAATCCTTTCTTTTAGTAAACTTTACTTCATTTATTTTTACTGAATCGATCCTTTCTTTTAGTAAACTTTACTTCATTTCTGCACACACTATTACTTGATTTATACAATATTACTCAAATAATTTATTATAATTCATGAAATTTAAATATTGTTAGTTAAAACACACATTCAAATATTTACATAACCTAAAAAGATTTATTTTAAAAGATTTATTATAAGTCTCAACACATGGCATGGCATGTTATTCATTCTTTTTAGTACACAATATATATAGTTATATATTTTTATCTAATGATCAGTAGGTGTAAACAAAGCAGTAGTTAATTAGAATTTGAACATTAACAAATCGCTAGTAAATACGAATTTTAAACCGGGCAAATGTTTATCAATTGCAGATCATGTTGCCAATGTGTTCATTAGTATTTAAATATGTGATAGCAACTTTTAGTTAAAAATGTGAAAAATAACAGTTATTAATTATTAATTAATGGTATATTATTGACACTTATTATAAAGTGTTACCAAAGAATGTATTAAATGCCATCCATGTATTAAGAGAGTGTAATATGTGTGTTTTAACTAAAAATATTACAATTTCAGAAATTATAATTATATTATGTATCATAAATTTTTTGAGTAATATTGTATAAATTGAGTAACTGTAATGAGGTAATATTGTATGCACAAATGTAGTAAAGTTGACTAAAAGTAAGGATTGAATCAGCAAAAATAAATTAAGTAAAGTTTAAAAAAGAAAGGATTGACTGAAGTTCAGTTCACTTATTTACTCTATGTAACATTTCAGTCTTGAAACTGAGTTGAAGTTACTTAATTTTATCTGAAATTAAATTTACTTAAAAAAAGCAAATGCAGAAAGTTGCGAAACTTTTTTAAGTAAATTTTAAGCATAATTTTTAGTGCAGGAAAAAAGAGGAACATTTGAATATCTTTAATGGCATGTCTAATGAGCTTCATGCTTGAGGGGGCAGTTTTGCGGGGTGAGGGGCTGAGGGGTGGGACACAACTAACTTATTAGCCCAATTTATTATTTAAATTTAAATTTATAATTAAATCTAATGAAGCGGAAAAGCAATCAGACTCAAGGTTGGGTGAACCGTAATCTTTTGATGAACGTTCCTGTCGAGTCCCAAGGAGAACGGCTGCCTGAGCGTGAGGCAACGTAAACACAACCGAGCGGACTGATGGTGAAGATATATAATATATATAAAGCAAGTGGATTGGTTCTCTGTCATTATAACAGAGCTGTTACATAACTCACCACAACACAACACAAATAGGCTGTGTTCTCTTAGTGTTTCAAAATGATATATAACTACAAATACACAGAAAGCTATACAGGATTGAGAACAGCACTCAATCTGGAAAGATGCCTGCTAAACATGAGTGAGTGAGTGAGTGAGTGAGTGAGTGATTGAGGGGTCAATACGTATCATGATTGATCACTCATTTTCCAAACCATCACTGATTGCGGAAACTTCACACTATAGACCTCGAGCACTATAGACTCTGCTCCCTTGATTTCTAAATTACATGCAAAATTTACTGATGATCAGTGATGATTTGGAGAGACATGTCATCTGCTGGTGTTGATCCACTGTGTTTTATTATCAAGTCTAAAGTCAGTGCAGTTTTGTTTTCCCACAAAATCTTACAGCACTTCATGCTTCCCTCTGCTACTGACAACTTTTATGATGCAGAGATGCAGATTTCATTTTCCAGCAGGACTTGGCACACTGCCCACACTGCCAAAAGTACCAATTGGTCTTATATAATATTCTAAATTTCTGAGACACTGATTTTTGGGTTTTTTATTGTCTGTAAGTCAAGTATAATCATCATCAATAAAATAAATAAATGCTTAAAATAGATCACTCTGTGTGTAATACATCTATATAATATAATATAATATAATATGAGTTTAACATTTTGAACTGAATTACTGAAATAAAGTAACTTTTTAATAATATTCAATTTTTTTTGGGATGCACTAGTACGTACTGTATGTAGGCCCTTTAAAAAAAACAGCACCACCCAAAAGACACAACCCTAATTTTATCATTTACTTGAACGAACAAACTAGCTAGCTAATGCTAACTGTTTGATAATGTTAACAAATTGTCCTCCAGAGCTTCCCATAATATCCAGACCCCAGCGAAGAAGACACTGTCTCTCTTGTTTCTCCTCGACCTGAGGTGAGCCTGTACACTACAGTGCACTGCTCACACACACACACACACACACACACGCCACTGTTTTGATGGATGAAGAAATGCCCAGACGATTCAGCACACAGTCATTTCACACTGTGAATTCAGCTTCCAGCGTGTAACCGTAACTGTAATCTGTCCTCTTAACAAACCGTACACTTAACCCTTCTCACCCCTCTAAAGCTGTAGATGCTAATGAGGGATTGTAGCGTTGCAGTGGAGATGGAGAGAAAGAAGTATGAAAAAAGCCGGAGGAGAAAGAGAGATTACATTACATTCAAGTTACAACACAGGCCCTCTGATTTTTACAGAGGAACATGCCATTACACACCAAAAAAATGGGCCGGAGTTTGTCAGGGCTGCACGATATATCGTTTAAGCATCGTCATCGCAGGATGTGTGCATGAGCAATAGTCACATCGCAGGATGTGTGATGTCACTTAAGGCAATTAAATCAAACACGACATGTTGCAATATTTTGATTCTTGACACAAGAAGTAGATACACTGCGCTGTCTCTGTGTCTGTGTGAGTGACAGGCTGCTGCTGCCTAAGAAGTGCAAGGGGGAGGCAGGAGGAGTAAACATGAGGTAACTGCATGGCCGCCATTCACATATTTGGTTATGTGCTTGTAAACCTGGGCACGTGTCAAAAGCTGTGCACCTCAGTCCAGCACAGTTTTACAGTGCAGATATTTCCAGTTACAGCTGAATTCAAGCTTTTAATCCCCCCCAAAAATGTTCTCATTTACCTTCTAAAAAGCCATTTAAATGCCTGATTAAAGGGCTGATTACTGTTGTTTTGCTGTTTTCCTTGGGTTTTGAGTTGACTCAACTCAAAAACTCAAAGCGCTGACTCAACTTTTGATCATTCCGGACGTGAGTGCGTGGGTGGGGGCTGCGCTGGTGATGTCATAGACCCTGCATTGTTAAATATTGTGATATATATATATATATATATTGTCAAAAAAAAAAACATTTGCAATGTAACTTTTTTTCAATATCATGCAGCCCTAGTATGTATTAGTCTGTAGAATATGCCAGTTGAGAAGAACCCTTTTTAGATGCAAACATGTTGCATACCAGAAGCTTCACAACATGAAAAAAACAGCAAATTGCAACAGAATTGTAGGAACAATTGCAGGAATACAATTGTTTTGAGAATACAATCAAAATAACATTAAAATACAGGGGTGGTTATAATCTAATAAAAGCTTTGTATGTGTAAATGTAATGATATACAGTACCAGTACAAAGTTTGGACACTTATGTAAGCTTGACATCAGCTGCCAGAGCCCTGAGAGAGCACAATTGTCCTTGCTCTCTCTGGGTGGGTAGATGGAGCTCTTTCTCCTCATCACTCCAAAGAATGATGTCGATCAGCACAGAGCATCTGTGAGCTGATGTATCAGAAACCAGTCGCTGCGCTTTCCTCCGAGTGCGCTGTAATGCTATTCAGCGATGCTGCATCAGCAGAAGTTGGAAAAGAGGCGGAGTCTAACTTCATACAGTATGTGTTGAAGGAGGCATGTGCTTGTCTTCACCCTCCTGGTGTGCTGGGGCATCATTAGTGATAAGGGGAGTCCTAATGTGTGGGTGGGGTAAGTGGCCTTGCAAATTGGGCAGAAAATGGGATAAAAATTTTAAATAATTTTATAAGAAAAAAAAAAGTTTAGACACACCTTCTCATTCAATGTTTTCATTCCAACATGGATTCGTTAACTGTATCAATACTAACATGAAAGCAGATCTGATGTACAATCTCTTAAAATAAATGCATGCATTGATTTCGCTGTTCTTCGTGTTCCTGGCTCTTCCTCTGAAGATTAAGATGCTATGCAGTGAGCGTTTTCCGCACAAGGCTTTGAGACAGCTGTCCTGAGATGCACATGCTGTAATGGCTCTGCAGAGGTGTGGGCCATTTCTCTTACAGACATTATCTGGCACATCACTGCAGTCTCCCCCTGCACTATAAATCACCCGCGAGACTGTATAACACCAGCGTCCGCTGCCCTCGCAGTCCCCGCCACACTTCCTCTGATTTCTGTCCCTCTCTAAGATCTTCCTCACAGAGCGAATACTGCGCCACCCTTAATCCCCCCTACTCTGCACTCTCCACCAGGGTTTATTCACATTTTAACCAATACATTTCCATTATTTTTTTCATGATTTTTTCATGCCAAATTTTCATGACCATACTGTTTTTAAAACATCAGATCAGACATGGACAATAAAACCAAAAATCAACTAAAACTATAACTAAAATTGATTATAGTAAGCGTAAAACTAATCTGATAGAAATGTTGACACACAATCGTTAATAATAAAATGTGTGTCAGATCCTGAGAGCTCCATTGTTTAGGGCTGAATTACTGAATTAACTCTGAGCAGATGTATTTGTAGCTCAAAAAAAAAAAAAAAGTTTTTTTCCATCGATAAACTGAAACTCAAAGATTTGTAGACTAAATTTCAATGACTTCTCTAAAACTTTCTTGGTATTTTTATTTTTTCCAAAACTTATCTAGGCCTGCAAATTATATATTTTTTATTTAGGTCCTGCTATTTTCAAATTCCATGACTTTTCCAGGTTTTTCATGACCATACAAACCCTGGTCCACATTAAGTTATCACCCAAGCCTACAAGTCAAACAAGGATTCCACGTGACCCGAGCAAGCGTGGAGCCGTAACTGACCGCCCACATTCAATATTCTGAATGAAGCAGCACAGTGAGTCACACCTGATGTCACACGCCTTTCATAGTGAATCACAGCCACTGATAGCAGGCACTGGTATCATGAAATGACTGTATCTGGAGTGCACACACCAAAAGCATACTAATTAGATACGACTTGAAAAGATCCTGAGGATCAGTGGAAACCTGTGAGGACTAAAGTGAAATAAAGAAGTATGTATTAGGGGTGGGCGATATGGCTCTAAAATAATATCACAATATTTCAGGGTATTTTTACGATAACGATATACTTGGCGATATAGGAAAACTAAAATAATTCATTCATTTCAGGAATATAGTATAATAGTATAACAGTATAATCATAATGTGGCAAAATAAATAATATAGCATAAAATATCATATAATTAATATCATGATATTTCTGCGTCCCGATATATTGTATACGATATAATATTGCCCACCCCTAGTATGTAGACAGTAGAATAATACATCACAAATATGACTTTGCTTTAATTATTATGAGCATTATCCTGTCTACTTCATCAAAGTTAAAAAGTGCAGTTCACAGTGGAAATTATTTGCCACAGACAATTGGTATAGATCCCTCCTTCAGATGAAGTCTGCTTGCTAATCCTGCTGTGTACTGTCCACATTTCATAACCAAAATGACTGAAATTACATTTCTTCAACTGATCTAGTGGGTGAAGAGGTTCCTTATTGTGACATCCATACATGAAATGACTGTATCTGGAGTGCACGCACCAAAAACATGCTAATTAGATATGGCTTAAAAAGATCCTGAGGATCAGTGGAAACCTGTGAGGAATAAAGTGAAATAAAGAAGTATGTAGACAGTAGAATAAAATATCACAAATATGACTTTGCTTTAATTATTATGAGCATTATCCTGTCTACTTCATCAAAGTTAAAAAGTGCAGTTCACAGTGGAAATTATTTGCCACAGACAATTGGTATAGATCCCTCCCTCAGATGAAGTCTGCTTGCTAACCCTGCTGTGTACTGTCTACGTTTCATAACCAAAATGACTGAAATTACACTTCTTCAACTGATCTAGTGGGTGAAGAGGTTCCTTATTGTGACATCGATACATGAAATTACTGTATCTGGAGTGCACGCACCAAAAGCATACTAATTAGATACGGCTTAAAAAGATCCTAAGGATCAGTGGAAACCTGTGAGGAACGAGAGCTGGTTTAGAATTAGTGCATTTATACTGTAGAGTAAAGTAAAGAAGGGAAACATGAGGTGAGAAAAAATTTCAAGCTTTCACTAAGTGCTATAAAAGGCTCGTTGTGATTCGCTGCAATCTTCTTATGGGTTTAGAAGCCACAGGCTGACCAAATGCATCTCCACTAAAAATGCTTGCAGGCGTATTAGACTGACTTCAAAAGGGGAGGAAGTCGAGCCCACAGCCAGCTGTTTACAACAGCACTGAAGTCTGCACACTTGATGAGAAAATAGAAGGAGAAAATAAATAAGTGCAGTAAACTGCAAACCAATATTTACAAACACAAATTATATATACAGCTCTGGAAAAAAATAAGAGATAAGAGAACACTTAAAAATGATGAGTTTCTTTGATTTTACCGAATTGAAAACCTCAAGAGGAAGATGGATGATCACAAGCCATCAAACCAAGCTAAACTGAATCAGCCATTTAAGGCTCTGTTACTTTTATGTAAATAAGCTGTTGCTGGCCATGTCTCATGTTAACACTGACACATTAGTGTCAGCTTGTGCTAAATGCCACAGAGAATTGGTGCAGATCCCTCCCTCAGAAGAAGTCTGCTTGTTAATCCTGCTGTGTAATGTCCGTGTTTTATAACCAAAAATGAATTAAATAAACAGACAACCTACTGTAGAATGTTGTATCTGCTAATTAAGCAATAATACATGAGACGGAGTGCTATTGGTAGTGTATCATTGTGATTATACCACAGTTTCGTTATTGCTGTTCATTGAAAGATTTTAAGTTAAAGAGGACAAGAAAATATGATCTGCTTGGTTACAAAAATGGTTCCATTGCTGCTCTGTTTGTAGCTGTGCTGTTTGGTTTGTAAGCGCTGCATCGTTGCTAGGTTACCTGTATGAGGCGAAGTAATACATGTAGAGCTTAGGTTACAGTGCATTACTGGCTGATAACGGCACTCATAGAATGCCTCTCAGCCAATCACAGTGCAGGGTTGGAACTGTGGTATAATCTGCCTTAAGATTTGATGTGTTTTGTATTATGAGACTCGTTTCTGCTTACCACAAACGTAGAATTATCCAAGCAACCATAGGTATTCTGATATCTCAAACCAGTTCGACCATTCTCTGTTGACCTTTCTTATCGACAAAGCTTTCACAACTGTAGCTCTGTGAATGTGTGGATGTGTTTACTTTCACTTCATTATTCTGAGTACTTTAGTGACTGTTACGCCAAAATTCCAGGACATCAACAGTTCTAGAAATTCTGTATACAGCTTTTCCTTAGTATTTAGGCAGTATTTCATATTATTGATACCAATGTCCATAAATCTTTGGCCTTCAAAGAACACCATCCGTCATGTTTCTCAGGTTCTACTTCATTTGAAAACCAGAGGTTACACAAACATTTTCCACAGCCAGGCTCCATTGATCTACATGCCTAAAAAACCTACTTAAATTGAAGCGGGTCCACATGTGTGGCATCAGGTTCCTTCCACCAAATTCATTAAGGCCATTCTTACACAATCAATAGTCGGGAGAGTGAATAGAAAAGGCCAAGTGCCGACATCAGTGGAAACTCAATATCCCGCTGGAAGCTCTCAGGACAGTGTTTCTTTGTTTAAGAATAGGTTTCTTTTGCTGGTTTCTTCACCACCTATTGAACCAAAAGGGCAGCGTGTTCTGCGATCGTTCACACTGTGTCATTCTTCTTATTCACTTGCCTCTGAATGGTTGACTTATGAGATCTTTCAGAGTGAAACTAAATGAGATGGAAGCTCATCACATTCCAAGTGTCCAGCAGCTGAATTGTAATGTGTGGAAAATTCACTTTTTTTTTTAATTACATGTATATTATTTTTTTGGAATCAACCACATTAAAACACTGTGAAACTCCAAGCACCAACTGTGAAAGTTTGTTCAGTGGAAAGTGGAAACACATTCAATAAGTGCTCTATTTTTAGTTCTAATCCAGTTCCTTATTTGTAATGTGATTACTTTACTTTTATGACTGATACTGCTGAGATTTGGTCATGACTAAATGGATAGCGGATTCGGAGAGTGATGCACTCTTAAGAGGGGATTCCGGTTAGTAATGTTAACAGTTTTTATTCCTTTTCCTCCAGGAGACATATTAGTCTTGCACATTCTACAAATAAATATACAAAAAGTTTGAGTTTCAAAATGTAAAAAATAAAAATGCCAGACTGCTGCTTCCAGTTACTAGTAAGCCCCTACATTGAGCCTCGCACAGAGCTGCTGCAATTCTTAACTCGCAATCGGCTCCCTGATTTGGTTGTCCATTACTGTTTATTTCTGTCCATATAATGTTTGACCAATAGGTTTAAACATATTTGATTACATGGTTTCTGACACGATGTACTGTATACACTACTACTATACTACAGTGTTCATGCACTTTGTAACCAATACATTTCCAGGATTTTTTCATCATTTTTCATGCCTTCAATTTTAAAACATCAATCCAGACATGGACAATAAAACAAAACAACAAAAAAATCAACTAAAACGACAATGAAAATTGTTTATTAGGCCTAAAATGAATCTATTTGTTAGCTCAAAATAGATTTTCTTCATCTATAACAAAAACACAAAGATTTGTAGACCAAATTTCCATGACTTTTCTAAAACTTTCTGGGTATTTTTTTTTTCCAAAACCAATCCAAGCTTATGAATTCCTATTTTCAAATATTTTTTTGCTTTTTTCAGGTTTTTCATGACCGTATAAACCCTGATACTATATGTATTGTACTGTATTCTTTAAAATGGAATTTATATTTTCTATTAAAACTTTTCTTTAAAGGTTAGAGCAGGACAGTCTGCAGAGAAAGCCTGTCCGCACTGCAGGACTTGTCCTGTGTCAGCCGGGTTATAGAAGAGTTGACCTTTGCCTCCTAAACAGAGCTGCATTCCACTGAACACGACTCTGACAGTGAGGAGGGTGTGATAAGCACTTCTGCACTGTGCTGGTGTTTGTTCAGGAAAGGCAGGGCTCACCGTTCAGCTTATCACCTTCTCTGTCTTTCCTTTCTCTAGCCTTTGCTCTCTCTCTCTATCTCTCTCTCTCTCTCTCTTTCAGTGTTTCCTCCCTCTCGCTGCATTAGTGTGTAGGATGCCATAAAGTGCAGAGTGTACAGGGGGCTTAATAAGGATTAATGCAGTGGCACAGTGTGTATACAGGATGTCAGCAGTTAATCCATGCAAACTAAATGAGAACAAGTGTTGTTCTGAGTCCCCTGTAGTAATCAGACGGATCACAGTGTGCTGTTATTTTAGTCTGCCTGCTTTAGCAGCATTCCAGCATGTGCACCATGTACAACTGATTTTGATTGGCTTGTACTTTTGGACAGATATTACATTAGTAATTATCAATTAAATCATGGTGGGTGTTAATGGAACACCTCAGCATTACTAACGGATTACCATAAAAACATAAAAAAAAAAACACTCTCAGAATACACTGAAAAAAATGATGAGTAAAATTGACTTTAAAAAAGTTTTGCAACTTTCTGCATTTGCTTTTTTTTTAAGTAAATTTAATTTCAGATAAATTTAAGTAACTTAAGCAATTTAAGCAACTCCGTTTCAGGACTTAAATGTTACATAGAGTAAATAAGTGAACTGAAATTCAGTCAATCCTTTCTTTTAGTAAACTTTACTTCATTTATTTGTGATGAATCAGTCCTTTCTTTTAGTAAACTTTACTTAATTTCTGCATATAATATTACCTAATTACAATTACTTCATTTATACAATATTACTCAAATAATTTATGATACATAATATATTATAGTTCCTGAAATTTAAATCTTTTTATTTAAAACACACATATTACACTGTCTCAACACTTGGATTGCATGTAATACATTCTTTTTAGTATACTATATATAGTATACTGTTTACAAAATAGATATTTGAGATTATGTAAATATTTGAATGTGTGTTTTAACTAAAATTATATCCAATAATATTGTATAAATGAAGTAATTGTAATTAGGTAATATTGTATGCAGAAATTAAGTAAAGGTTACTAAAAGAAAGGATTGACTGAAGTTCAGTTCACTTATTTACTTTATGTAACATTTAAGTCTTAAAACCGAGTTGAAGTTACTTAATTTTATCTGAAATTAAATTTACTTAAAAAAAAGCAAATGCAGAAAGTTGCGAAACTTTTTAAGTAAATTTGACTAATCTTTTTTTTTCAGTGTACAGCTAACACACTGACTGACCAATAATAAAGGACTAGATAATTACTAACACTAAACTATATGGGGAAAATACTTAGTTCTAACAAATTTAAAGCAATACTTAATGCTTTTTATTCCCCTGTAAAATGTTTTTTTTTTTATTGTTTCCATTTAAATTCAGTGAATAACCTAAAATCGTACAAAATCCAAAAGTTAGCAGATGCTGATATTTGATATTACACATATACACATCTTCCAATGCCAATACTGATGCCGATAAACACATTTATAAAGTATAGTAAGATTAAACAATATAGTATATTTTTTTTACTTTAAAAATAAAAAAGAGAAATAAAAACTTAAAGCTTAAATCAATAAATTTAAAAATGTGCAATAGTATGACCAGCATAGGAATACAAAAACTAGGGCTGCATGATATTGGAAAAATTTACATTGCAAATGTATATTTATATATATATATATATATATATATATAAAATATATATATAAAAAAATGCCGCGTCCATGACGTCACCAGCCCCGCCTCCAATTCAGCTGTAACTGGAAATATCTGTGCAAAATATATACATGAATATGTAAATACAAAAACTATCCAAAGTACGAAATTAACCTAACAGTAGATAAGAATGCAGTAATGCAGTAATACAGATTGTGTATTATGATTATGTCAAAACTGTGGCCAACAGCCCTGGAAATATTTTATTTGGCAACCGAATCAGAACCTAAATCCAGTCTTTGATGCGACAAATCGCTTCAGGAGCTTCATTTCCTGCAGGATCTAAACCTGAACTCACAGAGCAGCGGCTCCGGGTTACTGCAGTCCATTAACAAGCACCACGGAAGCTGGTGGTGGACTAAGTCAATACGGCACACTGAAGAAACACCCTCTTCTCACATAAAGGACTTTTTGTTCTGACGGACAGTAGTTTCCTTCAGAGAGCGAGACAAGGAGAGAGAGAGAGAGAGAGAGAGAGAGAGACAGACAGAAAGAGAGAGAGAGAGAGAGACTGCAAATGAGATCAAAACTAACAGCAGTAAAGATTCGGACGCTGGGGGAGAATACATCTGACAGCAGTCGCAAAGCAACGTGGGCCGTGTCCTCCTGTTCTGAGGTCAGAGGACCGGAGGTGAATGAGGAGCCACTTCCAGCAGCCTTTATTAACTTCATAAATAATGAGGTGGGTGAAACGAGCAGCGAGAGAGAGGAGCTGTAACTCTGGCCCTCAGCAATAAACCAGCTCCCACTGCCAGCCCCCAACACTACACACAGACAGACAGATACAGACAGACAGACTGACCAGAGGAGAAGAAAAGACAGGAAGAAAAAAAAGAAAGATTATACCATTAACAGTGAAAGCAAACTTGCAAGCAAAGGAAAGTGACAAGCCAAACAGACCCATATATATCAAGAAAGAAAGTCAGACAGACAGACAGACAGACAGACAGACAGAAAGAAATAAAGAAATATCACATCATTAACAGTGAAAGCAAACTTACAAGCAAAGGAAAGTAACAAGCCAAACAGACCCCTATATATTCAAGAAAAAAGGAAAGAAAAAAGAAAGAAAGAAAGAAAGAAAGAAAGAAAGAAAGAAAGAAAGAAAGAAAGATTATACCATTAACAGTGAAAGCAAACTTGCAAGCAAAGGAAAGTGACAAGCCAAACAGACCCATATATATCAAGAACAGGAAGAAAAAAATGAACAAATCCGCAGACAAAAAAAGAAGAAAACAAATAAATATTTTAAAAGAAGCACAAGAAGAAAGAAAAATACAAAGAGTGTGAACATGAGGTAGTTATGAATTAGCCAAAGTAAGAAAAAAGAAAAACAAAATATATGGAGATATTTGAAGTGCTTTTTTTGATTATCATGACATTCTGCATCATTCATTTCTGTTACAAATCTGATTTAATTATTGTATTTTTTAATATCTAAGTTAGGGGTGTGAAATAATAAATCATATCTGGTTGCAGTAGTGTAATTTTCTAATTTAGTGTTTTGTCATATCACCAAGAATATCGTTATTGCCCAAAAAATACCAAGAAATATTGAGATATTATTGTAGAACCATATCGCCTATCTCTAATTTCAGGTCACTTTCTCTAAAGCGAGCATCAGCCGTTTTTTTTTTATTTTTTTTTTTATACTATCTAGTCTCTGGGCACAACTGTGGAATGAAACAGAACAGATTAACTACAGTCAGCCCTGGATTTCTGTTCACTTCCTGTTTCATGTCAAAAAGTCGTCCAAAACCATCCAAAACAACCTAAAATCCCCGGCTGCTTCGGCTCTAGAGAATCACGGCAGACTGAATTGAATAGCTGTAACTGTGGTGTTAGTCTGGACCTGAAGAGTCAAAGTCCTGCAGCACAGGGCTTTCAGAACCTGCAGCACAGCAGAAGCACAGGCAGAAGCACAAGCTTACTTATTTCTCTTAATCCCAGGTGCTTCTCCAAAGCTAAGATTAGCCCATATATGCCACAGATGGGTCACACTGTGACGAATCGGGACAGAGCCGACCACAGGCTCAACTTTTTAATGAAACACAGGGGAAGCCTCTGCCCAGCTGCTTGACACAGAGCCAAGAGAAACAGGTTGCCTTTGTGATCACACATGTATGACATTATACTGTGACAAAGCGTACATGAGGGGGGTTGGGGGCGGGGTGTGTCAGAGGCTGCACATGAAGCACTCACACACACACACACACACACACACAGAGCGTAACAGATCTCCAGTAGTAAGAACCTCTCCAGCCGCTATATCAGGGAAAAACCCAGTGTTGAGCAGTGAAGTGGTTTAAGGAGAGAGAAGAGAGAGAGAGTGTGTGAAGAGAAAGCTCACAGTAAATAACAGCACCATCTGCACTTTCCCAAAATAAACTTCCTGCAACATTTCTCTTTCTATTCCTCTGGTATTACACACCTCACTGATGTATTACCTACAGCATGAGCCTCCATACAGACACTGCACTTTAAAACCAGGCAGACACTGAGTGATTTTAGCCCAATTTTAAGCCCAATTTTAATTTTTAATCTGTTCAGGTGCGAATAAATTTTTATTTCATGATCGGGACCAATTTTAGCTTCATCATGCATCATTAGTCATGCAGTGTGCGAGGAGAAGCGATGTCTGATTAAAGTAGTGATGGGACGATTCACCTTTTACAGCTCCGATCAGATTCTGATATAAAACTGATATAAAGCTGCTGATACCGAAACAAATACTGATAAAAGAGCTCTTTTAGTTTTTTATTAGTACTATGATTAAGTTTACATAATAATAAAAATGAGGCTGAAACAGACCACTCAGCCCTTTAAAGAGTATACACAAGTATATTTAATGTAAATGCATTCCAAAGTCATTTATTTGACACACTTTATATTCAAACACACAACAGTTTTTTTTATTAAATATAAAAAAAAGTTGAATATTAAATATGTTAAATATTAAATAGAGGGCTATAGACAAATTTTGTTGCACTGGTTGTGCAGGAAACTTTTATTTTGACAGGTAGCATAGTGGATTAGCTGCCATTAGCTGCGACATTTTTTGTAGACAAACAACTAAAGTTTACTGCTGGGAATTTAGAGTAAACTGTGGAACTGGAATCCGGATCAGTAATGTGTTTCATGTTAACATTACGGAGGGCTTAATGTCCAGCTTACGGTTAAATTACATAAATATAGACCCCGATACCGATATTGTATCGGATCTGACGCATTTCTAGATTAAAGCCAGAAATTTTGATCACTTGAAAATAGTAAGGAACAAAGGTGTCGCCATGATGTTAATCTACACAGATTTCTCCCCTAAAAAACTGAAAGCACTTCCCTTTATTTACAGTAAGCTTAGATTTCTAATATTTAAAAAGCGCAGTTAGCAGCAGCACTAGTTGCAGTTAGCAGCAGTGTTAGCCATGGTTAGCAGCACTTAGCGCTAGTAAATGCCGCCCAATAGCGCTAGACTGAGGAACACCGAGGAGTGTTCCTGTCACCCAGGGTGCTATCAGCTAGCGGTTTGTCCCACATAGCTTGTTTTAACATGGTAAACATGCAGACTATAGGCCAAAATACTCAGCGAAATACAATAGCGAAAGTCCTAGCGCTGCAGTTAGCGGCTAATGCTAATACTGCTCCAGCCTTAGTGCTGGAGACACTTCACTAAAACTCCTGTGTAACACTGCACTTCAGCGGAGAGGCTTTACTGCTCCTTAATACTGTACCTGACTGGTAAAATTCTTACTTAAGAAGCACTGGAAAATTTAAGGATTTTAAATGCTTCTTATAATGCAAAAAATATGATATTCTCTTGCTTACAGGATCGCAATATCTAGGTTTTTCATGCACCTGTACACCATTATTATATGTATTTTATCTCCAGGTTCTTGCCAATAAACAGCCCTAACAATCATACTGCCATCATACAGTGCATTACTGAACAGATGTTTAGATCTACTATCAGGACATTACTGTCATTTTAAGATTAATGATATAATGAAGATATGACAGCATATAATAACACAATTACATGTTTATAAAGAACAATGTTTTTTATTTTGTAATTCATAGAAAAAAGCCTCACTGTTCCAGAACTCCTGTACATTGTTCTGTCAATACGTCCCTGCATTATAAATTACAACAATCAAGACTCTAATGAAGTGTTTATCCATTAATACCAAACAGCTTGTTCCAATTCATTCAATTAAATGAATTAAAAGGCTCAGTGATGGAGAAACACCAGCCGTACCTGAGGATAAATCAATAGATAATCTGTCATTTCCATCATGATTTATATCACTGTTGCAGCACAGCGGTCTGAAGCTCTTCACCTGGTGAGCTAATCTGGTTCAGCGCTGTAGTAGCTGGATTTATTAGAGTCATTTAGCTAATGACTAGCTACGTGCTTTTATTTTCACCTCAATGGGGCGCAGCAGATGTGAACATGCAGCTGACTGCAGGTTCTACACTCCTAATTCCCACTTTAACAAACAAAATTACAGGAGTTAATTATTGAAATAATTGATTCTGAATAACAGTCAACAGCCGAGGCTGGGGTACAGTAAACCGTACACTGGCCTGAGAGCATGCAACAGGGTTGCCAGGTCCAACAAATATATTCAGTCAAAGACATTTAACGGCAACATAATCAGCAAAAAAAAAGAACTGATTTTAACTCACTCATTTCTGTTCTTGCCCCTCCTGAACTCTCTTCTCTACTCTTTAACATTTTTTAATTATCTCTCTCTGTGTATCTCTCTTTCTGTCTCTCTCTTTCTATATCACTTTCTTTCCATCTCTCTCTCTCTCTGTATCTTTCTTTCTGTCCCTCTCTCTCTCCATCTCTTTCTCTCTCTCTGTATCTCTCTCCATCTCTCTCTGTATCTCTCTCTCTCTCTGTATCTCTCTCTCTGTATCACTCTCTTTCCCTCTCTCTCTTTCCATCTCTCTCTCTCTCTTTCTCTCTCCATCTTTCTCTCTCTCTCTGTATCTCTCTTTCTCTGTATCTCTCTCCATCTCTCTCTGTATCTCTATTTCTCTCTGTATCTCTCTCTCGCTCTCTCTCTCTATATATCTCTCTCTGTCTGTGTCTCTCTCTTTCTCTCTGTCTCTCTCTCAATGTATCACTCTCTTTCCCTCTCTCTCTCTCTCTTTCTCTCTCTCTTTCTCTCCATCTCTCTCCCCCTCCCAAAAAAAGGCACCCCGCCAACCCTAAATTTTCACCCACGACTGAATTTTTAAACAACCCAAATTTGGCGGGAAAACCGCGAACCTGGCAACTCTGGCATGAAAAGACACACACGCACACACACACATATGCACACACACACACACACACACACACACACACACATATGCACACACACAGAGTCGCTACACTTGCTAAGATTTTACAATAAGAGGAGACAGATCATCAGCCGAAGTGCAAATATAGCAGAAGTAGCTCCATCAGCATGTTGACAAAATCCATAAAGCAGCAGCGAGGCTGTAAATGCATTACATAATGCGATAGGTTTGAGGGCAAACACTAACTCAAACACTCATTTCTCCCCACTGAGCCTGAGTAAACACATCTCTCCCTCCGGACGAGGCCGATACAGGCTACAGGCGGTGACGAACTGATGCTGGATAAACAGCAGAATCACAGCTCCACGCTAAGCTAATTACTGCAGCACCGCTGACACGCACGTGTCCCTTCCTTTGTGCCTCTGTCTGCCTCTGATGCGCTCCAGCGGCGGCGTGGCGCGACTGACGGCCCATCAGACCCTGCAGAAACAATGCAGAGAGACATCTCAGACACAGCGGGACGTCCCCGCTGCTCTGGACATGCCAGTCATTTCTCTCCTGCTTTTCACTACCTTGGCCAACAGGACTGGAGGAGGAGGGACGAGGGGACGAGGCTGGCAGAACTTCCAGCTGTGGGACTACAGTTTACACTGGGCGTCTTCCACCTACCCAACTCTTTCCTTATGAGGCCTTTGAACATTTTTTTTTTTAGTTGAGGTCTTGAGCTCTATTGCCCCAATAAACAATATACAAATCTTCAAAATTCAAACAAAGGCTGGATTGATCAATGAAAGTAACTAAAGTATTACATGATATAAAAAGTCTCCAGAGAAACTTTCTTAGTCAGAAATGTTCACAACGGCAGCGATAGGCTCAGAAACACAACTGCCAATACTGATACAAATTACGATAAAAGTGCTACTTTCCTATATATATATATATATATATATATATCTTTTTTTACAGTCCCTTATGTAGACAAATACACTGAATACAAACACACTCCAAATTACATTATTCACTCCTCAGTAAATTGGCTCATTGGAATTTACTCACACTGCAACTGTGTTGATTTGTGGCATTTTCACACTAAAATATCTCCAAACAAACAACCTTTTACTCAAAACAGCTGATGCCACTCACTAAATCAGTTTTCAAGGCTTCATTAGCATGCCATATCATACTGTATGCTATAATATAATTGATTTTTTGTATTTTGTTGCAGTAGTGTCTTCTTGAAATAATTTTTTAACGTTTTTAATGTTTTATCATATCGCCAAGTGTATAGTTATTGCAGAAATACCATGCAATATCATGATATTATTTTAAGGCCATATTGCCCACCCCTAGTACAAATGTACATACTGTGCCCTATATGGTTACAAGTGGAACAAAGTGGAAGCAATTGGCAATGAAAGCAACCCAGACATTAAGTGGCCTGGAGAGAAATTTAATAAAATAAAATAAAATCTTTTTTTCAGCAGGGTCAGCCAATGCTTTTGGCAATACAGTCTCTATAGACTGAACAGATTTTACACAGTACCTACCCTTAATCTTAATCAGCAATAGATTTTAAGACAAATTTGATCAAATCACATAATTTTTTCAATCCAAAAGATTTCAGAAAATGCCATTTTTCATGATATGTGCCCTTTAAAAACAAATCAAATCAAATCCTGCATGCTGCACAGCTCCACTGACAGGCAGGATAGAGACCTCACGTGTGGTGCTCTTAGTTGACAGTGGAAGCCTCACATCCACGCACACGGCACAGTGGGAGTCGGGGGCATGCAGTGCAGTGTTTAGCAATGCTAATAACATGGTGAGGCTTCTGTAACAACTGAATAAACAAAACAAGTCCTGCAACAACAGCCCCTTCATGTCCCTGTCTCTTCCACACACACATAAAACACACACTTTCAGGCAAGCAGACTGCAGCTCCAGGGCTGAGCTCCAGCCAGAGAGACCGTAGCACAGCTTCAGCTCCTCCACAAGCACACGAAGTTTGTCTTCATCAATAATTAAAGCAGGGATTCATTCCCTGAGCAAAAGCAGAGTTGACATGCAACAGAACTGCAATGCAATGCAACTGCAGCATTCATACTGACCTTGTATAATGAGAAACTGCTCTGTGGAACAGAATTCCTGAGAAAGAAACTCATATCAAATCACTGTGGAAGACATAAGGAGTGTACAAGACACATCTTTTAAAGAAATAAAAATGTTTTAAAACAATTTAGCAATGACTTCTTGGGACATTTCTGAACAATTACGGATTTCCACTAGAGTTTAGTTTCTCTGCCCGACCCAATGCCGAGATTTCCCACCACTTTCCTCAGGCTGGTATCAAGTCAAGCTCAGGAAAATGGACTGTGACGTAGGCATCTGTTTTTATTTTAAATAAAGCTATGGTGTAAAAATCACACTATTGCAAAGTAACAAATCAAATCTTGCTCTAAAAAAAGTTGCACGAGTTAGAAAGGTAGCTCCTTCACTTCTCCGCATTATACACTGAACTTCCAGAGCTGTGTGTAGCTGTTCTTAATGGACATTTTTTTAAATAATAGGTCTATGCTTCTTCAGTGTTGCAACATCATTCTAAACAGATTTTGCTCATTCAAACAGCTTAAAAAATATTAAATGTTAAAAAGCTCAGTTTTAATGCTTTACTTACAAAGAGCTCAAGCTCTTAATGACAGTTTATAGGGCGGGTCAGGTCGGGTCAAGTTCGGGCTGGATTTTTTGGGTTTGATCTAGACTTTATTTTCCGGGTCATCCGTCCAAACAACTGCACGTAAATTTAACTTATGAGAAGAAACAACCTGTTATAAGCTATTATAACACAGCTGCTATAAAACGCTCTAAGTCACGCTCTTCAGACAAGCAAGTTTTACAACCGTGTCATATAAGAGACTACCGTCCTGTACCAAAACCAACACTGCATTTACAAAGAGAAAGAAAACCTTTTGGAGGGAAGTTTAATGGACAGATCATTAACTGTCTGACCATTTAAGTTTGAGTTGTTTGCCTACAATGACCAACATTTGGAATGTTTGGAATAGTTAAGGTGAGGCATTGAACCCCATGGACACAGAACTGCACAACTGTTAAGCCTGGTGGTGGGGCAGCAACATGCTCTGTGGATGTTTTGCTATTGCACAGAAATGCATACAAAATTTAAAAAATAAACTTTTACAGATTTATTTAGCATAACCTCAAACCAACTACTGGGTGTTCCAAAAGGACAGTGACTCAAAACATGCATCTAAGGTGGTTGTGTAATGGATAAACCAGACCAGACCAACATTAAGCTTCTGGAAATACCTTCCCAAAGTTTTGAATGACTGCAACCCTACTGAAAATATCTGGTGCCATTCCAAAAATGGAACCAAAAAGAGAGTTCAAACATTAAACAGAATTTTAACACTTATTGTAAAGGGATTTAGAAAATATTGGACTGAGGCACTGAGGATCGCTGGTTCAAATCTCAGATGATGCTGATTGGCATCAGCAGCCAGAACAAGAGAGGCACAACTGGACTTCCTCTCCTTGGGTCAGTATTTATCACTTCCAGACACCTTAGGTTAGATTCTGTATCAGAGCTGGAGATCTGACGCTTTCCTCCTCGGATCACCTCGGCCAATTTCAGAAAAAATGTTTCTTCTGATTCTCGAAAAAGGAGGCAGTGGCTGAGTTCTTATGTATCAGAGGAGGCATTGGCTAGTCTTTAACCTCCTAATGACAGAGGGCAGTGATGCTAGTGATAGAGGAAATTCATGTGAATAGAGATTGGGTAATTGGTCTCCAAAATTGGTTGGTAAATGGGATTATACTATACATACATTATTTTTTTTAAAAAGAAGAAAATTGACCATAGGAAACAAAAGAAAACAAAACACAATAAAATCACAGGTTATGGGTTTTTTAATAGAAAGTCAATGTGCTGTGAATGAAAAGGCATATGGATGCTATTTGTGAGAGGAATGACAAACAGAAAAGTAAGCAAGTGAAACGTTGGTGAGGCGACTGTGTGTGTAATTCCTTAAAACCTGGACTCAAATGCAAGGTGTGTTTGTTTGCTAAAGGGCTGCAGATAAAAAAAGCTACATTTGTGACAGAAAACTGCAATTTTCTCTCTAAGCCAAGCACAGCACTGCATGAATATTCACTCAGCATTTCAATCAGCAGAGGCTCGTTTTCTGGACCCAAACCGGGTTGAATTGCATCCGTAATGGGGAGGCAATCTCCACAGAATATGCATTTTAATTTGCGGCTAATCTTAATCGCTGTCTTAGTCTAGTGTGTTTACACAGTATTTGTAAATGCAATATGTAGGAATGGGTATCACCACTGATTTCTGGAGCTGAATTTATTTGATTTAAGATTTAATTCAGAGAATTTAATTTAATTATGTGTTTTTAATAATTATTATGGCATTGCATTTGTCCAAAATAGGCTCCTTTTTTCCCATTTTATGCCAATTTAGCTAGGCCAATTGTCCCACCCATTCAAATGCTCCTCGGAGGAAAGTGCAGCGACTCGGTTCCGATACATCAGCTCACAGACGCAGCCTTGTGCTGATCGACATCACCCTAGGAGCGATTTGGGAAAAGCCACCTACCCACCCAGAGAGAGAGCAAGGCCAGTTGTGCTCTCTTAGGGCTCTGGCAGCTGATGGCAAGCTGCATGACCTGGATTCAAGGAACCAGCGATCTCCCGATCCTATTGGCAGCATTTTACACTAGAAGCTGGACCACTCAGTGTCTAAAATAGGCTACTTTAAAATTGATCTCTGGTTTATATTAATGTTTAACAGCAATTTGATTCAAAATATCTTTTCCAAACCCAAGAGCCTTAACATGATCTAATACGTAATACAATATCCAGTTTGATTATTCAACCTCTTAATCTTCAGGGGCATGTTTTCTTGACACAAAGTGGTCTGAATTGTATTATAGAGGGATTGTCTGCTCATAATCCACCTTAATCCAGAACTAGGCATAATCTAGGTGTGTGTGTCTGTGTGTGTGTGTGTATGAAGGGGGGGTGGCCTTACATGTTTACATGTGGTATTTTTAGAAAAGGATTTGATCATTAGAATAATAAACAGTTTTCAGCTGAGTTTGAACAGCAAATCCCCCTCCTTTTCTCAGGGCCTGGAATCAGGTTACAACCAGAGATGGCACAGTAGCCGCATTGTGCATTAGAGTCGAGCCTTGAACACGTGCCAGTAACCCAGCTCGCAGTGAAAGCTCCCGATCTGAAGCCATTCATCTCGGGCTCGGGCAATTCCATTGATTGCAGGGGCTCAAACAGTTTCTATTTCATTGTTACGAGAGCGGGAAAAAACACAGCTGGGGAAAATAATCAGGCGTGATGAAATGTCCACTGCAGAGCAGCGTGGAGAGAGGCTTAAGCCTCGCACGCGTTTTTTGTCACCGGCCAGCAGTTACATACACACATGCTCCCAGTTCAAAAAGGAATCTGGCAAATGTGCTGAATGAGGCCGTTATCAGCATGCTAACGTTGCTGTGCGTATAAAAAAAACTGATCCATCCACATTTCAGCATGACCTGACAGCAGACAAGCCTACAGAAACATCCTCAGAACATCCTCAGTGCTGTAAAAGATACTTCATGAGCTGTTACTCTGGAGTCAGGCCAAGACTCAAGAGCAGACATCCTATATAGTCTGTAGATACCGCTCTGTTTTTTCCTTTTAAACCTGGCTGAACAAAACATTGTAGTTGTGGTTGTGATCCAGGACACAATCAGAGGTGGAAAGTAATGCAATTGAGTAGACTTTATGAGTAATTTGTAATTTGTGAAGTAGTTTTTGAAATAAGTAATTTTACTTTTACTCAAGTACATTTTGACACAAGTAATGTACTTCGCTACATTGGAAAACTCCCAATTACTGAGTAAAACATAAAATGCTGGGAAAAAACAATTGTCTGAATTAAATAAAATATTAATTGGTGCGGATGCTCGCACGTGGAATAACGAGGCATAACGTCCTCATGCAATGCAAAATGTGCCCCGCCGGACAGAGCTGTCAGCTGTGTTTAAACAAAGCAATATTTTTTACATAAACATAATCTATAGCTGAAGTATTACAAATCCAATCAATTAAGTTCCAAAACCAAACATTTTAGTTTGCAGTGGGAACTACTAAAAAAAATACTATTTTTTTCAGCACAAACCGTAACCACTTCTGTTCACCACTGCTACGCAACACCTCCTCTTGGTGACGTATGATGGGATGTATGATGTGATGTTCCAAAAACTGGTCTAAAACTGGTCGCAATGCGGGCTGGTTCGTTGAAAAGCACCACAGTTCATATAAGCCTGAATGGAGTTTTGGAGGAAAAGCACTCAGTGTGTCCTCTAGGAGTGTGCCATATCGTATCGTACGTGATAATATCACCCAAAATTTTTAATACCGTGAACGATATTATACCCAGAAATATGGTCCCATATCACCCACCCCTAATTATAAGAGAGTCAGATATATCAGTATATCAGAGTACTACTTTTTTGTAGTTTTTAGCAAAAGAAAGATTTACACTGTTCTCATTTCCCATTATATATCTACTAGAGACAGATTATATCTGTTCAGTATCATTTATTTTACTTTTTGCATTATTATTATTAGTATCATGACATTCTGCATCATTGACTTCTGTTACAAATCTGATCAATTTTTTCTTTCTTTTTCTTAGTTAGCCATATCATATTGCATGCAATAATAAAATTCTAAATAATTTTCCAAATTAAGTGTTTTGTCATATCGCCAAAAGTATTGTTTTCGTGTAAATACCATGAAATATCATGATATTATTTTAGAGCCATATCGCCCACCCCTAGTGTCCTCTACTTTTTGATTGATATCTTTATATATTTTTTCCTAATATATGTTACAATATAATTACAACAATATCTTTACATTATATCTACAAATTACATAATTACACGTACATTCTTGACATTAAATATAAAACAGTCCATCATTCCCATCTTCTCCTTCCATAATACACAAGTCCAGCCACGTGCGTTGTAGTCTTTTTGTCACGGAGCCAGAATCTTGCTGTGTTTAAGATTCCTCTCTCCTCCTCTCAGTCTCCTCAACACCAGGGTTCATACAGTACATCTCAATCTAAAGCTCTGAGTGCACGAGGTAGCCCCTGCCTGCCAGCCAGCCAGCCAGCCAGCCAGACACACGAGTAGCTGGAAGTGAAGAGCACACTCAATCCCACCTGTAAACACACTGAGGATCAGTCTACAGGGGGAAAGGAGAGGGCAAATATTTAAAAGGGCCGGGTAAATACTAGAAAGCAGAGGATGGAACGTTCGCGCCTTGATGTGTTGAAGGAGGAGAGAGACACGCGCTGGTGCACTCATCTCTGAGACAGCACTGAACAACAAAATACAATAAAAAACAACAGCTGGAACCACTCCAGAGAGGCTGCGTCTGGAATTCAGCGCAGTAAAATGCATAGAAACGGGTTTGAGGACTTGAGAATGCTGCTTTGTGCATTTAGAATACGTCTGTTCACCTCTGTTTGCTTGAGAACTTTGGTGAGATGCTGCTGCTGATTGGCTGGCCTTCAGGAAAGCACTAATCAGCACTAATGTTGGCAGTTTACTGCATGTGACAAAAGACCTGCACAAACAGTGTCTGAGTATAGTATTAAATCCTCCTTAATCACCTCACCTTACCATGAGCACATTGCCCATGGTTTAACCTCACTCATAAAAAAAACTAGATAACACCTTACAACTCTTAATTTTACAGTATTCTGAGGAAACACTTCATGATTAGATTGCATACTGCAGTCCTATGACTTTCCTATGGTGTGTCAGTGTATTTAACATCAAATGCATCATAGAGGGTATTACCAGTCACAGTGGACAACACAGACCAGTTGCATCTGACTAGAGCTTAAACTCTTCCACATTTAAATGCAGGCTGTCCCACACCCCATTCACTGTTTCTACTGATCAACCCCCCACCTTCACCCCAACTATCATTCCAGAGAACATTTTACATTTACATTTACATTTAAGGTATTTAGCAGATGCCCTTATCCAGAGCAACTTACAACAGTGCTTCGATGTTACTTCAAATATCCAAAGCTAGTTTGTAGACTAGGATCAAGAGATACATAAAGCTTGATTATGTTTAGAACCCTAGGAATTTTTTATTTTTTTATTAGTTTAGGAACTCTTTGAAAAGATGTGTCTTCAGTCGACTCTGCTGTTCTGACATCCAGTGGAAGTTCATTCCACCACCTTGGTCCTCCAGCACAGAGAAGAGTCTGGATGTCTGTTTTCTGTGTGTTTTGAGGGATGGAGGTCTGAGCCGAGCCATACTGGAAGCTCTAAGAGCTCTTGGTTGGTACAGATCTGGCTTTGACCATCATTGCCATCAAGGAGGAAGGAGCTGGTCCGTTTTTTGCCTTGTAGGCCAGCGTCAGGGTTTTGAATTCGATGCGGGCTGCAACAGGAAGCCAGTGGAGGGAACCTCAGCAAAGGAGTCACATGACTGAACTTCGGAAGATTGAAGACGAGTCTAGCTGCTGCTGATTCTGAACTAGTTGCAGGGTTTCGGTGGCTCGCAGTGGAAGACCAGCCAGTAGAGAGTTGCAGTAGTCTTCAAGTCTTGAGATGACGAGAGACTGCACAAGCACCAGAGCGGCTTCCTGAGACAGAAACGGTTGAATTCTTCGGATGTTGTCCTGAGAACACAGTTCCACTGCTCCACAGCTCAGTGCTGGGGGGCTTTATACTGAAGAAAATACGTTCAGAGACTCTTTGTCCTGATTTGGCCCAGCCTCACCCAGACTCTACCTCCAGCGGCCACCAGTTAAAATGAGTTTAAGGGCACTGCTCCACAAGGACTATACAAGCTGTGTGTGTACATTTGCACATCAGTATCAGTTTGAAGGGTATTTTGTCATCCAAAAATGCCGGGGGACTGGAAACTGGTTGTATTTTGTACAATCTTATATGTGCCTTAGTCTAAATTGTGATTTCTAATGAAAAAATATAATGTTCTATAAAGTTCTATAAAACTGTTATATACAGCCCATTTCACAGGATACTTATACCATCCATAAGCTATCCAAAGCACAGTACACACTTCACATTTTCACACTTGTCTCAGTAAACAGGAGTGACATAAAAGCTGTACAAAATACAGCTGTGTAACTTTTTACCTCTAAAAACAGAAAACTCAACTGTAAATAAAGATAAATCACAGAGATGCTTTGCTTTGTTGGGCATGCTCCTAAGGTAAATTAGCTGTGCAAGAAAGCAGATATAAAACAGATCACTATTTTTAAGATAAATAAAGCAGAGAAGCTGAGCATTTCTGCTCTTATGGTTTTTTTTATTTCATGCTCTTATGCTCTACTCTACACTACTCTCCACTATATGTGGGCTGATCTGTTGCAAAGAAAAAAAAAAACAGCAATAACGAATCTCTTTCAAGTTTCACTCAAGTGCCTGAAAGGGTTGCTGGTTGTACGATTATTATTTTTCTTCGCTATACTGACCACAGTATTGCAGTACTGATATCTCAGAAGGCCACAGTATATAAATGAATAGCACAATGATACATGCAGGTTTCATTTCTGTTCCTATTGTGATTTAAGGATTTGAGGTGCATTTTTCATTATTTTACTATAGAAAAACGTCTGGTCATTTGACCATTAGCTATATTAGGGGTGGACAATATGGCCCTAAAGTAATATCACAATATTTCATGGTATTTTCATGATAATGATATTCTTGGCGATATGACAAAAATACTGAATTAAAAAAAAGAATACACTACTGCAACAAAATTAAAATAACATTTTATTTTTGCATATGATACAATATGATAGAGCACACCTCTAACTGAGATATTAAACAATACAAGAATTTTATCAGATTTGTAACAGAAGTCAATGATCCAGAATATCATGATAATAATAATAATGCTCTCCAAATAGCTTTATATATTCAGGATTAAAGTAAAATAAATGATACTGGACAGATATAATCTACCTCTAGTAGATATATAATGGGAAATGAGAACAGATAATTAGGGGTGGGTGATATGGCACAATTTTTGTAATATATAACAATACATAATATCGTTCACAATATGCAAATTTACGACATGATACGACATGGCAAATTCCTATTCTATATATAGTTTCATTTTGCAGGATATATGATGTATTTTTTTTGCAGTTTGGGTGAAGAGGGTGGATTTGTGAATTGTGTTTCGTATATTTTATTAAAACCAGTCAAGTTAACAAACCTGTGTTTTATCAATAGAAAAAAAAATAATAAGAGCAAAAATAAACCTGTGAATTCAGTGTGATTTATAAAAGTTTAAGTTGAAGGAGATACAGGAAATATAGATAGATCTCTCAATGTTTCTCTGGCGAGGCATCAAGTCTGATAGGGCTAAGAGTTCATCCCTCGGTTTCTCACAGTTTCTGAAAGGCGGTGAAATCGCATCTGGCGGAGCAAAGGCCGTGAACACAGCAGCTGCTGGAGCGCACCCTTATGAAGACACTTTCCAAAACGCTTCCACTTCAGCAGCCATTTCAAACCCTCTAAAGCATCACTTCACACGTAATATGTGATGATGAAAAGACTCCGGCACTTCCAGGCCGGTGTCTCCTCGCACGTCTTCAAAACAAGCGCAAGTTCTCCTGCTGATGGCTTACACTCTGTTCATTACGGCCCCATATAGACTGTGAAAAGATCTTAATAAGGGGCAGCTGGACGGCTCTGCTGAAATTCCAGGATCAATTTGCCTGGAGTGCTTCCATATGTAGAGGGAAGCGACAGGCTGAGGCTGAGCTGAGGCTGAAATGGATCTGAGCCCACGCACCTGATATTCATTACTTCACTCTTTAACAAAGGCCTTTTAGCTGGAGCTGCACTGACAACACAGCCCTTCATTCCTTTGGTCACAAGGTAGCAGCTATCACCGATGGCTGGTCTATTGTGGAGGAGTGTGTTTAGGAGAGAGAGTGTGTGTTTGTGTGTGTGTGTATGTGTGATGGTGGTGTGTGGGAGAGAGAGCGGATGTAGACAGAGGAATGAAGTTCAAGTGGGAGTGACACTTAAGGGAACTGCTGTACTGCTTTTGGTAATGGGAAGTGATGGTAACAGTAACAGCCTGTGTGTGTGTGTGTGTGTGTGTGTGTGTGTGTGTGTGTGTGTGTGTGTTTGTGTGTAGTTGGGTTGGGGTAGTTTGTAGATTATATGGAGAAAATATACTGCAATGAGAAGGCCCTGAAACCAAACCAGATGGTCCTTTTAAATTATTGCATATTACAACTTTTCTGCTAGTGATGCACAAAAAAAAAAAAAATTATATATATATCTATTTTCAACAATGCCCATACCATCTTGTGGCCATATGACAATAATACACTTGATTAACAGAAAACCAGATGAGGGAATCCCAGTCAAAAGTTTCTACAGCCAGTCCAGACAGAAACATGTAAATGGACAGATAAAAATCCTTGAATCATCGAATTTTATGTTTGACACTAGTTTAAATAGTTACAGTACTTAGAAAGCTAACGTTTTGTTTTTTTGGATTCATTTGGTCTTTTTTTTTTTGCAATAACGACTTCCAGTAGAAAGGCAAAGTTTTAGTTTTTATACCTTTCAGGTCCTAACAATCCCAAACAGTTGGAAAAATAAAAATGGACACCAGGCAACAGTCTGGTTTTCAGGAGGTTACATAAATTAAATAGTCTAAATGTACTTTTTGTAGTTATGTCAACAGTTTCAAATGTGTTAAAGTATGCAATTTAGCTCAAAAAAACTTCAATGCATTAATTTGACACAAAATAATCACGTTACCAGGTTGCTTTGTGGCTTCCTACCAAAATTCACTCCTTTTAAAAAGCCTGGTGATGCATTAGCGGTTTAGTTTATCAATGTAAATATGGGGTCACTACTGCTGAGTCCAGAAGGTAAAGTACTTTTTGTCTATGCTGAAATATGGATGAAATCTTATAACTAACTCTCACTACCTCTCCCTCCTTACTCACACACACACACACACACACACACACACACACACACACACACACACACACTCGCACTCGCACATGAAACTTTTCTGTTCATGTAAGAAAATACAGAACAGTTTAAAGATTTAAAGATCCAGTTAAATATCCTCAAATATAAGACTACATACCTAAGAGCAACTTACTTGAGTATAAATTGAACTGAATAGTTTACACTCACATGTCGACTTTCATTCAGACCTTCAGAGACCTTCCCTCAATCAGCAGCCGGTCAGTCAAGTTAACGTATAATCATTCACATTATTCATGTCTGTGTAAAATTGAACTTCCCACAACTAATTTATTTCCTTTTATCCAACAGCCAGTATGCTACAATAGTCACCGCACCACCCACTTCCTCCTAGCTGAATTATTATATGACTGCTTATTAGGTTTGTTAGATATGTAGGATGTAATATCAGCCTCAAATATATATGCTGTGTTTTATTCACAATTATTGGAACTGGATATAGTGAAGATGACTTAATCTTTCAAAGCAAGACATACAGAATCACTGTGACTTAATAAAGCATGGAGGCTGTGATTGGTCAAATAGTCCCTTTCTGTTAAAGTAGGTAGTCTTTGTTAAGCAATGAACAAAAAAAAGACCAGGATGATTGACAGAAGTCTTGTTTTAAAGTTGTTAACGCACAAAATGAATCTAAAAACCCTGTCCCACTGCGATTGCGTCTAAATATCCACTAAAGTACGTCCATATTCCGTCTAAATTGAAGTTGGACGCCGACTTCCAAATTTGTACGTCGACTTCCACTTTTTGGACGTCGACTTCCACTATATATGGTTGTTTTTTCTAGTGAATCATCATTTCTTCTGGAGCTACAAGAGAGAGCACATCTATTCTCTTCTACACAACCATGGACCACAGATTCCTTGCTGTGATGGTGCAGCAGCAGAACATACTCCTCCATGTGCTGGACCAGACCGGGAGGAGGAGGAGGCGGCAAAAAATATTTTTATGGATGTCGACGTCCACCTGTACGTGCCGTCCAAATATCCACTAAAATACGTCCGTACTGCGTCTAAATATCCACTAAATTACGTCCATATTAGTCGCCGTCTATTCCGAAAATTTTGGGAGGTACCAAAACCACTTTTGCGTCTAAAGTGGACGGCAACGTCTAAACTACGTCCAATTGGACGGTGCCGTCCAAATATCCACTAAACTACGTCCATATTGCGTCTAAATATCCACTGAATATCCACTAAGCTGCGTCCACTGAAATTTGGACGCAATCGCAGTGGGACAGGGCCTTTATGCAATTAAAACCATCTGCCTCTTATCTGTCATTGGTGAGTTTATCCTGTGTTTTATATGAAACTGACCAATCGACACTCAGGAAATCACACAGTGGGACACCATTATTCTTGTCTCCCTCCCAAAACATGGGTACAAGTACAAGTAACAGCATTACAATTTTATTTAAATATTATTTATACACTAATACAAATATAATTTCATTTTGTCAACATGACACTGATTCTTTTATTAACAAATATCTACTATTAAAATCTACAATCCATCTACAATCTGTGAATCGGGCTGAAAGATTTTCATGTCAGGAATCACATGCTTCAATAAGCCGTTTAGGTGGCTCTCTTATTGTGACATCACACTAAGGAAATGTGCATAGAACCACCCCAGCACCACCCATCATCCATCAAGCCCCACCAGAGCCCCACCCACTGAATTAGATGAAGATCCACCATTTCTCTCTGCTGGCTGAGCACTGTGCTTCTTCTAACGTAGGAATCTGCACCTACTGTGTGTACCTCATGTTCTAATTTTTATTTTTTTGTTTACTTTTGCTCCAGATTAGGGCTACACGATAGGAGTAAACACAGGTAACCACATGGCCTCGATCCACATGGTTGGGCATGTGCTTGTAAATGCACATTTCGAAGCCTGTGCACCGCAGTCCTGCACAGTTTTGCGGCGCAGATATTTCCAGTTACAGCTGAATTCACGCTTTTAATTAAAAAAAAAAAAACTCTTTTACCTTTAGAAAAGCCATTTAGATGCCTGATTAAAGGGCCGATTACTGTTGTTTTGCTTTTTTCCTCGGGTTTTGAGTTGAGCTCGGCGCTGACTCAGCTCTTGATCGGTCCAGACGTGACAGAGAGTGCGGGTGGGGGCGGGGCTGGTGACGTCATGGGCCCTGCATCGTTTAATATTGCAATATTTCATTGAAAAAAGGACATTTGCAATGTAAAATCTTTCCAATATCGTGCAGCCCCACTCCAGATGCCACTTTTTGGCATAGTAATTTTTAGCACTGCACTTTCACTGAAGTACAGCTTCTCACTACTGTTTCCACTCCTGCTGTATCAGAAGTTACACCACAGCACAGCCAGCAGGTGCACAACATCTCCCTCCAGCTGCCCCCACCAAACTGTGTGGGTGAAACAATGATTGCTGCAAGCAGAGCCGGGTGGAGTAGAGGAGAATAAGGTTGGAAGGATAAGAAGTAGGTTGATAATAAGGAGGGTTAGCCGAGCGTGAGTTTGATTTGTGGGTTGAGGAATGGCACGCAGCCATTCATCTCCGAGTTACCGGGCTAAATCCAACAGCACAGCCAGCGCTGCCTCCTCGTACTCTAATTATGCGCTACTGAAATATCACACGTAAATGCAGCGATGCCATCTTCACAGCTGAAGGCTTTTTACAGCAAGGAATCATCCAACAACTGTAATAATATTTACATTACATCTGATGTGTTCATAAATAAGCATGAGATTCACAGGGTACCAAGATCAGATATAGACCTTATATACCGTATATGTGTTCTTTTTGTTTACTGATATAAAAAAAAACATCAGAGGATCACTGTAATAATATATTTCTGTATATGTTAGATGTGTTAAAAAAAAAACTGCTGGTATAACTAAAATTACATTTCCTAGCAATACATCAGCTCACAGACGCAGCCTTGTGCTGATCAACATCACCCTAGGAGTAATGAGGGGGAAAGAGCTTTATCTATCCACTCAGAGAGAGCAAAGCCAAATGTTCTCTCTCGGGGTTTTGGCAGCAGATGGCAAGCTGCATGACCGGGATTCGAACAAGCAATCTCCTAATCATAGTGGCAGCGAGTTAGTCCAATTGACCACTCTGTTAATTTAAACAGAATTTAGACAGAAACAGATAATTACACTGCCTAGCCAACCTGGATTTAAGTAAGTAAATGATGTGGGGTTGGTTGATGCTGCAGTTGGTCTGCAGGTTCAGGTTCAGCAACAGTATGTGCTGAAAGAATGTGGTCAGCTGACTACCTGAATATACTGAATATAGACCAGGTTATTCTTATTTTCTTCCCTGATGACACGGCCATATTCCAAGATGGCAATACCAGGATTCATGGTGCTGGAATTGTGAAAGAGTGATTCAGGGAGCATGAGATCATCATTTATCATTTTCACACATGGATTGAGAGAGAGTTCACCACAGAGTCCAGACCTTAACCTCATTGAGAATCTTTGGGATGTGCTGGATGGAGAAGAGCTGCTTTGAGCAGTGGTCAGACTCTACCATCATCAATGCTGCTGCAAGATCTTGGTGAAAAATTAAATTAATGCAACACTGGATTGAAATAAATCTTGTGACGTTGCAGAAGCTTATGGAAACAATGCAGCAGTGAATGCGAATGTGTGCTGCAATCAAAGCTAAAGGCGGTCCAATGAAATATTAGAGTGTGTGACCTTTTTTTGGTCAGACAATGTACAGGGGTTGGACAATGAAACCGAATCACCTGGTTTTAGACCACAATAATTTATTGTGGTGATGGACAGTTCTGGTGGAAACAGGAGAGTTGAGGTGCAAATTGTATTCTGCCCTGATTTGATCAGCCGTGGTTTTATGTTTTTTGAATACAATCCGGGTTAGCACCTGAACATCCCTTTCAGACAGCTTCCTCTTACAGCGTCCACAGTTAATCCTGTTGGAGGTGGTTGGTCCTTCTTGGTGGTATGCTGACATTACCCTGGATACCGTGGCTCTTGACACATCACAAAGACTTGCTGTTTTGGTCACAGATGCGCCAGCAAGACGTGCACCAACAATTTGTCCTCTTTTGAACTCTGGTATGTCACCCATAATGTTGTGTGCATTGCAATATTTTGAGCAAAACTGTGCTCTTACCCTGCTAATTCAACATTCACACTCTGCTCTTACTGGTGCAATAATGTGCAGTTAATGATTAAAGATTGTCCACCAGGCTGCTCCAATTTAGCCATGAAACCTTCCACACTAAAATGATGACAGGTGTTTCAGTTTCATTGTCCAACCCCTGCAGAAATGTTAGAATTTAGGGAAAATTGTCATCGTTTTTAAATAGGACAGCGTATAGAATAACTAACTCCTAGAATCTCTAGATCTTCACAGGCTTTCTTAAACCCACAGCTCTCTGTTTCAGTGTTAGCACTGAGCGTGCAGCTGAGGAGCACTCTGGCAGAGTGTGCTCTCAGGCAGCGCTCTGATTTCAGAGATAGCAGGACGAGCCCAAGATTACAGCCCATTTTTTTTTCCTGGAGAATCCCAATTCCAGACAGGAAGCGAACACCCAGGGGATCAGCGCTAAACAATTTCGTTCTGCCTCACTGTAAGAGGATCCAGAGTCATTTCTCAGGGCACTTTCTCAATAAATAAATAAATAAATAAATAAATAAAAATAAGCCAAATGAATAAAAATGAGGGAGAACTTGAAGAGAGGGAAGGAAGAAGAGGAAGAAAAAAACACACAAAATAGCCCCGGCGTATCCCTCAGCACACACCCCGAGGCAGTGTGTGCTTTTGAAGATTATGTTTTAAGGAAGCGGCAGTGAGAAGGGTAACTGAGTGGATGAGGCAGAGCCCACCACAGACTGTTCTCTTTCAGCACCCAATCCGCCCGCCAGGATCTACATTAAAAAAGCTCCATTTGCCTTCGCTATTTACAGCCCCGCAAAGACCCTCCATTACCAGCGTCTCTAAGGCCCGGTGGGTCGGGAGATCAGATCAGCCGAGCGCTGAACACGATCTACCACTGCGTTCTGGATTTGGGTTTCGTCCCCGTCTGCGAAGGCGATGAGGTTCCCCCTCGCCGCTTTATTTCAGCAGCTTGAGAAACGGCATCGAGCAGCGCTCGCCATCCAGACACGTCCAGTTAGACCCCACATTCCACGCATGGACGAGTCAAGGTCATTAAATGCAATTGAATTCGGGCCCTGCGTGAAGACAGGATGATTGCTGTGTGCAATAATCTCAGTTCCCCAGTTCGCATGTTTAAGTGCTGTTTCAAATGCTGCAGTGCTTCACTGTTTCGCCTAGGTTACACACAGAAGTAAATCAGAGCCATGCTCTTTTATTAAAACCTAGAAAAGAAAAAAAAACATAATTTTTCCTTTATTTGCCATGCATTTTTCTATCTTCTCATATTTAAAGCTCCACTAGGTAGGATTGAGATTTTGTGCTCGTGGGCTCCCCCTACAGTTGTAGAGTGTAATAAATGTTTCAGGCGGATTAGTTTCTCTTTCTCGTTTTCTGGCTTTCACAGACATATACGGTCTCTTTCCACCTTCTGCCAGAGTGTCTGTGTGTTAGTTTTTAAAGAATGTGAAGAACCAGTAGTCCTTGTAGAAGTGCTAGAACTAAAGGTTGGAAAGCAGGTCGCAGTTCTCGCGAGCGTTGGTCGCGGCCGCCTCTGTAAAAACTGGTCTGGTTTGAGCTCAGTGCAGCGCTGCAGTGAGTTTCAAGCTGTAATTTTACTTCTTTAAAAAGATCAAAAATCAAGGAAATCCTACCTAGTGGGGCTTTAGGTTTGAAATTTGCTTCAAAAGCTTATGGGATTCCTTGGTACAACCAAATAATGTTGCAAACTTCGATAGATTTTAGATTTAGATAGATTTTACTAGTTATATCAGAAGGCGGGGTGTCTGTAGTGTACAGCCAGTGCTTAAACATATATTGTCACTGTCCAATTAAAAACTAGCATCTCCATTTTTGTAGATTTTTAGATTACTACATACAATACTATTTCAACAAACTAACTGTCCCTTACATTGTGTAAATAACAGTAGAAATGTAACATTAGGCAATATCCTAATCATAATTTGTGTAACTATGCTCACTCTGTACATTTGTTTCTCTTAAACATTGTCTCTTGATGTAGCAGAAAGATTCTGACTAGAAAAAGGCACTGAATACTGAATAAGAATTTTTTTTTATTCTTCTTTGGCTTATTATTTTATATATATACAGTGGGCAGGACATGGCATAGACATTTCATGTCTCTAGACAAAAGCCCTTCATATAAACAGTATTTTTTTGTTTTACACATAACAGTATGTCAAATTGTGTTAAAATCCACATAAAAAGATTTTAAGCAAGCAAATGATATGATAATTTACGTCATTTCATACTCAAAACTATATCAAAACTGATAAGCCTTTGTTTTTGCCATTCTGGCAGAGTGTGTAAAGAGCTGGGATTGGAGGGCTTTGACTGTGTTTGAGATGCTTTTCCTGTAAATCTGTGTCTATTTTCTGCCGCTTTTGCTCTCGCTGCCTCTCAGCAAATATTTACTCTTGAATTATGGAATTATGGCTGTTTACGAAGAAACTATTGTGGAACTGACCTTGGAAACACATTTTATGAATGTTATGTCTATTAGACTCTTTATAATGCCTTCATGAGACATTATAATTGTCATACATACATATAAATATAACACATTATGAATTGTAATAATAATAATAATTACTGTGGTATAATGTATAATAAACATGGCTATGTTGTGTATAACTATTTATAGCCATGTTTATATTGCCTTATGAATGCATTATAATGTGTTATGGGTATGTTTATAGAGTGTTATAGACAGTCTAGACATTCATAGAAACTGTTACCACAATTTCTTTAGGTTTTAAACGAGATGCTCTGAATGATACTAAGGATGTCCTGATTCGATTTAGTTTTTTTTAGATTTTTTTTTATTAAAAAAAGTTTAGCAGTATATGTATATGTATATATGTATATGTATGTAGTATATGTTTTAAATGTGTGTTTACCAGCAATACTACAAATACACTACCTCGACCTCACTCCTCACTTGAACCCCACACTGATAATCAGCACACACTCCAGTGCCCAAACTTACTCACAAGATATCACCTCATCACTAGGCCCGTCACGAAAATAATTATTTGTGGACGATATATTGTCCAAGAAATGATTGCATTAAACAATATTTTTGTCATTTTAAGACTATTAAATACCACTGACATAATGATAACAGAATACCAATTATACACTTAAAAAATTATAATAATTTATTATAATTATAATTATAAACTTATATATTTCTTCACCTACTTTAGTCCACACTGTGTGTATGGAGTCACAGTTATTGAAGCATAACTGGCTAAAATACAGTTCACCATTATATATGTGAACAAACATACAAATAAACACAATAGACGATATCACGATTATCAAAAATGATTGAGGTCATGTTAATTTATTGTACGATAAATCGATATTGCAATAATTGTGACAGGCCTGCTCATCACTTATACAGTTTTATCGGATAAGAGTTTTTTTTTTTAAGCCGATCCCTGCTAAATTTACATGCTGCTATCCCATGAGCCTCTGGCATGTCAGTGTAATTGCTAATAGTGAAGCAGCATATGGCGGAAGAGATTAAAACCTTTTTTTATAACTATCTTATTGTAAATAGCTGTGAGTGATGGCACGTCCTCAGGGCCTCTTTAAACATATGCTGGTCTCAGAGCGGCTGACACCTTCTTTACATGCTTTTATAGAGAGTGCGCTCCTCATTTAGGTAACTAGATGCATAGAGAAGTCAGTAGGTCAACAGAATCCTATCAAATAACACTTCATGTCTCTATATACACACACACACCCATTCACACACACACACAAACAAACACAGAGTCACAGACAGCTGTGTATCCACGGCCAATGTAAAGCTACGCTATCCGACACATGCTAACCCTCCTGAGGTATTCATCTGCAGGATGTTCAGTGTTATGGTGGCACAGTGAACACACAACAGTTACATGTTAATACCAAACACATAGGGGTAAAGCTACTGTATAAGAATGTTCAGGGACAGGCAAGGTCAATAACAAAAGGACAACACAGACAATATATCAACATATACAGCAATATATCAGAGTGAGCAGGCAAGGAGCTCATACACAGAATATCTGATAATAGAGTTAAAGGGCTAAGCTAAAGAGTGGTCAAAACTGAACTGAACTAGGGAAGACAGGCGGAAGACAGGCGATAGATATCAGAATCAGAATAAATAAGGAGAGCCGGAATGCAGAAGCATCATGTGATCTGGCATGTCTGGGGGGTTGGGCGCAGGTGTATTATGGGAAAGTTCATAATGCTGGACATGCATAATACTATTTAACGTGACAGGCAGATATTGCCATGCTGAATTATTTGCATTTATACTAGTGTTATTATTTAAAAAAAATACGAAAAAATGCTTTCGTAATTACAGCAGTATTCTGTCTTGAAATCGGTTGATTTTGTATTTTTTTTGCTAATGTATTTTTGTAGTTTATATAACAACACACATGCACTTTTTTACTACAATACATAATTTTTATGGTACATTTTTTACTGTTATATTATTATTTTATACTGTAAAATAACAATGGGATCTAATGACCAAGTGCAACACTTCTATCTAGTGTGAGGGGTTTAAACACAATGCAAAATGAGCAAGTGTTGAACAGTGGTATCATGTAAACTAAAAATGAAAATTGTATACTGTGTTTTTGAAAAGCATTACAGTACAGCAAAACAAAAAAAATCACAATTTAATATAGAAATATTTACTTATACCCCTAATTTAATGTTTTAAATAAAACATTGTTCTTAAATATAACAAGATATTTTTCTGTGTTTTGTAACATCGCCAAAAATCACTATTGCAAAAGTATCTAGTATTATTCTGATATTATTTTGGGGCCATATCCCCACCCTTAGTGTATTCCTCAGTCACGTCTGGAGCATCTTCTCAATCAATAGCTGCCAGCTACTACTGTCACAGCCCCACCAAATCCCACCCGGCACTGCTGGACTGACAGGAGACAGCAGAGCTGCCGGTTTATGTGCTGGTGAGAGAAAGAATGGAATGGAATAAATGGAAATGTTATTTGATAGGGTTTTACTGACCTTATTGGCACCTCTACTGGTCATCAGAGCATTGCATGCATCACTTTCTGTCACTCGCCTGGATGCAAGCCCCTCTACATCACGGTTAAATGCGAAAACAAACGATTGTTGAGACTTTATTCCTCCCGCTGGGCCACAAGCAGCATGAACAGCATGAATAAGTGGTCCATCAGCAGGGGTGACGTGTACGGTTCAACAGGCAGTGAATCAGACAAAACAAGCAAGAAAAAAAAAAACAGCGGCTATGAACATTTTATTTAGTGCATTCAATCTGCCAACCTACAGGTTACAGGAGCTCTGATTACGGTAACGAGGGTGATGCCACATTAATCATGAGATTATTAATAATAATATTATCGGGCTGGATCATGCCGTTATTGTCCTCAAAACTAGGCCTCCTGCCCTTTTTTTTAGAGATGAAGAGTTTTTTTTTTTCTCGTATTTTAAGTGTCTAATTAATTCTGGGTTTAGAGCTTAATGAGCCACTTGTTTTTGACAGCTTGGTGCGAAGCTTCATGAGCTGATTAAAGGTTACAGTCAGATGTGATGAAGCCACAGAAAAGTGTTACACCTGCCAATAAGAATAAACAGGAGCAGCGCAGATGGCTGGATGACGGGCTACAGGACAGTCAGATGGTTCCAGGGTCCAAAATGGACAATTGGTTATAAAGTAAACATGTGTATGTAAGGATGTTGAAAGGTAAAGTTAAATAGGTGATAAGACCTCTCATAACCATTCATCGTAGTGCTGTGCGATTTGGCGATAAATTTTAAAAGGTGTCCATCGTGCTACTTATCTACTATCGTAATTTCATCAATTATTCATGCAAATATATAAAGTAGGCTACGATGAAATGTATTGCCGTGGTCACTTTGCATAAACTCGGTCTATATAAGTAATAATTAAGTAATCTTTGCAAAAAAAGCTTCATAATGTGGTTTTGCGACGTGACGCTGCTTTACGTTATTTGACGGACACTTTAAAAAATGTTAATTGAGATGCTACTGCATGTACCTCATCTGTTTTCATTTGATACATATATATTGCTGCACTAAAATGTAGTAATTCTCATTTGTGAAAGTTTGGTTTAATGTAACTTATATAAATAACGTTTGAAAAAAGTAAGCAATGATATTATTTTGTCATATTTTTTGAAGAATAACTGAAAACATACTCAAATGTGGTATATAATGATATATATATCGTTATCGTGATATGAAAAATTCGTGATATCGTGATATATATGATTTTTCCCATATCGCCCAGCGCTATAATCATTCATCTTTTACTTTCAATCAAAATTATCATAGAAAATAGCATCTTTTTTAACCAATTTAAAAAGACATATTTTCACCTTTTAACCATAGGGCGCTAGGGGGCATATAAAAGTAATTTAGTTAGAGGATCTGCCTGTTTAGCTGTATAAAGTGTTCACCGATTGCATACACAATTTCATAAACAACCTTATTAGTAAATTTGCCATAGACAAATACCATAAATAATTTGGAGCTCTGTTTTCTGGACAGAGGTCAAGCCTAGCCCTAGACTAAATTTTCATTTCAATGGAAAATATCCATTCAAAGTGCTGTGTTTGTTGGCCAAAACTAGATCTAATCCCTGTTTGGGAAATCCCTAGATGTTAAGTCTGTGTTCCTCTCATGCTATTCCAGTCTGTAGGCTAGGACTGAGAGAGGCCATAGGGTGTACTCACACTAGGTACAGTTCTGCCTCCTCCCCACTCCCCCGCTGACCTGCAATCACACTGCGCTTAAACAATCCGTGCCCGAGCACATATACCTCATTACTCATAGCTCAGTGGGCTTGCAGTTGTTGCAGCTGCCAAATTCGACACCCCCGCCACGAAAAGCACCCTCTCTACCTAACACGTCTTCTTGATAAAAGCGGAGATAATCTACTTTAATTTACTTAGAAATACACACCAAAACGGATTATGCTCTAATAAAGATCAGAAATATTAATCTGGCTTAAAACCGTGTGTGTACGAAAGAGACGCAACTGTCTAACTGTGCTTACCACAAGCCTGGGAATGTCATTTAATACAGATGACATTCTAACCTGTAGATGGGTAAAAAACAGTAGGTAATCTGAGATAGGACACACAGAATGTTTAAGAGGTTTCAGGCAACTTCTGACTAAACTTAGTTGAGTATATTTGAGAAAAGCCCTGTATTTAGCTACTTTATTCCTATTATTATAATAAGCTGGATTCACTGCAAATAAAAAAAAATGTAATAATAATTTTAAACTGTGAGCTATAATATATGCTAAGACAGACTATGCATGAGAGTGTTTTCACTCCCTGCTCTTCATATTTAAAACCCCAACATCATATAAAGTTGTTATCATTTTTCATGATATAAAGGTACTGCAGGCCTTGCTGCAGATACATTAAAGCACACAGAAGAGTCTGAATGCAACATTAACAGAGGGCTTTAAAATGGAAGGGAACCGTGTCACAGAGATATGAAATCTTCTGTTTCGGTGCCGCTCGAGAGGCTGGAGGCTTCCATTGTTTGTGAGAAATGAGCTATTCCTTCCTCCTGCTGCCTCGGGGCAAACGGGCGATGAAATATAAAATGCACTCATCCGAATGTGGAGCGGCAGCCCTTTCAGCATGCTAACGCTGACATATGATGCTGTAACTTCAAGCGAAAGCAGAGTGCGTCACACGTTTTCCAGCAAACAACATGCAGCAGCGGCGCAAGAGCAGAACATGCACCTGGCCCCATCATCTGATTCAACAACGTATGAAACAAATATGACAGGCTTAAGTGAAGGCACAATGTGCTCACACGAGAAAAGCATGATAAAGATGGATATGGCGTGTCTGGAGTGTCTGACCAATAGAACGAGAGAAAGAGAGAGATGGATAGAGAGAGAGGGAAAGTGAAGAAGGGAGGAGGGTGGAGGAAGTGGGGGAGTGACACATGTAGCCTGAGGGACGTAGAGAAGGCCAGGCTGATGGGAGAAGGACAGAACTAATGGAGGCTGGGATGCCATACACTGTATGGACTGACTGGTGGCTCAAAATAAACACGAGACATCAGCAGCCAGAGACAGCAGCAGCTATATCTCACATGTGCTTCACATCCATAATTTAATATTAGGTATAGGTGAGCATCACAGTTGCACAATGCTAAAGGGTAATTCCACTGCTTGAAAGCAAATCATACAAAAACAGGAAAAAAAAAAAAAAAAAAAAAATATATATATATATATATATATATATATATATATATATATATATATATATATATATATATTATACAGACCAGATTAGAGGCCATGTTATGAGACCATAGCATTACAACTTTGCTAAAATAATATTATTAGAATTGTGTTATTATTACCATGTTAAAAACATGATATGAAATTTGAATATGGCTTCCGGTAATTTTATACAAAGGTTAATATAACTTTAAAATAATTAAAAAAAAAATTTACATTAGAAACCTATGTTGTTTTTATAAAAAAAAAAATTATTCATAACAGTGTTTTACACGTAACCCCATAGTGTAGAGGCTGTGCTTCTGCCAGACAAGTAGTGCTTACATTTAATTGTTAATAAGATCACTGTGTTACACCCACTAGCAGAAATTTAAGTAACATAGCTTTTTTAATACTGTAATAATAACGGTCCCACTTATAAGTAGGGCTGCACGATATTGGAAAAATTTGACATTGCAAATGTTCTTTTTTTGACGATATTTATATATATATATATATATATATATATATATATATATATATATATATATATATATATTAAACAATGCAGGGCCCATGACATCACCAGCCCATCACCATCAACCTGCACGCTGTCTCGCATCCGGACCAATCAAGAGCTGAGTCAGTCCCAAGCACTCAAAACCCGAGCAAAACAGCAAAACAACAGTAATTGGCCCTTTAATCAGGCATTTAAATGGCTTTTTAAAAGATAAATATTGTTTTTCTTTAAAAAATAAAGGCGTGAATTCAGCTGTAACATCAAATTTCTGCACAAAACTGTGCTGGACTGAGGTGAACAAGTTTTAACACATGCTTTTATAAGCATGTGCCCAACCACGTTTAATCCCGTTGTATACATTTGCTTTTAAAACTTTTATCACTTGATTAATGGTGAAAAACAAAAAACTAAAAATCTAACAGAAGTAACAGTGATAACTCTATTCCAGATCACACTGTGGAATCTGAACTGCTGCTGTGGAGAAGAATGTTTACCTACAATGTGCCCAATTAGGCCTGTCAGTCTAAATCCAATTGCTTTATTTTTCCTGTATAGCATTTTTCAACAACACGCATTGTCTCAGTGTTATCATGTGCCTGAGTAAAGCAGAGAGGAGTGACTTCAATTCTCCAGTCCCCCCCGCCACCCAGAGAACAGGCTAAACGACAGGAGGAGTAAAACAGGAGGAGTAAAACAGGCAGCGCTCTGGCAGCTTCAGCAGGATCTGTTTGGCTCTTGTTTGGAGTCAATAATGCTGCAGCTGTGTTCAGAGCTCTCAGACTGAGATAAGGCCAGGGACTCTCAGGGCTGAACCCCAGAGGCTGTGCTGCACACCGCTGAGTGACAGGGTGAGGCACGGCCTTGTAAACGAGAAGATGCTGCCTCTGAGCAGGACATGCTATTCTACAGGACGTCTATGACCAGAGACACCACAGGATGGAGAGAGACCACCGTGGAGAGAGTTGGGCTGAGGAAATGGACGTCTATGGAGGGCTGAGATTGGGGAACTAGGGCTACAAGGATTCAATTGTAAACTTTCAATCATAAAGGATTCCTATGAAATATATCTTTTGCCAAAATTGCCAAAATTCGCATTCTAAATTTTAAGAATCAAAAGGAAAAAGTGTATGTTGCCAATTCAAAAGAGAAAAAATATAGCAAATATATATTTTTATATCTACTTGGTTACTTTATTTTTCTTTGCAGTTATTTGGAAAATTATTTTAAGTTGGATATTATTTTGATTTCTTTTATTTTGTGCATTTTTTGTGAGTTTTGACACAGTTTTCACATGTAAGCGGGGCTTAGAAGAAGGCGTTCCCCCTAAATCTCCATTGGTCACTTGATTTTGAACTGACGGGTACCCTGAACCCTCGTCTGAGACCTGTACACTGGAAGTTTGCTTGAACACTGGGTAGGGCGTGGTAGGTCTCGGACGAGGGTTCAGGTTACCCGTCACTCCAAAATCAGGTGACCAATGGAGTTTCAAGGGGAACGCCTTCTTCTACTCAGAAGCAAAAAACTCTAAAATAAAAGAGAAGACAAAAACCAAACGGAAATACTTTTCAAATAACTGCAAAGAATAATAAAGAAAGCAAGTATATTTAATATTATGTATTCACTATACACTTCAAACATACACTTGTCCCTTTTGATTCTTAACACTTTGATTGTGGATTCATTTTTTTGCGTAAAACTTTTGGCACAAAATGTACTCCATAGTCTCCGATTCCATGCTAAACAAAAATTACAAGCATGTGCCCAGCCATGTGGATGGAGGCCATGCAGTAACCTTGTATTTACGCACGCTCCCCCTCCCCCTGCTCATCAGGCAGCAGCAGCCTGTCACTCACACAGACACAGAGACAGCTCTGCTTAACAACGCTGTGTATCTATTTCTTGTGTCATGAATCAAAACAATGGGTACCACTTTAAAATAAGACTACATTTATAAAGGGTTTATAAATGGTTTACAGTTAGTTTATTAATGGTTATTAATTAGGCTGTAAATGCCTTAAAATCATTAATAATCAGTTATAACACATACATAGAAATGTACGTAGACCTGTTTTTTGCCAAATACTGAACCCACAGCCGTCTATATTGTTGCCCTTTCTATGTATGTGTTATAACTGATTATTAATGATTTTTAAGGCATTTACAACCTAATTAGTAACCATTAATAAACTAATTGTAAACCATTTATAAAACCTTTATAAAGGTAGTGGTACCAAACAATGCAACATTGCGTTTATTTATTTGCCTTAGGTGACATCACACGTCGCGATGATGATAACCACATAACTTCCACACCCTGTTTGTGAGCACACTGATGAATGTGTGGCTAACACACAGGAATTCCCACAGATTTTTTCACTGGGGCTCATGGTGTCCCATAGCAGAGCCCCCGCTGACAGCGGCCCCTTCACTGGGGTGAGTAATGTGCGTCACCCACCTGCAGTCTGTGAAGCAGAAGGAGGGAAGTAGGCCGTGAGATCCAAACGGCCACAGCTGCGCTCCACACTCACACACTCACACACACACACACACACACACACACACACTCAGTCTGCTCCACACACTCCTCGCCCTCGCTACACTGCAGCAGTCAGCAGCTCTGGTGCCAGCCAGGTACGGGGAAGAGGTCACCCACGGCACATTTCCTCTCCTCTGAGCAGCTCAGTGAGGAGGCATTAGCTTTCACAGCAGCGTTTGGGAGAAGAGAGGGGGGAAAATAATAGCACTATTGCTGCACATCCATCACTTCTAAAGGCAGAGGAGGAAAAATGGGCATTCCGCAGGCTTTTGTCAATGCGGGGAGGTCTTAAAACTCTGCTCACGTTGAGAAAGCAATCAAACGGTGTCTGCTGCAATCTTTAATGAGGCAGCCAGGCTGGTGACCTGAAAAGTACTGTCAGTGCGCTGGCTCTCAGTACAGCAGCGTCCATTAAGCAGAAGCAGCCGCGCTGACAGGACCAGCGGAAAAACAACAGAAGAGCTCATCACTGCTTTAAACTGAAACAACTGGGCCAAGACTGAAGAAAAGTCAAAAAGTCAGCCAGACAGAACTTCAATACACCAGAAACCAGCAATACAGATATCTTAAGCTATGTGTGCATTACTCTATAAGCTACAGTGTACAGTATTTAACCCTCCTGTTGTGTTACAGATCAAATTGACTCATTTTAAATGTTAAAGATCTAGGAAAAACAGTTCAAAAAGTATTTCTGCTTGCCTTAATTACAGTAATCAACAGATGAAAATGGTTCATCTCACATATTTGCAACCACCCCCTGCAAAAACAAAAAAACTAAAACTAAACTGAATGTTTCAATGTTACTGTGTTTTATATGTTGGTCTTTCAAAAGTAATAAAGTAGTGAAACATTAAAAAAAAAAGTTTGAACATGACTTTTTAAAATGAAAAACGAGGGAATTATCCTAATCGAACTATTACCTGTTAGAGGTAAGGAACACCATTAAACTAAATACTGATAGAATAATTTGAAATGGAGTTAGTAACGAAATATTCACTCTGCTTGTTAGGATTTTTTTCGTTTTAGACATCTTTTCGAAAATTAAACATGACAAATGAACATAACAAGTGGGTTGATTCATTTTTTTTTTTTTTTGCGTTAATATGACAGTTCTGAGATCTGATTTTTTCAAGGCAGTGTGAACACGTCAAATGCAATCCTCTCAAAGTGGATTTAAATCACTTTTAAAATTGGTCCACTTTTTTTGGCCAATCATTCTGGCCCTGCAGAAGTAGGGGATTACACAATTATTACACAGGTCATATTCACATTCATATTGCTGTTGTTTCTGTTTATGAATAACTAACTAGTAATAATAAAATACGTTTTTCTTCACGTTCCTTCACTGCTTGAGGTGAGCTGAATTCAGTCAAGGAGTCAGAATGTGACACAACACTGGCAGCATGGCAAAACAACAGAGACGCTTTGCATAAACATATAAATGTGGGCATGTGTGCTATTTAAATGGCAGACATATTCACAACAGTGAAGACAGCCAAATCGGATGTAACCAAAAAAATCTGAATTGATTACTGAGGCTTGTAATGTGAACGGTAAAGACCGTTATAATAATTATAAGACATACACAATATAGTGGTAATAAAAACAGTACGTATCACATTAGAATATAATACAGTAATGGGGTTATGATTTTCAAACAAATATCTGAAACCTCTATATATACATTATTTACAGCATCAGTCACAGACTAATGTTCATTATAGGGCACTTCATACAAACTAGCAAATTCATATTTAGAAGGCTTTTATACTGTTCAATATCAATATTAGAATTATACCCAGATTTATATTGCCATTCAATGGCAATAGTGAGGTTACTGGATTTATAATGAGACTGTTTCATTTCATTCTTTTTTTTTGTTCTTTACTTTTCTATGTTTATTTCTTTTCTTTTGTATACATTTGAAATGTACTTAGAGTATGTTTTCTGTTTATTCTGTGTGTGTATAAAATGTCTGTGTGTTTTATGCCTGATGGACCCTAGGAAGAATAGCTGCTATCATTATAGGAGCTAATGGGGATTCAAATAAAATAAACAAAATTACCCTACTGACTAAAATTAAGAATTATATTATGATATTATATTTTGTTTGATATATACAGTACTTTTTTTTTCCTCCATAACATCCTCCCTCCCTTAAGTAAAGCTCTGTTCAGGGATTCTCTGATTTGCTTGAGTTAAATAAAAGCATCATTAAAGTTTTAAAAGTGGATCTCACAGCTGCAGTAAAATATTATGAAGACTGTATCATCATACTAATTGTATCACGCTCTGGGAGTATCTTTACTCGCCTAGTGAACACTGACTGTGTTTCTAGCGAGGCATACAAAATGAATAAATATTTAATCCACCCAGAGTGAGAACACTACGCTGCTGTTGATGTGTGTAATTGTGAGTAAAAGTCCCGTTTCAGCTGAAGCTCGGCTCCAAACCGCAGCAGGCGTGTGCTCAGGAAAAATGTTAGTGACAGCGAAAAAACAGAGCCTCAGTCCTCCTAGTAGCCACTGAAATATTTCACAGACTTTTGACCACGCTCGGCAAAGAAGCTTACACATTCCTCCAAAGGCCCTGTTAATCACACTACACCAGGTCAGTGACCTGTGAAGCAGAAACCTTTCTTCAGCCCTGCAGTGTGAGGAATTCAGTAGGGCATGGGTCCAATAATCACATTACTATTACTGTTCAAATAGGATTTAAATATAGTGTAAACAGGTCTGATATTATTTCTTTGTTCTTTTTTTGACAATGTGATTAAATTAATATGAATTAAAAAAATAATAAAATCAATTCAAAATAAAATACCTAAAAATAAGGCAGCACAAAATGTACAGGGGTTGGACAATGAAACTGAAACACCTGTCATTTTAGTGTAGGAGGTGTCATGGCTAAAATGGAGCATCCTGGTGGCCAATCTTTAATCATTAACTGCACATTGCACCAGTAAGAGCAGAGTGTGAAGGTTCAATTAGCAGGGTAAGATCACAGTTTTGCTCAAAATATTGCAATGCACACAACATTACGGGTGTTCAAACATACCAGAGTTCAAAAGAGGACAAATTGTTGGTGCACGTCTTGCTGGCACATCTGTGACCAAGACAGCAAGTCTTTGTGATGTATCAAGAGCCACGGTATCCAGGGTAATGTCAGCATACCACCAAGAAGGACCAACCACATCCAACAGGATTAACTGTGGACGCTGTAAGAGGAAGCTGTCTGAAAGGGATGTTTGGGTGCTAACCCGGATTGTATCCAAAAAGCATAAAACCACGGCTGATCAAATCACGGCAGAATTCAATGTGCACCTCAACTCTCCTGTTTCCACCAGAACTGTCCGTTGGAACAATAAATTATTGTGGTATAAAACCAGGTGTTTCAGTTTTATTGTCCAACCCCTGTACATTTAGAATATATTCAGATTTGTCCCTGCAATCAGTTCTAACACACAAAAACTGAACAAAAAAAATCTGGAGCACCTTGCGTTTAGGCACTGGTGCATGTCAATGTGTATGTAACGAGTGAGGGTGTATGTGCATCAGGAATCCGCCTGTGACAATCCACTGCCAAGATAGCAATGAACATCTGACTGTTGGCGTCTGTCTTGTTTTATTGTTTTTTTCAGTCAGTGGAGCACCTGTGTTTTCTGTTGTCAAGATAGCAATATGCCAGAAATTTACCTGAACACATACTGTATCTATTAGCAAGGATATATTCACAAGCACTGTTGCTATTTAAACAACACAGATGGAAGGTATGAAAATTGACTGTTGGCAGGGTGTAAGATAGCAATGAGCATCGTGACGCCCCTTGCACAGGTGTAAGGGCCTTAAATCTTTTTACATTGATTTCTAGTAAAAGTCAAGAAGGTATTTGTTTGGCTTCTTCTGTAAAATCGCCATGTTATAGATACAGTGTTTTTTATCTGACAGCAACAAATACAAAATCTACATTATGTAAACTGCTTTTAACACAATCATCTGACAGTTTATTCTTTCTTTATGCATTACACAGCCATGCTATCTTTATCAAAATCACTAGTGCTTTCTATCCTTTACACACTAACAGCCATCAGATTAAAGAGAGTATTATTCACATATGGCTGTCCAGGAATATCATACATATGTAAAAGGGCTCTTGGAGGAATACAGCAGACACCTTCAGAATGCAGAGAGGAATTTGCCTAAACCTCGTCTTCTAAGTTTCAGCATTTCATCTCACAGCAAGGTGGAGGAAAGGCCTGGGCTTAACTGACAGTAAAAAGAGGAAAAAGCAACATCTGAAGACACCTGTGACAAACTAGCTTAAACGTGCCTGTTTGAAACAGGCTATAAAAGTGGTTTCCATCATTAAAGCAAAGGTTTCTTAATCGGTCTATACAAAAAAACAATATTTTAAACTGTGGAACCATTCAAAGAACCATACACTAAAGACAAACCATGAGCGAGTGTTTTTTCCATAGCAGAGGTGTTTATTCTTGGTCCTGGAGATGTATCAATATTGTTGTGTTCCAAAACCTAGAATGCAGTTGAAGTAGGGTAATGCATCCTCAGTAGGATAGTCTATTGGAAATACATTTTGAACAGTCTAAAAAAGGGATTTGTGGTGCAAAACTTGCAAAAAGCAAGCAAAAGCAAAAGCAAACCACTTGGCCTTTTTTCACCTCCTCGACCTGAGCATGAACTTCAGACCAGCTGTTTACTCTCCACTCCAGCAAAAGATGCTCCACATATGATACAGATACAGCTCACTTACATTAGTGAATGTGAACCATCAAGATAGCCAAATCTGATCTGAGCAAAACATCTGATTTGAGCAATGTGGCTTGTACAGTCAAGATTCTCTCACCAAGAGGTACACTACCCAAAAGTAGCCTCTATGAGTATAAGAGTCCTTCAGATTGGAACAGTCTTTTACGTTGTAGCTTTTGAGAAATTCAGGAGATCCAACACACCAGGCTTCAATATACAGCAGCCAGCCCTACATACTGTATAACCTGTTTAGTCAGTGCTCTTACAATAATGGACTCCTCACTCTGGTAAACTGTTGGTGAAGTGTGATGTAAACCTCATGATGAGCATGAGCTTCCATATAACCACTGCACAGCCTTCCAGTAATAGAGCTTAGAGCAAAGCAAAGCTGCAAAAAGTCACAACACTGTCAAACTAAGTCATACTCGTCATTCCACAGCGCTCGCCCCAGACTGGACGTTCCAGCATGTCATTCAACTAGTGTCCCCAGAGGTGCATGCCTCTCATCCTCAAATCAAAGCAAGTGACACACAGTCCTACTGCCCTCATTATCTCCATTCAGACTCGCTCTAAAAACACACACACTCACACAGCAGCTGCAGCACACCTCAGCACAGGCTGAGCTGAGGCGCTAAAAAGATTCTTTATAGAGAGATTCAAAAATGCGATACATAATGAAAGTGTGAAGATTATTTTTTTAAGCTTGAAGAGGCTCTCTCCATCTATCTTCTCATCTGCTTCTTTCTAAGAAGAGTTGTGATAGCTCCCAGAGCTAGAATATATATTGGGCAAAGGGCAGGAACACCTCCCAGGACAGGATGCTGGTCTATGCTGGAGCATCTGTGACCAAGACAGCAAGTCTTTGTGATGTATCAAGAGCCACGGTATCCAGGGTAATGTCAGCATACCACCAAGAAGGACCAACCACATCCAACAGGATTAACTGTGGACGCTGTAAGAGGAAGCTGTCTGAAAGGGATGTGCCGGTGCTAAACCGGATTGTATCCAAAAAACATAAAACCACGTCTGCTCAAATCACGCAGAATTCAATGTGCACCTCAACTCTCCTGTTTCCACCGGAACTGTCCGTCACCACAATCAATTATTGTGGTCAAAAACCAGGTGTTTCAGTTTCATTGTCGAACCCTTGTATTGCTATGAGGGGCAAAAGGTCTCTAACATTCACCAGCTTCATAAATACTCGATTAATACAATACCCATTAAAGAAAATGCAAGTCAACATCTCATTCAAGGTAATAGTGTCTCTTGGCTAAGAAAAAGCAATTCACAATAGTGAGGTCAGCAAAAATGATTGAGGTCATCACCATTTATTGTACGTTAAAAATCAAAACACTATCATATTTATCATGATAGATTTAACTAGAAGCGTTTGAGGAGCCTTTGTTTTTAGGTGTTTTTGTTTATTGGGTTTTTTTAGGTACAGACACACTATTCATCCTCAGTGCCCGGTTGTGCTTTTCCTTATTGGTCCAGCACTCTATTGAAAAGGTTCTTACAAAGCCACAGGAACTCCTGTTTGACTCAGCGGGGACTAGCCTGCAGGAAGCCGTATGAGCTTTATGTATGGTCATTTCCTACTGTGGAGAGAGAGAGAGAGAGTGTGTGTGTGTGAGAGAGAGAAAGAGTGAGAGACAGAGATAGAGAGAGAGACAGCGAGAGCACTCTTGCGGAACAAGCAAACTTCTTCAGCTGGCCTGTGTGTCTCACCTAAGGGGCAATGCAAATGCAGCACCTCACCGCAACCTGACAATAGCATATATTACTGAACCCACACAGTCACACACTGTACAATCCAGCTCCATCTGTCATTTCTGCTGAACTAATCTTGTTGAATATAGATTTTTAAGGCTTAATCCTGTTTTGCTTGGTTTAATTGTCAGGTTGGAAATTGACTGGAATAAAACTGCTGTTCAGGGCCTGTGGCCTGGGCCTCCAGTCCGTACTGCTCTGCTGACTCTTCCATGCATCAGCAAAAAAGCCATTAGACTGCTACATCCTGCTGGCATCAGTCTCAGACTATTAGTGCATTAGTGCTCCAAACAACAGCTTCCCTAAGTTTTTTTTTAGTCTTGTGTTTCTGCAGTGAATTCCACAGAAAAGTGCAGCCTCAATTTCATGATGCAAGACTTCTCAGTTAGCTAGTCATTTAAAAAAAGCCTAAAGGTATCCAGTAACAGAGAGAACTGTTATGGGACTCAAACTAAACTGGACTCTCTATGCTCTCCAGTTTAAATAAGGGTTTTTTTTTTTTACACCTGTGGTTGCTTTCTATGATCGGAATCAGTTGATGAATTCGTTTACATGGAGCGTTTATCCCTATGTTTGGTTTGGTTTCACACAGGCACAAATCTAAACACACCAAAATGCGCACCAATAAACCATGCAAGCAAATTGTCTCTTCTGATTGGCTCAAAAAAAAGGATATTTCATATCTGGGTGGGATCTATAACCAATCATGTTCTCACCACATGCGAAGCATCTGTCCCCCCAAAAAAAATTGTGTTGGGCGGGACAGATTACAGCGGAATTTGGGGTCAGACTTGGTGGTGTAATTAAATTGCGTTACAACTGACCTAATTTAAACCAAATACAACTGTTCTGAACAAACAAGCAACAGCCTAAAACCATCGAGCAACAACTAAGAAACACCACAGCAACCACCTTGCAACTATATTGCAACCCAATTAAAACCACCTGCAATATTGCAGCAACTACCTATTAGTACACACTTGGCAGTACCCTAGCAACCACTAAGCAACCCCATAGCAACCATACTGCATTTTCTTTAAGTTCTAGTTCTAGTTCTAGAGTTTAGAGGTTTATGTCAGCTTCATAAAAATATATAATAATAATAGTCCTGTTCCTTTAAAACAAAAATATATAAATAAACAAAATATGTAAATAAATATTTAAGTTATCAGCGTATGGAGCATATCGTCGCTGTCCAATGAAAAACAAGTATCTCCAAAAGAGCAACTTTACAGCAGAGAGATAAAACTTTCTTAACTTTCAATGGGAACCAATGTAAAAACTGTTTATTTGAGGTCATTTTGGAGAAATTCTATGGGTCCGTTCATCAAGAAATTTTGAAACAGTATAAGGAACAGTTGGTTTATGAGATTAATTGGAGGGTAGCCCAATTTACTGTGTCAAATAATTTTCTTTTATCAGTATGACTGAAGAAGAGCATCCAAATACTGTGGTGCAGAAGAATTTCAACAGCGAAATCTTTACCATATCAGCACATGCCTACAGATTAACCTAAGAATGATCATCTTTTTGTCTGATTCAATACTCTGATTCATTGGTCTCCATACTGAAACAGTGTCAGCATAACGGGATCAGACATGTTCTGGCAACAAAATATGGTAAGGCAGTATTGCAAGATCATTTTGGCTGCCTGCCCTGTGCTTTATTTGCAATCTGTACCGTTTACCGACACACACATACACAAACACATGCTCTCACACACACACACACACACACACACACACACACTGCTTTATTAATCTGAAGAGCTTGAGGAAAGAGGTGGCAGTGCAGTTGCTTAATAGATCCCCTGCTCCTAACACACTCTAAAAAACAGAGGTACGATATGAGTACTTTTTTGTACTCAAAGGTACACTCTTTATAATTGTACCCTCAAAGGAACAATATTGGTCTTTACAGGGTCAGATTTGTTCCCTCTGAAGTACAAAGTAATTTCTAACAGCAATAAGTACAAATTTGTACCATTTAACCAGCCAAAGGGTACATTCAGTATTCTGCATCACTGTACTAATAAACAATATATATTTTATTTGCACATTTTTTATTTAAAAGCCAGACAATTTTGGATCATCAAGTTTTTGAGCCATGTTTAGTTGATGATGATGTTTATAATTTTTATAATCTTTACTGCCACAAAAACCATGGGTACAAAAAAGGACTTTCACTGAAAGGTACTTTTTTGTACCTCAATATAAGGTACAGCCCCAGCGACAAGCTTTGTACTCTTTTAAGTACAAATCTGTACTTACATTTCTTAGTGTGCAGTGACATAAAGGCCTAGGGCTTGGCAAGCTACAGGAGAGTATATCATCCAGACAACGACAAGATACACTGTCATACAAATGTAGGGAGTGTCTGAGATAAAAAAGAGGAAGGAAGCAAGAGAGTGAGAGAGAGTGAGAGAGAGGGAAAAGAGGAAAGAGACAGGTAAGAAGAGTGATGACTTTACAAAATAAAAAGAACAGGACATGAGGTATGTATTTATATTCAATATTGACAATTAGGCCAATAATTACCTTATCGACTTATCATACAATATATATCATACAATATATATATATATATATATATATATATATATATATATATATATATATATGCCCGATCTTAATCATTTTAATTACTAAGGTTAGCCAATGAATGTGGGTTGACAAAATAAGAGGCCACCTAAACATATAAAGTGATTTACTTTGATTGTACCAATCGAACATCCCTCTGGAATATAATGAAGAGGAAGATTGATGATCACAAGCCATCAAACTAAACTGAACTACATGAATTTCCGCACCAGGAGTGAAGGCATAAAGTTATCCAAAAGCAGTGTGAAAGACTGGTGGAGGAGAACATGCCAAGATGTATACAAACTTTAATTAAAAACCAGGGTTATTCCACCAAATATTAATTTATTAACTTTATGAATATGAACTTGTTTTCTTTGCAATATTTGAGGTCTGAAAGATCTGCATCTTTTTTTTGTTTGTTTTTTCAGCCATTTTCCATTTTCTGCAAATAAAGGCTTAAAGAATAAAACAACAATGTTTATTTTATACAAACATATACCTATAAATAGTAAAACTAGAAAAACTTAATCAGAAACTGAAGTGGTCTCTTAATTTTTTTCCAGAGCTGTATATGTTTAATTCAAATTAATGAATACTTGTAATAACTGAACGTTCAGTGCACTAACAGTGTAATAACTGTATAACAATGCAATAGCTTAAAATGGTCTTAAATTCACAATAGGACATTTAATCATTCCAAAAGCATTGTTATTGTTACGGACCCAAAACAGGCTGAAAAATCCCAAACATTCCCACGTGTAAAGTACAGGTTCACTCACATGCAAGCCTGCATAAGCCAGAGCTAACAGCTTTGTTCCAGTATGAGTTTTCTGCTTTCTGGGCCTGCTGATACATGTGTGGGCCCACCCATATGTCACACAACTCTCTCCAGAGTCACCAAACTTGTACCACATATTATCAAAACATAGAATTACAAAGAACAAGAGCACCTGAGGCACTTACTGCTCACTGCGTATTCACAAGCTACAGTCAAACAGCTCCTCTCAGCTCATTTCAGATCAGCACACATGTACAAAAAAGCACCCAGAAGCACTTAGAATCATCTAATCACCACTACTGTGTGAAAGCAAATCTGAATTACTTTCATTCTCATTCTTCTTTACATCAGGGGTCTCAATTTGGATTCCATCTAAGCTCTATGCACAAGGTATAACCCAGATTGGGTCTATCACTGACCCTGATAGGGACAAAGATGGGGGCCAAGTCTGGTTTTCAGTTGTTATCTGGGATGTCACACCTACATACATGCCTTCAGGCAGTATCCTACACTGATCTAGCCTATATAGCATTCATGTATTTATAGTCCAAAAAGGATACCTTTGGGCCCCACATAAGGATCAAAGTGATGAGCCATATCAGTGTTATATATCTAACCAGGAGAGCTTAAACATGGGCCCAATCTAAGTGGAACACTGCACATGGAACCTGGAAGGGACCTGTCCAAGGTTAGAGTGGGTGATAATGATATTTTGGAAGCCCATTTGTGTTTCAGGTACAACACATGTACAACCCCACTCAGGGCCAATGCCCACCTGAAACCAACTTGAAAGGGGGTTGAGAATATTGCCTGGGGCACTGAGCATAGGCGGTCCAGGAGTGGGCTTTAGCTCTGGACCTAAACCCAGTCACTGCACCACAGAATAGAACTGAACTGAATGAAAGAACCATAGCATCCCAGTAAGTTTAATCCATGGGTCCCTGGTCAGACCCACATGTTATGTCAGGGTCCAGAAGGGATAAAAACTTGGGTGGGAAATTAAGGTGGGTCCCATTAAAACAATATATAAACCCCACTCTATGCACACCTAGAACCCACCTATCCCACGTTCCACCCATGTAAGCATGGACACATGGACGCATGTTTGGTTTGTTGGATCTAAAGAACTAAAGCACAAAGGTACTGAACTATAGCATGCCTATGTGGGGTTTGTAAGAAGTTTAGTCCATGGATTCCTTGTCAGTCCCACATGTGATGTAATGTGATGTCAGGTTGAAGGGTGCAATCAGGATCCTTGATCATAGGTTCCATCTGGATTGTACAAACAATGCCTAGATTGGACTTGAAATTTTGAAATTTGAAATGAAGGTGTAAAACCCACCTAAATCCCATCCACACCTGGAGACCACCTTTCACATTCCACTTATCTAAGCATGGGCACATAGGTTAAGCTTGTTTGGTTTGGTGGATGGGTTCTCCTCCTTCACAGTCCAGAATGGGCTCTAAACCTGGACCACCTTGTCAATGCACATCAGTACAGAACTAAAGCACACAACTGTACACCACAAAGTTAAGTCCATGGATTCCATGTCAGCCCCACATGTGATGTGATGTGATGTCAGGTTATAAAGGGTTAATCAGGGTCATTGATTATAGGTTCCATCTGGGTTGTACACCACACACAGTGCCTAGATGGGACCACCTGGTCAATGCACCTTAGAAGCACTGGAAGAGTCTCATTTTTTAGCAGAACTGAACTGAGAGAAAGCACAGCAGCATTAAAACCAGCAGGTAGAACTGTTAACAACAGCACTTACTTTCCAATCACCTCACAGAGCTCGTAAACATCCTCAAACAGCACGTCGTCGTCGGCCATGGTCCGGCTGCACTGGGGAATAAGAATAATTCACTCCCCAAAAGACGCGTCCGCGGATCAGGGCCACTGTTGAAGCTCTGAGCGCGCGCCCCCCAAAAAAACTCAACAAGCGGGAGGGAAGGGAGGGGAAATGTCTCGTTTTTCCTTCTTTTTCCCCCTCTTTCTCTCTCTTCAGCTGGATAAGGGGCAGGCAGACAGACAGTGAGGGATCAGCCCCGCTTCTCTCTCTCTCTTCTGCCCCACCTTAAGCCTCTTCAGCACCAACAATCCAACAATCAGCGAGCTTTAAGCAGCTCGAGCTGTTAGGAACTCGCCAGCTTCACACTTCTCTCCTAAAGCCGTTGGCGTTACACGAAAAAAAGTGCGCGAGAGCGGCGCGCGACTCCAAACTGCCGCAAACTCGCCTCTCGAGCGGCTCCGGGAACACCAACCAGCGCGCGACGTTCGAGCGCGCGCAGCTCGTCGTGTCCAGGCGCTCCTGCGTTTTCCTTCTACAGGAGCTACGGAGAGAGAGAGAGAGAGAGAGAGAGAGAGAGAGAGAGAGAGAGAGAGAGAGAAAGAGAGAGAGAGAGAGAGAGAGAGCTGCCTTCAGACAGACAGGCAGGCGAGCGGGCACGGGGACTCGGGAGCTCGGCTACACTCGATTTCATTCGGCTCTACTCGGCTCCATTCGGCTCCGTTCGGCTCTACTCTCCTCCCTCCCTTACTTCGCTCTGATCTACTTTCCCTCGCTCGCTCCGTCTCTCCAGCAGGGTTGCCAGAACCAGTATTAATATCCATCCCAAAGCAGAATAACTACTTCACTACTGTACTTATGTACCTAAATGCTGTATCTATCTCTACTCTACTGGAGTATTGTTTTTGTTTCACTACTGTACTTAATTCTACTAATGCTGTATTTGTATTCCACTGAATTATTATTTTTTTTATTATATTTTCTTTAGTACTAAAACTTTATATCTGTACTCTACTGAAATATTTTTTTCTAGAGCACTAAAAGTTTTTTAAGCACTTTTTTTTAGTACTAAAATGCTGTATCTGTACTCTACTAAAATATATTTTTTCTTAAGCACTGAAGTTTTTTTCTTAAGTACTAAAGTTTTTTTCCTAGGTACTAAATTGATGTATCTGTACTCTACTGAAGTATTATTTTTTAGTACTTTAATGTTTCTTTCTGCTGTATCTGATATTCATCGTGGTTTTCAGTTTTTTTTCTAGGGATTATTTTTTTAAATCCCAATTTGGCGCTAATACCTTAAACCTGGCAACCCTGCTCTCCAACGCGGGGTATTCCTGCTTTCAGAAAACTTGCGGCTTCGTTCCAATTCATCAACTCGCGCCCTAACTAGAGATTCCAACCGGAAATTCCACTACAGCGCTGAGCCGAAACCGGTTAAAAACACCACAAGAACGCGTATATGCGTAGATTTACACGAGTTAAGCTGTCAGGAGTTCTAAATAAATATATTCTCGCTCATTCGCTCTAATCTCCCTAAATAGAACACAAACGCGCTGCGAATTGGAACACAGCCCGGCTCCGCCCCCTCCAGGTTATGAAACTGGATTGTCGAGCGCCACACTGGCTCTGACCGGGACAGGCGGGTTCCGGATTTACTACAGAGAGAGAAAGAGAGAGAGAGAGAGACAGAGAGAGAGAGACCGTCGACTTAACTCAGCCCACTAACTTATTCTCACAGTCTCTACTCTCAGTTTATTTATTATATGCTCCACCTCAGTGTTTTCTACAGCCTTAACTTTACCTCATGTCTAAAGTTAAATAATTAATAAATAATTCCAGTGGTGGAGAAAAAACACAAATATAACACAAACATATGACAGCTGTGGTGGCTATACGAGGATAGTTCATTGTATACAGCCGGGAACCAACCAGAAACAATCTTAACTACCTCAAAATTGAAAAAATGTTGATTGAAAAGACAGAAAAGAGTTACAATTTTGACATTTTAACAGCCACAAATTGTAGAGCATTTCTAGCTAGCTTTATGGACTTGGCTACTTTTTTATTTTTCTGACTAAAATGTAGACTAGAAAAACTAAATAAAATGTAATAATAAGGCAAAACAATCCTGTAGTATGTATAGTCTACAGCCTTTATTAATAAGAAATAAACAATATGCTACAGTAAAAATCTCATCACTTTCCAGATTCAGAGGGAAAGTCCTGAATGATGGAAATTAGTTCAGTGAATTTAGCTGCCATTTTTAAAAGCTAATAAAATTGCCTCCAAAAAAATAGAAATACTTGCTTGTCATTGGACAGTGACAATATGAACTTAAGTGACATTAAATTCTTAATCCATGGGGTTATATATGATGTCAGGAAAGTAGGAGTAAGTTTCCTGAGAAGAAGAGAAACGGTTGAAGATTGAAGGTAAAGAATGAGCTTTAACTATTAAAACAAGAACTTCAGATAAAATGAGAATTTTTAGAGCACACTAGATACTGAAATAATTTACATATTAAATATCAGATTATTTGCCGGGATGCGTTTTCTTTGCCCTTTAACGGTACTTGTAATGTTTTTTAAACTGGTAATGAAATGAATAATGTGTTCAGTGATTTTTGCACAGTGTTATAACAGTACATAACAGGACTGATCATCAAGTGTGCTTTTGTTGACCTGTGTTATCACAGACTGTTAGCAGGCTCATTACCACCGATAGAAGAATGAAAGTGAGCAAAGCCTGATGTAATTCTCTCATTAAAGATGTCAGTGAACTCTACATGTTTATTTGGAGGAAAGCCTGACAGCATCCTGTTGTATCACCATGTTAAAATGGGTCACTGGCTTCTCTCTGCTGAATTGAGTGTGAAATCGCAGTATGTCTGTTTCTCCTGATCTGCTGTTTTCTTCAAAATATCTGCATAACCTGCAGGCACAGACAATTCATACTGCATATCTCACGCCTCCAGTCGCGAGCACGTCCACCTGATTGTGTAATTAATTCAAGTTTAATTATTAAATGCAGCTGTTAAACTCTAGATGAGACTCTTCATTTATTCATATTCTCTGGGATGTTTTGAGTTGGAGGAAAAAGAGGCAATAATATTTTCTTAATCCTCAGATAAACAACAGCTGCTGTTTCATTAGTAAAATTCAACTCTCACAGTCTCTACTCTTGGTTATGTATGTTGGCATTAATAATGAATGAGGCCAAATTGTTTCCCATTATTGGAGTTTGATTCTGTGCACTGTTGACTTTTTGCCACTCTGTAGAACAATACCTTTAATATATTAAAGCATGGATCAAGATCTCAACTCACAACTGTGCACTAAAACATTTGAATCGTACCATTCTGGGCCATTGACTGCGTTTAATTTTATTGCAGCCTTTTCAAAGTATTGATTTCTCTGGCTCAAGACTGGTTGGGTGCTCTTGAGCTAATTGGACTTTTACTTATGACTGGTACAGACCGTTCTCAGCAAGGACATCCGGCCTACTGTGCAATTTATTCTGTAAGAGCTCATCTGGTGCACCAAAATTTCCCTTTAGAACTGTATTCATCAGGAGTAGCTGAAACTATTACTTCTTGATATAATACTTTGTAAAAAGCAGGATTTTCCAATGTATTTCTCTGAAACTCAAGATTTACAACTGTGCCTGTCAGTAAAACACTCATATAATTTTTAGTTATTGGATGCAAATTCATTGCAGTTAATAATGGTCTTAAACTAAGTTTAGTTTTAGACTGAGGTGTAGTGCAACAAGTTGGAGGCAGGATCCAGATGCAGGTCTAGTTTATTTTCCTTATCTCAAATAATAATAAACAAAGAACAAACACTTGGGCAGTAAAACAAACACTAAGGCTACAGAAACAAGTGCTATAAAACCAAAAAACTAACAATAAGACTAATAAATACACAAACAAAAAACTAAAGAAACTAAAGAAAACAAACCAGAAACTAAACTTACACAAAACTGCTGGATTATGGTTCAAACAAAAAAGAGAAATAAAACAAAAGACAGGGTCAAAATACAGAGGCTATAGCTCACATAAAGACAGAGGGTCAAACACAAAAAACACACTGAGAACAAAGTAACACATGGGGTATTTAGTTTCACAGGCACAGACAAGGGACAACAGTGGGCGGGGTTACAAATGAGACAAGCAGGAGGAAAGGAGCACATGGGTTCAAAATAGGGAAACACAAGACAGAAACGCACGCTAAGGTGTGACATGTAGCTTAAGTTTTAAGGTTAACAGGTTGGAATCCCAGTCATGCAACATGTTTTCAGCTGCTGGAGCCCTGAGAGAGCACAATTGACCTTGCTCTCAGTGGGTGGGTAGATGGTGCTCTTTCCCCTCATTTCTCCTAGAGTGATGTGGATCAGCACAAGGCGTCTGTGAGCTGATGTATCGGAACCAAGTCGCTGTGCTTTCCTCCGAGCGTTAGCACTGTGATGATACTCGTTAAATGCTGCATTAGCAGCAGTTTAAAAAGAGACAGAGTCTGACTTCACATGTATCGGAGGAGGCATGTGCTAGTCTTCACCCTCCTTGTGTTGTAGCATCACTAGTGATGGGTAAATGGGTGGGACAAATGGCTTAACTAAAATGGGAGAAAATTAGAAATAAAGCTTGAACAAAAAGTTAAAGTTTTATTGAGGTATAGATTTAGGTAATATAATTACACTGGTTGCTTTGTACCATTTTCTCTTCAAATTGTTAGATTTTGATTTTTTGAGCTGCATGATTAATTTATGCACAAGTATAAGAGCTGGACTGCATTTAGTTCACAGTGTACAAATCCTAAAATGGTTTTCGAATTCGTGCAAATTTACCTTAAGGCTGACGTAAATAGGTGTGGCAGAGGTGTGTGGAGAGCCTCTGAAGTTACAAAGCTACATAACAGTATCCAAGATAGAATGCAAAAATGAGTAGTTTTGCCTCAAGGTAATTGCTTATTAATAAAAGCAATTTCTTTCTGCAAAACAAAAAAATAATAATCATATAACACTGAAGTATCTTGTGTGTATAAAGTTCCCTCCCAGCAATCTACTCGTGCTGGAAAAACAAATGATGAAACAGGCTGACTGGATGAATTTCTAATTAATTGGGACGGGAAATACATTGGTGCCGTGTTTCTGCAAAATGAGAACTGTTTCTTCTAGGTTTCTGTGAAAGTGTTTTAAAGGGAGTCGTGTTCAGCCAAACAGATTAAATTTATTCTCCTGATTAAAGCCCGTATTCATCGAGGTAAGTACAGCATTCACACAGGACTGCTGCTGGTCTGGTGGAGGCGTGCTCTGCTGAGATAAGATATTTCTGCTGATTTTCTGCACCATTCTAATCCATTCTGCCAGTAGTCATGTAGCTTCTGGCTTTCAGTTGGATGAGGCAGCAGATTCAATTCCATTTCTGGGCTCTGCAATTACACACAGAAGATGGGATACTGCCAGCTTTAGGAAAGGCATATATGTATACTGGCTATATATGGCTATATATGGCTATTTATGTTCTAAAATGCTACATATGGTATATATGTAGCATTTTGTTAAAGTACATTCAGAAATGTGTCAATAAGAATGCACTTAATACTCTCAAGCACCAAAGTTATTATATATATATATATATATATATATATTTTTTTTTTTTTTGAGGAGTCTTTTACAAAAGAAAGAAAAAAATGCATACATGCGTTGTCATAAGACACAATGCGAATGAGAAATTATTATCGATGAACAGAAACAACCTCAATTTTTTCCCCTATCCCTTCTTATTTTACACCTGTACCCTCCTTCTACCCGTAGCCTCTCCCTATATTATTATTTTACTTACTTACACAAACCCACACAGACAAACATGCAAACTCAACAGAATAAAAACCTAAAAAAAAAATTTAAAAAAAGATTTTCTCTTGGCAAATATTTCAGTAATTCAAAGTAGGTAAAAAAAGAAATCCCACTTATCATAAAATGTTGAAGTGTTACCTCTCAGAGTGAGTCTAACTTTCTCCAGTTTAAGGAAATGAATCATATCGCAATGCCACATTGAAATTGAGGGAGATTTAGAAGACCTCCGACGTAAAAGAAAACAGCGTCTTGACAATAATGATAAAAAAAACCTACAACCTCCTGAGACTGAGCGTGTGAAATTGTAGGCAACCCCGAGGAAAGACCAAATATTGCTAACTCAAACTATTCTTATTATGCATTATGCATAATTGTACAATTTAAACATTGCATATTTGTAACTTTAAATTTTTACATTTTTAAAATAGTTATGAACATGTACAAACTACCTGACTTTTAAATATAAACTAAAGACATGGTGGAAAGCAAACCAAATCTGTAATCACTGATATATACTGGTATATTTTATGGAATGTTTATGGTACTGTGTTTATATGTATACTGTGTTTGTACAGTATATATATACATATATATATATATATATATATATATATATATATATATATATATATATATATGTGTGTGTGTGTGTGTGTGTAGGTGGTGGTGTTTTGTAATTTTCATTAAGCTGTCAACACTGTTTTTTTTTACAACAACCTGCGGGGCAAAATATGCCCCCAAGCGGCCGTTGTACAGAGTGCTGTGCAAAAAGCACAAAATTACCGTATCTCAGTAAACTAAAGGAGAGGGGAGGTGTCCTATTCAACAAAGGTAAGTACAATTTTACACTGGAGTTCTCCTTTAATACCTTATATAATACATTACACTGTGTTGTGAAATCTTTATAAACTTGTGAACGATTAAATAAATCCCTTATCATTTGCATCCTTCCCTGCATAAACAGCGATGCACGAGGAGATCAGGGAGTGAAGCTGTTGGTTACAGAACAGACAGGAGCTGAGTTTTCCTCCCCTGCATGGTGGGTGGCTTGTGTGAGGGGCCACAGAGTCCACTGCTGAGGACAAGAGATGGAGGAGATGTTTCAGGTGCCTGATGCCCCCGAAGCCTAAAGCCAAGCATGACTGAGCTTCTGTATTCCTTTGATCTGCAGCTCCTGCCACACCGAGCCTGCAGCTCTGCAGACACACAGCCGCGGCATCCTGCGCAGACCCAGCCTCCTCCACACAGCTCTACAGGGGAAAGAACAGGGAGCGTAGAGTGCAGTAATACACCAAATGACTAGATAAATGTGTAAAAAAGAGTTGCGTAAAAAAATGAACAGGGTTTATGGATTGATTCTGATAAAATACAGAATCCATAGCCTGAGCAAGATTAGCAGATCATCAAATCATCATCTATGTGTTTAATAATAAATAATTAAAGATTAAAACAATGGAAATGTGCACCACAATGCACGTTTTAAAAGTATTCTCCACATTCTCAGTGCAATTACACACACAGTAAATTCACCAGTAAAATTTTACATTAGAAAAGTCTACTTCTAATGGCACCATAGCAAGGTCTCTAAATCTGCAATTAAATTCTACAGAATGTAAGAACCTACAGTATTCTTCTGTTCCTGCTGTGAATGGACGTTCCTGGTTCTGGAATCTTCTTTTGCTGGTGGAAAGGCGGCGAACAGTTCAAAATCTGGTTTACAAACCAGAATGGTGCAAGTTCCACATCGGTTGAAAAGCGTTATGAGTGAGTTTAAAAGGGCTCCATCGTTAGAGTTCTGCTTAATATCACATTGTTCACATATGTAGGCTCCATGTGGAGTGTACAACCCAGATATGGGACCAAAATTAAACATATGGTCAAAACTCATCACTTATACCTGTTTTTAAATAGCTTTTTTTATTATTACTTTCTGCACCCGAGGCATTGACATCAGCTTATTTCTACATGCCAAATGCTAAATTATACCTAGCATACCTAGCCTGTACATTAGAGACTGATGCCTATAGTAGAAATTCATTATCTAGTGATTTTGCTTTTTTTTCTCAGGTCTATTTAGTTGTTGTATCCATATACTGTAACAGCCTCCTCCCACCCCTCTGCCCTGAAAGCCATTTCAACATAATTAACATACAGCACAGTTTTCACTTCTGTCTTCACTATCGCTGCATCTGAGGCTCTTTAAATGATCAGGCGCTCGAGTATAAGGCGTTAATATTTGGTGACTAGAACGTAGAAAGTTGCAACTGATGGATCTCTTCACTCTTGATTCCTGCTGATGTTATTAAAGGGAATAAAATCACTCTTGGTTAGCTGTGATTAGATCAATACACACACAGCAGATCAGATCAGGAGATGAAAGAATCATTTGAATTGAGCTCAGGATACATTTAACCCATCTGTCTCATCTCCAGAGCTGCCTCACGGGAGCTCTTATCAGCTGCCTAACTAGAAGCACAACCTCTATAGAGAGAGGGGAAAAGAAGAGAAAGAGAAAAAGAGAGAGAGAAAAGAGAGAAAGAGAGAGAAAAAGCAGAGAGAGACCTTTTTAACCCCTGCTGTAATTTCTATTGAGGAAGGGGAACACTTGTTCCCACTTTTTTATTTTCTTCTTACTCTGAATGGTACAGTGATAAGAGGTAATTGCACAGTTCTGCTGTACAGAAGCCACCAGTTCATCTGATGCACAGCATGTCTAATGATGCACATCAAAATCTCTTCTTGTCAAAATTATCAAGGAAGAGACAGAATTCAGAACAAGACTGCTAGAATATCTGAAGCTTAGCTTGATATTCAGCAATGTGGGTGAGCTTCATGTTCAATATGCTCTTAAGGCCTCAGCTTAATTTTAATAAACGAATATTGCACAACTATGAAAGCTGAAATGTTCACAGCCTAACGAGCTCACGTACTTTCTGAGATTTCATTGCATATGCTTCTATACTGCAGGATGTGCATTGTATACATTTATTTCTTGACTACTGAAAAATGAGTATTCAGCCCTAGAACGAAAAAGAATAAGAGAATCAGCTCCTTAGAGTCGTTCATGTTTGTTCATGTCAGTCTGTTTCAGTTGTTCATTCTTTCTGCAGTTAGATCAAATTGTTCACCGATGCCAGGCGAACATCGTCTTCACGAGAAATGGGGGTTATACATTAGAAGGGTTATACATGACTTCCTTACACACACTCTTTTTTTTTTAAATTTGGAATCACTTGCTGTATTATTTTTTAGTTCATGACAATTTTACATTAAAGCAATACTGTTAACTACAGTATACTTTTTTATAGATTTTTTATTTAATCACTATATAAATTAAATGATAGATAATATACTGTCATTATATTATCTACTGTGATTGTTATTGAAACTGTGCTCTTTATATATTTTTTTACATTAATTTAGTTGCCTTTGGATTCAAACTCCGCTTTTAAAATATGATCAATGATAAATGGTAATGTAATTATGCTTAAACCCTTTTTACATGCTCCTTTAAATTACCGTTTTTTTCATATTCTACTTTACCTAGCACTTAGTGCTATATCATTACTACTAAGGCTGTATCTCTGAAAACATTTTGTCCTTTTTTAGAGTTTTAGAGCTGTAAACTGACTGTGGGGGAAGGCAGGTAAGCATTCTCTGCTGCAGTGCTGTTAGACAATCAGAGGCTAGATATGCTTGCATGTATGCATATTCATAAGCAAGAGCCGAAATCCTGAGAAAATCAGAGACCACTAATCCAGTGATCTAAAGCTAAATGGCTAAACAGAAACACCTGAGTGATTTTTTTTAACAAGAAACTGCTCGCATTGCATTCATTTATACTAGAGATCACAACTAGACTATTTTAAAATTAATGAAAAAATGATGGAATGAGACCTTCAAATTCACTTTGCACTCATATGCATGTTTAAATACGTTTAAAGGCTATTTAAAAAATATATAGTTTGATTTGTATTCTATAAAAGCGGGTTGTGACTTAATGACCATGAGAACCTCTGATAACTTGAGAACCACTGATATAGGGTGCTATACATCTGGAAGCACTTAATCATGCTTTAAGAACAGTAACATCCATAGGAGAAATTTTTCTATGGGAATGGATACATACATTATTGAGGAAAAAATACTGAGGAAAAAAATTACACCACCTTTTAGAATGGTTATTATAGCATGAAAAAAGGATTCCACTATTGCTACGAGCCATGTTTTGTTGGTTCTACAGAGAATCCCTGTTATTAAGACTGAGGGCTGCTGGGAAACGTGCTGCAGATGTTTGTATTTGAGAGCAGTAGTGAAAGGTCAGACTCAGATACAGGCACAGGCTAATTCTCACTGTGTCTCTGGGCCGGCCGAGGGCTTTGGAGAAGACGGATGCCATGACCTCACGCTAGCTTATCCTGTGTGATAAAACAGACTCGCAGCAGATCAAGAGACTGCGGGATCCGGCTCTTTAAATAGACATCGACCCACCTCCCCGGTCTGAATCAAAATGTAGCCGTATGAATGTTTAACCTTCTTTCTCTTTGATTTTTCCTGCGTAGCTTTAATATTTAAACAGAGAAGTCTGAGCAGCTCTCCCAATCACAGCCTCCGGATTCGGATTTACTGACCTGCTGTGGACATAGCTGATTCTTTATGATTGGATAATGAAGTCTTTGGATGAAAGTAAACAGAATGTTCATCATGTTCAGTCTAATGGTCAAAGGAAATTCCTGAAGCATTCCTAAAGCATTTTTTGGCAGCTAAGGAACTCCTCAAGTGCTGATATTTCATATTTCCTTAATTGCTTTGGCACAATCCTCAAATGTTAATGATTGTTGCTGAAGCTGTGACTGAAATGTGTGGAACACTTCAGATTAAAAGTGCATTCATTCGTGTGTGAGTTGTGCTCTTACCGCAATTTGCATGATTCACACTTTTCACAAAATTCATAATTTAATTTCTGGCACAGGTTTGCAAACACTAAGCATGTCAGTTTCAGATAGCACAGATATGCATTTAAATAAACAGTGGTGATCATTTTTGTTAAATTAAATTGTGAAACTTTAAGGCAACCAGTTGTTTTTTTTTTTTTTTTTTAAATTGATAGTGCTGTTTTCCATCAAAAAGTCTAGCCAGACAAGCCAGAAGTGAGTTAGTTATTAAATGATGTCGGATCTAATTTTTTAAATCCCATTTTAAAGATTCATTTTACCCTGTTGACCTTCCCTGCTGACCACTCCAGAAATGATATTTGTCCCTGCACCTGAAAATCACAACCCACAAATCTTTCGTTTAGATTAATAATGTATGAATGATCCATATTAGTAAATCTGATATTTTGAGAGAAATTTACTATGTGTGCCTTAAATGGTTAAGAGAGTGTGTACAAATGAAGGAGATGACCTATTGCCATGCAGGACTCTTTTTTCCACACTGCAAAAAAAATCCATTGGAAAAAACTAGACAATATATATATATAAGACATAAATACCCTTAAATAAAGCAAAAAAAATAATAATGTGCCCATGGGGTAAGCACATTATTCTTAGCAAGATTTCTTAAAAAAAAAAAAAAAGCGATTGCAGTCTCAAAATGAGTGAAGTAAGACTTAAATCAAGCAAAAATCACTGATTTTTATGTCCTAAATTTGCACACAAGAATCAGAATAGCTTGATTGCTGACAGTTTGTGTGTCATAATCGGGCAGAGCTCAGACAAACACAGATGTAAGGGGCAGTACAAAGAGTAATCAGACAAAGCAAGGTCACAACCGGTAAACTGGAGCATACAGGGAAATACCAGTCAAAAAGTCAAAAAGAGTCGAGGTACACGGAAAAAAGGTAATACACGAAAATTTAAAAAACAAAAGCAAGGAAATGCGTTGTAATGCAGGACAAACCAAAACAAAACTCAGCAATGAGGCTGAGTACTGAGTCCTGAGTGTTTTATACCCGGCTCACTAGGTGTTAGTACTCAGGTGAACAACTTCCTGAAGGCGTCACATGATCGTGAGATGGGTAATGTAGTTTTGTGTCTGATTAAACAAATTATTGCTAAAATAAGCAAAATAATTTACACTTACAATAACACTTCCTTAGGTCTTATCAGAGACGAAAATAAGATTTATTGCCTTAAATTTTAAATATTTTGCTTGCTAAGATTTAGTTTTTGTTGCAGTGCAGAGATCTCCTGGCATGGCGGGATGCTGAGGAGCTCCTGGAGAGCTGATATGAAAGCAGCAGCAGCAGGAGGAGGAGAGTTGGAGGGCAGAGCAGCATAAAGCCCTGCATGATCTTTACGGGGCGCTCAGCTGTCCCCTCATCTCCAGCAGCCCAGAGCTGCTCCGACTCCCCGATCACAGCAGAGCTGTTCGGACAGCCTCCCCACAGACATGTCCCTCTGCGGGAATCCAGCCTGACGTATTCAAACATGCCTGACTGGCCATGGCAGCAACATTAGAGCTTATATAAGCAGCAGTACTCATTACTCAAACACTCAAACACCTCAACGAGGAGAAACATCAGTTTAGAGTGAGAATTTAAAGTAGAGGTGAATGAACCTGTGACCTACAGTACTCACAACAGTATTTTTTGTTCTCTTATCAAGGCATGTGTCCCCCTCCTCAGCAGTTAAATGGATGTACACTATATTCAATTCAGAAGTGATCCTATTTTTATTTGTTATGTCTAGTCCAAAAATGGCCAATGATTACAGATGTCACCTGTCAAACATTTGAAGACATCTCCTTTTTTAATATTACTTTTAATACATATAGTACGTATAATAAAGATATACACAGCTCTGGAAAACATTAAGAGACCACTTCAGTTTCTGAATCAGTTTCTCTGATTTAGCTATTTACAGGTATATGTTTGAGTACAATGAACATTGTTGTTTTATTCTAAAAACTACAGACAACATTTCTCCCAAATTCCAAATAAAAATATCAACATGTCATTTAGAGCATTTATTTGCAGAAAATGAGAAATGGCTGAAATAACAAAAAAGATGCAGAGCTTTCAGGCTTTAAATAATGCAAAGAAAACAAATTTATATTCATAAAGCTTTAAGTTTTTAAAGGTGGAATAACCCTGGTTTTTAATCACAGTTTGATGCATCTCTGCATAATCAACTCCACCAGTCTTACACACTGCTTTTGGATAACTTTATGCTGCTTTACTCCTGGTGCAAAAATTCAAGCAGTTCAGTTTGGTTTGATGGCTTGTGATCATCCATCTTCCTCTTCATTATATTCCAGAGATTTTCAATTTGGTAAAATCAAAGCAACGCATCATTTTTAAGTGGTCTCTTTTTTGTTTAGTCAATTAAGTCTAAACTATTTATCTTATAGATTAAAGCAGCAAATATTGCTGATAGAAATTAAGACATCAGTCTCTGTGTGCTGAGTCTGTGTCGAGTGATAGTTGAGTTCAGTATAAATGTGTATTTTAAATCTTAGTCCTAAACAAATATGTAAAATATGTTTATGTCTGGGCTTTGGAGTCAGCAGCAGCAACATTGAGCAGATGCCTCTGCAGTGCTTCATGTTGGAGGGTTTTGTCACACACTGAAAAATGCCCCCAGTGTGTGTGTTCCTCGCTGTAGCTCACCATCGCTCAAGAAGACCATTAGCACAAGATTAAAACTCTCTCACTGCAGCGAAACACTCCAACAAGTGCAGCGCCGTGAAACGCTGAGCACTCTTTACACGCTCAATTTAATTTGCCCTCCAGAACTTTACTCTGGATTGTCAACTTGAAAAAGAGACGGTTTATTTGAAGCCATGTTTAATGGGCCGCTGCTTCCAGTTGAAGTGAGGCAGCAAACAACGACAGCAAAAACAACAATAAAAATAAGACGTGCCCAGCTCGTTTATTTATTATGCTCATTGCTCCATGAATGCTTTCAGGGTGAAGGGCAGTCAGCAGAACAGCTGTAATTACATTGGAGATGTTCCACCACCACCATCATTTGCAATGTAACCTCTGTAGCAGAGCTAAGCCAAGGAAAGCCACCAATCGTGAGCTTTTGTTTTCAGTTTTGAAATTGAATTTTTGGAGATAGTCCGGCGCCTGCTTTGATCCCCTGATGTGTATCTGAGCGGAGTGATTAAGAAACATTGGAGGAACTGTGTGGGTGAAATAAATGGCTTTTCTTATCGTGCTTTTCGCTCTTTCAAAAGAAAAGATGTCTCTATAACTAGAAGAACGTCATCTGAGGCTCTTTTACTGTGAAGTAAATTCAGTAGTCAAACTAGTGCTGGCAGTAAGGCCAAAAATGCAATATATATATCAACACAATATATCAGTTTTTCTTTTATTGTTATTTTTTGCATGACTGGGCTTTAATATAGGTTTGTGAGTTACTGCACTGTTAGGAGTAATGTTACATATAATATAAAACACTAATGCCTTAAATTAAGGCTTTGATTAGTATAGAGTTTACCTATTCCACAAAATGAAACAATATAAAAATATTTGAAATAAAATAGTTTCATAAACACTATTAATGGACATGAAATACTCAATGTTTAAGTTTTCAAAGAGATATTTCTCAAAAGCTCTATTGCACAAGTTAGATAAAAGTTTAATATAAATTGACTATATGTTATTCCTGAAGTCATTAGAGGCATTACAGTATGAAAATCAGCCACAATTCCCTTCTTTCTCCAGTTAACAAATACATTCAAATCATCCTTTAAGCTACAGTATTAATATATTTAAAAGGACTGTAGTTACTGCTCTATTTTTTTGGGATAAAAACACTCATACAGTAGAAACAGAAGCAGGAGCATGTTTTTCTCTTTAGGTGCTGTTCCGCATGGCGCTCCGCAGCGCCCTCTAGCGGTATGGTGGTATGAGAGAAATGCTTACCTGTATACTGCCCAGCACTAAGTCAAACTCTTCTACAACCTGCTGAACCAGGTTTCAGACAGTGCTGCCCTCAGGGCAGAGTGTTTAAACACCTTAACAGTGCTTAACAGACTCGTACACACACAAAGAATGCATTCCATACACACTGATTTACTGTCACTTATGTCAACCAACTATTCAAAGAGAGCTACAGGGCTCTAACTCTGACGCTTTATTGATAAAATGTCAAATAGTGCTTGTATAGTTCTCTTCCACTTCTCTCGAAAAAAAAGGGAAACTAATCCAGTCAAAAGCATGAATTACTACATGCAATTTAGCAAAGTGGTGAGAGCTTAATTGCACGTGCTGTAATTAGATACATGCATCACTATCACTGATGCTTTCAGCCTTGAAAAGAAACTGCAGCCCCCCCATATGTCTATATATCACTCCCCATGCAGGCAGATTAATGAATATACTGTACATGATACTGAAACTGCCTGCTTATTATATCATACAAGCAACTGCATTAATAATCACTTTATCCAAGAGGCTTCTACATAATTTGGCTGGAAAATTATGGCTGAAGTTGTTGCAAAAGAAACTCAATGACACTAACAGTGTATAATATATATTGCATTTTTTGCAGCACAGTGTTCTACAATTTCAAAGTCACTTATCAGACGTTTTGAATTATCTTTAAACATTTTTTGAATTACTATACAAACATTTGGAATCGCCATTCACATATTTGTATTCACTATTCACATATTTTGAATCCACAATCTAAAATTTTAAATCAAATTTTCAAATGTTTGGAGTCACTATTAACATATTTAATTACCATTTAAGCATTTAAAGCCATAAATTAAACATTGGAATTACTATTTAAACATTTGGAGATACTATTTAAACAATTGGGATCACCATGCAATTGTTTGAAGTCACTATTAACATACACTCTAATATTTGTTTGGATCGCCAGTAGCTTTGATTGTGGCAAACATTCACTGTAGCATTGTTTTAATAAGCTTCTGCAATGTCACAAGATTTATTTCCGTTCAGTGTTGCATTCATTTTTCACCAGGAGCTTGCAGCAGCATTGATGATGTCTGACCACAAAACCTTCTCCATACAATACATCTCAAAGATTCTCAATGTGGTTAATGAGGTTAATCTATCTATGATCGCCATCATTCAAATATCTTGAGTCACCTTTTAATCAATTAAGTCAAACATATGAGTTTTGAGGGCAGCAGTCCAGTGCACCTCAACACCAACCCTTCTTAGGAACCAGACTGGAATCTATGAAACCTGAAGAATTGCATGGCCAACATAAAGCTGGAATATGGAACCACAGAGGTAGACCATGACTTTATCATCCATTTAGCCCTGGAATGTGTGCTGCCCCCTTGTGACCAAACGTGGAAAGACTTCAGTATCAGCATGATCGCCACATTGTAAGCAAACAAGTCTTAGCTTATCAAATAGCAGGGATAGTAACGTTTTACTTTACTATTCTGATGTTCATATAGGTAATCATTGTCAATACTAATCATTGTCACCTGTTTCTGTTTAATCTAATTAAAATAAATAAATTTGCTGAAGTGATTCTGTTTTGTTACATTAATTAGTCACATTTATTAACTTACAGTTTACAGATTACCCCCTGCCAAAAAAAAAAAAATACAAAGTGTAACATATCATAGCAAACTTACAAGCCCACACCCCCAAGGTACTTATATTTATTCTAATAACTGCAACATATTAGAGAGAAAAGCAGAGAGAAGGCTTCTGAATAAATACATTTATACATTAATATGAATATGGTTGTGGTTGAGGTTTGTCGGGGGTGGTTTGGTATTTTGGATCTTTCTGAAATGAGCTTTTACATGGTGGAATGTCTGTTTGATATATTTTTGCGCATATGCAAATATAAAGTAATTAATCATATGTCTGTTTTTTTTTTCACAGTCGCAAAGAGAACGTATCTTGTCTAACGCATCAAACTAGATTCTAAATCCCAAAACAATGTCTTGACATTGCAGAACGGCTGCAGGAACACAGTGCTGTGTACTCTCTCGCTCTCTCTGAGGCTTTCTAGGCATTTCTTAGCGTTTATTCAGACTGCTTTTCACAGGAGACAGCTGGTGCCAACGTATAATAAATAGCATGAAGGAGCTGAACAAAAGATTACACTTTCTCTGGATAGATGTGCGCCGTTCAAAGAGGGCCGCTGAATACCGCTGAGAGGAAATACCCAAAGTGTTTTGACAGATCGCATCAGCCTTGTTCTCTCTAAGCTGCCATGACTACCTACATGTTTTGTTTTAGAAAAAAAAAGTTCTTCTCCCTTTAAATCCTTAACCTTCCCCTTTATTGGCTTTCAAACTCTGTGCTTTAGCAGCCAAATATCAAATAGGGCTTTACATCTGCTAAAGGGAGCTGGGCTCTGTAAATACTGCTATTTGAACTTCCTATTCCTAAGACACCATGTCAAATTAAAGCCTGTTGCAGGGACAGCTTTCTGTTTTTATATAGTAAAGCCATGCTAAAGCTTCTCCCACTATTAGCGCTTTTACCACTGGTAGGTTTAATCCCTTAATTAATTATTTTTTTCTCTGCACATTATTCATGTCCACATATTAATAGACATCTGCTATATGTTTAAAAACGTAATCAGAAAGCTGTTTTAGTAAAATAATGGATTTCTACTGTATTTTAGGTTTTCTGAAGCTTCCATAAGCCTCAAGCTGCCCAATGCTTGGGAAGCCCTTAGATGACATCATGTTAAAAAAAAAAAAAGTGTGGCCATGACTTATTAAGGCGTGGGAATGAGATACTAAGGTGTGGGAACGACATAATTAAGATGTGGGAATAAGATAATTAAGGTGTGGCCACAACTTAATAAGGCGTAGGAACAAGAACCTAATGAATGGGAACAAAACAAGATAATAAAGATAAAAATAATACATAAAGATAATAAAGGTCTGGCAATGACTTATTAAGGTGTGGGAATGAGTTAATAAAATTATAGCCGTTAAGGTGTGGCCACAAGTTTTTTTTTGTTTCACAGATAACAAAGCAATCAGCTCTCAGGGGTCATGCACAATATGACTGCCTGAGGAAGGTAAATGGGTTAGCATACTGTCTGCGTCTGAGCCAATCAGCTTTTAGTATGAGAATTAAGTATCTTTTATGCCATTAGAATTACACCATTTCTCACTGCAGGAGACTCCAAAATATCACAATGAATTAATTTAGAGATAAAAATAAATAGAAGCTAATTCACTCTCCATTTTCTTACAAAAGATTATCCTTGGATTAAAGGAGCTTTGATGTTATATTCAGTTTCTTCAGGGCATTGATTTACGGAAAAGCAAGCTATCTATCTCGTTCCCATGTCTTAAGAAGTGGTGGCCACACATTATTTTGTTTAACATTAAGTTTGTAAACTCTTTGCAAATGTCTATATTTCTTACAGATTTGTAATATTGGATTATTTTCGTAAATAAAAATTGTCCTAAAAAGTCTGAGATTTTTCTCTCATTTTTTTTTTTTTTTTTACTGGGTTCTCTTTATCTACTTTTGAGAGCATGTGTGGAATTCTGATGATGTTTTAGGTCTTATTAATGCAGAAATATAGAAATGTTTATTTTAAAAGGTTCACAAACTTTCAAGCATCAATGAATGTTATGTAGAAAGAAAAGCTACCATACTATTAAAGGACACAGACTTAATAATTTACAACTTAATCAACTGAATATCAAAAGGTTTAAAGCTATAAAACCAGATGGACTGGAAATGACCAGAATTTAGCACAGTAGGCTTGTTCAATGATAGAAAACTTAATTTGCCTTCACTCTACATTTTTGATGTGCCTTCATTGATTAAATGATTAAGCTCTAGGTGACTCTGGATAAGAGCTTCTGCCAAATGCCATAAATGTAAAATTAAATGTACTGTAGTGTAAAAACCATCCACAGTGTCTGGATTTTCTTTTAGACTTGCTCTGAGACATCAACCATGGTTCTTCATCACGATTTGTCACATTATTCAAAGTAGTGGGGATTTCAGGAAACTTCACTTCCTAGAAAGACTCCACTGGGAACACATGTCCATCATTGCCTCCCAGTTGATTAGAGACAGCATTAGGAGCTGGTGTGTGCTGGGTCAGTTAGTTAGACGCTCTGGAGCTCGTCTCAGGACAGTCCACGACCTGCCAGATGGTATGTCTGCTCTGATAGACATGCCCGGTACTCACTCACTCGCTGCTGTCTATTTCTCTTTGCTAGCTGACTGTGTGTGAAGTGTGTGTTCACTATTCAGTGTCACTTGCTTGCAGCGCAATTATAATGAGAGGTTACGGTTATTTCCTGGGTCCACACCTTCTAATATTAGATGGCAGGCAAATCCACAGTAGAAAAAAAGATGAATGTCACTTGAATTTACATGATTTCTATGTAAAAAGTGGTTGCATATAAATACAGCTCTATTGTATTAAAAAATATATTGTCATTTATTTGCAGAAAATCAGAAATGGCTGAAATAACTGAAGAGATGCAGAGCTTTCAGACTTCGAATAATGCAAAGAAAACAAGTTCATATTCCTAAAATGAGTCAATCAGAAAATGTGAAAAATACCTGTGTCTACATGAACCTGTGAGTTCATGGCCTCGCCCACCTTGGTTTGGGACCGCCCATAGACAGAGCTGAAGCTGGGCTGCAGCAGAGCCGACACTGTCAGCTAAAGAGCTTACAGCTCTATTTGCACCAGCCAGTTAACGTTAGCTATTTTGTGTAAGTAACTATGGTTTAAATCGGATATCCGGTTGATTCTGCCGAGATCCTTAACATACACTAGGGAAGCATGGTGTGATAAGGTAGCACAACTTGACAGAACACCGGCCCAAGCCGGCGCCGTTCGTGTCGGATTTTATTATATAGAGCGAACTCTGGAGCTTCGATGTTGCGAAACTGCACAAGCAGCGAATCCCCAAGTCTGAGGTAAGAGTTTAGTAGCATTAGTTTAGCTGAAAGAAATGTTATTAATGCTGTGGTGAGAGCAGTGCCGCTTGTTTCCGAGTGACGTTGAGAGTCTTACATTAAGCAAATTTTAAGGGTTAAATTTACCTAGCCGAAATCTTGTATTTTTTCAAAGACCACCTTAAAGCCAACCTTATTTTTAAGAGTGTACCTTCTTATTTGCTGCAGGTGTTTCTTACTTTAGTATTCACACACTGAAGCAGAGCAGCTGTCAGGCTAAAGGCTAGTGGAGGTGTATCCTGCGGCTGTAGCACCTGCACTGTGTTGCCCTGCTTGCCCAGGGGTCTGGGAAGGTTGTGTGACGAGTCCAGCAGTGACAGCATGTAGTGCCCTGGGAAAACTCCTCCTTAACCTCTACAGGAAAAGGACTCTCAGCCTCTCCGCTCTCTCTGTGTGACGCAAGAAGCCGAGAATCGCTATAGTCGTTTCCCTCGGTTCAATTACGCAGCTCGGCTGAATAGGCAGTAATTTCATTCATTACCGTGCTGCAAACTGAAATCAGCACAATGTGACATGGCCACGCGTTTCCAGGTGGAACGACTATTCCATTAGCATTTCATCAGCGTGAGGACATCTTCCAAATGGCAGTTTTGCTCCATCCTCTTACTCGGCACGGAAAGAAAATGGGCTAATGTTCCTGATTTGATTACCTCTCTTCCACAGCGTGATGAAGTAAAACACCATCTCCAACGAGGAGCAATTTACCAACGGGAACATAACCTTCTGCCTGGCTATGCAAATAGAGCGCTCAATCTTGTGTCAATATGCAAATACACACTTACACTCCTGCAGTGTGAATCCACATCCTCAATCCATCAATTCAGAGAAAAGGTAAGCTAATACATACATCCATAAATCCATAACACTGGAAATAGCTATCTCTTTATTTGCTTCTCTGACAGTCACAGACCTTTTTCTGTCTTCCGACGCCTCCGAGCTCTGGGGATAGAAGTTGAGGGAAAAACCCTCAGCACTACTTGTCAGTGATTTTGTTATGACAAGAAGATGAAAAGCTCCAGAAATATTAGAGTAAGTCAGTGTTTGAGATTTAGAAACCCTCAGTGGATGTCAGGTTTCGGATGTCATGGTGCTGGGTGCAGAGAAATCACATTTACTTACTAACTGTGATGTTTTAAATAACTATTATGTAGCATGGTTGTCTTAAAATATCAGTTTAAGGGCATTTTCACATCTGTAGTTCGTTTCTCTGGTCTGCATCAGTTGATTAGTTTGTTTAATTAGAGCGTTTCTCAAATGGTTTGGTTTGTTTTCACACAGGCACAAACTTAAATGCACCAAAATGCCCTAACAAACTGTTGTCTCCTCTGATTGTTCAGCTGGAGCTGTCTGGTGTGGGAGCAATAGTAAAAACAATTAAAAAAAAAACAGTAGTATTTTTCATTGTTTTATTTAATAATGAATGTTGTATAATGATAATAATAACCACCATATAGAGAGAAAAAATATGCTAATAATTTTCAATCTTTCATAGAGAAACATTGTTTTTTTTAAACATTTTAATCATTTTCTCACTTATTTTTGTTACAAACTGGAGATTATGATAGATCATAATACTTTGCATTACAATGTAATTAGAATGTTTCTTACATAACATTCACTGTTGAATAATAACATCATGGAAACATTAAAAGTTGCATTGATAAAACAAAAGTGATATTCTAAAAAATAGAATGTTCTAAAAAATGTTAACTGTAATGATCAGAAATGGTTCTACTAACCATAATATTGTAAGCTGAGACATTCTTATATACTTATATACATTTATATACCAGCCCAAACTTTCCTAGATACCAACTTTTGCATTGATGCATGGAATGGACATGTATCAATGTAGTTAAATGAAACAGACCAATTGCAGTGGATGGTGGGGAGGGTGGGGGGTCCTGTCTGTGTCAGTAAAGCTCCATTATCTTTTGCAGTGCTAGAGGAAAGAGCTGTGTGTGATAATAGCAGCTTAGTGCTAAGGCACGGAGCTTCACTCTGCAGCTTCACTGATAAAGAAAGACCTCGTCAGTAGAATCAGCGCATTTAATACGCAGAAACTGAGCCACTTACCAACTTTCTCAAATGAAGGAAACTGTGAGGAATGTGCTCATGCTCACTTATTGCTCATTTATTCAGAGCTCATGCTGGGTTTCCACTCCAGTCCTCAGTGTAACGTGTTCAACCTTCTTAGATACTTTCATCATGATCCTTATTCTGCAATTGCATGTGATGAAAAGGACAATGAATGACTATAAATTATAGATCGAACCGTCATGTTTTCTAGAGACCTGAAGGATTGATATTAATAATAGCTGCAGTCTTGCTGTTGTAATATTGTTGTAATGGAGTTGTAACTGTCTTTAGTTTTTAATCACAGTTTTCATGCATCTTGGAATGTTCTTCTCCACCAGTCTTACACACTGCTTTTGAATAACTTTATGCCACCCCTGGTGCAAAAAATCAAGCAGTTCAGCTTGGTTTGATGGCTTGATTATATTCCAGAGGTTTTCAATTTGGTAAAATCAAAGAAATCTCTTTTTTTTCCAGAGCTGTATTTTAGATTTTTCAAAGTAGCACCTTTGCTTAGACACTTTTTAGTTACTACATGATTTCTTATGTGTTTCTTCACAGTCTGAATCTCTTCACTATTAATTCACTGTCACACCGCCGTGTTCTCCTTCCACACTCCATTTCCCAAAATCCCATGAACAATGACGTCAATAGCACCCGCTCACCTTCACCCAATCACGGTAGCTACACTCCGATGCTCAGACTCACCTGTGTTCTGAGTTAGTTCCGGTTCATTCCCCTCTAGCTTCCTGTATTTTAGGTGGCCGCTTGTAAACAAACACCGCGAGGTATTGTAGACTTTCGTTGCATACTGAGCATTATTTTCCTGTGTTTATGATTGCCTTCACTTTACGACCTTGTTTTTCAGTTTATGTTTTTTGTTTCGCCCTTTTTGGATTCGATGTATGGTTAGACTGTTTTTTGGTTACAAACCCGGACTGTTTATTCGACTACGATTCCTGTTTCTGGTGAGGTTACTGTTTGCCTGGCTATACTGTTTGCTACATCTGTTTGTCAGCCTGTTATTAAACCTGTCTGTGCTTTTGCGCTTTCATCTCCATTGGCCAATGTTAAGCAGAGAAGAAACCAAAATGGCTTAGTGCTGACTAAACAGGTAAACAGGGTGAAATTCTGTTCTTAGTTCACAGTAGGCCATCCTGTCACCTAAACCACGCAAACAAATTTCCTTCTTCTTAAGTAAGACCTAGATGTCGGTGAAGTGTTGAGAGAAGTGTTTGGGTGAGTGTTAATAGAAAATTTTGGATAAATATTGATTTCTAGCTATGTTGGCCCTGAGGCTTTAGTGCAAAACTATGAGCAAAATGTGGAAAATAAGTGGGAAATTGTATTAGATTGATTTATTGCCCAAACTGTTCCCTAAAAATATAATTGGAATGTATAAATTGACTGTCAGGTCCTTAGAGATAAAGACAGAAGCTTACTGGCATGAAGGTGTAAAATGGCACAGTGGAAATATGAAACATTTTCCATTTTCCTGTGAAATTACACATGAGGGGATAGAGCAGTTCACAAACACCAGACTCAAAGAGGCAGAAGACAGGAAGTCACAGTGCAAGCAGTGCACTTTTAATGAATTCCACTGGGTCTAAGTACAAGTGCTATATTGTGGATATGGATCCTTAGCAGTTCAGACAAACAGAAAGAGTCTCAGGTCTCAACCCAATCAGATCCACTCAGCCAGCCTTGCGATATTGAGTGAACAGACTATTTAAAGGGAGTTTAGAGAAAGTGCAGTATTCCTCCTATACTAGCATATATGTGATATATAAGATTGTACCACAGTTATAGCTCTGATATTCAGCTATTTCATATTAATAGGATTGACGTCTGGAAAAGAAAAATGGCTTCCATCTGTAATCAAGTGCTGCTGCATTCAACACTATGTGTGATCAAGCTCTCTGTTTTTCATGGATTCTTATAGATTAGTTTCTCTTCAGATATGTTGTGTGGTTTAACCTTATTTTGGGAAAAGACATATTTCTTCACAGTAGTGTTTTTGGAGTGGTATTTCTGTGTGTCACTATATTAATTTGTTGCTAGATTGCTAACAAATAGTGGGTGGCATGGTGGCTTAGTGGTTAGCACATTCGCCTTCCAGCATTGGGGTCTTGGGTTCAAGTCCCTATCTGGGTGGATTCTTCATGTTCTCCCTGTGACTGGGCTTTTGAGTTCTTCTGGGGGCTCTAGTTTTCTTCCACAGTCCAAAAACATGGAGATCAGGTAAATTGGACAGTCTAAAATTGAATACTCTAAAAATGTGTGTGAATATGTGTATGACTGTGTGCCAGGATATGGATTGACACTCTGTCCTGGGTAAAATGCTATAGTGACCAATGCAGTCCTCCAGATGAATGGTTGTTTCCGGTTGAAAGTGTGCTGTGCGCCATTGGCTGCTGCTTCTCATCGATGTGTGGATAAAGTCAAGTCAAGTAGTTTTATTGTCAATACTGCATATGTACAGGACATACAGATGATTGAAATTATGTCACTCTCCTTCCCAAAGTAACAACAAGTACAGCATGCTAAAAATATACATACAAAATTCATACCTCAAAACCTGCGAGACAAGACAGCAGAAATAATATATAATATTATATATTTTATAATTCCATAATGAAACCACAGATCAACAGCATATTACATGATTTTGTTTTTGTATTTAGAGAGAAATCTTGTTGAAGACAGTTTTATACGATTAGAATTGGTCTCTTACTTGAGGAGATTATGGAGATTTCTTCTCAGTATGTGTGTCTTCAGATATTAAAACCTCCTTAAAATAAACACAGCCCCTGATCCTCTCGGCTGTAAGTGGCTTGGCAGTAGCTGTGAGCTGGAGGCTGGTTTTGCTCAGTCACTCTGCTGCAGAGGAGCTGAAGGCCAGCTCCTGAGTGGATCACTCAGCGGCGTTCTGCCCACAAAACTGCTGAGGTAACCTCCGCTGGTCCTCTGACCACCTGCCTGCAGGCGTGGGAGCGGGCCATGAGCACCAGCGCTCAGCAGAACCTACAGCAAGAGATATGAAATGTTCTCCTTGTGTAGGAATCTCATTACATGTGTTACTTCCTGCAGGATGTCAGAGATGTTTTTAAATAATTCAGGAGAAAAAGAGAGAACGAGAGAGAGAGAGAAAACTGTGGAACTTCTACATTTCTACTAGAAAATACAGGATAAAACAGAAAAAAAACACTCTTTTTGATGTCAGGTTGAAACTCTTCATGGCGGCTTTGTAAAGTAATTATTCTAAGTTACTCCAACAGGTTCTTTTCAACGCTATTTCTTTATGAAGCTTCAATCAAAGGGAGCTTTCATGTCAAATTGGAGACGTTCTTGTCAAAACACGCATGACAAATTGGAGTGGGAGGACATGAATATTATTACTTGCAAGTTTTTAATGTTTAATCCCATTCCTTAAACTCCAGAACTCCAAAACTAAGCAACCGAGCTGAAATGCTTTAATTTTTGCACCAGGAGTGGCAAAAAAAGTTATCCAAAAGCAGTGTGTATGACTGGTGGAGAATATTGATTTCTGAACTTTCTTAAAACTTTATGAATATTTATTTAAACTTTATGAACTTTTTTTGCATTATTTGAGGTCTAAAAGCTCTGCATTTGTTTTTGTTATTTCAGCCATTTCTCATTTTCTGCTTTATGCTCTATGCTTTAAATGACAATATTTCTATTTGGTATTTGAGAAAAATATTGTCAGTAGTTTATAGAATAAAACAACAATATTCATTTTACTCAAACATAAACCTATAAATAGCCAAATCAGAGAAACTGATTCAGAAAATAAAGTGGTCTCTTATTTTTTTCCAGAGCTGTATAGCTAGCCGTATGCTAACCATCTGTTAAGGTTTTAATCAGCATTATTATAAAGTCATTGTGTTAACAGTATAATTGAATGAATTTACGGTTATGGTACAGTATTCAGTTCTATAATGCAATGTCTCAACTTATGAGGCAGTTGAGTCACCCAGGATAAACACATATGCTTGAAAATATGGAAGCATTACAGAAAAGCTACAGTATGAGCTTTACTTTATTACTGCACTGGTACTACAATGCAAGCTTTTACTTTCTAGTAAGCTAGCAGAAAAAAGTAATAATGAAGTTGTATCATCAGTCATATTTAACAGATATACAGAGACATTAAAATCCAGTCTAAACCTGCAGCAGATGGCCTGCCATGAAATATGGAGCATAATTTTTCTATTTTAAAAAGAAACAATACATTTAATTTGCATAGATTTCTTGAAAAGATCTACTGCAGAAATTGATTTGTTCCTATACACACTCTATCCCTCTGGTCTTCAGAGAGCTTATCTAATAAACTTCACTTCAGCTAATAGGCCTACAACAGCTTTTCATCACTGTAAACAAAGCAATCTGCCCGAGCATCTAATCTTGCTAATATGAAACTGACAGATAAAGACTCCCATGGTGAAGAAGAGACAGCCCCAACCTCGCCCACACCACCAGCCAGAGCAGCTCCGTTAAAGAAGCCTGATAAAGATTCAATTCACAAACATTTTCATTTAGGAGAAGCTTAAGAAGCTTTTCAGCTTGTTATTTTGGTTATTTTGTGGGTTTACGAGAATACGCTGCTCATCTTATAAATAACAAATATTCTTTCTGTACAAATATTCTATTTCTCACAGTTGAAGTGTACCTACCATAAAAATGACAGAGCTCTACATTATTTGTAGGTTGAAAAACTTGCAAAATCAGTGCAAGTGCAAGTGTATCAAATAGTTTTTTTTTTTTCAAGATTAGACAGGACTATGTGCAGTTGATAAATAGGCTTTATTAAATCAAGAGGCAATACATAGAGAATGGTCAGAACAAGCAAGGTCAATAATGGTAAACAGCAGCAATAAGGGATAAACATACCAAGATACAAAGACAGAGCAAGGTGATATCACAGGGCAGGCAAACATCAGGGACAAAGAAAAACAAAACAAGAACTAGAACTAGAAAAACATTTTGCTACCTTCAAGTCATGTCGGAAATATCATATTTACAAGATAAGAGCACATGAACGCCACCACAAACTCGTATTTACCAGTGAGAAACTCGGATTTTTAGATAAGCCCCGAGTTTTCCAGTTGGGGGTGTGTCAGTAACAAGAAGTCATGGCCGCTGCCAGTATGGATCCTGTTCCTACATTAAAACGTAAAAACTTTGAGCTTATTTGCAATAGTTTTAAGCTGTACAGGTTTAAAACAAACAATTTTTTTTTTTTACTTAAAAGTATGATTTTTCAGTTTAAATAGTATAAAAACATCACTCATCTAATGCATGTCTTATCTGCCTTATTCTATCGAAGTAGGCGAAATTAAACTTCCTGTTTTTTTATGATAATAGACCAAAAGTATAAACAAAAAGATTTTTCTAATGGCCTCCATTTCAATCTGACCATAAAACATTTGAAGTAGGTTTTTATTTCCGAGGAAGACTTTTGTAAAGGCAGCATTTGTAAAGTGAGTGAAGGTGTATATATACTGAGGGGAACAGGTGAAATCAATACTCTGGTGATTAGCTTCAGTATAAGGCAGTGTCACGTGACTGTGTGAGGGTGTGATGTCAGTGTGAGGTGCATTCTGGGTATCGTAGTCCAGAGACTGAATATAGCAGATAGAGCTATTACCTTGCAGTATTAATACACTTGTTTCAGTGTCCTCACTGTCTCTGTTGTCTCATAATTTCTTTTTTAATTTCTAATTTAACCCTAATATAAGCCATAAATGAGATTTACTTCTCCCTTTGGTTCTTTTCTTTTAAATAAAGGTTACCTGTTTTGTTGTGATCTTATCTCCCTTTTGTGTCTGTCTCCTTTTTTATCAAGCGCTCTCTAAACGAGCTGGGCGTAACAATGGGATCTAATGAGTGAACAGCATACTGAGCAGTCTCGGCTAAAGCAGCAGGACGTCACGCGGGCTATCTCTGCAGGTTCGGACTAAAATTCATTCCACACTTTCGGTAAAGGAGCTCAAGCTTGTGTTCATCATTAAGGCTTGGTTTTGAAGGAGAGCTAATCAGCTAAACTTGCCTGTGCCTGCCTGGGGACTGCACGCTGTAATGGAATTCTCTAGTGGCTTTCTTATTACACATAATGTATTGTTATCATAGAGCTGAATATGATGGAGCAGCCAGCAGGGAATCAACTGCAGGGAGGGAAAAGCCGCATCTTTGATGTCTGACTTGGCAGTTTAACTCCCTACTGATAACTGGGTCTGCTCAGCAGCCCATCTGGCGCAGGAATGGCATGGTAAAAAAGACATCCGGCAGCAGCGTACGATTTAAAAGATGTTGCAGCATCCGCCACAGAAATGAAGCCTCATCATCATATATAAACAGCAGAATTACTGTCAAAAATTTAACTGTAGTTTCAGTTTTTTATTTTTTCTGTCCCATTTTCTCCCCAATTTATAAGGCCCAACCCACTCATTAGAACTCCCCCTATCACTAGTAATACCACAAAACACCAGGAGGGTGAAGACTAACACATGCCTCCTCTGATACATGTGAAGTCAGTCTCCGTCTCTTTTCGAACTGCTGCTGATGTAGCATCGGAGAAAAGCGCAGCGACTCGGTTCTGATACATCAGCTCACAGATGCCTTGTGCTGATTGACATCACCCTAGGAGTGTTTGGGGAAAGCGCACCATCTACTGTACCCACCCAGAGAGAGCAAGGCCAATTGTGCTATTTCAGGGCTCTGGCAGCTGATGGCAAGCTACATAATTGGGATTCGAACCAGTGATCTCCCAATCATAGTGGCAGCGCCTCAAGTTTCAAGTTTCAGATTTTTTAAAATAAAAACGTAATACAAATGTTCTGTGATTTTAAAAAAACGTTTCTATCAATCCCTGTCCTACTAATGTCACAATGATACACAATGATACACATGGTAACCACATCAAACTAACCACATGGGGTACCACAGCAGCCACTTGGCAACACACTAGAAACTACCTGAAGCACCACAGCAGCCACCTACTATAACAGATACTATAACAAATACTGTATCTATGTAGCTAATACCGGGAACCCTTTAGCAACCATCTAGCAAGACCTTCTGAACCACTAAGCAACTCCATGGCAACCACCTACTCTAGCATCATAATAACATTCACTTGGAATACCCTAATAACTATCCAGGTTGTACCCTTCCAACAACCTATGAATATGGTGGGAAAGGACATTTCATTGTTGATTTCTCAAAATTCTAGTTTGATCTAGTTTTAAATATATAAGAATAATTAGGCCTTTAATCTCTTCTTTTTATAGGCATCATTTGTAATGGTGAGCATAATGTGGCACATGCATCACTGACTCATTCATTTCTGACTGAACTGCAGCAGAACTTGACCTTTAATGGATGTTTGGGCTTCATGAAGTTCCAATTAGTTCTGGACCTTTCAGTTCATTATTGCTTCTCACATTAATTATTCGGCTGAAATCTATGGCATCCAGGGCAAAAGTTAATAGTTTTGTTTACAGGTCAATTCATTAAAATGTTCATGTTTATGACAGGTACAAGTCTAATGGAGAAAAATGGTCAAGACAAAATGATCATGAATTATCAGTATTTAAGATTCAGGAGTTGTATAGTCACATGCACAGCAAACAGGCAGTTATAGATATATTGTTGCTTTGCTAATCCTCCACTAACAAGTAAAATAAAAATGATTTAGGTTAAAAAACTATAGACATACATTATATTATGTCTATACATATATTTTTTCTTACGTTTCAAATTAATACTAAAGTTATCCAGACTATGAAGGAACAAAATAAATACTCAAAAGAAATAACAAAAGAAAAAGCATTCAGGTGCCCTTATCTGGGGAGCTGTTAACTTGCGGTTTCTGAGGCTGGTAACTCTGATAAACTTATCCTGTACAACAGAAGGAACTCTTGCTCTTTCTTTCCTGGGGTGGTTCTGATGAGAGCCAGTTTCATCATAACGTTTTTGATGTTCTTTGCGACTGCACTTGAGGATATTTAAGTTCTTGATATTTTTTGGATTGACTGACCTTCATGTCATAAAGCATTTTTTTTTCATTTCTCAAATAGAGCTATTCACTGTATACCTGTAACTCTACTTCTTCACAACTTTACATCTGATGCTCTCAAACACTTTATTAAGAGGAAAGAAATTTAAGTAATTAACTCTTGATGAGTTCAGCACAGCTGTTAACTGAAAGCCTGAATTCCAGGTGACTCTTCCTCATAAAGCTGACTGAGAAAATCCAGCAGAGATGTAAAAAAAAACTTCTAAACAAGAAAGGCCAACTAAGCAAGAGGTGCTACTTTGAAGAATCTAAGATATGGAGCATATTATGGTTTGTTTAACTTTTTTGTTTTGTTTACTAAATGATTCTATATGTTTTTCTTCATAGTTTGGGTGACTTTACTATTAATCTACAATGCAGAACATTTAAAAAAGGAAAAACACTAAGTTCAAGGTGTATCCAAATTTGCGGATGGTTTGTTTCAGCCATTGTGTCAATCACTTAGTTCCTAAGTGTTTCCCCACCTTCTTACAATATAGCAGGATAAGAGCTTAAAACTGATTTCTGAGGGAAATAAAACATTTTTAGCAATGTTAGCATAGAAAAAAATATTGGAGATGGAAAAACAGTTTAGAGGACATAAATAGGATAGACAATTACCTGTTAATAAATTATTAGCAAACATCTACCCTTAAACGTACTTCCTTTGTATATAACATGTGGAGAATAATGTAAACCTATTATTTAATTTCATAATAAAACACAAATCTCCTGTTATTTCACAGTCCAGTTTCATCACCTCCACCCGAAGACTGAACGTGCCTTCTGGTGTTGTGAAATATCACAGCGTACACCTGTGTGACATGCTCTTTTCCCACATCTGACCTCACTTACATGCTACACTGAGTAGCCTTTGTCTAAAATATTCAATCTGCCATCGCAGCCCATTGTAAATCTCCTCCAGGTTTGTCTTGCCTTTCCGGTGTAAACAGAGCCAGAATCCAGATGTACGTCTCCAGAGGACTTAGGTATTCAGTTCTGTGCTTGACTGATAAAGCAGGACCTTCTGAAAGCTGGCAGCAGAAATTCCCTCCACATCTACGCCATAAATATTCTCTCCTCCATCACCAAAAAAAACCATACAGGTGTTCAAGGTTCAATGTGACAGGTAGTAGATTTAAATAAATCACTGTGTCCCTTTCAGAATGAGCCGTTTAAAGGCTCTGTCACTTTTATGCAAATAACCTGTTTCTCACCACACCATGTTCAGGGGTTGGACAATGAAACTGAGACACCTGTCATCATTTTAGTGTGGGAGGTTTCATCATGGCTAAATTGGAGCAGCCTGGTGTCCAATCTTCATTAATTGCACATTATTGCACCAGTAAGAGCAGAGTATGAAGGTTCAATTAGCAGGGTAAGAGCACAGTTCTGCTCTAAATATTGCAATGCACACAACATTATGGGTGACGTGCCAGAGTTCAAAAGAGGACAAATTGTTGGTGCACGTCTTGCTGGAGCATCTGTGGCCAAGACAGCAAGTCTTTGTGATGTATCAAGAGCCACGATATTCAGGGAAATGTCAGCACACCACCAAGAAGGACCAACCACATCCAACAGGATTAACTGTGGACGCTGTAAGAGGAAGCTGTCTGAAAGGGATGTTCGGGTGCTAACCCGGATTGTATCCAAAAAAACATAAAACCACGGCTGATCAAATCACAATAAATTATTGTGGTCTAAAACCAGGTGTTTCAGTTTCATTGTCCAACCCCTGTATATGCTTATATGCTTTGTGTTTACCAAACATTAGTGTTAGCTTGTCTTAAATGGCAAACCTTGAACAAGCTAGTTCATGCTTAATTGCAATAGAATAAAAAAATGCATTATTCTATATTACTTACATCTCCTTCATCTTCTAATATCTGCGCACTGTAGGTAAAGATCCCTCCCTCAGAAGAAGTCTCCTGGCTCTCAACCAGCAGACTGAAATTGAAATGGCAAATTGGGGTGTTTATAAGGGTAGAGAGACTGGAATGGAAAACATTAATAAGTTTTGCATAGTATGTCCCCTTTAAGAGTCTATGAAAATGAATAGTATTGATTTAAATGTTGCAACTGATGTTTCCTAATACATAAGCTGCTGCATTATACATTGCTTCTGTTCCACAAACCAAGCAGTGGAGAAAGGCAAGTTTGTGTGTGTGTGTGTTCACAGGATGATGTGAGTGTGAGAGTCACACTGCTATAAAAGCACATGGATCAGAGTGATGAAACAGCCTGAAGCCAGGGTTATAGAGGAGCATGGCAGCAGTGTCCGCAGCCTCCAACACTACACACAACTGATGACCAGCAGCAGGACAGTAAAGCCTGTCGCCTGTACGCAGTTAAATAAAGCCTCTCTATTCTGCTGTCTCTCTCTCTTTATATCATCACCCCAGTGTTTGATCTCAGTGTTTGATCTCTCTCTCTTTTTGAGTGCTGAAAAACACTGAATGCTCAGATAAAACAACGCTTCTGGCTCTGTGTGTAACAGAAAATGGACTCAGTGCTTTATTCAGTGTGTGCTTTTTATTCAGGGAGAAAATATGAACATGCAACTACTTTCCTTTCTTAATATTTATTGCAACTTTTTCCCCCATTTTCTTCCCAATTTACACAGCCAATTACCCATCTCACCATCTCTAGTGATGCTCCAACACATGTGAAGTCAGACTCCGCCTCTTTTTGAACTGCTGCTAATGCAGCATTGCGCTCGGAGGAAAGCGCAAGTTCTGATACATCAGCTCACAGATGCAGCCTTGTGCTGATTGACATCACCCTTAAGAGTGATGAGAAGAAAGAGCACCCAGAGAAATACACACCCAGAGAAAGAGCAAGTCCAATTGTGCTCTCTCAGGTCACCAGTAGCCGAAGGCAAGCTACATAAACAGGAATCAAACTGACTATCTTCTGATCATAGTGTCAGCGCTTAGCCCGCTAGACCACTCAGAGCCGGCAACTACTTTCCTTTAATTCATTTACAGGAATTAGACTCTTTTACTTTTTGTCTTAAAATGTAAGCTATTTTAATGTAATGTAATTTGCTCTTTGACTCAATATTAAAAGACTTTTAAAATGCACATGCATTTCTGGACAAGCTGATAGAAGCATGTGAACTGAGGCAGTGGAGTAATATTAAAGGAATTCACACAAGTATGACCTGTGTTGATGTATAATTCTGTTAAAAAAAACTTGAACAAGCTAGTTCAGTAGGTACAGATCCCTCCCTCAGACGAAGTCTGCTGGCTAATCCTGCTGTGCACTGTCTGAGGTTCTGAAGTAGCAGACTAAAATGTCGGATCATCAACTGATTAAGTGGGTTAGGCTCTGGTAGGGGTTGATGGAGGAGGGGTGGTGCCAGGGTGGCGACGTTACAATAGGATTTGTATTATATAAAACTTCATAAACTTCAATTTGACTTTACAGACATTAGTGAAAGAATGGTTTTAAAGAGTTCACTGAATTTCAGTGTGGCACTGTTACATTACATTACATTTCATTTGGCAGACGCTTTTGTCCAAAGCTTTTGTCCACTGTAATACAATACGACTGTTGCAAAGTCAATTTAAGTATTTTTACCCTTATTTTTATCCTAGTTATACCAAAAACCTCTCTGGTTTATATTATTAGAAAGTTAAAGCATTTAAGAACCACAGCAACTCAGATGATGTGGCAGCCTGGAGAGTATTCTCAGAGGTAAATGAATACTGGGACTGAGCCTAAACCTACTATACTATTACACTAACAACCCATCTGTAAGCTGCATTTTTATTAAGACGTTATTGAAGGTGCATGAGTGGGCAGTGCAAATGTGATAAAAATTGATCGAACATCACCTCTTAAACACATTTACGAGACACAGGTCTAATTTTCTGCTCGAAGCTGTTATTGGAGATGCATGAATAGGTGCTGTAAGTGCAATAAGTATTGACTGAACATCGCCTCTTAAATACGTTCACAGGACACAACTCTAATTTTACTGCTGCTGTAAGACCGGGGTGGCCTGTAACAGTGTGGCATTTCAGGTTTGTGAGGCAAAGCTAAAGCTCCAGCTACTGTATAATCACTGAATTAGTGAAATAGTGCTTTATTCTTGCTTCCTCCAAACTCTGGCTTTGCTTATTATTGAGGACTGTGCACAAGCAAGTAGCACAGACTGTTAATCAGTGTTTATTGGACACAATCTGCAGAGTTATGGTCTTTATATCATTGAAAACATGTTATTTATTGTAGACCGTATTTTTCGTACTATAAGGCACACTTAAAATCCTTTTAATCCGGTGCACCTTATGTATGAATTTTACCAGTCAGGTTGTAAAGAGCAGCAAAACCACTTTGCTAAAGTACAGCATTATACAGTAGTTTCAGTAAAGTTTCTCCAGCACCAGGGCTGGAGCAGTATTAGCATTAGCCACTAACTGCAGAACTAGATCTTTTGCTGTTCAGAGGTGAGTATATGAGAGTATGGCCTGTTGCCTGCTGCTAACCCGGCTAGCTCTGCTGGAGCAGCATTAGCATTAACCGCTAACTGCGCTAAGCGCTAGAGGTGAGTATTATCAGACTTTAGCCTGCGCATTTACTGTGTTAAAACAAGTACACATGGGAAGAACCGCTAGCTATTATCGCCCTGGCTTACTAGAACACTCAGAGTTCCTCAGTGTAGCGCTGTCGGCAGCATTTATTAGCAGCTAACCACGGCTAGCACTAGCTCTTTCGGCATTCAGATTCCTGTTGCCGCTAATATTAATGCTGCTGCACCCAGCCTTAGTGGCTTATTTTCTTTAGAATTTGACTCTATCTGATTTATTATGCAGTCTGTCAGTTTCGAGCTTGGTGTAAAAAAAAAAAAACAATATTAATATGCCTTTAAGTTTTTATTTTTTTAATTTCTCACATTTTTTATTTAAAAGAATTGGACTCGTAATAGAGTCTTAATTCATATATATATATATATATATATATATATATATATATGTGTGTGTGTGTGTTTCTGTAGGAAAGAGCGATTCAGCCAGTGCCCACCCGCTGAGGACAACCTCTGCATTGGTGACAGACCGCTGGGAATCCGACAGCTGGGATGTAGGTGCAGTAACTTTAATGAAAGTGTCAGAAGTAAACAAATCAAACCTGTAAGGCAAAGTTTGAAATCAAATACAGACAGCAAATCCAAAACACCCTGAGAAACACGGCCAGAGAAAGAGGGAGGCTGAGGAATGTGCACACGGATATGACAAGACCTCTCAGTGAACGTATGATTGAGGATGAGTCTTTTATACCAGCAGATAATTACTTTCTGCTGTTTTCCATCAGGAGATGGACAGTGCCTGTGGTTCACATGCTGAACCTGCCAGATGTTTAAAGAAGAACATGAACAAACGATGACACGACAGCACTCACACGCACACACACAGGACTTTACCCTGAACACAGATCACTTATAATTATGTATTTTCTACAGTATTTAATTGCATAGCATTATGTTATGTACATGCACTTCCTATTATTATTCCTGTAGTGTGTACATTTAGTGCAGGGGTCGGCAATAGGCGGCCCGTGGGCCAAATGTGGCCCACAAGCACAAAACTATAATGAACGATAATTAAAAAAATAAATTATAAAATGCTTCTATGGTGAGCTTTTATTTACATTCCTCCCCTGTCTGACTTTAGTTTTTGTGCCCGTTCTCTGGCTCCCTATTTCCTTACAAGGGTGTTTTTTCCCAGCCGCATCCCAATTCACTAGTCAGGGCAGCAATAGTGTATTGGAACATGACCCTGACGACAGAGGAGGTGTGTTTATTTATTTATTTTTTCCCTTTTTTGGGGTGTTTAACTGCTTTGAATTCAACTATTCTGCGATTGGTTTCAACAACCCTCTGGGCTGGAGAGCTACTAATCTGTAGTACTCCATCCCATTACACTTCATTTTTTTCAAAACAGAATATTTTTTCGTGGCCCGAAAATATATATATATATAACTCAGATTTAAACCCAAAAAATGTCCTCTTCCCAATTCTCCAGCAGATCATATGCCTCAGCTCCAGTATAAGCCATTTTAATGTGTGGCCCGGAGCAGAACCTTTGTGTGTACTTTTGTCAGTGTTGAGCTTGCTGAAGTTCACTCTCATCAATAGCAGGTAGCGACGAGGAGTCCTGAAAATGAAAATGTCAAGCGTCCTCTTCTGTGAGCTGGACAGTGGATATTTCCCCAGCACTCTCTGGTAATTGTATGCCTAAATGTCAGACTATTCCCAGTGTAACATTGACTTTGTTCACAGCTCTGGGAGCAGCATAGGGGATGAGAAGGGAAGAGAAGGATGTTATCAGGCTTGTGAGGAAGACTCTGCACACTGACACTCACACCTCCTCACACAGGGGTCCTCTGCTCTCAAATCCATTTTTGTCTAGTCACACTGGATTTACAGTGTATAAAAAAAGAGCAAACAATATGAAAACTACACCAACAACCCTAGAACCACAGGAACCAAGAACCACCACCGAATCATGCAAGAATGATCAAACCATACAAAATCTACCACAGCTTATCACAAGCCACCAAATCATGCCAGGAACATCCAGAACATACCAAAACCATTCAGTCCATACCACAAAACACTGTGTATATTAATAACTGCCAAATCATATCAAGGACTAATAGAAAATATTAAGATCTATCAAACTGTACCAAGAACTACCAAATAATATCAAGAAATAACTACCGGAACATACCAAGAACTACAGATATCACCAAACATTTTCAAGAACTACAAGATCACACCAAATACCTTCCAGAAAATACAAAGAACTACCAGATATCACCAACTACCTTCCATAAAGTACAAAGAACTACCAGATATCACCAACTACCTTCCATAAAGTACAAAGAACTACCAGATATCACCAACTACCTTCCATAAAGTACAAAGAACTACCAGATATCACCAACTACCTTCCATAAAGTACAAAGAACTACCAGATATCACCAACTACCTTCCATAAAGTACAATGAACTACCAGATATTACCAAACAACTACCAGGAAATATAAATAACTATTAGATTACACCAATTAACTTCCAGAACTACCAGGTCACACCAAATAACTACAAGAAAATAGCAAGAACTTCCAGATAACACCAAATAAATACCAAAACATAAAAAAACATCAAGAGCTACCAGATCACACCAATTAACTACTAGAAACTATAAAGAACTACCAGATCAGATGGAAAGACAAAGGAGACTCTCAAAGGAGAAAAAAGAGACATAAGTCTCTCAAAAGTGCTCAAAAGTGTCTCACAAGATAAAAAGTTTGGTAATCTTGTGTGTCTCTTCCTAAGGTTCACTATAGATCAGCAGTTGGGGTATTGGTGGCTCAATCGTTAGAGCACTGAACGATTGACTACAATATTGTAGGTTTGATACCCAAGATTGCTGGGCTGCCAACCGGTCTCCCCAGATCTCATATGTGTCTGAAACCACAACCTCAGAAGTATCTCATGTCTCATTTTTGTCTAATACCAATATTGCTAAGCAATTTCAGGAGAAACATATGTGATAAAGTCTCTAATCTCTAAAGGAAATCTGAGAAGTGAGAATCCCAAATACATCATCTGAGACATTTTAATGGAAACTGGATTGGATTTTTGGATCGAATTATACATTTCAACATAATATGTAATACACATTTTACACATATTTGAGTAATGAGGCGTAAAAGTGTAAAACTTTTCTGTCACAGTGTTTAAAAATCTTACATTAAAGAAGTAGATTTTTTTTTTAAAGTGAACACATGAAGTTGTGGTTTGTTTTAATAGCACAGACATGACTCAATGTGCTTGAACATACTTCTGTATATCATGTCTCTTAAAACAATCCCAGACAAATCATATGATACTGGTGCAGCAGTGATGAAGCTCTTTCTGTTCCTCAGGATGGCTTAATTAGGTGTAACTCTCAGTTTACTGCTGGCAGGAAGTAAGAAGAAAGAAGCAAAAAAAAAAAAGAGAATGAGGAGGAAAAGACAATGGGATAGGATGGGGGGGTGTTGGTGGCAGAGAGGGGTGGAGAAAAGGAGAGACCATGATAGAGCTGTTTCTATAGCAACCTCGGGGAACGCAGCTCTGGCAGTGAGCCAGCAGATAGAAAGTTGGTGTTCAGATTTTAATTGCTCGGTATGCAACTCAGCTAAATCTCAGTTGAGCCTCAGTGAATAATGAATGATGCTTGTTTGGGAAAATAAAAGTTGCATATGAGATGAAACGTCCCTGTGACCGCTGCATATTACTGGTAGAGTACCATGAACTCCACTGAAAGACTCTATATACATACATATATATATATATATATATATACGGCACACAAATTCCTTCACTACTACAGCTTATAAAGCAAAAAATATACTTCTCGTTTGACCATGTGTTCACATGGACAGCTGCAGCCCCTGCCATCTGTTGCACCATTTAAGGTGGAATGGGAAAATTAGCTAGCTATAGCTACTGAGACAAACTACTAGCATTTTTTATTTTTTTTTTGCTTATTATAAAGATTTCTTCCATAAAATAATGTAACTTCATATTAAACTATGGTAATGTAGTGCTAATCGTCACTTTTAACAAGGAAAAACATACAGAGAGGGCAAGGACAATTGTGCTGTCTTAGGGATCCAGCAGCTAATGGCAAGCTGCATGACTGGGATTCGAACCAGCTTTCTATCATAGTGGCAGTGCTCGCCGACAGCCCTCAATATATATTTTTAAGGGTTATTCCATCAAGCATCTGACGGTTGTCTTTGCCACAGGTACAAAAAACCTAAATGTACAGTACATATTTGCTCTGACTTTATTTGTTTCCGTTTATTTTGCTATTATATTTTGATACAAAGAATAACACACATTTTCATTCATTTGGATTTTGATTGACAACTAAATGATGATAATGTGGTTTAATGGGTTAATAATAAAATATTTCGCTGAAATTGAGATGAGGACTGTGCAGTAGAGCGCACAGCTCCTTCAGCTTGGGAGAAAAAGTTGAAGTAGCCTTGATGCTGCTGAGACATTTCCTTTACTTTACAGTTACACCCACACATATGCACAGAGGCACCCACCAAATATAGTGGCTCAGGTCTGGCGGAGATAATGGAGGCCAGAGATTAAAATGAGCCTCACTCAGGAAACACGCTGCTCTGAAACAGCCTGGAATGATACCGCTCTTTTATATTTTTCTCACTTTCTTTTTAAGTGAAATGGCCGTTTGTTCTCAGTTCAAAGCAGATGTCAGGCACAGGCTAAACTTTTTAATAGGATAGTCAAGCGACATAATGGCTGTAGCAAACTTTCCACTCTTAAAACTTTTATAAAAATCGCAACTTTCTAGAAGAAAATGCTGCGTGTCAGAATTGTCATGACCAGCTTAGGTAGGCTGAACCACATCCAGAGTAGTTATATAAAGTCAGCCACCCACTATTTATGACTGTTTTAAGTCAGGAGGATGTGTGCTGAGCTGATGAAAATGCTGTGGGAAATTTGTAATCTCACAGGTAAACTGTTGAGAATGAATTATGTTATGAATTAATCATAAATCCGAGGTTGAATCATACATGAGGAGGACTTATAAATGCATTTGGTTTGGCTAAGCTTTAAAAGTCAATGAACCCTTAGACGTTGCAGGAATCAGTAAAAAAAATAATTTGCAACACAGCTTTCCGTCATTTACAGTGCCTTCATATTTAAATTTTTAATTTAATTTAATTTTTTTCCTGCATTGTTAATTAATACTGAAGTAATTTAAATTATGAAGGAACAAGTGTTCTTATCAGAAGCGCAGTTAACTTGCAGTTTTTCAGACTAGGGGTTAACTTATCTTGAGCAATAATGCTCCGCCCACCTTAATAAATCCAGGCTGGACTCTCATTAGTGGCTGGACTCCTCCTAATTAGGGCAGCTAAAGAGGTAACCGTTTGTAATTTGCAAGCACTGCCACAGGAAGTGGTGCTGACCAATGGGAGTCCTGCCTGGTGTGATTAGGGGAGGAGCCAATCTTTTAAATGCAGGAATCAAAGATGGCTGCCAGCATAGGAACTGTTGCCACACAATGTGATGGGTGGTTAAGGCTGGTTGTAGAATTATTGGTTTTTTATGTTTGTGTTCCTGAAGTGTTTTTTTTTTTATAAATAGAAATTTACTCTTTGTTTTATGGGTGTTTTATTTTACAGTTAATTTATCTGTAGTTCTTAACTAATCCTTGTTTTATGTGATTTGGAGTTTTCTGTCATCTAGGCTTTTAAACAGGTAAGAAAGGTGCACCTATATGTTTTGTATTGTCTATGGATATACTCTGTATAATTTCCCGAAATTAGAGTTTTAGAGTAGCTTGATTTTTTTTATTTCATTTATTTTATAGCTAGCTATTTGAGACTAATTTTTAGAAAGTGTGATCTTTCTTTGTTCTGTTTCTTTTCTTTAGAACACAGCAGGTATTTAAATGTGACTATGTATGGCTTTCGTACTTGGTTGTAAATAAAGCTTGTTTTTAACTCTTTTCCATGTCCTGTTTTTATTTTTATACAACTTTTACTGGTTTTAGTAAAAATGACCCATGTTATTGGTTCCACAACCCTGTAGAGACATGATGGGATTTACACTGTATAGGGAAAATGTGCTAAACCAAAACCAGTTGCCTTGTTTTTATTTATTTATTTTTAAATCTACTGGTTCATCTAAATCATTTTATATATATATATATATATATATATATATATATATATATATATATATATATATATATATATATATATATATATATATATATATAGTAAAATTACATGATAAATGTCAGTTTCTTAATTGGTACTGTTCTTTATGGTGGTCATAATTTGTTTGTTCCTGAATCTTAGTAAGAAAATTAGTAGTAGAAATTCTATGAAATGCCTGATCTATTTTTATATTTACAATAAAGTTAAGTTTTTTTAGAGATTTTTTTACATTTTTATTGGATGACATAAAATCTTGTATATACTGGTTCATACAGAAAACTTGCACCATACATTTAGAATACTTGCAATTTAAAATGCAGGCTGTATTGTAAAGTTTTACCCAATAATATTGTTAATGATTCTTTTTTTTTTTTTTTTTAAATCTTCCACTATTAATAATTTAAAGTTTTAGATGGTGTCTGGACTTTGAGTCACATTTAAAGCTCATATCTGTAAGTTTTTGGATTTAGGGCCCTCTCTGGTGAGAGTGGGTAATTGCACGGAGCATGCAGAATAATCATTTTAAACTGGGCGGGTGTGATGCGGTCTCCTTTCAGAGAGGATGAATCAGATTCCAGGTTATGTTCAGTCAGAGAGTGTGCTCAGTCAGAAACTTAACTTCAACTACATAAACCTAAAAAGTAGTTTTTTGGCTGGTATGGCACTGAACTTAAAAATGGATCCTCATTAATTGTAAAATGTGGTGGTGGTAGTTTGATGGGTCAAGGATGCTTTGCTACCAGGTCGCCTGTCTCTCAGCTGAAGTTGAAGTGGCATTGGGTCATGCAACAGGACAATGGTCCAAAGCACAGTGGAATGGCAAGTCAAAGCCCTGATTTAAACCCTGCTGTAATGTTTCAGAACCTGAAATATTACTGAGCTAAAGCGGCTCTGTAAGGACGAGAGAGTCGAAACATCTCTACAGCATTGCGAGACCCAATAATTAACTACAGAAAGTGTTCGGATTCTGTGGTTTCTCACATTAGGCTGAGATCTTTATTCATTTAGCACTGTTCTAGCGGTCTGCATTCATGCTTGTGTTGTATAAAACAGTTAACTGGTTCTGTAGTGGTAATTATAATCGCATTAGTTGCATATGAGAGACAAAAGATATCATTGGAATAAATGGAAAAGTAAACTAAAGCACTACAAGAAGAATCACAACTTAATGGAGTTTGCTTCTTATGAATGATCTTAATGCTAGTCTGAATTCCTCCAGACTGCTACAGTGTGGGATGGGTGGGGGAGGGGGCTGAGTAAAAGCAGGCATGTCTTCTCTAATGTGATGAAATTGAATATTGCGTGATGTGTCAAGTGGTGCAGTGAGACTTCCACCTGTCGGGTACACACATAAAGTGGGAGTGGACAGGGACAGACACCTGAGGACATGAGGCTATTACACTCTGCACGATTCCATTCAGCACCTTCACACATCCACAGCGCTGACAGAGATGCTATTCCACACAGTGTAATAATGAAAAAGTATAACACTGAAGTGTTTAATAAAGAGACAGTTGTGGATGTCTCTTTTTTCCCTACACTAGGGCTGAGTCATAAACAGCTCCTACACCACCCTACCATGGATGAAAAGATGGATGAATGGATGCAGATGGAAATGGAATACATATGTCCCTGTATCGAGAGTGGTGTTTCCATAGATATTACCTATAAGGCAAAATATATATTATCATATACATACTATGTATGTCCTCTGGATATATGTACATAGAAGTTTATAACACCAGTAGTCACCTCTCTGTTCTGTTCAACTTACTTATTATGGCATGTCTGGATTCATCTCCTTAGTGCTATTAAACTTTGTAACTTCTCATTATAAAACATGTCACTTTTCATTACATTATCTTCATACAGTTGTGGTCAAAAGTTTACATACACTTGTAAAAAAACATAATGTTATGGCTGTCTTGAGTTTTCAATAAGTTCTACAACTCTTATTTTTCTGTGATAGAGTGATCGGAACACATACATGTTTGTCACAAAAAACAGTCATAAAATTTGGTTCTTTCATAAATTTATTATGGGTCTGCTGAAAATGGGTCAAAAATATACATACAGCAACAAAATTTGTCAATTTTGGTGATGTAGCGAGTTGTGTCAATCAAATTAGCTTCATGTCATGGCCTCTTCACTTCTTGTAAGTGATTCTGATTGACTACAGCTGTTGACTTCTCATGAGCCCATTTAAATAGGGCTCATTTGACCCAGTGATTAGACTCAGCTACAAAAGCTACAATGGGAAAGTCAAAGGAACTCAGTGTGGATCTGAAAAAGCGAATTATTGACTTGAACAAGTCAGGGAAGTCACTTGGAGCCATTTCAAAGCAGCTACAGGTCCCAAGAGCAACTGTGCAGACAATTATACGCAAGTATAAAGTGCATGGAACAGTTGTGTCACTGCCACGATCAGGAAGAAAACGCAAGCTATCACATGCTGCCGAGAGGAGATTGGTCAGGATGGTCAAGAGTCAACCAAGAATCACCAAGAAGCAGGTCTGCAAGGATTTGGAAGCTGATGGAACACAGGTGTCAGTCTCCACAGTCAAGCGTGTTTTACATCGCCATGGACTGAGAGGCTGCCGTGCAAGAAAGAAGCCCTTGCTCCAGAAAAGGCACCTTAAGACTCGGCTGAAGTTTGCTGCTGATCACATGGACAAAGATAAAACCTTCTGGAGGAAAGTTCTCTGGTCAGACGAAACAAAAATTGAGCTGTTTGGCCACAACACCCAGCAATATGTTTGGAGGAGAAAAGGTGAGGCCTTTAATCCCAGGAACACCATGCCTACTGTCAAGCATGGTGGTGGTAGTATTATGCTCTGGGGATGTTTTGCTGCCAGTGGAACTGGTTCTTTGCAGAAAGTAAATGGGATAATGAAGAAGGAGGATTACCTCCAAATTCTGCAGGAAAACTTAAAACCATCAGCCCGAAGGTTGGGTCTTGGGCGCAGTTGGGTGTTCCAACAAGACAATGACCCAAAACACACATCAAAAGTGGTAAAGGAATGGCTAAACCAGGCTAGAATTAAGGTTTTAGAATGGCCTTCCCAAAGTCCTGACTTAAAACCCATTGAGAACATGTGGACAGTGCTAAAGAAACGGGTTCATGCAAGAAAACCATCACATTTAGCTGAACTGCACCAATTCTGTCAAGAAGAGTGGTCAAACATTCGACCTGAAGCTTGCCAGGAGCTTGTGGATGGCTACCAAAAGCGCCTAGTTGCCGTGAAAATGGCCAAGGGACAAATACTAATGTTGCTGTATGTATATTTTTGACCCAGCAGATTTGGTGACATTTTCAGCAGACCCATAATAAATTTATGAAAGAACCAAATTTTATGACTGTTTTTTTGTGACAAACATGTATGTGTTCCGATCACTCTATCACAGAAAAATAAGAGTTGTAGAACTTATTGAAAACTCAAGACAGCCATAACATTATGTTTTTTTACAAGTGTATGTAAACTTTTGACCACAACTGTATATGCTATATGCTTTAAGATAGATAGATAGATAGATAGATAGATAGATAGATAGATAGATATATACACACACACACTAGTGCATCTCGAAAATCTAGAATATTGTTAAAAAGTTACTTTGTTTCAGTAAATCATTTCAAAATATGAAACTCATATATTATATAGATGTACTACACACAGAGTGATCTATTTAAGTTTTTATTTCTTTTATTGTTAATGATTATGAAGCTTACAGCCAATGAAAACCCAAAAATCAGTGTTTCGGAAAATTAGGAAATTTTATATTAAGACAAATTGGTACTTTTGGCAGTGTGGGCAGTGTGCCAAATCCTGCTGAAAAATGAAATCCGCTTCTCCATAAAAGTTGTCAGCAGAGGGAAACAAAGTGCACTTCCTGCTTCCCTCTGCTGCTGTCAAGTTTTATGGAGATTTCATTTTCCAGCAGGATTTGGCACACTGCCCACACTGCTAAAAGTACCAAGTTGTCTTATATAATATTCTAATTCTCTGAGACCCTGATTTTTGGGTTTTCATTGACTAAGCTTCATAATCAACCATAAAACTCAAATACATGTACTGTATGTACATACAGTAAATTGCATTTATGGGGATGGATAGACAGATAGATGGACGGGTTTTTGTATGAAGGGATTGACATTTTCTTATATGTTGTCATTTCAGAACATAAAGAGAGAGTATGCTTTTGGTAGTGCAGATTACACTTCTTGTTCAGTTGGCAGTTTTATTGTTCATTTCCTCATTCACATCTCTACAGCAGGAGAGCATTCAGCGAGGCTGCAGAGATTCCCTGTAGTTACTGAGCTGTGACAGCATGAGACTTCTGCTCCTGAACCAGCATGGAGCCACCAGCTGCCCTGAAACTCAGACATTTTGATCATCTGCCACACATTGTAATGTGAACAGTAGCGAGGAATGGATTATTTTTGTCTTCTCTAGTGAAGCATACATACATTCTCCCTGCGTGTGGTACAGCAGACAGACTAAATGCTCATCCTTTCCATTTCTGCACAGGCCAAAAGCTATTTATTAAAAACACACCAGAAAGGAAAGTGAGCAGCAAATCAGCCAAATAACATTTTCATGATGAGACTCATGAGTCTTTTAATATTTTTGTCCTTATGCACTTTTAAAAATACTTATTTAATGGATCTTTAACCCTTTCAGACCCGAATTATATATGAATTCTGTTTTCTGTCTAATGCACACAAAATAGGACACTATTGTGATATCAAATCTATATTAAAGTAAATCTAATTAACATTTTTATTCCTAAACACAATAAAAGTGTACAATATCACAAAAAAAGTAGTAGAAATGAGCTTGTATTACTTTGCCTCATTTGTTCTGTGGTGCTTACTTGCCCTAATGGAGTTGCTGATTTTTTTTTTTTCGTCCAGTGCAGTGGGTGGGAATAAGCTACTGTTTCATTGGCTGGTTTAAAATCTATTCTGATAGAAAACAGGTCTCATTTAGTGTTCTGTGCAACAAAACATTAATATAAAAAACTACATGATGTTCATTGTAATTTCTGGTCGGAAAAGGTTAATGAATGTAATTGTACTTCTGGTTAAAAAAAAAGAAAAAAATGATAGATTTAGCACTAATGTGGAGTCAGTCCCCCATTAGAGTTGTAAAGTTTTGTTGGTTTCATTTGGTGAAAAATGGTTGTTGTGTGTCCATTAAAACACAGGAGAATGAACAGACTTTAACTGATGCAGTTTATTCAGTGTCTAAACAAATATATAAGGATCAGTTAAACAATACAAACAGTGCAACAAAGGAACTACAAACCAACTGAGCAAACAATAAACAATGAAAATGGACAAATGATCATAAATGGATGAAGTAAAAGATCAGAAAACTTACACAAACACACATCCAACAGAAGCACACTTCTTAATCCAAAAGGGTTCAAATCCTCAGACCACGCCAAACAGAGAAAATGAAAAATGGCTGACAGTGACCTTTTAAACTTTAATCCCCACCTTTTCTTGCTGCAAAGGATTATGGTCTTTGTAGTTTTTTTTTTTTTTTTTTTTTTTTATACCTGCTCCAACAAGAGTGGTTGGTGTGATTAATGTAAATCAAAACTATTATTAAATTAAAATGAAATAGTTTCAGAAGGATTTATAAAATTGTATCTGTCAATGAATACTTGTGTTATCTTTAACATTTAAGACATCAGAGAACTTAAGGAAAAGAGCTATAACAGCTTTTCACCTGCCACCTTTTCATCATCATCAGTAGCTTCACCTATTATCAGTTCAGAACACATTAGCACCAATAGCTGTTGTACATATAAATGTATTATAACTGTTTATCTGTTGTGAAGTCTCTCTGATCTCCATACTATTTCCATGTTATTTTCTATATATTTCTATAAAGTTTTGCTATGTTTTTGTTGATGTTGTTCGTATTGGTTTTGTCATTCTCTGACTCATTCTCGGCTTTATTAAAATATGTTCTGTACATAAACCCATCCACCCTGGGTGTTATCATTTGTTACACCATTGTTTTTTCCCCCAAAATTACATTTCTTTTTCTTTTTATTCTGCCTAAAATAAAATACAAAAGGGAACAATGATTCCATAGATTCCCACCGGGCATAGATGAAAAAAAAAGTGCTAGGAGCAACTTCAATATACTGCTAATGCAGTGGCACAAAATGCAGCCGCGTTATTTTTCCATCTCGTCTCACTTCTCCAGAATTTATGGAGAGTGCTATATCTACTGTGAAAACGGCAACAGCAACAGTAAATGTTCTATTTTGGTCTCCATGCAGCTGTCTGGTTCATACTGAGTTAATTCCTCAGCACGCTCTCTTCATACGACTGCTCTGAAACTCCAGAAGGGGAGGACCAGGCGTGTGAGGTCTTTGGCAAGGCAGAATAATTGAATAATCCCCGTGTGGTTACCTCCTTTCTGAAGTAATTACAATATGTTCAGAATCAAAGGCTCCATCAGAAAAGATCTGCGATCAGTGATGCTTCCATATGTGGCCCACTTACCCTGCTAAACATACAGCAGACAGCTGTGCTCATTCTCTGTAGCACCCCAGGTACTCCACCTCAGGAACTCAACATCTGCAGTTATAATGTATCAGTGTGATGCCCAGCTGCTGCTATGACCACTACAGCAGGTAGGTTTGTTTAAAAAATGATGGTAATTATTGTTGTCATTATAATGCATCATCATCAGGATTTTTCATATCTTAGAGGAATATTTCACTGATTTAGTGTAATGCAGGCCAGACGCAAGGTAGACACATGCAACTACTTTACACAAAGTTTAATAACCAAGTGGTTAAGCTTTCACAAGAGTTATGAGGGACAGGCATGGTCAATATCAATAGGGCAGTGAGGATAAACAACATACCAGGGAGAGTAGTGAAGCAAGCCAGGGTCATCTACAGAAAATGAGGAAGGCAAAAGAGGAGTCAAAAATAGAGAAACAAGCTGTTATCTAACAAACAATAAACTGGACTAATACAGAAAAGGGTTGTTAAAGGCAGTGATACAAAAGAAACGCATCGTAAAAGAGCTAGGAAAAAATATTCTACACTCGGCAAAGTGGAGGGCAAACAGAGAGGTATAAATACACAGAGGTCAGGTGCGAACAATCAGAAGCTTGGAGAGCGAGAACGCTGTAGTGTCACATGATCAGTGGAGTCAGGAAAGTCCGGTGTGAGTGCATGCTGGGAAGTGGAGTTTTGTGTAGCAAAACTCTCCATATCTTCTATCCTTCTATTTAAGTTCCAAAAAGTTTCTATGACTAGAAAAAGTAACTTCTAAATGTTGTGCTTTTCCTGATTTTGACCATTTAGGCAGTAGGGTTACAGAAGAAAAACATCTAACTAGAAACTTATGTTTTTTATGCAATTTGAGGTATTTTTATTAAACGGCCAGTCTGACAGACATTCTTAAATGCTGCAGATAATGCTTCTTTCCAATATAACATGACCTGGTTTAGCCCACATTTGTGAGGATTTTATACTTCATAGAAAAGTAATTATTTATCAATTCTCCTTTTCACATTGTCAAACCACCCTGCCGCTCTGTAAAGGTACGCTTTCCTGTCTATCACAGGCAGACTGAATATGATTCCTCCATAAGAGATAATAGAGTGCCAAACATCAGCATCCAAAACAGAGGCAGGCAGGCCAGTCGGCTGCTGTAGGGATGTAGGTGTAGAGAGAGAGAGAGTGACTGCAGGTGTGTGGGCGGGCAAAAGAAAAAAGCTTCATATGCTGGAGCTTTGTTTCCTGAGTGTCCAATTTTTTCTTAAAGTACAGTTTAAAATGTCTATTAATAAGAGCTACACAAATATTAACCTGAATATATATGATATAGGATATATTTCTGAGTGAAACACTTACAACATCACTATGTAGGGCTGCATCTACTGTAACTGTAGATTAACTTTTAGTTATAAACAGAAATAAAAGAAATACAAAGATATTCTTTTATTGTCAGTGTTTTTACTGCGCTCCTGTTTGATTTTCTCCTCCATGTGCTCTGCTGTATGTTCTTCCGTGTCTCCACCCCTGTCTAGTGCCTTTACCTGTGATTCCTTTGTAGCTCTGCCCCCTCGTTACCTTTCCCCAGGTGTTCCCTGTTTCCTTTCCCTGCCTTGTGTGTGTGTGTATTTATAGCCCTGTTTTTCTGTTTCCTTTATCAGTTTTTGTTTGTGTCAGGTCAGGTTGCGTTTATATTTTTGTGTATCCAGTGTTTCTGTTTTTTGGTTTATTGTTTCTTTGTTTCTTTGTTGTTAATAAATATACTCTCATTTGCATCCGCCTCCGAGTCACCCTTTCTGCACCTGACAGTATGATAGTTAAGTAAAAAAAGTCTAGGCTACTAAAATCCAGCAGTGTCTTATCGTGCATGTTAGTAAGACACGATAAGACAAGACAATTCAGGCTTTCAGTTAACAGCTGTGCTGAACTTGTCAGGAGTTAAATACTTGAATTTCTTGTCTCTTAATGTGTTTGAGAGCATCAGTTGTAAAGTTGTGAAGAGGTAGAGTTACAGGTATACAATGAATTTAAACAATTAAAAAGGTTATGATGAAACTGGCTCTCATCAGGACCACCCTGTATTCTTTGTCACTTGTGGTTCTCTTTAGAAAAATATATTATTGATATTCCCACTTTTTCAACTTATTTCGAATTATGGTTGGATTAGAATAATGTATCAGTGTTGCTAAATTGCAGGTTCTGTGTAGAAACACGTCTCCTTTCATTTTATTTTTCATTTTATTTTTATTTTAATCTTTTTAATGTGCACATTTATTATTATCCTTGTCTAAATAGTGCATTTGTCTAGTCTACTAGTTTAGTATGTAGATTCCTCTTCAGTGACAGATTACTCTTCACTGTATCACACTTGTATAAAAAAGTGATTCTGTTTCTGTTCTCCACCAGAAGGAAGGTTAATTGCCTGGGCAGATCCAGCATCCTGCGTGACTGAGAGCCAGAGCTACAGGTCTGTGTGTTTCACACTCGCTCTGCACCCGAGGGAGTGCAAGATAAAAGCCAGCGAGCTGCGTGACTGTGCTCATCCATTTTCAACCACACTCAAATAAAATAGAGGAAATATAGAAAAATAAAAAGACAGAAAAAACGATTTTAGGAAGTCAGTGAAATTTGACACTCCAGGTGCAATGTTATTTTATATATATTTCACAGTGGTGTTGTCACTGATAAATCTAATAACACATCTAAAAACACATAACACACTGTTAAACTGTTAAACAAACTTTTCTAGCATTGTGACACCAAACCGTGAGTTTTAGGTCACGAAATCCGTGGGTAGGTTATGACTAAAATTGTCTCATTAAAAAAAAAGTTAATAATTTACAGTGCATGCTAAAAAATACTGTGTTGACCATCAATAGAGACACCATGTCTTATCAATCCTACTGTGCACTGCTGGCCTGTCTATTCAAGCTAAACTATGTTTAATTGTTGACTATATGCCATGTAGTTGCTTTTGCACAAGATTGGATGTTATATGATAAAATATAAGTACCCACCATGAAATGAAGCAAAAGTTCAATGCCAACCTGTGCCATCCCTCTCGGCATCAGGTGGGTCCTTTCCGGGACAGCCTTTTCCACCAATGCTATCCTGTCTCTCTTATTAATTTAGCCCCGCCCCCTTACCTAATGTAACAAGCCATTTTTCTTTTCAAAAAGGGGGATTTTTTTTCTATGTGCAAAAGCAAATAAACCAAAGCAATGGAAAATGCTCCAAGTTTACAAACTAATTAAATAATTGTTAACACTTTACTTGGATGTTCCATTTGATGGCCTCATTGATGCTCAATGTACATTCAACCAACATCCATCTGCACGTCTATTAAATGTAATTGGACTGAAAGTTGAAAGTAGATGATTTTCTATGTAACCCTACATCCAACTCTAACCCAAACTTTAATCTTAACATTTTAGGATTGAGTTTGACTTAAAGGGTTAGGGTTAGGTGTAGGGTTAGATTTTAGGGTTGATTGCTGGTTAAGGTTAGGGTTAGGTGTAGGGTTAGATTTTAGGGTTGATTACTGGTTAAAGTTAGGGTTAGGTGTAGGGTAAGATTTTAGGGTTGATTAAGGGTTAAGGTTAGGGTTAGGTGTAGGGTTAGATTTTAGGGTTGATTACTGGTTAAGGTTAGGGTTAGGTGTAGGGTTAGATTTTAGGGTTGATTACTGGTTAAGGTTAGGGTTAGGTGTAGGGTTAGATTTTAGGGTTGATTACTGGTTAAGGTTAGGGTTAGGTGTAGGGTTAGATTTTAGGGTTGATTAAGGGTTAAGGTTAGGGTTAGGTGTAGGGTTAGATTTTAGGGTTGATTACTGGTTAAGGTTAGGGTTAGGTGTAGGGTTGATTAAGGGTTAAAGTTAGCGTTAGGTGTAGGGTTAGATTTTAGGGTTGATTATTGGTTAAGGTTAGGGTTAGGTGTAGGGTTAGATTTTAGGGTTGATTAAGGGTTAAGGTTAGGGTTAGGTGTAGGGTTAGATTTTAGGGTTGATTACTGGTTAAGGTTAGGGTTAGGTGTAGGGTTGATTAAGGGTTAAAGTTAGCGTTAGGTGTAGGGTTAGATTTTAGGGTTGATTACTGGTTAAGGTTAGGGTTAGGTGTAGGGTTAGATTTTAGGGTTGATTACTGGTTAAAGTTAGGGTTAGGTGTAGGGTTAGATTTTAGGGTTGATTACTGGTTAAGGTTAGGGTTAGGTGTAGGGTTGATTAAGGGTTAAAGTTAGCGTTAGGTGTAGGGTTAGATTTTAGGGTTGATTACTGGTTAAGGTTAGGGTTAGGTGTAGGGTTAGATTTTAGGGTTGATTACTGGTTAAAGTTAGGGTTAGGTGTAGGGTTAGATTTTAGGGTTGATTACTGGTTAAGGTTAGGGTTAGGTGTAGGGTTAGATTTTAGGGTTTATTACTGGTTAAGGTTAGTGTTAGGTGTAGGGTTAGATTTTAGGGTTGATTACTCGTTAGGGTTAGGGTTAACATTCAGCATAGGGTTAAGTTGTATTTAATAGACATTCAGTTAAATACCAGTTAAGCATTAACAAGGCTATAAAATGGGTCATTCAGTGTTACCAATAATTGGAACTTAATGGTGAGAAAACACTATTTTTATTACTATGTTAATGTTTGATGTGGTTCATATTACTGTTGACTTGCAGTGAGTTTTCTGGAAACATGATCTGTCATAAGTTTCACACCGTTTTTGACGTTTGTTCTGCTTAGTCATTAAAGCAGCTGTAATTACATCCACCTCCTGAAACGTCCAGCCTAATGACTGAATTTTAAAGGAGAAGTCCTGACACATGAATCAGGGTGAGTTATGAGGTTAATTCTCCTCTGCTGATGATGTCTGATGATGGAGGTGTTTTTTTTCAGGGTCTTGCAGCTTCTGTCTCATTAGATGGAGGAAGAGAGTGAGGGCAGAAAACTAAATGAACTTCCAAGAGGCGAGACTCCTAATGGAGATTCAAATAGAAACATCCATTCTTTTTCATTAAGTTTGAATAACAGACTGAAACACAAAGTTTTGGTAGCAGTGGTGCTTGAAAGTTTGTGAAAATGTAGAATCATGTTTTGGGCCTGTTTTTCTGATGTGGTAGAGCTAGGAAAACTAGATTTAATACTCAGTGCTGGACTGAGCAAACGGAGGGGTATATATACTAGGGCGGACAGGTGGAGCCAATTAGTAATTCAGAGAGAGGTGATGCAGTAGCATCATGTGATCAGTGGAGTCAGGAAAGTTTGGTGTGGGTGCATGCTGGGAGGTTGAGTCTTTAGAAAACATCAAGACTGACAGTATACATTAAAAATATAATATTTATGAGTTTTGTTTACTCTTACAGCTTTTTACATTCTCTACATTTTGACCCATAGGTTACTCAAATAAACTGATTGTTCAAATACATTAGAGTAGCAAGCTTTCCAATTGGATTAGACTCGCTGAAAGGCAACAAATGGTGAATCAGGGCTGTAGCAAGATGGCCTTATCTGCAGAAGACGTCCAGCCCAAACCCAGGTAATGAAAATACAATGTTGATCTTCTCAGAGGGATATTTAGCTCACAACTGCCACGTCTGTCGGCCGGTGGAGAACAGAGAGTGATGATGCTGCAGTTGAGGTACAGAAGCTGGACCCACAACCCCAAGGCCTTCCTCCTACAGCTTATAAAACCAATACACACTTGATAGATTGGAAAGGAGATTGGCCATGTCAGTTTTCATATGCAGTGGAAGGATTGTGGAAGCAAAGCGATGGCCTGGCCATAAGAGACTGTAACCTGGGCTGAGAGTGTAAGTCCCTGTAGGTCTAACTCAGCACTTTTGATCAGTATAGTAGCCTTTATTGGCTTATGTAATCCTGTACCCACATTAAATTCAATTGCAGTGACATTAATCAAACAATCAGGACAGGGGTTTAAACACCTTTACCTCTTTCTTATTCTCTTTTCTGCCTTTTTTTTTTACATCTGCGACTTTGGCAGCTCTATCATTTATGTAAGCTTTAATTCATTAATTTATAGATTTATTATTTATTATATGCAATGCATTTTGTAGAGGTTATACATGGTATACATATTAAATAATTCGAAAATACATTGTAAATATCCATTCTAAATGATTTAATTTATTGTTAATTAATCTCTCTCTGTGATACATTTGATTAGTTCATGTCCACCTTGAGCCGCACTAAAAACAAAAGCTGTTTAGCATGATAAAAGTGTGAAATCATCTCTTTTGTTTGACTCTCTGTTTCTGCAGCTCCCCAGCTGAGTGGTTCTGTTGCTGAGTGTTGCTGACTGCCTGTCTATTGGTGTCAATAGGTCAATGCCTGCGAAAGTGGATATTTTAAAAAGCAGCCAAAACTCAGCTAAAATGTCTAGACGAGTCGCTGTTGAGAAAAAGGATTATAGATTATAAAGGGCTGGCGGCAGGATCAATTTAACTAGAGGGCAAAATAAATAACCGAGGGGGCTCAACTAATTCATCTTTTAAATAGAAACCTATAATCTTTAACACTGCACTCCCCAAGCCAGTCTGCACTACCATCCATTTACATATCTTACAAAGTTTTAAATACTGCCCAAGAATCATCAGTTCAGTAGTATAAGTTCCATCATTCATTCATTTTTACAGGCTCAACAATTCTTAGATGCATCAATTTTAGAGATTACTTTGTATGACCTCCCTGTCTCTGTATATTTCTGTAAATTTGTATACATTTAGTATTCCACTTTGAATTTACCAAATTGATAACCTCTGGAATATAATCAAGAGGAAGATGGCTGATCACAAGCCATCAAACCAAACTGAACTGCTTAAATTTTTGCACCAGGAGTAAAGCAGCATGAAGTTATCCAAAAGCAGTGTGTAAGACTGGTGGAGGAGAACATGCCAAAATGCATGAAAACTTTGATTAAAAATCAGAGTTATTCCAGTCTTACCTTCCTTTTCACCTTTTTAATAGTGGTTTTCATCTTCTGGTGAAGCCTCTGTACTTTTGTTCATGAAGTCATCTGAGAACATTAGACTATGATACCTTCATTTCTACCACCTATAAGTTGTTGCTGATGTCACTAACAGTTGATTAGGGTATTTCTTTACAGCATCAAGACAGCAAGTCTTTGTGATGTATCAAGAGCCACGGCATCAAGGGTAATGTCAGCATACCACCAAGAAGGACCAACCACATCCAACAGGATTAACTGTGGACGCTGTAAGAGGAAGCAGTCTGAAAGGAATGTTCGGGTGCTAACCCGGATTGTATCCAAAAAACATAAAACCACGGCTGATCAAATCCTGCAGAATTCAATGTGCACCTCAACTCTCCTGTTTCCAGCAGAACTGTCCTTCAGGACAATAAATTATTGTGGTCTAAAACCAGGTGTTTCAGTTTCATTGTCCAACCCCTGTATCTCCTCACTTTTATTGAAAAAATGGTCGCAAAATATACTGGAAAAACTGGAAATACAGTTTTTTAAAACTTTAATGCTATTTTGAGCAAAAGACAGAGCAGCAGAAACACAGAGCCAGCAGAGTTTCTTTATTAGAGTTAGTTATGGTGCCCGCTTCAGGAATGTGGCAGCCCCAGTGCCCGCAGCATGCCCCTGGTCCCGGAGTGAGTCCTCTCCACAGGCCTTCCTACAGTTCTCCTCATTATCAGCAGCACCTTCCTCATTATTGGCCACATTATCAGCACGTCACATTTGACCTCCTTTGTTCTGTCTCTTTCATTTAGATCACTCTGGAGACTCAGCATTTGAATAGACTTCATTAAGCAGACAAAAGGGCACGTCTCGGGTGGCACACGCTGAATAGTATCTGACAGTAGTGCAGCAGCGAGGAGCTACACGTTTCCAGTGTTTTAGTTCCATCTCGGAAGGAGACTAAATGGTCCAATAGATGATGACTGGTATAAATACAGCCTCACATTCTGACGTGGCACAGATGGAGAAGGGAACTGGGATGTGCAATCGAACAGACTGAGGCAGAAGCACTGAGAGAAACTTAAGAAATCTTATCCGACCATAAGAAGAGAGAAAATATATTTTATTTTATGGTTCGGAATAAACTAAAAACTATTAAAACTTAATTAAAACACATTAAACCGTGCAGTCATTTTCATGCATGCATGTTTGTTCATCCTGTCCTTACCCATAAGGTGATTAAATAACATAATAATAATAACAATTACAAATAAATTAGCTAATTTCATCAAAATATCCCAATAATTCCATATCAAGCCTCTCATCTTGCGACAAACCACACTCCTTTCAAAGGGACATATTATGCAAGCTTTTTTGCATGCTTTTGTATTTCCATTCGGGTCTCGACAGCCCCTATAAACACTACAAATGTAAAAAAATAAAATCAATCAATCAATTTTCTGTGAGGCTTAGGATGCTCAGAACTACCCTGTCATCACCCTCACCCATCAATCACCAACAAAGCCCCACCCACTAGATCAGTTGAAGTTCTGCTATTTCAGTCAGCTGGTTGAGAACCTGAGAAAGTCCACAGCAGGATCAGCCAGCAGACTTTGTCTGAGGGTGGGATCTGTAACTACTGTCAGTAGAAGAGGCAAGTCAGCAGAAGAGGAACTAGCTTGTTTGTGTTTTGTCATTTAGTACAGTACAAGCTAGCTCGAACATATGGTAAACTAAGCTAAGCTAAGCTAAGCATATACATAGCATGGCCAACAACAGCTTATTTGCATAAAAGTGACAGAGCCCTTAAATACTTATTTGAAATGGACTGATTTGAAACTGGTAAGAATAAAGATGGTAAGATCTTTATCGTTATGTAAAAGATTTTTTTACACAATTTTGTGCAAAGAATTTCACATGTTGAACATGTTTTGTATAGCCTATAGAGGTATAATATGTCCCCTTTAATGAATTAATATTATTAATTTCACTTAATATTCCTTATACCATATTGTCTGCTTAGCTGAGGTAAAGATAAAACTAAATGCACTTTATCACTGTAAAATATCACAGTGATTAAAATAATTTTAGAACATTAATATGTATCTTAAAAACAGAACAAGATCACCATGAACAGAATTCAGAATGCTTGCAATTCTGGATCAACCACATTTTCATCAACTACTAATATTTACTAAAATTGGTAAAAAAAAAAAAAAAAGGGAAAAAAAAGAGATAAAGATGGTAAAATATGATTTCTGTTTAGATTGATGTCTTATAAATATGATCAGTAGTCAAAATAAATAACATTTTTATGTTATGGGATGAAAAAAATACATTATTCAGTTAATAAACCACAGTCAGTGAGGGGGATGTGAAAGAGGAGTGGAGTGTGTGATGATGACGATTATAGTAACTGAAGTGGTAAATCATGATATCACTTCCCTCCCTCCCCTCCTTACTGATTTATATCCCTCAGCAGGCGCACACACACACACACACACTCCCTCTACAAATACAGCACCTCCTACTGTTCACAGTAGAATCAGAAGTAATTCTTCCCCTCCCTCTCTTTCTCATTCTGCCTTTCCCCACCTCCCCCTTCTCTCTCTCTCTGTTTCTAGCTCTCTTCATCTCTCTCTCTCTGTCCCCTTCTGAGATTTGCCCTTTTCCTTTGATCAAATTTGTGTGGCCTCTTTTCTTTCCTCTATCCCTCCAGTCTGCGGTGTCTTATCCCCATCATATCATATAACACTTTGTTGTATTTAGTTCTTTATTTATTTTAAAATCTACTTGCCTCTGTCCATTTTCAGTATCTGCTTCTTCAAAGTGTCATTTGGTGATGTGTTATCCTACAGTGGCTTATCTCTCTCTACAGCACAGACGCTGCTCTTCAACCTGCCCTGAGGAGGTTAAGAAACACGGTCCAGGCCGGGACTGCTGGCTGATACACATGCGACAGATGAGTGCCAGACTCTGGGTGTGCTGGGAGAGACCGTGGTTCTGTACAGGGCCATGATAACCCAAAGAACACTTTGGATGCCAGCCAGCATCTGGAGTAGAGGGTCCTTAGAATAGTGTAAAGCCTTGAGTGTTTTTTAGTGGAATTACTTTGGAATGTAATTAAGTATTAAGAAGTACATAATTGTACCTTGCAAGAAAAAATACACCTGAGAAAGCTGAGAAAGTATTGCTGTGTACTTGCTACTTAATTTATTAACTATATTCTAGGACAATTCCAGTGTGAAATAGATTGGGGTGTAGTGAAACATGATCTTACCTATTCATTTATTATTGTCAGTTGAAATCTGTGCAATTTCAAAGCTCTATGTGCCTCGTTTAAATGTCAGGGCCTTAGAATTCTATCAATGAAGCATGGAGCTATATTAAGCATGTTAATGGTGAAAAATAGTGAATTATTTGCAAAACAATCAGGCTGAAAAAGTATAGGGGTGATTTATCCATTGGTACTGTATTTTAGAGTCAGATTAGCCTTAATCCATGATTAGGAAACTGTATTTTTACTATTAAACACTGAAACAGTAAGAAAAAGAGGGCACTGCATACAGAAGAGCACTTCATAACTCAGCACTTGCTGTCTGGAGAGGATCTCCTGTAATTCAGCTGAGCAGCTCTCAGTGTTACACTGGCATCCCCTTGTGGTCAATATTAACACAGGAACAGAAAGTGTAAATCTACAGCATGAGATGATGTAGTGCATTGGGCCTCAGTCATTGACTCAAAAAGAGCTTGCAATAAAAACAATTACCAAAATAGATATATTTTATATTCAATATAAAAAATAGAGGAATATCTCAATATATATTATACAATGTTCATGTGACATTCAATGATATAAATCTCCCTCTCTTTCTTTCTCCCTCCCTCCCTCCCTCCCTCCCTCTCCATCAAATAAAAATTCAATTAGTTTTATCGGAATAAACTGTAAATACATATTGTTGCTGAAGCAAAAATAATAGCCAAGTTATGACCAGAATGAAAGATAATAAATTACAATATGTAAAAAAGAACAATAAATTAATTTACATAGTGTGTTTAATAATGTATATTGTGATATATGTAGGGGGGTTTAATGCAGGGTGGGGCTCTGGTTTCTCAGGCTGTTGCAGCTGTGTATGTACTCTCTCTCTCTCCCTACCTTCCTCTCTCCCTTTTTCTTCCTCCCTCTCTCTTTCCCCCTCTCTATATGTCTCCCTCTCTCTCTCTCTCTCTCTTTGTATCTCTCACAAATTCAAATAGCTTTATTGGCATGAATTGTAAATAGCTGTTGCCAAAGCAAAGAATTCAACAAATGCAAAAATAATAATCAAATTATGACAAAAATAAAAGATAATAAATATATAACTGTGTAAAAGAGCAATACATCGATTTACATACAGTTTATTTTATCATGTATATTGTGATATATGTATGTTTAGTGCAGTGTGGGGCTTTGGTCTCTCTCTCCCTCTCTCTCTGTGTCTTCCCCTCTTTCTCCCTTTCTCTCTCTTTGCATCTCTCATAAATTCAAATAGCTTTATTGGCATGAATTGTAAATAGCTGTTGCCAAATCAAACAATTCAACAAATGCAAAAATAATAATCCAAATTATGACAAAAATAAAAGCTAAAAAATTAATTTACAATATGTAAAAAAGAGCAATACATTGATTTACATATAGTTTATTTTATCATGTATATTGTGATATATGTAGTGGGGTATAGTGCAGTGTGGTGCTCTGGTTTCTCTCTCTCCCTCTCTCTCTCTCCGTCTCTCTCTCTCTCTTTGTAAATGGTGTTTGTGTGCCAAAGCAAAGGGCAGCAGTTCAGATGTGAAGGCTGTTCATACACTGATAACAAAAGAGCAACACAAACGGTCAGGCGGGAGGTAAATTTCACATTTTTATTTCTGGCTGTGTTGTTGTGTTTGTACAAAGGGATCAAGTAACGCAACTACAAGAACACTGGACACTGCACACAGACACACACACACACAGAACAGGACAGAGGAGCAGGGCCTAGCAGTAGCTACTGCACTACCGGTGGAAAGAGGAGACAGGATAAACTAAGATCAGGATGGAGAGCACAGGGGCTGCACTAGGGGGTGAGCACTAATATCAGCATCATAGCAGCGCACACATACACACACATACATACACACACACTCAGACATACACACACATACACACACACAGACACACACTCACACGACTCATCAGGCCAAGGAGAGACATCAAGCAGGATGTTAGGACATTAGGATGGCACTGACAGGGTCACTGCAGTGTTACTAAGTTCACAGTCCACCAGCTTTTATAAAACACAACAGAAACATACTATAAAAAGGTAGTTTTTACAGGTAACTGTTGGTCAGCTTTCTGACAGAACGGTACAGTCAGCAGTCAGGCTTGTCTTACCCTCTGGTTCTGATCCATCCTCTCTGGTGTGTCAGAGGCTACTTTAGCTGTGAGAGACATGCTTTTGGCTCATAATGAGAAAATAGTAAACTTCATTATTATTATTATTATTATTATTATTATTATTATTATTCAGATGTGATAAAAAGACAGTGTTTAGATTCTAATACATTGCTTGTTCTCTACAAAAGTTGTTAGAATCAGACCTACACATGATTTTACTATTTCTGATTACTGAAAAACTTGTATAACCTTGAAAATAAAAGTTCTATATAGTGATGTCATTTTTCAGACAGATGGCATTTTAAGAAATTACTGGACCATAACAGTATACTAGTGATCATTTTCTAACTATTTTGCTTGATATATTTAGAATAAAGCATCTTAAAATAACATTATAGCACATATATTTTAGTCCTTCCATCAAAACAGACACTAGTTGCTATAGCTTATAGCATTTATAGCTTATAGCATTTTGTATATGTATATAGCTGTGTATAGCAGTGCACTCACTAAAGTAGGCAGAGACTCATCCAAGAGCAGTGTGCTGGACAGGACAACCTCAGAGGCACTTGAGAAATGAGGAACACTACTAAACATATTTAAGGCACCACACCCAACACACAGACAACGCATCTTTGGAACAACAACACATTCCACACACATTGGGCTCACACATATACAGTGTGTTATTTTTCTAATCTTCTTTTTAACTTTTTAAGGATTCGTCACATTTTTTTGTTTTCATTTGCTCACATAAAAAAAAAACATCATGTGAAGAAAATTAAACAAATGAATAAATTCCCTTAGCTTAGTAATCAATGAAGCAGATAAAACACCAACAGTAAGAGAATCAAATGGTGAAATTTCGGATGACTCTTGGGTCATAATAAAAAAGGCAGCTACCTCCTGCCTTTGGCTGGAACCTAAAGCTGTAGTTTTAACTGTAAAACCAAAATTTATCTCACAGATTGCTGTAAAAAAATAAACGGAAATGTTAGTGTACTTGAACACTGTTGTGCTGTTGTGATTATGGTTAGAAGGGTAGAAATAAACTTAAATGTTCTGCAAAGGATTTAGGAATGATTTAGGAAAAAATAAAGACAGCTGTATGTATGTCAATATGATCATTTACATACTCTCTACATACTGTATGTATATTTTCAACTATAACTGATATGACTGTGTGCTTGAAGAACAAATGGCAATTAGAAATGCTGTGTTGTATAAACAAAAGGTCAAAGAAAACAAGACATATCCATATGTCAAATAAACGCATGATTAAGGTTAAAAACAAACATAATCTGAAAAAGAAAAACACAAAAAATACATTCAAACGCTTGCTTAAGATTTCTTAAGATTCTCAGTGACACTGGAGCCACCATCCATTGTGTACAGCAGCTTACAGAGGTCTCACTATTTCTGTACTTCTGTCCTGTAGGTTTTCTTTAGCTTTTCCAAGAAAGGAAATTGCCTGCAAGAGTTAAATCCATCTAAAATTACACAGCAGGCAATGAGCAATGTCTGGCCCACAGGGGGCAGCACATTACTGAGGTCAACCTGTCAAAATGCATGAATGACTTCGCCATTGCACTGCAGGACGGAATGGAAGAGATATCGCAAGAGATATCGATAGAAATATGGTATAAGAGATATGATATAAGATATTCTAAGAGATTTTGTAGGATGGTATCATAAAAGATGCGTGCTGCCATCTTTACAAATAAAAGGTATCATATTTTTCACACTATAAGGCTCACTTAAAATCCTTTAATTTTCCCCCCAAAAAATATGTTAGTGCACTTTTTAATCTAGTGTGCCTTATGTTTAAATTTTACCAGTCAGGTATTAATAAGCAGTAAATCCACTTACTGCTGAAGTAAAGAGTTATACAGGAGTTTCAGTTTAGTTCTCCAGCACCGAGGCTGGAGCAGTATCAGCATTAGCTGCTAATTGTGCTGAGCGCTAGCTCTTTTGTCGTTCAGATGTGAGTATTAACCTCGGCCTGTAGCCTGCTGCTCACCCTGGCTAGCACTGCTGGAGCAGAATTAGCATTAGCACTAACTGCGCTAAGCGCTAGTTTTTTTGTCGTTCAAAGGTGAGTATATCAGACTGTAGTCTGTGTTTACTGTGTTAAAACAAGTATATATGGGACAAACCGCTAGCTAATAGGATCCTAGCTTACCAGAACACACTACATCCAGCGCTCATTTGATTTTAAAAGGAAATATTTTTTTAAGAATAATGTTTTAGTTTTCTCAGCTTAGCTTTACTTTATTAGTACTTATTAGTATCGCATACTGCTTCTTAAAATCTTTTTTGCCTTTTAGTGCGAAAAATACAGTAACTTTATCTATAATCTATAATGTGATATAAAATGTTCTGATAATTCTGTATTTTTCTTCAAATTCTGAAATTGAACTTTATATTTAACTTCAGCAGCACCTAAATATCAGTAGAGGTATTCCATTCAACATGAGAATATGTGTAGTGATTTTTCCGGGACACAAATCGTACAAATGATATTGGCAACACACAATAATGGAATGTCATTGGTCACTGTGGCATTGCAACATCGGGCAAACTATTCATACAGGAACTACTTCCTAATCTACTAGCTCTCGCTAATAATGGCTCCGACTAGGGGCTACACTCTCCATGGGTAAGGATTTTAATACTTCACAATCTACTGAATCATCGCTGGGAGAATTAAACTTTTCATTAAGACGTGATTGAGTGATAAGAACATGATTCAGAGTTTCAGATCTCGTCTCAGTGACTTGAGCTCGCGCCCAGTCTGTACCACAACCTTGGAAAGGTGACTGACAGGAGTAGCAGGCTTAACCAAGGCCAGTGACAGAAGCTACACAGGCAGAGGAGGTCTAGCATCGAGGGAGGAGTCCCTTCTTATAGGCCACGACACCAACTACTGTCGCAACTGTCAGGAAAGAGGACACGCCCACAAACTTAAAGAATCCTCCCACAGAGGGCAAGTTTCTTTCCCAGAACGTGGTCTCAAAAGGAAAAGCAGGGACATCCTGGAAAAAAACATTATTAGCATTAGTTATTATCATATTGGAGAAAAATAAGTTAACAAAAATCTTTATCCATACATATAAGCATAGTTACAAACTGCATTCTGTACCATAGATTCAGGTTCTGGTTGCCAGATTTGACTTGAATGGAGTTTCCCCATTGCACACAAAATCTGACAGGAAGACAGGAAGACAAACAGTATTAGTTTAATAAAGAGCCTATTGTTCCTGACATGCAAAAACACTTATAGAATTTACCCAGAGTATCTGAAAATATCAATAGACAGTAAAATAGGTATAAAATAAGTCTATTCTGACACAAAGATGCAACAGCTTTTGTGTGGTATGTAATTAGGGCTGTCATTGGTTTCAAATAGTAAAAATCATATTATTATTCAGATTTTTCATGAAGAGATGGACACAATTTTCAGAAATATTTTACAATAATCATTAAACATTACTACATTTTAATGCTTCACAGTGTTATAGATAATAATAAATTGGGACATTGGTTTAATGATTTTGTAATAGTTAATAATGTCTTAACTTTGTTAAGTGTTAATTATTAATTAGTAGAGACCCTTAAATGTACCCCTATTGGGCGACAAACTTTATAATGTTAATTAATTATAAATGTGACTTCTATTTGAAGGGGACTTTTATTTTGTTGGGCTGCAGCAGTAAATGTGCTACAGCTGTGACTCTGAACTTGTGGGGTTTGAGCGGAACAGCCCCCCGGGAGAGCGGAAGTGCTGGACAAGGGACACCGCACGCGGACGCTGCACAAACACACGGCAGTGGAGGAGCGGAGCGAGGTGCTGACTGGGGAACGGCTCGCGCTGTCTGGGGAACGGCTCGCGCTGTCTGGGGAACGGCTCGCGCTGTCTGAACTGGGAGTCTGTCGCAGCGCAGACTCTATTGCTGGGGAGTTGTCTGCTCCTGCGAGACGTGCTTAGAAGCATGGGTGAGAGCGCTCATTCTTCCCTTAGTAAAGTTCAACCCCCATCTTCTGTACAATTTTACCCTTGGGCTCATCACCAGCATTATTTTTTAGTACATTTCATTGTATTACTGACTAGCTTAGTTCTGGAGTTGTTTAAAATAACAATAGAAACATTGTCTCTTCATTAGTCTGGCTGCTGGTTACATTTTTTTTTTTGTGTGTGTGTGAATAGAGTGTTGGGTTTTCTTTGGTTTGGTTTGGGGTGATGTAAGTGTGTTGTGGTGTGTAAGAGTGAAAAGAGAGAAACCCTCCTCAGTATTTTGTCAGTGTTGAAGCAGACCAAGAACTTTGAGTGGACTGTTTCTCCCCTCCTTGAACTGATACCATTGGTTTGGACTGAGTTCTGCAGAACTGAAGATTTTCTTAATCTCTTAAATTGATGTTTGTTTGTTTTTTTTTGTTCAATAAATGCTTGTGAAACTTGTATCCTCTTTGCATTTCTGTTGACTCTGCTGTTCCCCAAGGTGCATTTATTTATTTTTTTTAATTGGATTAAGGGATTTTATTTATTTATTTATCTTTTTAAATGGACAACTTGTAAAGTGATAAAATAAGTGTAAATATGACACACACACACTACAGACTGAGTCAGAGGTGCTCTCTCTCACCTCTCTGGTTGCTCTCTCTCCAGCCTGCACAGCTCCCTCCATGTAGCCGCTCCACTCTGTGGCGGTCTCGGTACCAGCAAAGTACAGCCTGCCCACAGGCTCCCTCAGCACTCTACAAACAGTGAGGATAAAAGAGAGAAAAAGAAAGAATGAGTGCTACAGTCACATTCAAAATGCCAAGTCTTATTAATGTTAATTTGGGAATCAGATTCAGCCACTGAGAAGCAGCTTAGAACAGATCTTGGCATACAATATGAGTTCAATGTGTCACAGAAGATCTTCATCACCACCACTGTATGTACAGTGCAGGCATTGGACAGGGAGGACAGACAGTAATGAATATGCACTCACTTTCCATACTGTGTGAGAATGCCAGGGGGGAAGTACATTGTGTAGCAGCCTCCTGAGTATTCCTCTTCACACCAGTTCTTCTCTTCATAGTGCACCGGCTAAAGGGAAAAAAAAAAAAAGCAGTCACAAATGATCCCACAGATCCCAAAGTCACATAATTAAGATTTAAAAAAATGGAAAAAAAAAACCTCATGTTTAAGTAATATACTGGTTATACCTTCTACAATAAGGCATGTGCATTTTAGAGCACAGCTGCAGGACATGGCACATTTTATGTAGTATTAACAATAATGTTGTAATAAAACCAGTGGTGCTCAATGTCCTCGCTCACAGCTGTTTAGGCTTCAGGTAACTAGTCTAAAGTTTCCATATTTCTGCAAATAACACTATTTCTGTTCGTATTATGTGCAAGCACTTTATTTTTGGTTTTGTATGTCAATCTCTCTCTACAGCAGGCCACGTTTGACCCACAGGGGGCAGCACATTACTGAGGTCAACCTGTCAAAATGCGCGAATGACATAACCATAGCACTGTAGGACTGAATGGAAGAGATATCTTAAGAGATTATGTAAGATTTTGTAGGCTGATTGGAAAACATATATACAAGAATAAAGGGGAAAGATTTGCACCTTATCTACTGTCATCATCTATAATCTATAATATCTTCAGGTCATGATCATCATCTTTCCCATTGGCAACAACACAACCTCAGACTTCTCAGAAATCCATCATAATTAAACAGACTTAATTCAAGCTAATTTTTTTTCGGGTTTAAAAAACTGTTTACTAAAAATGATTTTGTAGCAGCATTGTTTTGGTCACTTCCTATTTTCTAAATTAGTTATATAGGACATGACAGACACCTCATCCTTCCAGTCTAGATTGTGTTTGTGTATCCAGTGTTTTATGTACCCAAAAAACTGACTTGCTTCTCTGTTAAATGTATACACGCATGCACATGTATGAGAGAACTAACAATGCATTGCGTCACTTAACGACTCAGCAAAACTATTGGTGGCTAGCTATTTTAGTATTTCTTGCAATGCTGCTGGTCAGCACTTTGATGGTTAAATGAAGAACAGAAACTTACATGCAAAGCTTCTTCTGAGCCTAGGACCCGTGCATAGATCTCACAGATCCTCTTCTTTCTGTGGGAGTAAAAAAAACATCTTGATTCTTATGCACCCTTTTTCTTCACAGCTTAACACAGCTGTAAATGTGAATAACTTCAAAAGAGACACACTGACAAATATTTACCTTTCCTCCCTGGTAAGTCCAGCTAGCTTTCTGCTTTTGCGTGCGAGGATGAAACTGGAACAAAACAACGAAATGTGTTTTAATCAGTTCGTCATTTAGTCTTGAAGCAAAACAGATTTTCATTTATTTAGAAGAGAAGTTTCTGATCAGTGTCCACAGTTTGATTTACCCCATAATTGCAGGAACAGAGCCATCAGGCTTAGTGTCATCCAGAGTCAGACCAATAGGTGCATCCTCTTCCTCAATCACCATGCTTCCACAATAGCCTGGAACAAAAAATACGTTTAATTGTTTATTTGCAGCTTAATCTGTGCAGAAACAGGCTCTTAAAAGTGTCCAATATTCTTTTTACACCATCCGACACACTTGCTTAAATTTTGTTAGTACTACTTTGAGTATCTGCATACAATTTTTCAAGCATCTACATGCAACCATTCACCAGAAACGCCAGAATGAACTTATTACCCTTCTTCCTCCAGAAGTTCTCCCGGTAGTAGACCATGCACTTAATGACCGAGCCCATGGGTACTCTGTGGATCAGTTGATTTCTAAGTGGAGGAAGTTCAGGGTTAAAGTGAATCTTCAGGTTCAGTCCTGGTGGTATGGCGAGGATCACATATTTGGCCTAAAGCAGGAAAGAGAAGATCAATTACTGCATCACTGAAAATATATTTTTTAGGAAAGGCATGATAAAGCAAGGAAAAAAATTGTACCACATAGCACACTTTTAAAAAATTATAAAGCTGTTCCTGTATCAATATCATGGAAGAACCAGTTTTAGTTCTATAAAAAAAATTGGTTTTCATAAGAGATGAGAGAAAAAAACATTAGCAGTTAAAAAAAGAACTTTTAAAAAGTTCTTGACACTCAATCACAACACTTTTACAAAAAATAATGATATTTAAGGGTGTAAGTTTATTCTTAAATAAATGATGCTGTTAGATCTTGAGAAGAATCTCAATTTAGCTTTTTTTTTTAGCTTTTTCCTGTGGACCAGAAATTTCACATAACTTTAATTTCTAAATGAAATTGCCATGCTGTGGCTGGTAAAAAAAGTCAGGTGAAGTGCAGTGATGTGTATACTGTATTTAATGGTGTGGGTCTTTGTAAAAAGACCTCAGCTGAGCCAACAGGGCTAATGTGCTCTGCAGCAGTAGCAGCGCTTAATAAGCTTTAGCAGGAGAAAGAGGATGTGGTCAGGGCAGGGAGATGAGGAGAAGCTTAGTGAGCAAAATCCCACAAGCTTACATGACTGCGTGTACACTAACACACATCGTCTGAAGAAAAGCCCTTTTTATGCCAACTAAAACTCTAGCTTTAGAATTCTGGACGGTCTAAAAGTCTGGGACAGTTTAATGGTAGAATGCAATGTGTTGTTTTAATCAAACCAAGAACAAGAACATATTAATAATACTATAATTAAGAATAAAGGAGAAAAGCAAAGAATAATACGGCTCAACATGGAAGCACCATAAAGGTAACAGCACACAAGTTTCTTGCGCATGAGCCACTAAACCCTAAATCATATTTTTTCCATTATTACCTGAAATGTGTTCCTTTGAAGCAATGAAACATACAAGTCCTGCTTAGAATTTCCTACATTTTATAAACTTTAAAAAATGCTTTTTAGCATTTTTAGCAATCCTCTTAGATCAATCAGTTAAAAAATAATACCATCCAACCATCTGGGTCTCACATCTCGCTATTACTGGCACATTGCTGCAGCTCAGCCAATCAGCACTCCCTCCTGTCCTGCCCACTTCTAAACCCATACATCACTCAGTGCCCCTGCCCAAACTACCTCTTCATTTTTTTTGCTTTTATAAATTTGAGCTGAGGGAGGAGTGCGCAAAACTTAAGGGGGTTTAGTTACCCTTTAATGAGTGAAATATGAGTGAATAGAAATATATTTAAAGGTCATTTTAAATGCTGAAGATCTGCTTACCTTGTAGATCTCGTCATTTACAGTTTTGACCACTACCATATCTCCGGTCTGGTCAATACTGTAGACAGCACTCTGCAGCTTCACCCGGTCTCCCAGCTCTCTGGCCATGCACTCGCTGATCTGACTCGAGCCTCCAACAAACTTACGCTCCTGATAAAACAAGTAGGAATAATTGTGCATGAATATACTGTAAATTTCCTCATAAATCACTATTATGTTCTATAAATTATGTAAATTTCTTGCTTGCAAATACACTGTCATAGAAAAAATATTTTAGGTGTAAGAAGAGATCCTTTTCAATTTACAATCCTTACACTTAAAAAAAACTCCTTTTTCTAATTTCTTCAGAGAATCAGCCACTGAAGGTTCAGTAAAGGTTCTTTAGAGAAGCAAAAACCAGTGGCATCACTCCAAACAACCATTTCTGAGCAATTTACAAGACTACTCATCTTTAAATATATAGTGTTTCCCATCCATCTGCATCCACTCCCAGGCCTCACTCAAACTCTAATAACTTACATAATCTTGCCATACAAAATGCTGGTCATTATTTTGCCTCACTCATAAGATAACACCTCACAACCTATACAGGTTTGAAGATTCCTAAGCCCTCCCGTGATATTACTTTTAGAATGAGAATTTTTAAAAGCAATAGGTAATATACAGTCTAATGTCATCACCTCCAAGTCATTCATTATTAGGTGATATTGGTGAGAATATATTAGTAGTATTATTAAGATATTCCACTTAAATTAGGAGGACATAGATACAAAATAGGAAAACATACAAAAAATGGAACTCCCAAGAACATACAGACCACCAAAACTATGCCCAATAAATTAAAGCTCTTTGTGAGAATTTTATTTTTTTAGTCGCCAAATTCACAAGTGTGAAAGAACGACTAAACACTCTGGATTTAAAAGAAAAGATGTAAAGCTGAAAAAGACAATTGCTAGTCTTTTTTCTATGCATGCTGTTCTTCTGTTCACCAACAGGTGGCTCCACTTGTCAGAGACCTGCGAGGGAACATGTGCATCTGTTCTGCTCTTATAACCACTGACCACATTTCCTTCTGAATGACTGCAGGCTTTACGCTCAGACAGGACACAGCACTAATCCAGACAGCCAGTGAAAGATGGTGCTCTAATCTGCACTAATCACATGAATATGTGTCAATACACCACTCTTGGGGGTAGTCATACAAGCATATGTCTAAACAATTAGCAGGTAGTGAAATAGTAATTGCACCTGTATAAATAACTAACAAAAACATATGTATTTAATACATTTTGCTGTATTTAATAATAAAAAAAGCAATATTTTCTTAATATTTTTGACCAGTACAAAGCATTTCTGTAATTTTGCAGGAAAAATGCAGGAATTCTTTTTTGGAGTCTTAATAAACTGAAAAAAGTTTCATAAAGAGTTGCTCATCTGCTCACACTACAGTAGACCTTTCATGATATCTTCTTATTTTGAATGATGTATTTTCTTTAAAATAATTGTGATAAACAATGTTATTGTCAGTTTAAAAAACATTTAATTCCACTGATATATCGTAAATATGACAGTATAATAGTAGAGCTGGGCAAAATATTGATATTTTATCGTATAGTGATATATTTTCATAACGTATCGACAGTATGCTTTTTTAACCCTGAGTTCTGTGATTGGGAACAAAAACACCAACAAAATTAAGAAATATATAGTGATATAAAGTTTGGTCATATCATCCAGCATACATACATAGCAGCATCATGCAATTAAACATTTTAAAGAGCAGTGAAACGTCTATAATTAAGAATAATTAGACAATGAGATTTCATTTACCGTTTTATTTTTTACACATAAGGCAAACCGGACAATAATGTGCATTATGCGACACTAGTAAGGAACAGGGGTGTCACCATGTTTACCCTCTAATTCAACAGGTATTGCTGCTGTAAAGCTGTGAAGCTAAGCTAAATTAAGTAAACAAAACTGTAATTCTAGAAAAAAATAATTTTAAGACAATTTAGACAAAGTCAAACGAGTAACTGGATGTTAATTTACACAGATTTCTCTTCTGAAAACTGTTTATTTGGGTGGGCGCTTCCATTTATTTACAGTAAGCTTGGATTTCCAGATTTTCCCTAAAGCTGCAGCATTAGCATTAGTGGCTAACCGCTAGTGAGTAGCGGCTAATGCCACCCAACAGTGCTACACTGAGGAACCCTGAGTGTTTCAGTAAGCCAGTGTGATATCAGCTAGAGGTTCGTACCATGTAGCTTTAACACAGTGAACACGCACGCTTCAGCTACAGGCCGATAGTACTCACTAAGAGTTAGCACTTAGCATGGCTAGCACCTAATGCTAATATTGCTCCAGCCTCAGTGCTGGAGAACTAAACTGAGACTCCTGTATAAACGCTGTGTACTTCAGCTGAGTGGCTTTACTGGTCCTTAATACCTGACTAGTAAAATAAGGCACACTGTCGATTTTCTGGAAAATTAAAGGATTTTAAAGTGCGCCTTAAAGTGTAAAAAATATGGAAACAGCTTTTTGTTCTACACAAGAATCAGCTTGCTAGCTCATTTATATGTTACTGTGATCTCTTTGCAAAAGGAAAAATATAATGGGATCCATTGAATTAAGCAAAAATGACCTAGAGCATTGCCATATATTGTATGATAATGTATAATGTAATTATTATGGCAGGCCTACACTACAGTAGATTTACACATTTCCCTGTTAATAAGAAAAAAACATCCTGCTGGTTGTGTTGATGTTTCAGTCCCCTGCCAGCAGGAGAGTCTTTGTATGCTTTGTATGTATAAAGCTGCAAAACAATGGCCTCCTCTCCTGCCACTGCTGCCACACACACCCACCACTGACAGAGCAAAAAAACACACGTGACCCGTCACACAGCGAATCTTCAACCTCCATCTTCAACACAAACACCAGCTCATCTCCTTCAGGAGGGGCCAGGCAGCAGGAAATCACTCTGAACCTCATAATAAAGTTCCCTAATTACCCCAGTCAGTCCCATCCTCCCCCCCGCTGCTGATGCTGTATCCATGGCAGCTGAGCATCCCGCGCTGCACCAACCCTCCCCTCCACCTCCTGAAAAGCAGCTACAGCGAGTGCTATGATTATCTAAATTAGGGCTACAGAATGGAGAGTGGCACTGATTACAGGACTTCAGGACATGAAAGCCAGGGCAGGGCGGCCTCAGCACAGTGAATTCCCACTGCTCCGCCACACACCTGCCTTTTCTATAGAGCTATCTCTCTCCACCATACTTACCCTGACACATGGCTACCTGGATACACCTCCCTCTTCTCTCTTTCTATGTATCACTCTCTCTCTCACACACATTCTCTCTCTCTCTGCACACAATGTGTAAACACACAGATGCAGACATGGTGGAAAGGTTACACACATGCACACACACACACACACACAAACACACACTGTGCAAACGCAAGTGTCAATGTGGTGGGAGTCATTTAGCTGTCATCATGCTGCTTTTGAACTGTGCTCACTGTAATTCAGCTTGTCTCTATAAAAGCATATGATTCATCTGGTCCTGTGGTGCTTAGGCTTAATGTCATGCAACACGTTATGAGGAACTGATATTAAAATTTACACACAAAGCACTGCATAACTTTATATATATATATATATATATATATATATATATATATATATATATATATATATATATATATATATATATATTTTTTTTTTTTTTCTCAGATATTTATATTATATATTTTTTTCTTTTCAGATATATCCTCTATTGTGTTTATTTGTATGTTTGTTCACATATATGAAAGTGAACAGTGTATGTATTTCCCAAATTATGATTCATTTCAATTGTGTTGTCTTTAAAAGGGTATAATTGCTTTGTTATTATATCCTATTATCATTATGTCAGTGGCATTTAAATGGTCTTTATTACAATAATACCATTTATTTGTATAGCAATAAATATAGCAATGACCTCAGTAATTTCTGTTTTTTTAGCAAGGGAATTGTAAATTTTGAAAGAATATAAATATATATTTTTAATGCCCTAATATCTAAGGATCTCTGGATTGAATCACGGATCATGCTGCTTGCCATCAGCAGCCAGAGTCAGAGAGAGCACATTTGGTTTTGTTCTCTCTGGGGGATAGATATTTCTACTCTTATACTCTCTATATCTCTACTACTTGTGATATGTGTGGAAATGCTGCTTAGGGGGAGTTTGTATGATCAAACATTTTTTCTTTTGGTTACCACGAGACATTTAAAATATGACGAGAAATAATGTGTCATTGTAATTTTGCGAGATCTCAAATTGGGTAAAAAAACTGTTTGCTGGGGTGATGATCAAATAGGTTCAGTTGGTGACACAAAGTGAGACAACCCTTATTAAATGGGCCACTGCTCGCTCTGCCTGGCATCTGTTAGAGCTACAGTCATGCATGTATAACTGACAGAAAGCTGTCAAAAGGCTTTTAGAGAAGGCTGTTATACAATTTTATGGAAGTTTCCCTCAGAAATTGCTCTGTGACAGATTATACAGGTGGGAATACCTGCTGTGAGAGCCACTTCTCAAAGTTAGACATTCGTTTTAAGGCATAGCTCTTTTTTTTTACTGACCAATCACAGACTTTGTCACGTATTGTCTTCACTTGTGGAGGTTGCCCAGCTGCCATGTACATGATACTGCAAGCGAAGCCTCCACACAACATCTGTGGCTGTTCATTTTCTCTGTAATTACACTGTATTGTTTGCCGAAGCCAGGAGAATGACGTCTCTGGGTAAATTACACTCTGCAAGTGATCAACAATAGTATTCTTCTTGTACTTCCATATTTTTTGGACTATAAGGCGCACTTAAAATACTATGATTTTCCCAAAAATTGACAGTGTGCCTTACAATCCGCTACGCCTTATGTATGAATTCTACTAGTCTGGTATTAAAGAGCATTAAAGCCACTCCACTGGAGTACAGCATTATGAGGGGGAGTTTTCAGTAAAGTTTCTCCACAACTAAGGCTGGGTGCAGCAGCATTAGCATTAGCATTAGCAAATACTGGAAATCTAAGCTTGCTGTAAATAAAGGGAGGTGCTTTAGTCACTCAAATAAACTAAAGTTTTTTAGGAGAGAAATCTGTGTAGATTTACATCCAGCGCTCATTTGACTTTGAAATATTTTTTTTTTTCAATTCTTTTTTCTACACCTCATAATCCAGTGCACCTTATGTATGAAAATAGACCAGAAAATACACGCTCATTGATGATGCATTTTATAATCCATAATCCATAATCCATTTTATTAGTCCGAAAAAATAGGGTACTGAAACGGTCTACAGAAAAAAACATAGAGCTGTCTTAGTTTACCTGGCCACCATTAGTGGTGGAGAAGATCCTCATGGTTCCTCCACACTGCTTGACATACCAGAGGAACCAGAGAGCTGACACTTCATGAGGCTCTGAGGTCACGTTCACGTTAACGAACAGCGTGGCAAAGCGACGGGCAGCGCTGTGTGTTAATAATAATAAAAAAAGATTTGTTAACATTTGCCAATATTTAATTGCAATTGCTTTGCTCTGCAAATGCATCTGTCTAATGTTGTCTAATGTAATAATGTTGGTGAGATTGCTCAGATGAGTTCTTTTTAATGTACCTGGTCCAGCAAACCTTGTCAAAGAACTCATGCATGGTCATCTTGTCCCACTCCTCAGCATGTGGGGCTCTCCATGGAGCTTCTTTAGGGATCTGCAGAGAAGATACAGTGTATACTGTACTTATATAGAGTGTTGGAAAATGAGATATGTTTAATGAATGTGTAGAAAGTCACATTTAAAAATGTTATTTTTCCTTCATAGATAAGACAAACTCAGAAATGAGAAAACTAGTATTTTAATTTAATTGAAGAGTATTTTTAATTTAAAGTATGGTCAATAATTATCAATGCTATCAGTGAACTGAAAAGGTCAGTTAAATCTCCATCAGAGCAGCTGAATTGGGCCTAAGATGATGTGCATGATGTACGTGGCTATAATGGACGTTTACCTCCATGCCCATCTTGTCCATAGTCCTCCAGAGGTTGTTGTAGTCCATCAGAGCTAGAGGGTTCCACATCGGTGGGAAAGGCCCCTTGAATGGATATGATTTCCCCTAGGAGCAACGAAACAGCAGCCATGAGAGAGTTTCTTCATGCACTTCTGCATGCCACCATAAAACCAAAATGACTGCGGTAATAATCGTCACTGCTATACGTAACGTCTTTTTAATCACCATCATATCATCATAATTGGAATTACAATTACACTTTGGAGTGGAAACCTTTTTCGCCTGCCTAAAACATACGTCACTGCATTTCGCATGGCTTACATTCAAATAACTCAGCTAAAAAAACTGAGCAGGGCTTCTTTTCTCACAGCTTTTACTGCCTTTCACAATTTGAGATCAGACACACATAATTACATTCCAGGGTTTTAAAGACGACACGGGATGCCACGCACACTTGGCACATAATTTGCAAATTATCTTGACACTTTAGAGGGGTCTCGGCATAATTATAGAATAGTCCTTGAGAATTATAATTACTTGTGTAAGCACAATAAAATAAATCCTATAATCACAATGAACCCAGCACTAAAATAGCAATTATTTCTCATTGGCACACAGCAGCAAAATGACACAGTCCTTCTGTTCACACACAGCGTTTCATTCTCACAGTAGTGGAAATGCTTAGTCAGTATGATAACAGGCTCCATAGCTGGCCGATGGTGTAACAGTAAGCAGACATGACTTCATACCCGAATTGCTCTGTTGCTGAGGGGCTCTTAAATGAACGCAGTTATGGCTGATTGATTAATATTTGACTACATATTAAAAGATATGACATACACCAGAGAAGATAAGTTTCCCCTAATCTACGTTCCTCTCTAATGTGCCTCTAATAATTGTGCAATTTGTTCGCTCTCTAAACGGGGTCATTGATAAAAGGGCCTACTATGATCTTCTGGACCTCAATCAAGGTTACACATACACTGATCCTGTAAACCGATCCTGTCCATTCTGCTGCAACGATCCAGATTATACCTCCAGCCAAGGTTTCAACACTGCCCTGACTTTGACATCCAGTGGTTTTTTTATCTAGAAGAGGACTTTATTCTTGCAGATTCAGCGTTGAGCTTTAGGAAACCTAGTCATTTTCTCATCATATGAGGATTTGAGGAGTAAATGGCACCAATACAGGACTACAGGACTGAAAACAAGCAGCCAGACAGATAAATGGTTCTGTGACTATTAGGACAATGAGCTGCTGGAGAAGAATACTTGCTGGAGCTGTCAGAAAAAGCCATCAACAAGCAGATGAGAATGTTCCAAGGTTCATACACTGACAAATACATTTCCATGATTTCCCATGACTTTTCTATGGCTTTAAGGCAAATTTTCATGGCCTTACAATTTTTAAAACATCAGTGCAGACATGCACAATAAAACCAAACATCAACTAAAACTATAATCGAAATTGATTGCAGTAGGTCTAAAATGAATCTGACACACAATCTTTAATAATAAAATGTTAGTCAGATCCTGAGAGCTCCATTGTATAGTGCTAAATTACTTAATTAGCTCTGAGCTGATGTATTTGTTAGCTCAAAATACATTTTCTCCATCGATAAACAGAAACACAAAGATTTGTAGATCACTTATCCAGCCTGGAAAGTGCTATTGTCAAATTCCATGACTTTTCTAGAGTTTTCATAATGGTAAGAACCCTGATGTTCAGCGGTATTAATTAGGGTGCAATAAGCTTTCCACTGTTGCTGAGCGAAATGTTAGCAGTATTGATGTGTACCAGGGTGATAACATACAGAAAACTATTTTATTATCATATTAAACACGGTGGATTATTTAACCACTAGTCTAAAACAGTGACTGACCCACTGTGCCCAGTACCCACTGCTTTGAAATGTGCATGCACAAACAGTAGGTGGCAGTGTAAACCATTCTGGTACTTCATGAAAATACGTGAATGTAAACCCAAAGAAGCCTCTCAGACCTGGTTTTGTATGTTGGTCCATGCTAGACCAAGGCCTTATACAAGCTTTCCCTCAGTCTACTGCCATACTGCCATTCTGCAGACCATTAGATCAACAAGTCTCACACAAAACTGATGTGCTTGTATACACATACACCATTCAATACATTAGAAATACATTTAATTTTTTAAATGTTATTAAATAATAGGTATGCAAACCAATAACAGTGCCGGAACCTAAAGGAAAATGAATCCTGATCATGTTTTTTTTCCCCAGGTTTTCAATAAATGTGCCACTTTTTTTTCCCACTCTTTGAGTGAATAATGACATAGTCTACATGTATTTTGTCTTGTTTTTCAAAGAAAATGTAGACATCCATGTAGACAAACAAACAAAACACAATAAATTTACCCTAGAACTGCTATTCTAATGATGAACGTACCTCAGCAGTGCTGTTCTAGTCATGATTCTATTTCAACAGAGCAGTTCTAGTCACACATTTAGCTAGCGAGCTGCTCATGAATTTTATTCATGCAAACAAATATCTACATTTTCATTTATAATCCTGCAAGTATTAAAGCATATCTATCTACAGCCAGCAAGCCTCCACCTGCACAGCATACCACACTGGCTATGAACTTTACTTCACCAGCTAAATTCATCACCACAGAGGCACAAAGTAAAGGTAATGATGTGCGTGTGTGTGTGATGTGTGTGTGTGTGATGCGTGTGTGTGCATGAGAAGCTCTGCATTGCATTAGAGGACAGTGCACTGCTTGCCATCCAGCAACAGGTCTGTTCCCATGGTGATGGAAGTGGGGTGAATGCACAGACAGATGAGAGATGCACCGAGTGTCTCCTAGTCTATCTGCTTACTGCTGCAAATGCTCTTCACACACAAACACAGATATACATCAAGGCTATGTTCATTCTACGTTCGTTATCTATGTTGCGGTTTGCAAAATACCCATTCTGAACAGTCAGATTGGAATTTATGACTTTTACATCAAGAAGAAGTGAAGAAAGGAGTTAAGAGAAAGGGAAATGGAAGACAACAGTAAAGTAAGGGGTTCAGTGATGGGATAATAAGGTAACAAAAAACAAATATTTGAACTGATGGTTCTGTTCCAATAATAATACATACAGGAGCATCTAAAATAAAATTGAATATTTTACTGAAATAGTAACTTTATTTCAGTAATTTATTTCAAAATGTGAAACTCATATATTATATAGATGTATTACACACAGAGTGATCTATTTTAAGCAGTTATTACATTTATTGTTGATGATTATGGCTTACAGACAATAAAAACCCCCAAATCAGTGTCTCAGAAAATTTAAATATTATATAAGACCAACTGGTACTCTTGGCAGTGTTGGCAGTGTGCCAAGTCCTGCTGGAAAATGAAATCTATATCTCCAAGCAGTGGCTGAATAATGTGTACGAACTTGAATGCGGTATTGCTCCTGTGATTCTGGCAAGGACGAAACCAAAACTTCATGTGAAGCACTGTTCTATTGTGCATGCATTGCATTTACACCATGCAAACTGTTCAGACAAATGTCAGGTACAGGTCAAATTAAATAGATAATGTAAATGGTCTAAAATAAACCTCAGATTTGATGAAACAATCAGAATTGGCCCACGTTCATCTGCTGTGTGAACATAGCCAAAGACAAATCTCCTCGAGTTTTAACCCCCTCACACGCTCTCAAATCAGCACCATCCTTCCACCACATTTAATCTTCATCTACATTAATCACTGATGTGCTGAAGTTGCCTGACTGGGCACTTTGGTCAGGAGACTGACAGGAGAAACTGGGTCTGGCCTTTAGGATTAGAGATAGAAGAAAGCTGATTAGCTCTGTCCGTTTGCTCGGATGCTCACCCTAATTACAAAACGCTCTACTCATTGTGAGGCCTTTTACAGGCTAATGGTGGCTCCACGCCAGCACACGACTGCTGAGTAACCGCAGCACTACGATCATAAAACTTTCAACATACTACACTTTTATTACACGGGTCAGAGCAATGAGGTGAAAGTCACGTTTCAGTAAACCACGCTGAGACCTTCACTTCCAACAAGATAAACTGCAATCGGCTCATAAGCTATCTACACATTTAGAGTGTAATGATTTAGTCACTCTTCAACTACTCCTGTATACAGTAGAGTTTGACCAACTTATTCTCTAACCAGCATCGTCAGCTGATAATATCACTATAGCTAAGTGATAACCCATATTAATTTTCATTATAATAGTTTAATATTGTACCAAAATAGGTGGATTCTTCTAATTTCTTAAAAAAGTAATCATCCCCAACTTGTTCAATTTTTTTTTAAGCAGGAGCTGTATTCACTGCTTTCATTAAAGCTTCTAATAGAAAAGGGAATAAAAGGCCTACAAAGAATTTTAAACTGAAAGCAATTGAAATTGGGCCTCATTCACCAATATTTGAAGTTTTATAAAGTAAATTTGGGAGTTTGATCCACGCTCTTACTCCTCCCACTCTCCAACCTATATAAACCGTCACTTCCTCTCTACCTGCATGTCGAACAACCTCGCACCCACCTCCTCCCCATCTTCCTCCTTCATTTATTTTCTCCCTTTCTCTTCCTGTATCTCTTTGTGTGTGGGGGGGGGGGGGGGGGGGGGTGGGGTTTAGCTTCACGCTTTTCCAGCGAAGCTTCCCCGAACTCCTGCCCAATCATCTGAGTTCACCCCCCTTCTTTTTCCTTCTCTTTCTGTCAAGGGCGTGGGGAAATACTAGCAAACTTCCTACCAATTTTCTTAAATTTGCTACTAAATTTACAGCTCCTCAACAGTCAATCATCAGAATCCATTCCTATAGGTGCACGCACTGCGTACACCCCGCTCGTTAAACACACACACACAGACACACACGGACATGCTGCAGAGTGCAAAACATCTTTTACCTCAACAATAAACAGAATAAGGAATAAAATAACATTGCTGTTCCTAAAAAAGAGCTGCCAACGTACCTTTACAGCATGAATGGGCAGGTCGCACAAAGTGCCGCACTGTTAAGATACGAACATGCCAAAATCAGAGCGCACCTGCCTATTTCATGTTACACCTAAAAACACGCCCGTGATTAATTACAATAAAATTAGTACATGTCTTTTTGCTCGTTTTGAGCTGCGCAAGGTGTATTTTTGCACCCTCGCGGTACCAAAGACACACCGACACAACCTAAATCCAACTACGAAATCCGCAATTGACTGGTGCACTATAGATCACTAAAATAGGGTCCCTAGTCTTCTTAAAACCCCTTCAAACTTTTAGCATGAGAACTGCATTTAATAAAGATAAGATTTGTAAGAAACATCTTAAAGAATAACTTGTTAATTTGTTTAGTATAAAGCCAAGCTGTATAGCAAATCACAGTTGTGATAACATAATAATAACAGCTAACTTGAATTGCACTACCTGTGTGCAGCAACAGCGGGAGCTATACAGCTGACCCAAGGCTGGTAATTAGAGATGCACCAGTATGGAAATATGGAAATCATTATACCGTGTACAGTCACATATATACATCTACTTAAATCAGTCAAATTGATGAAATGGGCTCTACTTTACAGTTTCAATTGCAATAATCTGCAACGTGCCACAGCACAGTGTTCATCATTCCCACGCTTTAATTCTGTGTTGTTTTTTTTATGTTAGCATTGTGTTTCTGAGAGAGGCATACATTCTGTCGTCCACTAAATTTATTTTTAGTACTCTCCTGGCAGTCAAAACCTCCAACGCACATCACAGACATTCATTCATTTCAGTCCACAAGCATCAACATCAAGAGTTTTCCTCTGAATAGAAAGAAAGCAACCCTCCACCATTAGCCAGACCTCACACAAAAGGACCTTCAACAAGTGGCTGCATGGGCTGAACACTGCATGAGGCCTGTGAGGCAGGATGAAATGAGGAAATGAGGAAATGAGGCAGGGGGGTAATCTCGTCTCGTCAGGTTTCGTAATGGGAGAATCCTGACTGATTTTTAATTGTGGTTATGAAATCGGTGAAGGGGAAACACCCCTGTTACCAAACACAGCCAGACAGAGACAGAGAGAGGGGCGTGAGAGAGAGATGGAGTGAGAGAGAGAGAGAGAGAGAGAGAGAGAGAGAGGAAGAGAAGAGGAGGAGGGGAGAGGGAGACGGTCCTTTCAGGACTGATAGTGATTGTCTTTTGATGCGGAGTGCTGCTATGGTAACCTGCTGGGAAACTACGGGCAGCAGAAGAGGGCAGGAGAAGAAAAGAGAGCTGCCTCAGAGCAGATTAAACACAATGACAACACACACACACATAAATACACACACGCAAACACACACAAAACAACAGCGTGCACACTGGTCTGCAAGAAATCGTGGGTCCTACAATGACCAGAAACGGCAACTGCAATGTCTTAGTAAAGCACATTGAATAAATATTGAATTATAGCTGTGTTACATCTTTTGATGCTGATTACGCAAAAAAAAAACAACCTTTAAATTACCTTTATTTACATTGCCTCACTGTTAGATACTGATTAGTATTAAACTTCTGACACTGAATCTGACAACTGCATGGTCCGCAGTGCTGGTCCTCATGACCAAAATAGGTCATGTCAATATAACACTACTCTGTGAGCTCTGCTGGAAAAGAAACCAGGCCAACTTTTTTTTTGTGGGGAATAATGCAGGTCTTTGTGTCCCATAAAATACAGCATTTTTTTATATTTATTTTTTTTAAAGACTGTATATCTCCAATCATATATTGTGTCTGTATTGTACATGGTTCCAGTCACACTTCCTGAAGCCTTTCATCATCTCTGTATTGTGTTGGTTCTTTTTTATTTTTTTTTTATTGCTGCAATTCCGCCTGTGGGAGTCGGCTGACAAAACACATGAGAGAGCAGCTGACGTGACATCCAGCTACGGCTCAGTCAGAGCGCATAAAGCAGCGATACATAAACCCACCAGAGTGCCCTGCAACGTTAAAAGAGGCCAATGTAATATTCTACCACTTTGCTCCACAGAGAGCTGGAGATCTGCACTGTATCTCTGACTCAAACGGCTGTGGAACTTCCTGAGCATGAATAATGCTTGAGGACAGTTTAAATAACGCTGTACAAAAAGTACTTACTGCATATTGCAGGATGTTCCCCTGTGACAGGACTCATGGCGAGTTAAGGGTTTGCCTCAGAAAGCACATGCAGAATGCACACCCCAGGTTACCCCTTTAAAAGTGCTGTTATCTAATCCTCTCCTTTAATAATGGGAATGCCAAAAATGCACAGCACTGTGATTAATAAAATGTTTATTTATAATACTCTAATACTGTATTTACAATATATTTGACCTTGTCTTGTACAGGTACAGAGACTAAACATATGTATGTGGTGTATTATGTAATGTCTAGGTTTTATTATATAAAAAATAAGAGACCACTTAAAAATAATGAGTTTCTTTGATTTTATCAATTTGAAAACCTCTGGTATATAATTAAGAGGAAGATGATTGGTCACAAGCCATCAAACCAAACTGAACTGCTTGAATTCTTGCACCAGGAGTAAAGCAGCATAAAGTTATCCAAAAGCAGTGTGTAAGACTGGTGGAGGAGAATATGATGCCAAGATGCATTAAACTTTTGATTAAAATCCAGGGTTATTCCACCAAATATTTATATTATTACCAAATATTTGTATTATTATAGCATAATACATCAATGTTTATTTTACTCAGACATATACGTATAAATAGCAAAATCAGAGAAACTGATTCAGAAACTGAAGTGGTCTCTTAACTTTTTTCCAGAGCTGTACATTACTTTAACTTTTTAATAATACAATAAACAATAATATTGCCTTTATTGTTGGATGCAACAGCTTCCTAGCACTCTGGGGCAGATTTAAATCTTTCTTAAAGGGCCTCATTATATGTTTTAAAGCAGTCATTCACTCTGCAATCACTATACTGACACTAAGCTGCAAAAACCTTCTATTATAAAATTATTGTATCTCTGAAGCTAACACATTTACATATCTCTTTCTATTGACTCTAACAGTTTGGCCCCATTCACTCATCATCCACTGCATAGTACAAGGTAGCCAATCAGAACAGAGAACAGAGATCATTAACCTTATATCTATACCAAGGATTCAGTAACAGAAACAGCCTGCTTTCAATAATAAAGTACCTGTGTTAAGGGGGGTGTGGTTAAATTATTGTGTGGAATATAAGTATAATCATTTTTAAAGATTTTTAAAGAAGTTTAAATGTCTCCCAGCTTTTAAGTGCCTTATTTTCAGATTTTTAAGTGATCAATTGTATCAAAGACAAGCGTAGAACAATGATCTGATTCTTTTCTTGAACCTTAATTCCAAATAGGATCATGCTTATTTTGACATAGCATTTTTTTCTATTTTTTTTCTAATTTCAGAGATTTTCAGGTTATGATGGGCTCTCCTTTCAGATAGCTCGCAAATTTAACTATAAAAATTTCAAATTAATTTATTATGTTCTTTTTGAGAAACTTTTTTATTATCCTTTATTCTTTTATGTATTATAAAAAAACTTAACAATCTTTTATCAGTTCATTGATTTCTGATGTTTTATTTTTTTGCTGTGTTTTTTTTTTTTGTATTGGTATAGAGATATTTACAGATATTGTAATGAAATATCATAATTTTGGTATTGTGACAACATTACACACTAACAATGTGGACATTGGTGTCTCTAATCTCCTCAGAATATGGTTTGAGTGATCAAAATGACTGTAGATGAATCCATTAAAACACACTGTACCTCATTCACACCTGTGCTTACACCTTACACCTGAGCTGGCCATTTATGACCAAATCACAAAGGATGTATATTAATGCCAGGTGAGAGTGAATGAGCTCTATGAGTAACATTCTACCAGCAAGAAAGCCATTACTGGATCTACAGTAGCTACAGAAGGTGCTGTAAATGAATTGTTTCAGCATTGGCCCAGCATACTCACTGTACTGTAAGTGTATCACGCCTGTATTTTTACACACATGAGTAATCCACATGTGGGAAGTGGGCAACATTGGGACATTGCTACATTGCTACAGGGCCTTTTCCAGTACCCACCCCTGACATCCTGCACCCTGAACACCCCACTGCATTCCCACTGTGACCTTTCACTCAGTATGTGTGCTGGTCTGTTTGTCTGGGTGTGCACTCTTCTGCTTTTCAGTGCACTTGAGTAGTTAAAAGCCCTGCAGCGAGTTTCTATCATACGCACACGTGCAAAGCTAAGATGATAAATGGATGAGGGAACTACGCTTCCCATTTTTAAGAATGAGGCAGTGATTTACAGCTCCATAATCTTGGCCAGAGCCACGGAGGAGTCAAATCTACAGGGAAATCTAATAAGGCCGTGCAGAATGTGCGTGCTAAGGGCAGTGATGCGTCTGCTCACATCGGATATGGGGAGGTGGGGTTGGGAAGGGAGGGAGGTTTGCTGCTGTCTTGACTACCTCGCTTCTTGTTCACTCAGAGCTGCAGAAACCATATTATAAAAACAAAACCTTTTCCTTCAGGCAGCGATTAGGATCTCCAGGCTCCATAATGCTGAACAAGAGCTTCAGCATGTGACAGAGAAAGCTCCAGCCCAGCTTCCACATCCTGTGCATTAAGGCATAAGCCTGCTGGAAAGGGAGATGCTGTTATCTCCTGCAAATGGCAAATGCTCTAAAGCCCTGATCTTAGGCAGCTGACTACAGAAGGTTTCAAAGGGCTCTCTGAGGAACGCTCTCCAAGCGACATTCGCTTTGCATGATGTTCAATTTGCTTTGTTTCTAAGCTAGCAGCTGTTTTTTCATGCTTTCCAGCTTACCTTCACATAGTGAACCAGCGACTCCTCTTCATTCACCTTGTAGGTCTGAACTCCGTACTGCTTGGCCAACCTCAGGATTCGGTTTTGAGTGGGTCCGATATAAGCTCCGCCCAGGTCCACCCATTTGGTCTGTTTATTCTGAAAGGGGTGAGAGGCAAATTTTCTAATTAATAAACATCCTACAATTGAGCTTAGATCAGGCCCAGCACAAGTATCCAGCACAACCCGGCCCAAGCCTGTGCACGTTCTGCTCGAGCAATAAACTGTCATCATGAGCCAGAGTCAGCTTTTTTTTTATAATAGAGTAATAGAGCTTTAAAATTGAGCTTTTTAAAAACATTTCGAGTTGTTTGAATGAGTAAAATCTGTTCAGAATGATGTTAATTAACATTGCAACACTGAAGAAGAAAATGTTTTTCAAGAACAGATCTATGGAAGATTAAAACAAAGAACAACGCGAACAATGATCCACAGCCTATATTAGGCTACGAGAATGACATTTCTCTCATTTTTTTATATTGAGCTTTATATTGTGCGCAATACAGACAAGTGGAGTGTGCACTTTTAAAACACAGTTTGATTTATTACTTTGTCATATTGTGATAATCTCACCATAGCTTTATGTAAAATAAAAATAGACGCCTATGTCATAGACTATTTTCTTGAGGTCGACCCGACTCGGCCTGAGGAAAGTAATGGGAAGTTCAGGTCGGGCCTCGGGTCGGTTTTGGGCTGAGAATCTAAGCTCTATCCTACATGTGTCTGTAATTAAACAATAGTAAGCACATATGAATGATTTCTAAACTTCAGTCAGTCATTGGCTGCAAAGCATTGCCTATGCCAGGACAACCCACAAGCCGCTATCCTTCCGGTATCAGTGGGATGGAACAAAAGGGACGGCACCTATTTGACAGTAATTATTATCATGTTTCACTGAATCCCAAGTCCATTTCAAAACAAAATCTTTTTGGGAGTAACAGACTATATTCTTATTACTACCCAGGCCATTGTGATCAGAGTTTTCTGAAGGTATGATTTAGATGCGCCATACAAGTAATGCAAATGTATATTGTTCAGAAAACTCAACACTGGGTTTGGGATTATGGTTCATACAACACGACCAACTAATTTTTATTATAGCGAACATCTTACCTGAACTGTGAAGGTTCTTCCACCGACTCGGTCTCTGGCCTCCAGCAGTACAGGGTTTAAACCACTCTCCACCAACAGCTTGGCTGCACTCAGACCTGCAGAGGAACAAGAGGCAGGAAAATTGAGTTAATTTACTATAACAGCAGTAAAAGTCAGCTTCAGTTTGGAAATTGCTTATGGTGGTGCAGCTGTGGTGTATTATATCAAATACTCAATTAAATGCTGTGTTTGCTTTTGTGAAAATATAAAACAATCAATGCAAATTTCTGATCTCATTGCCATCACTATATTGGTTTGGCTGTTTTAATGGATTCAAATATATATTACATCCATCCCAAACTTTGATTTAGGGTTAGAAAACACTGAATTAAAAAGTTTGGGATGTAGGTAATGTTTGCTTCACTACAATTCTGTGAGTTTATTGGCAGGGAGTGAAGAAAAAATCTGATTAATCAGGTTTTCTTTTTCCTGTTTACACAAGTTCATTGAAACACGTTGATCAGATTAGATAAACTCGGATGTTATGCAGTAAACAGATTATGAAGTGCATAAAAACACAGTTAGTGTGACAGCTCTGTCAGGGTCTGGTGTCAAAGTAATAAAACCCAAAGAATCAGAATATTTCCTCCACAGCAGCAGTAAGTAAAATCTGCCGGCAGGGAAAGCCAGGAAATGCATAACCACATCACTGATTGGGGTTTCCTCTGTCTGAACACACGCATGACCTTCCTGTTCCTAAAGAGGAAGCAAAATCTCAGTTACTGTGAGAAACTGCAGAAGGTCTCAGGGCCAAGGATGTGCCAAATTTCAGTTAATTCTTTGCCAAGCCGTGTACCGTACTCTAGAGCTCACAATACGTGTTTTTAAAAGTGGTGGGAAGGTATCTGTAACTAAATAATAGTATGTACGATTACATACTATTGTATGTATTGTATTGTATAGTATGTAGCAATTAGCACTACTAACACTAGTTTTTTCCAATATCATACAACCTTAATTTTCACTTAAAAAAACAGAAGGTTAGCAGGCACCATAGAATAGAACTGATTTTGACTTAAAATCACTATCTAAACCCTTTAAATTGTTGGACCTTGAATGTGCATTCTGTATAACATGCTGCATACATTAGTTTCTTTTGAATTACTTGATAAATACACCTGTAATAAATAATCAACATCAGATAAACTAGTTTTAACAAAGTAAAAACTTGAGGCAGATTCAGTTGCACCTGACTATCTAGTATTACAATCCAACCAATTGAACTTTAAACACAGAAATTCATAGTCCTAAATATTTAAAATATTAACTCTATATACAGCTCTGAAAAAATATATTTAAGAGACCATGTCAGTTTCTGAATCAGTTTTTCTATTTATTATATGTTTGAATGCTTGAATGGCACTGATCTAATTGCCTAAACTTGATCTTATTCCTCTTTTGCAGGCAGAAATGAGGGACGTGACCAAAGAAACACACAAGAAACAGCAAGATCTGCAGTGAAGAACGTCAGCGGCCAAACCACAGGAAGTTTATATGGAGTAGCAGATAGCCTGAAGTAAACAGCAAACGTGTCTGGCATCCAGACAAAGCAGGGTCGCTTCCCCTACACTCAGCTGCTGGACATGAGCCATACTATCAGCACAAATCACCTACAGCTCTCAAAAAACACGAACACACACACACACACACACACAACCCACACACTCTGTCTCGACCTAGCAACAAGTCAGTGTGTAAAAGTGCTGGAAGTGTCTGATATTTAGATCACTGTAAACCACTACCTTGCAATCTTTGCAATGTAACAGTCAGATATATATTGAATAATACATGTCATGCTACAATTAGGGCTTGCCAATATATAGTAAACATCCATTTATTCTAAATCAATTTAAACAAATAGAAACTATATTGTTGTATCATGCCTGGTTAACATCAACACTCAACAGAATACAGTTTTGTGTAAATTAAGAAAAGCAGCATAATGATACTATTTCATTATGTCAAATAACATAATACAGTACAGTTTAAACGTTTTTTTAAATTTCTGTTAAAGAAGGTTCATTTGTGGGGCTCACACTATGATTGAGAGGTCGCTGGTTCGAATCCCGGTCATGCAGCTTGCCATCGGCTACCGGAGCCCTGAGAGAGCACAATTGGACTTGCTCTCTCTCTGGGTGGGTACAGTAGATGGCGCTCTCTCCCCTCATCACTTCTATTGTGATGTAGATCAGCACAAGGCACCTGTGAGCTGATGTATTAAAAACGAGTTGCTGCGCTTTCCTCCGAGTGCACTGTGATGCTACTCTGGAATGCTGAATCAGCAGCAGTTCGAAAAGAGGTGGTATTTGACTTCACATGTGTCAGAGGAAGTGTGTGCTGGTCTTCACCCTCCTGGTGTTGGGGCATCACTAGTGATAGGGGGAGAGGTAAATTGGAGAGGAAATGGGATAAAAATTAGAAATAATCTAACCTGAACTTTTAGAAGTAGCCTTGTGTTTTTATCAAACATAAAAATATAATTTAAAGCTTCTATTGCAAACTGAACCTAATAACCCTTCCCAGCTGATATCTGTTGAAGTATGATGAACACTTAGCTGTTGCCATGACTGAACTGAGCCTACTGGAAAGGGGGAGGAGAGTACGCTCAAACAGTCCTTTTGTTTGCATTAACAGTGTCAAGAGATTGGAAACCATGATTAGTTTGCAGGTAATGGAGTTTTACACAGCTGATGATTTATTCAGGTGCTTTAACAGGCTGGTATGACGTGGCTTTTCCCACAGTACTGGGGGCTACATGTCCTCCAGCCTTAATTCAATACAACTTCACCTTTTACATATGTTCCTTTAGTTATAGAGCTACAGAAGATGAATGTGGGAGCAGCACTACACATGATGGATCACTGCTGGCCTTTTTACTTTCCTTTCGTGGATGGAATGGTGACGCAGCACCGCTGAGTGTGGGAAGTTAACGGTCCAGCAAAAAACAGTCACGTCTGGACTTTGTCAAACAAAGCGCTGCACTCATTTGCCAAACCAAAACTTACACTAGAATGTACACACAGACTATAACCTCTATTACTGTTATACAGTTGGATTTGGGGGGGTCTCTGCTGGGTTTCTCTGGCCAAAAACATTGTCAGACATTATTAGTGTGTTCTCTGTGGTAAAAAAAAGAAAGAATCCACCAACAATCTTGATCTGTATAACACAGTTTGTGTCATGTCTGAGCAGATTCTCTACTAAAGGAAAATTTAACAGCATTCACATACCCAAATTATACTGTTTCTTTAAAGGTGATGTTTGTAAGTTTTAGTGGGATTTAGTGCCCAAAATGCGTCTCTATAGAGCTTTTGTTTACATTCCTCTCCTGTCTCTCTCTCTGTCGTGCTCGGCATGACTTTAATTTCCACCTGTTCTCGTTTTTCCACCCGTTCTTTAGCCCCCTACCTCCATATAAGGGCGTTGTTTTACCTGGCCGCCTCCCAATTCAGTAGCCGGGGCAGCGGTAGTGTATTGGACCACGACCCTGACGACACAGGGTTCAATCTCGCATGAGGAGCGGTGTGATTATTTCTTTACCTGCTTTGAGATCAACTGTTCTGCAACTGGGTTCAACAACCCTCTAGGATGGAGAGTTACTAGTCTGTATAACTCCATCCCATTACACTTCATTTTCCAAAACAGATTTTTGGTTTGGAGAATATCTGGCCCATTGCCAAACTTAATTTCCGACCCCTGGTGTAGGGTTACAAATGAGAAATAGGATTGGGCCTAAATCTAGTAAAGTATATAGTATACATACACCAACCACTAAAACATTCCCAATTACAAGACAAGTTGTGACAAAATGTGATAACAATCATCATCATGATCATCATCATCATCATTTCGCACATGGAGCTTTTAATGCACACAGGGTGCTCACTACAGAATCACAACTCGACTCCATTGGTCTACTGAGGTAAAAGACACTTCAATAGCTTATCCTAGACCCTATATTCAGTATAATTTAACACACATTTGGTTAATTCAAGGTGGTCTTTTTTTAAATAGCATAAGATTTAAAAGTAAAGAGTTTTTAAAGTCCAGTGTCTGTGTTTAAGCAATATGTTCTTTTTCCAAGCTTCATCCTCCCATCTCTCAGCAGGAGCCCACATCTGTACAAACGCACAACGACCTTTCATCATAAACAGAGTCTCAAAGCTGGACGTCCACCAGCGTACATATTGGTTTAAGCTTTTTTTCCCATTTTAGTGCAGAATCTTCTATTGGTCCCAGTTTCCTTCATCTGCTGCAGTTGTGCAAGAGCTTTCCCTGCACTCTCCATCTGATACAAGTTGCCTTTTGTCTTTTGTTTATGCCAGAATCTTTTATAACAGGGGTGCCTTTGATCAGGGACAGAAAGCCAAAGTCTTCTTCGAAATGGCTCTGTGATACAACATGATACAACCCAAACCAAATGATGCTTTTCATCACAGACTCTGGGGTACACTTTACGGTGAATTATATTTTGTTGAGCAGATTTATGGCCAGTGTTGTACTTTCTCTGTACAAAACTCATCTCTCTCTGAAACATATAGAGATGAATCTAGCTTATAAAAGTCAGGCGGCAAGATAAATGAGTTTGAATGAGTTGTATGTTTGTCTAAAGGCATTTAACTGCATATCCAGTTAGTATGCACTGTTTATACTGGTTCCTTTTCAGCCAGTGAAAGGGCTACAGTACACACAGACAGTGTAGCTTTAGAGCTTATACTGGATTAATCTCTGCCACGGTGAATCAACCCAATGGGATTGTCAAAACACTCGGGAAAAGGTTAGGGTTCCTTTGAAGAGAATTTCTGGTGATCAAAGAGCTGTTCTCACAGCATTGATTTCTCTCTCTCTCGTCTCTACCCTCACTCACTCTCTCGCTCCATCTCTTGCTACACCTGAGGCAGAAGCTGACCTAATTGCAGTGACTTTTATTTAATAATTGGAAGACAGTCAAGCTTCTTGCTCTCAAAGCAGGCAAACATCTCACTGTTAAACTACAGCAGACAAGCAAATTGGAAAGACGGAGAAAAACAGGACAAAAGAACGATCCCTAGAGAGATAATTCCACCAATTTATATGGACCTGTAATTAGTGATTAGCGTAGACTGGTACTGTATATACTGTATACAGAGGTCAGCACATAGCAGCACTTATAGATCACAGTTCTGACGTGCCATCAGCTGTCGGCACCAAGAGAGAGCAAAATTGGCCTTGCTCCCTCTGAGTGGATAGATGGCGCTCTCTCCCCAATTGTGCTCAAAGGTGGTGCCGGGTGGCACGAGGCGTCTGTGAGCTGATGTATCGGAATCGAGTTTCTGCGCTTTCCTCCGATCGCGCTAGCCGCTCAGGCAATGATGCATCGGCAGCAGCTAGATTTCACACGTGTCGGAGGAGGCATGTGCTGGTCCGCACCCTCCTAGGGTTGCAGGCGCCACTGGTGATGGGGATGCACAAAGGGGTGGGACAATTGGATATACAATTGGGAGAAAAAATGGGAAAATTATATAAATAAATTTATATAAAAAAAAAACTACAGAGTCCATAGCAGGCATGACACCATGTTGAATAATATAATATAATTTAGGCTACTTAATTATATATTAATTATAATAAATTGAATAAAGTGAAAAAGGTGAAACGTCAGGTCATGGTCAGTTTTTTATATTCAGACATTTCATGTTTAATTTTCTACACATAAATATAAAATATTAAATTTTTAGTGCATTACTACTTATTTTAAATAAATTCCTCATCCCTGGATGCAACTCCATTAATTTTTACGTGATTAGGTTCTATTATCCAGGGCCAGACAAATAAAATTTATTTTTTTTAAGAATTCTAAATTAATTATTTAATTCTTCATGTGATATATAAGCTTCCAATATCCCGAGCCAGGCAGATTAAAAATATACTGCTGAAATAATACTGCAGCCTCACTGCAGCTCTGTGAAAGCACCCCATCGTAACCAATCTCTCAGCACAAGCCGAGCTCTAACCTCCCAGCCCAGCAGTTAAACACACATCCCTGCGCTCTTGTTTTCCTTCCCCCGTTAGTGTCAGCGCACACGGCTATTTGCTGTAAAGTATGAGTGCAGGGCAGGCAGATGTTTCCCTGGCAACAGCAAATATAAAGATGCGGCCGCTCGCTCTCTCGATTGGCGAGGGCAAACGCGAGAACAGTCCTTCCGCCTTTCGCAATCCAGCTCGAACAAAAGGTGACATAACTGGATTATTTAAGAAATCTAAACAAACTCTCACAGGATCCTCTCAGCGGACTGACTGTAGGTCACGCTGGCTGTGAGACACAGGTTTCCAATGGCATTTGTCTTTACTCCAACGAGAAAAACAAGTCACTCAACACTACCAGCTACTGACTCAGTGTTTCTCACTGTTTCTTTATAGCACAAACCTGTGCACAGAGGTGTGAGAGTTAACATGAAGCTAAAATTACTACACAGGTCACACAGGCTCATATTAGAAGCTTAAAAACCTAAAAAGAATGGAAAGAGTATGACTGAGGACTATAAATGTCATTACTCATTTTTTGTAAGATAGACTGAGAATACATTTTAATGGAAATTAAAGAAGCATGAATACAGATACTGGTTTCTGATATTTACTAGATACTTATGGATATTTACTCATATTCGTAAAGGAGTAAAGATGAGGCACTCAACTATAAGAACACTGCTTACCAGCTGTTAAGCTTGGTGGTGGTTGCATCAAGCTTTGGAGCTAGTGGAAACTGTATGCTGCACAAAGTTAATGCAGTAATAAAGAAGGAATAGACCTCAGAGTTCTTTAGCAGAACATAAAACCATCAGTTAAATGGTTAAAACTTGAAATGCCCTTTCAAATGTTGAAAATAATTGGACTGTGCTTAAAAGTCATATAATTTCAGTCAAAAGCACGTTTAAACTTTTGTTATCAATAGTGTGGTTATAGTCTCTATATAGCTTAAATTCAGATATAACCCCCAGCACACCAGGAACTAGTTAATTCAGTCAAAGGTCAATTGACAGCTAAATTTGCTGTGGTATTTAAATTCTAATCCAAACTTAATTGCTTTGATTGTTCTCTGACGAAACCCTGATGAAACCTTCTATTAAAGTCCAGATAGATTCTACTTTATGAGTCGGGTGTGCCACTGTCAGCCGTAAAATCACATTTGTTAAATCACATTACAGCAACGTGCCCCAAGGCACCAGACTGGACGTGACAGAGGTCACTCTTCAGCAGGCAGAGCACTGTTCTGTAATCTGCACGTCCCTTACAACACACATTTTCCCAACTTTAAAAGGATTTTTTTTTTATCTTTATTGAGAAGCTTGTCCAAAGTGAAGATAAAGTACAATCAGCATATATATTTTATGGTATAAAAACAGATGAGGGAGTGGTGTTTTAAATCGTTCCACTTCGCTGGAATGACTGCACCAGTGAAATATTTGCTTCAAAATGTTGAATTGTTAAATATAACATCTAAAATTGTGGATCTTGCTAAAGTTAAGGGCTCTCCTGCATTCTTGACAATTTGATAAAATCTACTGTATCAAATTGACATTGGGAATAATCAATAGGTGAGCTCTCTCCAGCACCACAAGGAATATAATTGCAGTCTTGCTGTTAGTGACTCAAGCCTTGCAGAGTAACAAAGACTAATTCAATGTATTTAGATTTCTTTAGAGGGAGTGTCAGGCTTAGTCTTTTCAAGTCTTCCAGGGTTTGGTTGGCATTGGGCTATAGTCAAATAAAAGAAACTCCTGACTCCTGCTGATTTATAAAGAAACCTGGTCTTCCAGTTTGTCATTGTTCCAGTGTGTCCTCTGCACATGCCGCATTCAGGCGCCAATTACCTGGAACTAATCATGTTTGCAAGATATCTTGCTAACCTGCTAAAGCTTATAGCTTAAGGTTTCTTGTTGGGATTCTAAAGTTTTGTTCTGAAATATAAGCTTAGCAATTGTTGCACATTATCACAGTCAGCTGATATTCAGTGTTCCTTAAATGCAAGTGCTATAATTTCAGTGATAGCAGGGGTGGGCAATATGGCCCTAAAATAATATCACGATATTTCATGGTATTTTCGTGATAACGATACTCTTGGCGATATGATAAAACATGATTTCAAGAATACACTACTGCACCAAAATGAATATTAAATTTTCTTATGGCATATGATATGATATGGCACACCCTTGACTGAGATATAAAAAAATACAAAAACATATTCAGATTTGTAACAGAAGTCAATGATTCAGAATGTAATCATACTAATAATGCACTCCAAATATCTCCATATATTCAGGATTAAAGTAAAATAAATTATACTGGACAAATATAATCTGTCTCTAATAGATATAAAATGGGAAATGAGAACAGTGTGAAAAAAGTAGAACCCTGATGTGATAATTAGGGGTTGGTAATATGGCACGATATTTGAGGGTATAATATCGTACACTTCTTATTACAGTGTTTCTTCCTGGATGTTTTTTTTCAGCAGTGTCAGCAGGCCCATACACGCTTCAGACACTGTGTAGCGTCATGAAGTGTCTGAGTACAAAAAGATATGAAATGGTTTTAGATGTTTGCTAATTTAATCAATATTTCTCTCCTCTCTCCTCTCCTTGTTCTCCTTATTTTTCCCCGCTCTTGTTGGGTGAGTAGAGATTGGAATCATTACAGTTTTTGAGCATTATCATGCCTTCACTTCCTGTATCCATACATCAAATTAAAAGCCCCGTGCAAAACTTTGAAATATGCATCTTGACTAGAATTCAAAAATACTGAAACACAAGCAACAATAATTATTCCAAAAATATGTGTAATGGAAACACTGGATTAAATCAAAAGGTCAGCATTGCAGTATCAGGGCAGGGCACCATGGATACTTCTCATTAAAAAAATGAATATTTTAAAAGGGACCTATTTTCATTTTAGTGATCTATCGTGCACCGGTCAATTGCAGATCACAGCACAGGTTATTCAACATTTATAAATATTTATCTTGCTGTTTATTACTTATTTCCTTCATTTATTAGGTATTAAAAGAGAGTCAAAAAGTAAATTTTAACCTGCATAGTAGAGTTAGCGATATATCCCTAAAATTGTATTATGATATTTTGAGATATTTTGCGATAAAACATTTTGTTGATATGACAAAAAAAGACATATTTTATTGATTTTAAGCATATAATAATGCAACAAAACAATTGTTTGTTTTATTTGTTATAAATGTAACAGTTTCAAACATTTAATAGAGAAAAGTGATTTAGTTAAAAAAAAACGAAACCATAGAAAACCCACACAATACTAAACTTCATCCAGATCTCCAGCCCTGCACACCAGTTGCACACTTGCATTCTTACATGTATATATTTCTATATATTTTGTGCATTTATATTTTTTCTTTCATATCTAAAACATTTTTCATTACATTTCATACATCCTGTTTTTTATTATGTTTTTTTCATATGTGACCAGACAGTTATAAAGGCTTTTTACTGCTAGTTGTACCGTGTATGACCGCGTATCTGACAAATAAACTTTGATTTAATTTTTTAAAATCCAATAACTACCACAGATTTCTCCATGCAGCAGCTGAATGCAAACTATTGATCAGAAAGGAGAGCGTTTATGAGCATGCTCTGTGTCCATGTTCCAATCAGGTGACAGTGATTGCTCTTTCAGATACACAGACATATTGGCATTTTGGCAGCACTGTTGAAAAGCAATTACCGAGCCATAGTGGCAAATCAGCTAAGGAGCTCCGCCAGTCGACCAATCCCAGAGGAGGACGTTCCCTGAGACAGAAACAGAGGAGTATTATCTAAAGTTGCATAACAAAGCCAGTCAAGCTGGAGTCAGGCTCCTCTCTCCTCCATTAAGAGGGATAAAGACAGAGTAAGAAATCTTGTTTATACAACTCAGTAGCTTAACATAATACAGCACTATTTAACTCTTAATCTATCAATCTATCTATCTTAACTGCAAATATAAACAATTACACAAAAATACCCTTAAAGCTTCACAGTACCTTTTTATTGTTTTAAAAAATTATGTGACAGTGAAAAGAAACTGGTTAACCTGGCAGCAGCACAGCACAGAACATGCTTTCATTTGGGTCTGATGCTTTAGCTGGCCAGTGTGTAATGGTCAGTGTGCTCATGGCAATGTGTTGTGAATTATCAATGATTGAGGAAGCACTGATAGTGGGAGCCAGATGGATTCAGACATTCCATTTGTGACTCATCATATATCGCAATTTCTGTCCCGTGACATTTGGCATGTCAGTGTGTGTTAATTAACATACATTTCTGGAGTCATATGGTCATATTTTGGCAATCTATAGGCAACCCCTCAACCTCGGACTGCTCAGCCTAATTTAGGTTTAGTCTTTGCTATCGTAATGATGGGAAAAGTACAATTAAGTGGATCTACACATGCAAAAAGCATGTACTAATTCTGATAATCAATCATAGGTGTGTTTTGGGCATAACATTAAACAAACCAGTAAATAAATCAGTGTGTCACTTTCCATTCCATTTAAGAGACAGGTGTACACTGACTTTGGCGGATTGCTATTTTAACAGCGCAGTGCTTCTGCATTTCTTAGATGGGGAATCTGACCTTTTCATTTACGCTGTGAAGGTGCACAATCAGGTCATTTACAGGAACAGCAATTGTATTTTATTTTATATTATGTTTTATTTTGATGTAAAGTGAGTTTGCACGCTGCTGCCTGTGTGTGTGTAACGAGCGCTGGGTGTACACACATTGTCAGTGGCACATCTGTGTTTTTTGTTGCCAAGATAGCAACACGCCAGAAATTGACCTAAATACACTTTACTTTCAGATGACCACAACCATTGCCATAGATATATTCACAATATACTGTTGGTGGGGTGTAAGATAGCAATGAGCATCATGACATTCGTTGCGAAGGGGGTTAATAGGGCCCAATAGATTCTGAAAATGTTTTAGGAACACACTGGATACTTTGGGAAATTAACTGATTAATTTGATAAACTAAATGTTTGAACAGCATTTTTTTGTTTTCTGTGTTTCTGTGTTTCAGTAACTGTAAGCTTCCTCATAAAACTAGCTTTTGACACAGGTGGTGTTGTTACGAACACAGCTTGCACACTCCCAGTGCACTAAGATATGAAATAATGAATCCCTGTTGATACTACATTCGACACAAAAGCTAAACAACATAAATCACCACTGGACATTGTGCTCACACTGAGAATGCCACAGCTGTGACCATTAACGGCAAACATAAACACTGATGTTGGGTCACTATGCTAATATACACTGGAAAACTATTTAACGGTTCAACAGCCGGCTTCTCTTGCTTGTTCTATCACTGTTTATTCAGTTTGTATAGATGGTCTTAGCTGCAACAGTCGACACAAACCAGATTCATAACTAAAACGTTAATAAAATGTACTTTTATTGAGAGCTACATTGATATTATAATAAGAGTTTATATACTTAAACACCAGTGTTTCCTCTGAATAGATTTATTGTTGGCACTGATTCAGAATTTTATGAAATATCTCAAAATCACAAGTTGCGTAGGCTTGACTCCATGGACTGTTCAGCATGGTACAATATTCCACACGTACATATACTTTAGTCTTTACAACATCAATTATATCTATTTATTATATCAAGACCACAGAAAGCATTAAACTTTATATAAAGAAAGGCAGCTCATATTCTATTGAACAAAATATGCTAAAGCTAATTTAACTTCATTATCATTACTATCCTAACCCTGTACAGCTTTTCGATTTCAGCTTGAAAACAGAAGATAGTTTGCAGTTTGCAGATGATTAGTAAACTGAGTAAAATGATGTGATAATTGATACTGGATTCTAGGGGTGTGCCATATCGTATCATACACAATAAAACTAGCAACATTTTTGAATATCGTGAACAATATTATTCCCTGATTATTGTGCCATATCACCCACTGTTTTTGGCAAAAGAAAAATTCACACAGTCCTTATTTTCCATTATATATCTACTAGAGACAGATTATATATATCTAGTATCATTTATTTCACTTTAATCCTGGATATATATGGAGATATTTGAAGTGCATTATTATTAGTATCATGATATTCTAGATCATTGACTTCTGTTACAAATCTGATAAAATTCTTCTTGTATTTTTTTATATATATATCTCAGTTAGAGTTGTCCCATGTAATATCATATGCAATAATAACATTTAATTTTCATTTTGTTGCAGTAGTGTATTTTTATTCTTAAAAAATATATATTTTTAGTGTTGTGTCATATCGCTAAGAGTATTGTTATCGTAAAAAATACCATGAAATATCATGATATTATTTTAGAGCCATATCGCCCACCCCTAGTGGATTCACTTTAAACCCTAGCGAGACCGGCTTCTGTGTCTGTTAACTGTGTTAACACTGTTCAAATACAGCAACTTAAAAATAAAATAATACAGAAGCCTAAAATGCCATTAATTAATTAATGTATGTGTTTATGAGAACTGAGTTTCTGCATAATGGTCCATCTTCACTACCTTTCCATGAGCAATACAACAAATATTACATAATGATCTTATACAATGCAGCTCAGTGCCAAAGGGGTTTTGCCAGTGATTATGAAAGTCAGTGCATGTAATAGAGAGTCGAGCTGCCTCATTACACCCATGCTGAAGTAAGAGAGTGTGACAGAGAGGCCTTCACTCACACGCTACATGTCTGGCCTTGTTTTTCCTGGCAGCTCTCCAGCGCTAGAATACCAGTGCTCTTTAGCAAGCGCAGGATCCACACACCAGGAAACATCAGGATCAACAGGGAGCCTCCAGAATTAGACACGGAATTCCCGGCCATCAAGACGCATGCCCCGGAAGAGCGAAAACATACAGCAGGAATCTACCGGCACTCCATAAAAACCCTTAGGAGCAACATACTGTACACTCTGAAGTGAGGGATGTTGGGACTACAATTTGGGCTGTGTGATATCACACAGGGCATCACACTGCGACTTTAATCAGTCAACACTTTGAGAAAGCGTTCCTGAAAATGTACCGTATTTTTTGCACTATAAGGCGCACCGGTTTATTATCATATCAATAAACGTCTATGGGGGAGCAGGTTAACTAAGTAAAGTAAAGCTAAGCTAAGTAAACAAAACTGTAATTCGTAAAAAAAAAAAAAAAAAATTTCTTTTAATGTCAAATGAGCACTGGATGTTAATCTACACAGATTTCTCTACTGAAAACTGTTTATTTGGGTGAGTAAAGCGCTTTCATTTATTTACAGTAAGCTTAGATTCCTACATTTCTCCAGCACTAAGGCTGAAGCATTATTAATAAGTAATTAGTATTTAATGCAGCCCAACAGTGAGGAATCCTGAGTGTTACGGTAAGCCAGGGTGATATTAGCTTGTAGCTTGTTTTAACATTGAAAATACGCCCAGGTTACAGTCTGATACACTCGCCTCTGAATGGCGGAAAAGCTTGTGCTGTGGTTAGCAGCTAATGCTGCTCCAGCAGTGCTAGCCAGGGTTAGCAGCAGGCTACAGGCTGGTAATACTCACCTCGGAGTACAGCGAAAGAGCTAGCGATTAGCACGGTTAGTGTACTTCAGTTGAATGGCTTTACTGCTCCTAACAACCTGACCGTTCATAAGTCACACAGGATTATAAGGCACACTGATGTTTTTTTAGGAAACTTAAAGGATTTTGAGTCATAAGTCATGAATCACAAGTCATATAAATTCATATATCATAAAAAATTATAAAAGATCATAAAAAAGCCATTGCTAGCACTCCGTCTGTGATAAACTATGATGTATATCCTTGCAACCTCTACAGTAGGTGACATTAAACATGCTTTGGAATAGAAACCCTGCCCACACAAACGAAGCACATATAGAGGACATGGCAGAAATAATCATATATTAATTTTCTGACAAAAAAAAATATTACAAATGTTTTAAAGATAGGTTCATCTTTTTAGTACTTTTTTTAAAGAAGGAAGCCTGAAAGCCTGTTATAGAACTGTTATAGCACTGATGAACTTCAACACTCAAGCTCTTAGGAGAACATTATTAGAATGTATGAATTTGTAGTGCTATTCATTCAACACTAGTCTCACAGTGCTTTTCCAGTCGTTACTTTCTGATGCATGAAGAAAAGATAAAGGAGATATGGGAGGGAGATCACAGTTCAGCAGTGAGCTCAGTGTCCTGCTGCAGCTCTCTGAGAGAATGACCTGACCCTTTCTCATTTTCTGTCTGGCAGCTCCTCCAAGGAGACTCAGCCGCAGCCAGTCTGATAAATGGAGCAGTATTTGGCATCTCTGCTTGTTAAGTTGAGAAAAGCGCCTGAGTGAAAATGAGCTGTCAGGCCTGTTTACCACCTCCGTCAAAGGGCAGCAACCAGTGGCTTTGCAGATCATAATTGGATTTACCAGGAGCTCTTGGGTCATTAGTAAAGGATCCCTAAAGCAAAACACCATTTCTTTTCAGCCCTTTTTAGCAGATGTGATTACAATGGAGGGCTCTAATTTCCAACAAAGGTCACTTGGGGAACAAAGAAAGCCATCATGAGTAGCACATAAATGCAAACAGACAGGGTGTTGAAGACGTGCAGGCAGTGAATATTATTTAAATCTTCTACAAAACATTCTTTTTTTTGTATAGCTGCACTCATGCTAAACTCAGAGATGCGTATTTTCATAGCAATCATTAAAGGGTCACACAGACTCAAAGACAAACTGTAGAGTTTGCTGACATACTATATTAAAAATGGAAAATGAGAGCAGTGTAAATTTTCCCAAGCAGCAAAAAAGATGACGAGATATCATAATATTTCAGTATTTTTGTGAAAAACTATATTATTAAATTTTGATGAAATTATTTCATATGATACAATTATGGCACACCCCTATTCTGCATGTTTGCCACACTTTATAGTAAGTCCTATACTTAATAAAACTCCAAAACACAAGAACCCTTTTAATTATTATTCAGTTATTCATGCTGATCTCATTTTGTTCCTTTCAGAATTAAAGAAAGTATGTCTAACTGTTGCAAAACAGTGTAAGGGTTTATAGAAAATAAGGGTTTTATCGTATTTAATCCCTTATTCAATGTTAATCTGGATAATATTTACCATTATCTACATTATGCTCAGAAAAAAACACATCATATTTTTTGCACTATAAGGTGCACTTAAAATCCTTTATTTTTTCCAAATATCATCAAAGTGCCTTATAATCCGGCGTACCTTATATATGAATTCTCCCAGTCAGGTATTAAGGAGCAGTAAAGCCACTCCACTGAAGTTTTACAGGAGTTTCGGTTTAGTTCTCCAGCACCGGGGCTCGAGACTGGAGTAGCATTAGCATTAACCCCTAACCGTGCTAAGAACTAGCTCTTCCACCATTCAGAGATGAGAATTATCAGACTGTAGCCTGCTGCTAACCCCAGCTAGCACTGCTGGAGCAGCATTAGCATTAGCGGCTAGCCACACTAAGCGCAATTTTGTTTTACCCTCCAGAGGTGAGTATTATCGGACTGTAGGCTGTGTGTTGACCGTGTTAAAACAAACTACTTGGGACGAAAAACTAGCTAATATCCCCTTGGCTTACTGGAATACTCAGTGTTACTCATTGTAGAGCTTTAGGACTAGCCTTAGTGAAAATATGGGAATCTAAGCTTACTGTAAATAAACAGAAGCGCTTTAATCGCTCAAATAAACAGTTTTCAGTAGAGAAATTTGTGTAGATTTGCATTTATTCTTTGACTTTAAAAGAATTACAATTTTGTTTACTTAGCTTAGCTTAGCTTTACAGGTTAACAGGGTAACATGTAGGGGTGGGCAATATGGCTCTAAAATAATATCACGATATTTCAGGGTATTTTTGCGATCGCGATATACTTGGCGATATAGGAAAACTAAAATAATTAATTCATTTCAGGAATATAGTATAATAGTATAATAGCATAATCATAATGTGGCAAAATAAATAATATAGCATAAAATAATATAATGCATCAAATAATATTGCAGAATATTTAGTGCATGCATATAAACTGCAAACTAAAACAATTATACAATAAATACACCTAAAGCTTCACAGTAAATAATAGACTACTTTTTAGACAGATCAGCCCTATTATCACGATATGGATTTTTAAAATCATGATATTTCTGTGTCACGATATATTGTATACGATATAATATTGCCCACCCCTAGTAACATGGTGACACCCCTGTTCCTTACTAGTGTTGCACAATGCACCTTATAATCCAGCATGCCTTATGTATGAAAATAGACCAGAAAATAAATGTTAATTGATAGTGCAATTTATAATCCGATTTACAATCTGCCTTATAGTGCAAAAAATATGTTAAATTAAACGTATTGTCATATTATCCATCTCAACAAAAACACAGTTACTGAAACAGTATGTGCATTATAAAAGAAGGTCTGTCAAATACTGCATCACTGTTTCACTTCTCAGACCTCCACATTTTTCTTCTTGAAAGCTTTAAAACAACAATATACTCCTGTGTGCTATAAACAGTTAAATCTACAGCTCCCAAGGTTTTAAAGATCCAACACGTTCCATCATTCATAGTCTCTCACAAATCAGTAACCGGATTCCGTCTACTGGGAGCTCTGTTTTCAGAGAAATGTTCCTGTCCAGAGCCAGGAGGAAAAGAAATGTGTTCTGACAGTTGGGAGAGATGTTCTAACTCTTTACAGCTAAAACACTTTCATGCTTGTCATGTTGGAGAGGCTTCTCGCATGAGGTGAACGGTCTGAGCAAGAGATACATGAGCCAGCGCTGTTCGAGCTTTAAATCGATGAAATTTACCAAATATATCCTCAGTCCAGACAGATTATTAAAAGCACCAGAGTGAACTGGATTAGTTCATCCTGGGAAAAGCAATTCTCTTTATGATTATCAGAACTCTTATGTTCTGCACTGCGAGGCAGTTCATAGAATTAATCTAGACACTGCCTGTATAACATTGATAAAACATTCATGAACCATGATTAATAATAATTAAAGGTCTAAAATATTAATCAATATCAATCTAAAAAACAGGCTAACAGAACTGGGCATATTAATAAATATATACGTAAAATCTGTTATCAGACTTAATCAATATGACATTGAAAATTAAATAAAATAATAATATCCTTAGATTCATTTCTGTGGACTCATTCTTCACTCATCTTTTCTACATGATGTCTCTTGATGTCTTTAAAATGTGCATTTATTAATTGTTCAAATAAATGTTCAAATAATTCAACAGAAAATAAAGTACAAATCATGTTTATTTATTCACTTAATTTAGAATAAGAAATGTATCCAACATTCCATTTGCACATGCCACAATTTTTTGCAATATGTTTAATTATCTTTACTGTAACCTGTAATAAAACTATAATTATACACTATACTATACTATACAATACTACTATACTAATTAATAAACAGAAACATGCAAATATTGACACTGTTTGTGCAGCAAAAGCCAAATGTCACTCAAGTGTTAAATTATAATACAGAGTTTAAAAAATATTGAATTAGTATTAAATATTGTGTCAATCCTGTGTGCATTTTTGTAATAGTAAAAACACATACACTGCACAGCACTCATGCAAAAACAAAGTTGTATCCGCTGCAGATATATTACTATTAACACTGTAAAACAGTTCAAGATGATTTTTTATCTGAGAGCGTTAGAGTAAACACTGTCACATCTCTATCTGACACCTGATAAATCAAAGTCCACTAATCAATGATCCACTAACTCAACACTCCACCAGATAAGAGTAACTCTATCTAAACGGAGGAAAACAACTTGGCTTTAAGTTTATCGGCAGGAGATTGGATGGAACAGTGGGTTGGGAGCTGGTTTACATCCAGGACTTATCTCCTGAGTGCATACGCTTCAGCCCTCTGCTGTGATTCCTGAAGGCCTTTAAACTTGACTTTGATGGACACTGTGGGAAACGGCCATCAAGTTTAAATGGCAGGAATGGAATTTCCTCTTAAGTTACAACAACTGTGAGGACATGACCCTCATGTTACAGTAGTCTAAAGGGAAAATAATTAAAACAGTTAGTGCGGGATATATATTCTCCAAAAGTGTGGAAGGGTGGCATGGAGGAACCACCTATAAAGAAGCTTTCAAATGTTCTTATATATTAAAAAAACGCTCCTTCAGATTTCAACTCTAACTCAAATCTAGCATGCCCCAATTACCTTTAAAGCAATATAAAGTAAATATATGGAGCCAAAGTCTACAGGAAGGTAATTCTCCAAGCCTAGGCCATATCATACACTCTGTTACATATCCTGACACCAAGAGATTTTCCCGCCTTTGCATTTCCACTTTTGTGAGGTAACTGCAGAGTGATGGATGGATGGGTGGATGGATGGATGGATGGATGGATGAATGGATGGATGGATGGATGGATGGATGGATGGATGGATGGATAGATACTTTATTGATGCCTGAGGGAAAATTCTAGATGCAGACACTAGGGGTGGGCAATATGGCCCTAAAATAATATCATGATATTTCATGGTATTTTCGTGATAATGATACTCTTAAAAAATAGTATATAATAAAAGGCTGAATTAGAAATATACACTATGCTAAGAAAATAAAAAAATAATTTTATTATTACATACCATATGATATGCCACACCCTTAAGTGTGATATTAAAAAATACAAGAATTTTATCAGATCTGTAACAGAAGTCTATAATCCAGAATGTCATGATACTAATAATAATGCTCTCCAAATATCTCCATATATCCAGGATTATAGTAAAATAAATGATACTGGACAGATATAATCTGTCTCTAGTAGATATACAGTATAATGGGAAATGTGTGATTTTTTTTTTTTTTTTTTTGTTGCTAAAAACAGCAAAAAAGTAGTGCCCTCATGTAATAATTATGGGTGGCTGACATGGTACCATATTTCAGGGTATAATATTGTTCACAATATTCAAAAATGCACACAATACCATATGGCACACTCCTAGCAGACACACCAATGCACATTCACAGCTCACAACAGCATAGGTCACTTGCACAGGCTACACTGTGCTGACACAAGTTCAGTACATAAATTCAAATCAGCCCACAGCTTGAAAAAAATGTGCATGATTAATGCTTAAATTAATTTAGGATTTTTATTCATCATGTTTTGGTCAATTAAACAGCATTATCAAACATTGCATTTTCTGTCAATATTTTTCATCAACAAGTAAAAGTAAAAATGTTATAACTATGTAACCCTGATGTTCACCAGACATTTTTTTCTGTTCTCTGTTCTTTTTCTTGTTCTTTTTATTGTCCATTATGATAAAAAGCAACTGAAATATTTGTGTAAGTAGTCTGTTGTAATTAATCATTTGCTGCAAATCCAACGGACAGAGATTAAACTGGAAAAAATGCTGAAATGTTTCACTCCCACTAACTACCACTAATATATCTACTCCCAACACACAGAACAAGATAGAGGAAAAATATAAAAACTCTAGGATTGTGGACACTCCAGCTCCTGGTTCCCATCACCACTACTGTAAAAAAAAAAAAACAGAGCTTTTCTAAAATGCACAAAAATTTCACACCAATTCAAACAGAAAACAATATTTGCACTTCAACCATTGAATTATGGTTGGGAAAATAATCTTTTATAATAATTGAGTATTGGTTGCGTGCAGAACATGCTACAAATACTGTAGGTTCTCTGTAAGGGAAAGGCTGAGCTGGACATTCGAGGAATGCAGAAAATGCTTGGTGGTAACGTTTCCCACAAATCTGAAAATAGCCACCATATGCACATCCCACTCTGCATATAGGGAATGAACTAAAGCACACATACTGAAATATGTAAACTGTGCTGCTCTAATGTATCTTTGTCAGATTAAGACTAAATCAAACACACAACTGTTACCAGTTACTGGATTCATCTGATACAGAATGCACTGTCATTCTGCACAGATACAGTCATATATTTTACACACCTTGTTTAAATTGTGGTTAATGACTGATAAACTCTTATCTTTCTGTCTTTCTGAAAAGGCATGACCTTCTGCCTCTCCTTTCTAGTAATCTGCAGCTACAGTAGAATACAATAGCTGCATATGAGCGGCAGAAGTATCAAAACCTTTTCTACAGAATTCTACAGTCTAAAAAAATAAATACTCTTAATATCCTTAATATCCAACTTTCTAATATTTAATTTAAATATGTAACATCTGGTTGACACTGTATTTTGACTGTTTTGTCAAGTCAAGGAAAGTCAAGAATTTAAGACTAGAGGCTTTTTTACTGTCATTACATCTGAGTACAATCCAACCCGAAAAATGTTATTTTTTCTTTTTTTTCTCTATCCTGTTGTGTGTGTTGGAAGTAGATGTAGTTAGTGGAAGTGAAACGTTTCAGCATTTTTTGGACTTGCTGCTGATAAATGACTACAGACTACTTACACATACTTTTCACTTGCTTTTTATTCAAGTATGGAACAGAGGACACTAAAAAAGCATCTGTTAAACATCAGGGTTACATAACTTTAACATTTTCACTTGTTGATGGGGTGTACGATATTGACAGTAATTGCAATGTTCGATAATGCTGTTAAATTTACCAATATCGATTTGGGAACAAGATAAATTAAAATCCTAAACTAACTGTGCTTAGCTAAATGTTGTGCTGATAGTAGCTTATGGTTTTAATGACTGGGATGCTACATTTCATATGGAACTGTGTCAAAATGCTGGTATCAGTATAACCCTAGTAGAGAAAGAAAAAACATCTTCAAGTCACAAATCAATGGTAAATGATTTAGAGTATTTTTATTGGCCAATCACACCCATAATCTTCTGATTTTGCGGAGAAATCAAAATCAGATTATCATTATTTCAATTAATATATGTAATCTGTCTGTATTATATTATTCGTATTTCATTTTTCATCTTCATGTCTAAAAGACATTTTCAAAATGATATAATTCTGAAACAAACAATAGAAGAATCAGTTCTAGGAACTATTTTTATTCAGTACTGTACTGTATTGCACTACGAGTAATAAAACGTGCAGTCAGTGCTCAGTGCGTTGAGACATAACCTATCACAATAATAATCAAATATAATCGTATTGCCCAACACCAGAGCAGAGTGGACTGTAAAGTTGTGTAATAAGCATTGCACAAGTGAACACTAACATGCACAGGAGTTATTATCCACACGAGATCATCAGGTCAGGGGTCTGCACCTCCGACGTGTGAAACATGTACCACTACTCCCTACAATGACTGGGCATTCCTACTCATAATCAACACAAATCAAGCAGCGGTCAAAGATCTGCTTTAACGATACTCTTGACGATATAAGAAAACACTAAATCAAACAAATTGTTTCACTACTGCAACAAAAGAAAATGAAATTGTATTATTGCATATGATATAATATGGCACATCCCTAACTGAGATATAAAAAAATACAAGAATTTTATCAGATTTGTAACATAATTTAATGATCCAGAATGTCATAATATTAATACTCTGATGTGATAATTAGGGGTGTGTGATATGGCACGATATTTCAGGGTATGATATCGTTCACAATATTCAAAAATGTTGGCGAAATTATTGCAAAAGATATGACATGACACAACCCTATGCCAGAGATTTAGTTTGAGCTCAGTCACCTTTTAGAAAAGTAAAATGCTGTAAACTGTTAAGTTATTGAAGTAGTTTAACTCCTCAAACTCTGTCCCAACAACCAGCCTTGGAGATAATGTAGAAACAGGATATGAGTTATGAGTGTGAGCAGGAGCTAGGCACATGCTCCGTGTTAATGTTAAAGAGAAAATGGTGAGTTTTAGCTGATGAAGAAAAACATGAATTATGAATTATGAGTGTGAGTAGGTGCTGGGCATTTGCTCAGAGTTAATGTTAAAGTCCATGCAGTATATGCAACCGAATGAACATCTATGGAGTGTTGCAAGAATGGACCAGTGCAGGGTTCCAGAGCAAGACTAAATCACAGTGGAGAAACAGCAGGGCAACAGGACAGGGAGCACTGCATGTACCATGCATGTACCAAAACATGTGCTCACAGCCTTTTTTTATTTATTTAAAACTGTGAAATACAGAAATAAGTTCATAATTAAATATAATACTAAAGTGAGGTTTTATCTGTAACTATTTTATTTTGTAGCTTTTTTAATGCTTTTTTTTTAACATAGTTTGACTGTAGGGGTGCCCCAACTTTGGCACTTTGGCATGCCACTGTATGCATGTGCATAAAGGACATAGTATGCGTGCATAATACAAATTATATAAATGTATGACTTATGTATGTGTATAGGTTATGTATATGAGAGACCATACAGATCACACCTGTTACACTCATCTCAACAGACTGATCCATCACACACACGCATGCACAGACGCGCGCGTGCACATGCATGCGCACACATTTTGCTGGCTGTATGAGAAGGAAGAGGAAGCGCAGGTGATCATGCAGCTCTTAAATATAAACTTCACCTGAGCACGTGAACCTCTCAAACTAGTTACTCTGCACGCGCGCGCGCACATATACAGAACTACACGCACGCACTTTTGCACACCTGCCTGTAATTGCAGCGCGCGGCTGTAGCCTTATCTAGGGAGTATAAAGCCTCGTTAGCTTCCGAGGTGCTAAAGTCCGCGCGCGCATCCGCCTGCAGGCTCTGCAGCAGTGTCTGCAGCAGCAGGAGGTCAGCGCGCGCTGCGGCTGCAGGAGGATCCTGAGTGAGTGAAGTTGCGGAGTAAAGCAGGTGAAGTTCAGAGCACTGACCTGAGATTCCTCCCCCGATCACGATCACATCGTACGTGTTGGCTGCCATCCTGCCCGCACTGCCCGCACTGCTGCACGCGCTCCTGCTGCTGCTGCTGCCGCTGCTGTTGCTGAGGACCGGCGTCGCTCGCGCCTTGTTAAAGACGAGGAGGGACAACGGACACGCACAGACCACGCCCACTGATAAACACCAGCTACACCCAGCGATAAAGACCACCCCCTATCGCTACAGCACACACACACACTCTCTCACACACACTCACACACACACATAAAAAAAAAATCATATTGCGATGTCATGATAGTACGCACACGTAACACACGCACGCACACTATATATACACTATATATATCATATATCATACACGTACACACATATCATACCATACGTTCTCAGCTTAATCACTTACTTAATAATATATACACACATACATATTTTAAAATATACATTTTTGTTTGTTTTAAAGCTGCAATTACAAAAGGAGAGTTAAAACCTATCAAACGTTTTCTCTCACCGTTTCGTATAAAATGTTAGGGATAAACAGTATATGACTTTTTTTTATTTTATCTTTTATATTAAAAAATAAATCTGTGCTGTGTGGAGTCCAGTTTGTGGTTAGACAGACAGACAGACAGATAGATAGATAGATATATATTCTGAATATACAAAACATTAATCACTATAAAAGTGCATTTAAAAAAAAACATCAAAATGTTAAGGAGAAAAAAATATATATTTTTGTATTTTATTTTAATAAATGTTGTTTACTCCTTAATAAGATCATTCAACTTACCCAGGGCAGCACTGTAGACATGGCTAAAATTCCAGCCTTCCAACCAATATATACTTTTTTGTGCAGTGAAGGTTAAAATTCCTCTATATTTGTAATGATGTGTTCATTCAGCAAACATTTTATAAATCTAATGTATTTCCATTTGTGTACATAGTCTTTCACATAGTATCTTTTTACTTTTTACACTTTCACATAGTCACTTTTTACTGTATTACCATATTAATACTGCACATCTGTGTGTGCAATATCGTGTGTGCACAGGTCATGCTCTCATACACACAACACTGTATTGAATATGCCATTCTACATGCTATATCTGTATGCACAGCTGGAATCCACCTGAGCCTCACCTGATCATGATGTCTGGGAAGTGTTGTGTTTTATATATACTCTTTTATATATTCAAAATTTCTCTTGGTACAGGTATTACAAAGCACAAATGCTTGATTCACGTTGCGTCAGATATGTAAAAAAATAAAAATGTTGTTTCTCCTCAATGAAATAAAAAAATATACAAACACTTTAGTCATAGTCAATTTTTAGTATCCCTATTTATTTATAATTATATATATTATAACACATGGTTTATTGTTATTCATTAATGCAGAATTTCACACACTGCACTGAAAGCTTCTTGTTGTGTGAGATGATAAAATATCTCATATCTCAGACTGAAGCTCTGAGTGGAGAAGAGAGAGTGCAGCGCGCCCTCTGGTGGACGGATTTTCTGCGCTGTAGTGCAGGCTGGTCGCCGGTAGGGGCGATCGCGGACCTTGCGGACGCTGTGGACTGAGTCTGTAAACTTTTTTATTACAGAGCAGTGGATACGGATCCTGTAGTTCTCTGTTGTATTCTTTTATATTCTATTGTATTTTGTTGTATTTTGTTTTATGGGTCATGTTAGTGTCTGCCATATAAACTTTTAATTAGTTCTTTAAAAAAAGAAAATTATTGAGCCAGCATTTAATACTAATATTAATTATATTATTTTTACTCTTAATAATACTGTATTATGCATAATGTAAATTTTAGACACACATTTTCTAATACTCCTCACATTTTGACTAATTTATACATTTTTTTGGGTAGTTATATAATCAAAAACATAAAATGCAATTTAGTAAAATATATAATTTCAGTCATTAAATCAAACAAATAAATTGAAATATAATTTTAGTCTGTCCGGGACTCCTTTGCTCCATTTAAATTGGAATACAAGTTGCACTGAGATATTTTAGATTTGTAATCTCATATTTTTTTATTTTATAAAATTTTGAGGATTCACAGAATATGAATTATTTAGTTTTTATTTAATTATTCTTTATATTGGTTTAATTTTTTATGAACTATAATACTTTTTTAAAGTGCTGTGTGGAGTCTAGTTTAAGGTTAAGGAGTTTATTATCAAATAGAGTTTTTATTGCATGCTGTTACTACTGTAATATTACTTTTTACATACTATTTTACCATATAATTAAATTCCATGTTATTTGCCACCATAGTATTACTATTATGTTATTACTGTATATTGACATATTATTACGTTTAATTATTAAAGTTATTACCGCGTTATTACTTTGAGGTTGGAACACAGTTTAGGCACAAAACATTGGAAAATTTCAACTCTGTGACAATAAAATAATGATAGCAAAGTTTATTGATAAGTCAAATCTTTCCTTACATAAAATGTACCCACAACTCTAGAATGGGGCCTATATTTCCTAATATTCTTCTATTTAGCTCATATGTTACCAAATGCAAATATATACATCTAAATCCACCATTCAACAAGGACTTTCTAATTAAAGGAACAGAGCCGAACTGCGGTTCAAACTATACCACTGCTATTCAATTATACACATATATAATGCAAATAATGCCATATAAAAACACTGATACTCCTGGTATATCTGATGTCTAAATCCACGTTTTATTAATAAACCATTTCTGCTAAGTTAACTGAAAACACACATGTGCATAAGGTACCACAGTCACACAACTCAATGAAAGAAAGATCTGAGAGGAAATGGGATCAGGTTTGATGGATAAACATCTCCTGTCCAGATGGCGCTGTGTGTCTGAAAATGCAGCCCAGCTTCCATAATAGACATATTGCAGATAATCTAAATCCAGAGCTGATCTCATTGAGACGAGTAAGCTAATTAAACTCCACCTTAGCACCTTTTTCACTGCCCTCTCTTAGACCTGGGACGTTCGAGAGAGATCCAGAGAGAGAAAGAGACAGTGAGAGAGAGAGAGAGAGAGAGAGAGAGAGAGAGAGAGAGAGAGAGAGAGAGAGAGATACAGAGAGAGATACAGAGAGAGAGAGAGAGAGAGAGACACACACAGAAGGCCCTCACCCAGATACAGAGATAAGAATAGCAGTATACAGTGTGGCCCCCCCCTGAGCTCCCTCCTCTTCTGGGCCACGTCCACATACCTTCACTGAGGTGTCTGTTTTGACCCCTCTACACTCGTCACTGTAGGTGTAAAGACAACAGAGCTGCTGGACCTGAGAACTAAGAGCTGATATCTAATTCAGACCCTGATCTCTGAACACTGGAAGGTTTTAGATACATCCAGTAGAGTGGGCTGTTGCTGCACTGATTGTCTGACTGGAATATTTTTTATCAGCATTAGAAAGAAAACAGTACCTAAAAAAGCAGACCAGGCCATTTGTGGCTGTAATCAACATCAGGACTGGATATAAAACTATATTGGATGCTAATTGTAGGCAAGGCTGAGCTTCCTATAGGAGAGGATTCTTTCATTGTTAAAATTAAATAAATTGATCTGCAAAAAAAAAAAAAAAAAAAATAGATCTTGCAAAGCAAAAACTTTAAAAAGTGAAAAAAAAAAATGAGTTTCCATAAAGACTACATAAGTAAAACATAAAATAAAATCAGGCGGACTGATAAAAAGATCCAGACAGCTAGAAAGTCAGAATCGAAGAAGAACTAAGTATTTTCTGAGTTATTGATTTTTGACACATAAAAAGCAGAAGAAACCGCCAGTGGATAGCAAAATAGTGCTTTCCTGTTGATATTGCAATTGTGTTATTATCATGCTAATACAATTGTGTTATAACTATTGTTATATACTATGTCATTACTGTTGTGTTAATGCTGTGATATTACAATGTTATTTACGATAGATAGATAGATAGATAGATAGATAGATAGATAGATAGATAGATAGATAGATAGATAGATAGATAGATAGATAGATAGATAGATAGATAGATAGATAGATAGATAGATAGATAGATATTACAATGTTATTACCTTGTCACACTACAACAATAAATAGATAGATGGATGGATGGATGAATTAATGGATGGATGGATAGTTGATAGATAGATATTAGAATGTTATTACCATGTTATTACCATGTGTCACTACAACGATAGATAGATAGATAGATAGATAGATAGATAGATAGATAGATAGATAGATAGATAGATAGATAGATAGATAGATAGATAGATAGATAGATAGATAGATAGATAGATAGATAGATAGATAGACAATTGCTCTTCAAGCACTGTAATAATTCAGTGTTTATTCAGTGTTGGTATTCAGTAGGAATGGAAGAATGTGTAAAACCAGTTTACAGCTAAGAATAAAAGCTTTTCTCTTGCATTGTTCAGCAATTTCTACATTCTACATTCAGACTCTAGGAATGGTGTATTGCTATTAAAAATAGGGTTATTGTTTTGCTTATTTCTGGTAGCATCAGATCTTAAAATAGCTAGAATTTGGGGTCTGTTCATACTAGCTTTGGATATTCCAAGTGAATGACTAAGCAATTTTGTAAATCACTCTGGATTACAGAATCTGCTGAACACTATAATGTAAATTGATGTTTGTAGGGGGTGCGGTTTAGACTTATCAATGCTAATCCATCCTGTGGTTAACCAACTGGGTTCAGAACTCTATACTGTATGGTTTTTGCATTGTTCTCCTCAGTGCTGCTGGACTGTAAATTCCACTGAGGAGATTCTGAGAAGATTAGCCTACCAAGGCTACGAAGTCTACATGAATATTGCTTTGGGTGAAAAATGCTGAGATGCAGTTTATACTTTATATTACAAGCAGCTGAGATGCAGTTTATACTTTATATTACAAGCATATACATGTTACCCTTTAATTTTCAGTCTCAGAATATTTCATTGATTTTTTTTTTTGTATGTTTGTTTTTTGGTGGGGTCACAAACGTGTGTTACAGAAAAGTCATGCAGTGTAGGATAATTTAGCTTTTAGCACTTTGGAAAGCATTGTAATTGCTGATAGTATTGCGACAATAGGTACTTTATAATCAGTGTCTACAGCAGTAGCTATCTCAGACTACATTCATTTTAAATATAAAACAACCATAAACCTTTTAACACAATATGACCAGAAATTGCAAAGTGGACATTTTATGGGGCAGTTTAGTAAACAGAGTTTAGGCCTAGTCTTGGACTACACAGCATTTTGAATTGTTGTTTTTTCATGACTAGGCCTAATCCAAGCCTGGGAAAAAGCCCAGTCCCATTACAATCCGGTGAATCAGGTGTTCCACTGAATGGAAAATATGTCTAAGTTTTTGACTAATCTGACTGCACTGATCAGTACAAAAATAAAAAAAGAACACCCAAGCAATTCCTATTAGTGTACTAGAAACGTGATATTGCACATCATTTATTAAAATATATCAAATTTCACTTTTTATGAAGGGAAATGCCTCGTAATACACAGCAGTTTCAGCAAAACAAACCTCATATATTCACACACACAGCTCAGTTCTATTTCAGTCTCAGTAATAAAAACGGCAGCAGATATTAGCTCCTCTTTAATAAAGCATGAAGACAGAAGCCATTTTTCTCTCTCCTGCTACATGTTGGGAGCTCTGCCTGTTATCTTTCTGAGAATCTGAAGGATATTGCAGTCAGCGCTGGCTCCAACGGCCACAACAGGTTTTCTACAGGCCTGTTTCTTGGCACAGAGTGCAGCCACTGATTTGTATGTGTACAGTATCTCTGTAATTTACATCGTGTATTTCGGACTTGGCCGAGCTCACCTCGGCGCTTTTGGTAATGACAGTTTTGGAACAGGGAAATGGGAATCAGCTGTGTAGGCATGGTCCAAAAGTGGGCTTAAATGAAGCGTGACCTCTAGGTGCTTTTATTGTGACCCTATTCTGTTTGGCACTTCAGTCATTTAGACTTAAGTTATTGCTGTTTTTGACAGGAACTAAGACTCACAGGAAGGCATAAAGAATGTTCCTGGGTTGTCCCTGGAGAGCTAACAGATCTGCGCTACGATTCGCCACAGGAAAATGTCTTCAGGCAGCCATAAAACCACACAGATCTCAACTGACAGGCATCATCTGGAGTGTCAGGCATGCTGTCAAATTAGCCATTAAGTTAATTATAGCCCAATTCAAAGTCACATTGTGTTGAAGGACCTCGGCGTGTGTAGAAAAACAGCTAGCACGCTGCAGACCAGTAGAAAAGTAAAGAATTCAGTTTATTAGGTTCACATGTGGAACCCAAGGAGCTGTCAGTCTGGCTCTTGATTACGAACGTGTCCAGCAAAGAGCACTGCACAATTTCACAGGGTGAGACTTTTGACAGAGCAAGACAAATAGGATTTCTTAGAAAAAAAGATCTTCTATGAGCTCTTATGATAGGCTAATGCAGTTCTGATGCAGTGCAGCATCAGTTTTGGTTTATATAAAGTTTGTTATCCTCTGTCATTTCCCATGAGCAAATTTACTGTATCTCTCAGCACTTGATGTGATTGTGATTGATCTTCACTTGAAAGGTCTTTACTGTCACATTACTGTCATACTTACTGTTATATTTGGCCTGAAGTTGTACAGATAAAGTAGGGACGCACTAATATGGGGACTCTGGGACTTATGGGCAGACTAATATGGGGCTGATGGCCATAATTTTAATGTATATATTATCTGTTAAAGTTGGTGTCTGGCCACAGGCTGGACGCATGTAACAGGACACACCCAAGCATTTGACCCACTACTTTTCACATTACTCGGGTGATGCCCCACCACTTATTGAGTTTAGACTTCTTAACTCAATCAAAGTATCTGTTTCTGCTGGGTCTCGGGGGGCAATAGACATACAAGCTGCGACCCAAAGCCTATAGGCTGCAGTTGAGGTATGGGTCCTCGGTAGGACTTTCCTGTGAAGGAAACTGCTATGTAGTCATATCGTCACTGTCCAGTGATAAGCATGTATCTCCAAAACAGCAGCTTTACATGAGAGAGATACAACCTTCTTTACTTTACATGAAAGTCAATAAAAAATAATTTATTACAGGTAATTGTGAAGAATTTCTATTGGTCCATTCATCAAGAAATTTTGACACAGTGTAAAGCACAGTGTGAAAATTATGTACCGTAATTTTCAGGGTAGTAAGCGCACCTGAATGTATGCCACACCCACTTATCTACATGTTTGTTTTATTAAAAACAGTTTTGGTAAGTAAAACACTTTTATTTATTTACAGTAAGCTTAGATTTCCAATGTTTTGATTGAACTGGTCTGTTTTCGTGGCATGAATCTTGTTAGCTGCAGTGTTCAAAGGGTGTGAAAAAAGTAGTGGCTTATAGCCCGGAAATTACGGTAGTAAAATGCAGATTTAATTGGACAGTGACTTCATGCTATTCATCTTTATCAGACACATCACTACCACCTTTGTTCTTTACCTCTGTCACTTGTGCCACACACACTCAATAAATTTGATTCATTTACTTCAACAGAATCAATAAGAACCAATAAATGTTGCCATCACTGACGATAGATAGAGCATATTTTGTGGGTGTACATGCTACTTTGGTGAGGACTGTCCTCGCCTACCATAATTACAACAATCACAAACTTGACTTTTTAATAGCATTTATTACCAGAACGGGAAGGTTGAACATCTAGGCAAAATAAAGAAAAAATAATAACCAGAACATTTCGAAGTTTCTCAGGGCAGTTTCTCAAGACACAGCCCATAATTCTCTCGTACAGTCCGAGCATCTACGGTACAGTGTCCAGCAACTGAAACAGAGACGTCACCCCCGGCAACTCCCTCCTCAACCCACGAGCCGTTCCCAAGAGCTCTCGCGCTTTCCTTGGACCTTCTCCAGCCTGGAGAACGGACCCGGCACCTCCGAGGTTCTCTCATGATTGCGCTGTGGTTTGCCAGCATCCATAATTTTCCACATTTGGTGATCAAAAGCGATGGAATGCATTCGAAACTAATCAACTGGTGGAGACCAGGCCCAGGTGCAACACATGAATGAATGTTTCTTTTCTTTGGGATGCTGAGATTTTATGTTGCTGGCATGATGTCCACCAACTCCGGCGCTGCTAATGAATCGTGAAATAGCTTCTCTAATATAGACAGCAATAAAACACATAGAAAAATGGAACAGTTTAAAGTCTTGGCAGGGTCCTCTCGGCGAACCCGTTCAGTTGCATTCCTCACAGCCGCACGCGAGGATGTAGCGGTAGGTAGCGGTTATTCGGGTCCCGCCGGAGCAGCGCAGGCGCACCGCCTTCAGCTTGGAGGTGTGCGGGCGGCAGCAGAAGCACGTGCTCTTAAACGGCTGCTTGAGGACGGAGCTGAAGGAGATGAGGGGGTCTGAGCGAGACGTGTGGCTGCAGTGACCCTCGCAGCGAGCCAGCAGAACCATCTGTGGAGCAGAGGAGAGAAAGAGCCTTATTACAGGATTATAAGCTCACATGCAATAAAACCTGCAGCATAAAATTTTATTCCTTATGCCTTGAGGAGAGGGCACCCATAAAAAAACCCAAACAGGTTAACACTTTACAAATGTTCATTAAAAAGAGCCCAGTTCTACATTTTTTTCCATGATTTATGTTCAGCCCTGAGGCACACCTGTAATATGGATATAGTTAAATTATCTCTGTTCTGATTGGCTGCTCTGTATTGTACCTTGTTAGAAAAATAAAAGCAGTCAGAAGTGAAATATATTATATATGACATATACAGTCAGTTCAAGCTCAGCTTCTAAGTTTCTAAAGAACATTAAAACATAATCATACAGTACACACTTTTTTAAGGTCTGGATTCTTTTTGCAAAACTGCCATAAGAAATTATTGAATTATTGACTTTACATATCTGTCAGTAATAACACATCAGTAATACTTAATATATGATTTTGATGGACTAATTGCCCCAACCAATCAACTGCTACTCAGCTGTTACTCAGCTGTATATTTCCCAATCACAAGTGATGCCACAACACAAGTAGGGTGAAGACTAGCACATGCCACCTCCGACACATGTGAACTCAGCCACCGTCTCTTTTTGAGCTGCTGCTGATGCAGCATTTTTGAGAAGCATCACAGCGCACTTGGAGGAAAGAGCAGCGACTCTGTTCTGATACATCAGCTCACAGACACAGCCTTGTGCAGATCAACATCACCCTTTGCAGTGATGAGGGGAAAAAGCTCCATCTACAGTACCCAGCCAGAGAGAGCAAAGCAAACTGTGCTCTCTCAGGACTCTGGCAGCTGATGGCAAGCTGCATGACCGGGGTTCAAACAAGCAATCTCCCAATCATAGTGGCAGCTCTGGATTGCTGGTTCAAATCCTGGTCATGCAGCTTGGCATCAGCTGCCAAAGTCCTGAGAGAGCACAATTTATAATTTAGACCTAAAACTAAAACATATAAATTCTAACAAAATCTTTGCACATTTTATCATTTATTTTTAAATGGCTAAATCTGGCAACTAAACTTAAATTGGGCTTTAGAAAAGTTTGAAATTATCAAAATTCAGGAAAAACACATATAAACAGACCAGAACAGAAATGCATGTCTTTTTATATATGGACTGTTTTATTTAGTCCTGTTTAACAATGTTTACATATAGCGTTTCCCTGTTTTATTCAACTCTAATGACTCTTATGCATAAAAATCACACTTCAATTTAAACTCTGTGTTGTTTGGTGTTTTCTGTTTTATATGATAAACAAATCTGTCCTTCTCACAGCTGTATCGTGAAATGTGAGCGAGTGTGAGGAATCCAGGTTTTGTCTACGGTGGAAGCGTCTCGGTGTGGGGCGTCCGTATTGAGTCTACACCGGGGTCCGGAATGGGGCAGAGCGAGAGGCGTGGGCTGCGCCTCGTTTGAACCTTCCCTCAGGACCGGGGTGAGATAAGCTAATACAGAGGGTGCACAGCCGCGAACAAAGCACGGGTCTGTACTCTCTGAGTGACCTTGCACCTGCGCTGAGATGGGAGTGTGGCTGATCTCTCCCAGACCCCTGTGCTGAAGCTCTACCACCTACTACTGGTTTTCACACACATATGAACACACACACACACTCACAGTCCCAGTCCCAGATTCACCTCAGGTGCCATGTGTGAGACACATAGTTTGGTGGCATTGATTTGTGGGTCGTAATTTAAAAATAGTAGAATTGTGAAGGTCTAGATTCATCACGCTTCATTTAGGAGGGTCAGTGACCCACCTGGGCCGCGTTATTAGGCCTCGAGTGCAGCGGTCGATAACAATCGAACCCCCACCCCCAAGCAGAAATTTGACAGCAGCTGTTCTTCAGGAGAAATCTCTTATGATTAAAGGTTAATAAGTGATGTGACAGTGTATTAAAACAGCCCATTTAGCTTGATGCAGATTGACAGAAGCAAACATGACTCAGTTGACTTCAGTCTAGCGTTTCTGAATAAAAGGTGACTAGCGCTGGGCCACGGGCCACGCATTCCTGCCACGCTCCGTAAACGGACTCCCGTGTCACGGTGTCTGTCAGCTGTCTGGTGTCGGCCGAGTGTCACCCCCACCGCCGGGGGGACAATAGCCCGCTTGAAGCCAAAAGCCCCGGGCAGAGCGCTGCGAGAAGTCAAACTTGAGCCAACCTTTATTAAGGGCCTCAGAGAGCAAGTGCTGCCTCAGGATCAGGTTCCTGCCGTCCACTGAACTGCAGTCATTATGATGCAAAATGACAAGAGCAGGTCCTACATCAGTCCTCCAGAGCTTTGATAACACAGAACACAGCCCCCAGGGAACACTGCAGAGAACAGCTGTTACAGTACGAGTATATATGAAAGGTGTGATGATGTTATTATGCATCACTTCACTCAACACTGAACATCTACACCATGGAAAAAAAAAAAACGTACTAGAGCCCTTTATCTCAGCTACAGTAAAATAATACTGAAATAACAGCGATTAAACCGGCCAACACCTTGTTACTACTCTACATCACAGCTTATATATGTGCAGTTTCCACACTTTTTAACAATACATTTGACAGCATGTTACCTGATATATATTTCATTGAAAAAAAAAACACTGAATAATAAAAAATAAGAATACACTGTAAGATGGGCAATTTTACCAAAACTAACACTAAGATAAAAAAAATGGTACTACTTTAAAATAAGACTACTTATATGAAAAAGGGTTTATAAATTGTTTATAAAGGAGTTTGTTATTTGTTATTAATTAGTTTGGAAATACTTTAAAACCTATTAATAAACAGTTAATAAATATATCACAACGCCTAGAATAGAAATGGCAACAGTGAGCTACAAATTAGCAAAATAGTGATTCTACACTTAGTATAAAATTGTAAAAAGGTGTAAAATATACTAAGTGTAACTCTTAGTATAAGAGCTATAGAATATATTTGTATGTTTAACTGTGTACTATCAATTAAATGACTAAGCAAACTACAGATCACTGTTGCCTTTTCAACTGATGTGTTGTAACTGCTTATTTATATAAGGTTTTTAAGGCATTTACAACCTAATCAATAATATTGATTTCAGTCAGAAAATTAGAAGTCAGAAGTATTGTTGTATTCCACTTATACTTTAAGGTACATTGATAAACAAAAGAAATGCATACACTAATTACATTTTATTTTTATTTTACTTTATTATAATGACTTGTTTTATCCTGTCATTTGTTGATTTTTGGGGTACTGATTTAGTTTTGACCACTGCTTTTATTCACTGGCAGTTTTAGAAAGGAGGAAGAGTGCCACAGAGCACGATACAGACAGAGAGAAAGTTGGGACAGTATGGAAAATGCCTGCATTTTTAAACAAAGCAAAAAATAAAAAAACCCTTCTGGTCTGTATCTGCATAATTTCATGAACTGCACTGCTGCCACGCTATTGGCAGATTAGATAACTGAATGAAAGCACAGGTGTAGAGAAAATGCATACAAGAAATGCTCTCTGTGTAAAAGTAGAAGTTTTTCTACTTTGTAACTGAGCTTAAAAAACGTTTCAGATGTTTATAGTTTATTTCATATATAAAATTAATTATCATTTTGTTATCATTTGCTTACTCTGCCAGAAAACATCTGTGGGTCAGTTTCTAAAGCATGTCTCAAGTTAGTTGAATTATTTTGAAAGCAAAGCACAAGAAAATTTATACGTTTGTGCTGTTTGATGTTCATTAAATGTATTTCTTCTTAAAAGGCCGTTGATTAGTCAATAAGTGGAGCAGAAACGTATTTTTTCCCTCACAAAATACAGTAAGAAACTAATGGGGCCAGCACAAATACTCATAAATAAGTTTTATACGTGCTCTCCAAGGATCCTCCACATTCAGCAGCTAAATAGACGTGCTCCGTTAGTTCACTACTGAATACAGCTGACAGATATGGGCGCCGTGGGAGGTACTTTTGAGGCATGAGGCTAGTGCAGGATGGAGATGGAAGAGAAAAAGGGCCAGGTGAAAACAGCTGGGCAGCAGATGTAGGTCCTCCTGCACCCGCTTCCCCCTCTCTGTATTTATAGCGAGAGTGATTGCGCAGGTGGATCTTATGCAGCGTTGCTGAAATTTGCAGTGGAAGCCACAGTCATCCCCATAGCTGATGCAGTGAGTAATAGGCCACTTTAGAGCTGCGACATAGTAAAGCTTGATCTGTGACCTGTGGTACTGTGCACTTTTAAAACGTGCCCTACATCGCTGCTGAAATATTCAGCTCAGGACGGCTGCTGTAACTGGTTTCAGATGGTATAGACTGGTCTTTGAAAATGTGAACACCCAGGAGTTTGATGGAATAGCTGGTCTACCAACATGTCCAACCTGACCTAATTGGTCATTAGCCTCATCATACTGTTTGATTAGTCTACTAAATCCAACTGAACACACTGTAAAAAAAAAAAAAACCTAGAAATGTTACACAATTCATTTGTATTATATTTACCAACCTCATGAAGCCCATCAAATTTTGTTCAGTGCAGATGACTGAATGTCTCAACTAATTATTAATTGAAACAAATTATTCAATTGTTTAGAAAAAATATATAATTTTTTTTAAACTAACGTCTCCATTGATAGTTTATAATTTGCTTAAGCATTAACATTAAAGGAGCACTAAAACCCCCTGATTTTATCTGACTCCTCCCTCAGCAAATTTGAAAAAGGCTAGAAATGGAAGGGGTAGTTTGGGAGGGGCACTGGGTGATGTATGGGTTTAGGGGCAGGGGAGTAGCGAGAGCTGATTGGCTGAGCTGCTTCTGCAGTGTTCCTCTGATAGCAGTAAGATGCAGATGGTTGGACGTCGTTGGGGAGTGATACATATTGTGATGCGTCCGCATACCAAAGTATACTATGTCTATGTCTACAACACAGTTTAACCTGAGAAGGCACTGCAGAGGCGGTGACAGCATTAAGTATGAAGGAACACTGAGATTGAAGATTCCTGACAAAGTCCCCAACAAAGAATCTGCAGAATTTTGAAACAAAAAATGCAACAACTAGCCTGAACTGTTGCATCCCTTAAGACATATTTTCAGGAAGAATGGAACAACAAAACACGTGAAGCGAACTGACTATCGTGGTCAGCCTGGTCATGCTGGTCAAGCTTATATACCATCTAAAAAATCTAAAACATAGTTTAAAAGCTAAAATAATCAACAATTTTAACCAGCCTAAATAACTTGAGCTGTCCAGCATGGATTACCACATTTCCTATATTTTCATCATTTTTCTTCCCTGCTGGCTAGTTTTGTATGCTTGTACACATGCCATGCTCATTTTCCAACCTCACTTTATTCCTTACAATAAATAGGATGTTTTCCTTATTGTGTCTTTATAAGTAATGTAATGTAAATAATATCTGTTCTAATAGGCTGCTCTGTTCTCAAGGAACGAAATCTCTGTTCTCTTCTTATGGTTCTATATCTCACTCTTTTATTTTAGAAATTTCAGGAAAATAATGTTTCCTATTTATTATATTAGCTCTGGATATGTTAATATCTCCAATACACCAGCTAACTGGAGATGTAACTTAATATTTTAGCCCCACTCCTAATTAATCCTTTAATCTGATCAATCTTTTTACATTTTTCCAAGCATTTAGAAGCATTTGATAGATTAAGATAGATTTGGGTTTGAGGTGAAGCCTGCAAGATGATGGACCTCTTGGAGAAAGACTGGTGACCACTGCTCTGCTCTGGCATCGCTCCAAATACATAACACTTTCTGGCACATTTATAAGAGCGTAGGACACGGGGCCTGTGACCCTAGTTGTCAAATCATAAACCTCTCGAGAGACAGTAAAAAAACTCCCTTCTGGTACTTGATATGAACTGTTCTGGCTGTAAACCTCCCCATCACCTATGGTCCACAGAAGGCAATAAGACCCCTGAGTCCGTGCCCCACCTAAACGAGGGATAAGCGAGAGCCGTTTAGAGTTGTAACTGTCACCATTACTTTCAGCAAGAACCTCAAGTGGTCCCATGGGAGCAGCTGCCCTGTTTGGATGCCTAAGCGAGGCTGCAATCCTTTTATAACCCAGCACGGACGCCTACCTGTCCTCAACGCGCCGCATGCCTTTTTAGCTGGGTGCTATTTGTTTCATAATTGAAACAGATACGGCCACCGCTCAGCATGCGTAATCCTCAAGGAACGGAATGGAACTATTTAGTGATATCATAGACTCCTGCCAGCCCCATCCCCCCGTCAGTTTATAGGACGCTGGAAAAAGTCTGCCTTTGTGGATCTCTTGTATCTGCGGACACGTCTCAGCTGGGCTTGTAAGAGATGGAGTCTGGGAAGAGCAGAAGTGCAGCTGTCAGGCTAAAGCTAGAGCTTAGACTGTCCCTACAGTGCCTGAGACCACAGGTGAACCACAGTCTACTGGCCTGGCTCAGTGCGTCTGGCCAAGCCGGGCTGCTACACGCTGTTGTTTGGATGACAAAAGAAATGATTCAGCCACAGCTCTGTTCAGTTCTCTGGACCGGTGCCATCATACAGACATTTTATGCACCCTGTGGGGGCTTATTTCTGGCTAGCCTCTGGGCCCCACAAGCTGCCTGTATGCAGCGTTCCCTGCCAAGGTGTCAAAGTAACCAAGGTAGAGTTCACGAGCAAAGAGCACAGGGGCATGCTGACCACGCTATCTGATTTAATAAACAAATTCGACTCGATTTCTCAGCCTTGCAGCCATGGAGTCTAATTAGGAGGAGATCCTCAGGGTTGATATTAGAATATAAAACCCTTCTGTGCATCTGGAGACTTGCCGTGTTTCCTTAAACATCTTGTTAGCAGTAAAAGTGTGGGTGTAGGGATCATATTGTCTTACAGCAGGGTCGGACCTGCGGGACCATTACTGGAATTCAATAAGCAACAGGGGAGCTGTAGATTACCGTGATCTTGATCAGCATGTGCTTCTCGGTTGGACACTAATAGGCAAAACGAAGCACCATGAAAGACCACAGGGTCACCTCCGCACTGGCACAAGCTCCTGACCAGGTTAGACCCAAATGGGCTTACCAAAACAGTCTGCGTTCATTTTTCACCAGTTTTCCACATAATCAAAGTGGGCATATCTAAAGGGACCCTTGACAGCATGGTTTATACTTTCACAAATGATTTCACAAATCAGAAGCAGGAAAAGGAAAAAACCCTGTTCAGCCAAAAGCTCGTACCTTGGAATTGCACTTGTAGATGGGATGCGTGATGGTCTCGACAAAGTGGTGCCGCATACACCTGTCTGGATCAGTGTCTCCAAGGTGTCCACTCTCAGCCTTGCAGGTAACTCCACGCAGAATGTTCAGCAGCGGACACGTGACCAGCAGCAGCACAATCCCTGGCTGGCTTAGCGGGCCTGCGTTCCTCATACTGGACCTTTGGCTCGATTGCAAAAGTGAGCAAGCTTCCTGGCAGACGAATGGAGGGAAATGATGCCTATCCTACTACAGAGGAAAACGCAGAACTTTATGCCCAACTTCTGGTACCACACTGGTAACTTGGAGCGCGTAGTTAGCTCGTTCCTCAGGCGTCGCCATCTCCTGCGGTTTCTGCTTGGGTGGTTCTTTCTGGAAAGAAAAGAAGTAGGGTTAAGTCTACTGTGGTGCAAGTTACAGAAAAGCTCTTCCAGAGGCATCCCGCTGAGAACAGAATATCAGGTAATGTTTTGTCTATTAGGCCTAGTTAGCGGTTCAGCGTCGTGGGGCTGTTTAAGTTATTACAGGAGCCATTGGTCAGATACAGAAAGGTACAGGATTGTGCACTTTAACTTCTGAGAATCTGCACACGATGGATAATGATGGCCTGAGACAAAGCATCTGCCATTCGCTTAATAAGGTGACTGTATCTACAGCCAGGAACAAGTGGGCTGTGTTGCGTGAGGCATGCTGGCAGCAGTTCTGCTGTTATTATAACAATCCTAATACAGACACAGAAAAAAGGTTGATGTTTTTATTACACAAAGAAGAAACCTAATCCATTAATAAACAGCCTGGGGCAAATCATTTCCCCAGGAATGAATTTTTCATTAGAAAAAAATAGTTCTCAGAACAAGTTCTCTCATGACAACAAGTCAATTGCGAACCCTGAGCACATATATAAATGGGCTTTGCTTCTTTTTTTCATGGTCCATGCACTTTTATTGTCCTCTTGACAATAGTATTCATCTAAAATCACCAAGCCACAACTGCTAATAAGCTTTGTGGAGCACTGGGTAGAAAGCCTAGTCAAGGTTCTTTCCCCCCAAGCCCTGAAGGGAACAGAAACCTAGAGCTAGGATCAGGCTCTTTTGTGGAGAGGAAATTATCATTCATAAAAAATCCAATACGCTGCATTATGTCAAAAACCTTTCTACTGCACTTTTTCCCTCCCTTCATTTTCGTCCCAGAATGTTTCTCAGAGACCCCTAATTTGTCCTGAAATCGCAAACACATCAAGTTCATTTAACAGCGTACCCCTGATGTTTTTCTTTCTGGAGGGAATCATTTAACTTCAGCATTCCTTTGTGCAAGAAATTGAAGTATCAATTTGCCTGTTAAAATAAATACTCTCTGAAATGTTTAACGGCTCCAGAGGGCTTGTGTTTGCAGGGTTTACACAGCCAGACATCGCCGGGTCTGCTCCTAACCTGGATGCTCCAGATGCATCATGCTCTCTGCTCCATCATTTGTTTAATATCAACATATCAGGCATACCGGGCATGATAACGGTTATCATCACCATCATCATCACGCCCAGACATGACTGTTGACATTCAGAAGTGCGAGAAAAGGGCTGCTTTGTTCAAGGCCTGATTCACGGTCATAATAACCAGGCTGAACAATGTAGCGAGAGACATCCCTGTTTACAAGGTGACTACAGATTCCAATAGAGTTCGTAAAAACAAGAGAATGACCTCATGGTACAGTCATGCACAGCCGCCTGATCAGCTAAGTCTGGGGGCTTCCAGCGTTGGGGAGTTGAGTTGGAGTTGGGGTGGGGGGTTATGATGTGCAATTGTGGATGCTCCACCCCAACCCCTCACTCACCCCTGCAGGGAACTGCCCTGGGGCAGGGAGGCAGTTAGGTTAGGTAGGGCACCGCTGCAGCCTCAACACCTGCTGAGATTCACAGATTTATAGAGCCCAGTGTGTCCACAAACAGCAGCTGGAACTTCCGATCCCCCCCATCTGACACAACAACAGCAGCACAGCAGCACAGCAGCATGCCTCCACCCTGTCCACCTCCACCCTTTCTCTCTCCAATACAGCTACACATATCCCACTCTGGACTTGCAAACTCATATTTTTGTTTTGCTTTGTTTTGTTTTACGAGCTCCTAAATTACCCTTGAAGGGTTTGAGCCGTAACGGTTGCTGAACTTGTTGTCCGGTTTCACTTTGGCAAACATGGCCGCTTCGTTCATAATAATGTACTCAAATGTTTCCTTTAATTAGACGTCTCATTAGAACTACAGCCAGAGCCTTCTGGATTTAAAAAATGCTTCTTTATCTCAATCAATGAACAAACAATTCAAATCCTTTTTTTCACATTTGATCACGGTAATGGCTTTGCTGGCAGTACATTTGGCTGTAAAAACTGATTAATTAGACATACATTTTTAAATTAATCTTCAATTTAAATAATACAATAGGATCCTTTATATTTTCATTGCTCCTTTTTTTAAACAAGTACCTAGTCAAGAGTCTCATTATGAAACATGTGCTAAGCTAACCGTTCCAAGGGACGAAAAAGCAATAAACATTTAAAACTAAGGGCAGGAGCCAAGGGTGAGTGAGACACTCCAGAAGTGTTGGTGTGCGTGGTGCTTCCAGGCAAAGCCCAGTCACCCAGAGTCCTGCCGTGATCCCAGAGGATCCAGACCAGGCATGATGCCAGTGTGTGGACCCCCAGACTGGACTGTCACCAGGCATGGCCCTGTGAAAACATGGCATAGCTCTTTTTGATTAATCTGGTTCAGGTCTGGTAAAGGGGCCTGGACGTCTGCAGCATTGGAACTGCGAAATTCCTGACATTCAATCACAGCCACAGGTTGGGAGCAATTCAGTGTAACTTTTCGGCCTCAATCTGACCATTAAAAACCGCAGAGCCTATTTCATTCTGGGAACAAAAAAAAGGGCTTTCTGACCATAGCCAAGTCTGGACATCATCACGTGTGATACGGTGGTTTTTCCTCCACCCGAGCTCACACACACATGCTTCTGAGGAACTCAAGGGACCTCAGGTAGTCTCTTGATATTGGAGCATGTCATCCTGTCTCTGGCTCTCATCGCTGCTCTCCTCCTTGCATAAGCTAAAGCACAGACTGTCATTTTGAGAAGGATTTTCAGACTGAAATGTGCCTCGAGCTATAAGAGAGAGAGGTCGGATAAGGTAGAAAGAAGAAGAGGGAGACCGTGGAATCCAAGTTATTAGCTATGGTTGCCTCAGCATTGCCGTTTTCAAGTAATTTATTTCGGTTGGGAGCAGATTTTCCAGGTAATCCAGGACAAAGTCTCAGAGTTGCCTCCAGATGTACCTTGGTGGGTTTAATCATTCTAGAAATTCTAGAGAACTCTTCATTCTTCTTTTCTTCAGGCCGGTAACTGTTCTGGTGAATGCTGATTACAGACTGGAATAGCGTTGGATGAAGCTGCCGACTCTGTTCAGCACTGTTCAGGAATGCTTTTGATGCTCTCCAGTGCTAATGTTACACTTTTGTTTGATTACTCTGGCTGTAATTCTGTCAATTCTTTTGAACGTAAATGAAGCAGCCCTTCAGTTGCTGTGCGGGTTGGTCCTGTCTTGTGTCCAGTGTGTCTCCTGTCCGTCAGCCTGTCATGCCTCCTCTTATGTTCGCGCCTTACGTCAATGTTTGGTGCTCACTTAGTGCCCCATTGTTTCACCAGCTTTTAATAAACCAAAGGGCAGATTCCTACAGGGGCCAAATAGCCCCCCTCCACGCTCTCCTCCTGGACCCCGTCTGCACCCAAGCAGCATGCCAGCCCTGAGCAGGGGCATTGCCACCACGCTTTGATGCCACCAGCCCGCGCCTCCCTTACTCCAATGGCTAAGCCATGCACTAAATATATCCCGCGTGATAAAGATAAGACAAACAGTGTGGATTTGAGCGTGGCCCACGACCAATGGCAGCGGACCCTGAGAGCCCATGCTAAGCTAATGTTAGCGTTACAATTTAGGCTTCTTAGAACAGATCACATTCTAAGAAGACAATAAAAGTATAAAGGGGCCTGGGAATGCTGCAGCAGTTGAGTCCCAAAACACGTGTTCGGCAATTAGGGGAACTTATTAGGATGTCCTCTTAAACCTCCTCCCCATGCTGTGTTTTGTTCTGAGCTGAGCTGACTCACTCTCTGAGTATTCCCTTTATATCTGGATACTTTTCTGCGTTTTTTAGAAGGTTAATTTACGTGTTTTTTTTAAGATACATTCACAAGAAAGCGATTATGTGAAACCTAACCCCACCAGAAAGCACCAGGCGGAAGGTATTGTCTTAAAGTGTTCAAATGTACGAGGGGAAGCTCCCCACATGCACCTCCACCTCATTCTCCAACAAGTCCATAATAAATAAACAATCCCAGGACTCGGGATTTGATGCTGTGGTGTGATCCAATGACTGCAGCAGCGGGTTCAGTATGGAATTAAGCCATGAATGCTCAGTCAGTGAATGCACTGTCTACGGCGGCTCGTCTCGGCAGGCGACCCACCACAGAAGACACTGCGCCTCTCATCAGGCGCGCATACCATGAACCTGCCCTAGGCTCAGTGCCTTTAACCAGATTCTAATGACTTGCAGTGCGTAAAATTGTCAAGTCAAAGCCTGACCAAGGTGCTGATAGGTGTTGAGCAATGGTGCGTTATCAAAACCACCAAGAATACCAAGAATAACAGAGCGTTTCTTTTCCTCTGTTGACAGAATACAGAACGGATAATGTGAGTGGATTACCTGATTTAATATAAAAGTAATAAATTATAATACATCAACCACAGTTTTACAGCCAAATGTTACAGCCAAAACCAAATATATGATATGTTTCATTCATCATTTACCTGGAATCAAGAACATTCATTGTGTCCCTGCTTTTTACACAGAACAAGCATAGACCTTCTGAGGCAGGACTGCAATAACAATGCACAACGTACAACTTTTCAGGTAATTAGAACAACATGTTACGCAACACATCCGTCTGCTATTTGCTGTCCCATCACACCAGTCCATTCCTAGGATCTAGACTATGTTACAAAACCTAAAGAACGACAGTTTAAACATCACAGTGAAACAACCTGGTAGCTCATTTGACACCCTGTGTCACCTTTAGATCCACACAGTAAGCTCACCTACCTTTTCTCCAGCTCCTTCCAGCTCTCAATATAATATCCAGCCCCGGCTGCACCTCACTGGACTGAAGCAGCACTGAAATTGCTTTTAAACCCCCTTTTCTATCCCTCACTCTCTCCCTCTCCTTTCTCTCCCTCTCCTTTCCTCCCTCGTTCCCTCTTCACTCTCTCTATTTCACTCTCCCTCTCACGCACACTGATTGTGTGAGCTCTGACTCCCTTTCTCCCTCTCTCTCTTTCTCCCTCTCTCTCTGTCTCTTTCTTTCCCTGCTCCCCCTCCCCTCCTCCTCTGCTGTGCTGACATTCACACCCCTCGTTTTTTTTTTTCTTTTCTGTATAGAGGAATCAGAGGGAAAAGGGAAAGGACAGATGATGCACGTCTCAGGATGGTTGTCAGATGTGGAACGTGACACAGCAGTCATATATCACCTCAAGAACCCACACACAACACACACACTCTATCTTACTCTCTCTCTCTCTCTCACACACACACACACACACACACCCTCCAGCTGACACACCAACACGCTCTCGCAAAGCAAATGGGGATTCCAGCTTCGGAATGGTTGTAGAATCAGAGAGCACAGCAAAAGCCCGGCCCTCTTTTACGAGCTATGGGTTATAAAACTGTTAGCAGAATTAGTTTATTTAAAAACAACTGGTCCCCCAGCTTTATAACTGCAGCACCTGCGGTCCCCCAGCTTACAGTAGGGTCACCGAGGGGTTTTAGGAGGTGCGTGTCAATTTAACACAGCCCACGTCAGAGGAGAGGGAAAACTTCAGCTTCTCAGCGTAACAGAAAAAAAACAACAAGTGGGGCATCGAGTGTATTTAATTAGCAGCAGGATTTAAAGTACACTGAAGGTCTACTGCCTCGGGCATAACAACAAATTGCTGTGTTGGCTCGCTTTTTAATAGCGTAACAAACCCTTTTTTAAAGTAAGGCCAAAAGTGAATGAGTCAATTGATCATGACCAAGTGTTTTATATCAGGGAGAGAAAAAAATTAAACCAGCCACACTAAGTAACTAAAAGTATAAGTTGTCAGGTGATATCTTGTGAGTGAGGTTGAACACTGGCAGTCCAACACTGAGTTGGACTGAGAATTAAACTTCACTTTTAGTTATAATGTCTAAACTGTAAGGTAATTAAATTGTAAATTGTAATTTCAATTGCTTTGCAACTTGAAGTTCATTATCAGGTAACAAAATAGATTTATATGTGTCTACTTCTCACATTTATTTAAAGCTCCACCAGGTAGGATTGAGATTTTGTGCTCGTGGGCTCCCCTTACAGTTGCAGAGTGTAATAAATGTTTCAGGCGGATTACACAGACATATTCGGTCCCTTTTCACCTTCTGCCAGAGTTTCTGTATGTTAGTTTGTAAAGAATGAACCAGTAGTCTTTGTAGAACTGTTAGAACTAAAGGTCGGAAAGCAGGTCGCAGTTCTCATTAGCGTTGGTGGCTGCCGCCTTGGAAGACTTACAGAGTCTGGTTTGAGCTCAGAGGAGTACTGCTATTCGTCCTATTACACCTCAATGCAGCGCTGCAGTGAGTTTCAAGCTGTAATTTTATTTCTTTAAAAAAATTAAAAATCAAGGAAGTTCTACCTAGTGGGGCTTTAAGTAAAATATAGATGCTGTATTTACTTAGATTAAGAAAGAAAGAAAGAAAGAAAGAAAGAAAGAAAGAAAGAGAAAGAACATTCTTTAGAGTGAACAGTAGAGTTAGTACAGCAGCTTATAAAATGATGCTTGCTCTTACAGCCTACAACATAAAGGCCAGGCACTTATTCACAATATGTGATCTACAATTTAATCTACACCCTGATCATTAGGGTAAGAAACTGGGGGACTTTTTTGTGCCAAAAGCCTATACAAAAACAAAAGTGGCCAATGGAAAATAATAATCTAATAAGTTATTATAAATTGATTCAACTCAAAGATCTATGTTTGAATGTACAGTATATGTGGCCACAAATGTTGTTGACAATATTCAATTTATATAAAACAGACTTAATTGGGTTTAGAGTGTAATAGGCCTTTCCTTTTCAAAGTTGTCCTTGATCCACAGTGTTAAAGAAGGCAATGATGGTGACTGGTGGCATCTGGATAGAACTGTCCATGTGTACAACATAGGACAAGTGACACAGATCATTGCGTTATGTTTATGTTTAGCTTAAATGAGATGTTGGACATGATACTAGTCTCATGTTAAATTACATTTGGCATCTCATAGTGCAGTTCTATAGAGCACATACAGATTACAGCATATAAACTCAAAAGTATGAACGTATAAGGACTACACATCGCTGAGGGTCTTAAAGAACCCTAAAACTGTGGGGGTTCTTTACATTGAAGAAAATATCATCCAAAGAACTTGTTGGCACCTTAATTGTACCTTTTGTTGAAACAACCTGAATCCCTTTTGTTAAAATTGCAACATAATGTCTATAACCACAGAAGACATTAACACCACCCACTAAGTATTATAAAAAAAAATTAGATTTTTGTATAACCAGTAATTATTTGTGGAATGTGTTCACTTGAATGACAAAAAAGACAACCTTACTGTATAATTAAGATTTCACAAAGAAGACATAATTGCTGTTTTACATCTCAGACAGAGACAGAGAATTTTTGGTGGGATTTTTGTTTTCCATGTTTTTCAGGCAAATACCTCCAACAATTCAAAATGTCAGTCGTGGTGGGGAAAGGGGGGGGGGGCATATTAAATTACCGCAAATATTGGCACGGGGGGAGTGTGTAATCTTCAGATTGAGGTGTGGACTCAATCCAAGAGTGAACTGAAACCCTGTAAGACAGAAATATCTGATAATCAGATTCTTCCCACTTCAGAGGTCTGCTTTTTCAGACATTCTTTCAGCAGTTTTCATTCAGCTTTGTAAAGGGAAAAAACTAGACTATGAAAGGCTGACTATTCCACGCTGGAGCCCCCCAAAAAAAAGGTTTAAATATAGACTTGTTAAGGATATGTGAGGATAATGTTCTGCAAGGCAAAAATGCTGTGTAGTCCGGGCTTAAATCAATCAATGATTGTTCAAAAACTGGTTCAGAAAAATTTGAAACCTCAGGGGAAATTACAGGCGAGCTGCTCTGGGTAAGTAGGGCTTAAAGGGTCAAAAGTATATGAAACACAATTACCTGCAAGGGCTTCTTTGGACCTCACACTGAAAACTCACTCTCGCTTTTTAAAGATCCACTAGCAGCACTCTTCATTCAGAGTATACGATTACATGATTGATGCTTTTCTATCCACTGAGGCTGATTTATAAAGAACTCTGCTAGATTCACAGTACTGTTACATCACAGAGACAGGATTTCACATTCATAATCAATGTTAATGTGACTATTTATTTTGCCTAAATTTATGTTTTTTTGCACAATAACTCTACTTTGTTAAGTTTATTGTCAGGTAATAAAATCTATTTGCATTTAGTCTACCTTTTAATTTCATTAAAAAAATAATGAAAAGTAAAATTAAAGACAAATATAGATACTTTTTTTGCTTAAATTGAATATTCATAGAAAGACAAAGAATAAAACCTTAGTTTTGACCAACTTATGCTTGGGCTTTTTCATACAATGATTTTGACTAACAGTTTACTGAGCCATGGTAAAAAGTCAATGGCCAACAATAATTCAAATACCATATACCAAATACCACATTTCACACACTGTAGCACCAAAGCGTTTTATAAACCTGGCCCCCTGTGTCTCTTTAGTATTTCATGAGATTGAGTCATTAAATGGGTAATATATTCACAAAACCTATGACACCGTCTACTTTCATGGAGAGAGGGGCTGAAATAATATTTCAGCAGCTACTCACTCAGTCACTCAGCAGAACTGTAAAATGGTTTTTGCAGAGGTTTCCTCACAAAGTTGTCTTTCTCAAGTGGAGTCCTCTCAGGTTCGCCTCTTTTTTATCCTGTAGAAACATGTAGGTGTGAGCGTCTGGAGATTTTGGGCTGAGCTGCACCGTATACCACAACTTTCTCATGAACATAAATATTAAAATCTCACCTTTTTACATCCAACTCACCACGATCTGGAGCTGTAGAAGTCCATATTGATTTCAGCAGGTTGTCCAATCTGTGGTTTCAGGTGAATTTAGAGACTCCAGAATATACAGAACATTGCACTGCATCCAGAACCTTATTACAAATGCTAAGAGGATATTAATATAACAATTTAATAAAGTGAAAGGGAGTAAGAAAGAATATACTAAAAGAAGAAAAATCTAGAGAGTGTAGTTCTTGCTAAAATGCTGGAATGCAAATATGCTTAAATGGCTAATAGAACTGTGCTAGAACTGCGTCCAAATACTTTTGGCCAAATGTTTGAGGCACAAACATTTGTTTAATTGGTAAAATGCAAGTACATCAGTCTAATAGAGCTGTGCCTACAAGCCTTTGGTGAAAAACATTTGGCTAAATGGTAGAATGCAAAATGTATTTAGCTAACAGAGCTCTGTCCGCAAACTTTTGCCTAAAAGATGGAGAGAAAACCGCTGTGTGGAAAATCAAAACCTTTCTCCCCCCACTGTAAATCACATGGATTTATAAAGCATAAATCATATAACTATGCTCTTAGGTCTATAAATGCACCAAATTTCTTTAAAAATTATGACCCCTAGAGGAGTTAAAATATTTTCTTAAAAGTAAGTAACCACAATAGGTTAGTTTGGATGCTTAATGTTTAAATATTATTAATTTTATCTGAAAGCTGTATACAAGAACACTGATTTCCAATCAGCATTGATCTTCTAAGTGTTTTTTAGTCCTGTATAAAATTGCAAAGCATTTGTAATTGTATTTCCATTGAAATATACAAGCAAACTTTGTCCGACGATCTCAAGTTTATAGAATATCATGTGGTGCGACCATCAAGAAACTACTACTTTGGGACATTTATCTTGAAACCAATTTAAAGACAGGAAGTTGCATCTTTTTTTTGGTTGCAGCAAGTAATATTTAGTAACAAGCTTGAATATTTGGTTAAAAGATAGATCTTTTTTGAGGCAAAACAACAAAACATTTTCAAGTTGTTATAAAAACTTTATTGTAAGAGTTTGTTGTTTTTTTTATTATATGCCATGTATTAGCACTTACAGAAATTAATACTACAATAAATAAAATATTTGACAGGTAAGCATTACTAAAGAATTTCAAAATGACTACTACTACTATTAAGTAAATAATAAAAGCCATGGGAGAATGTGGCGCTACATTTTACATGTAGTAAAATCTACAAGATACACTGGGTAAAATATAATTGAATAATGCATGAAAGTAACAATTTACTGAAAATTTATTGTAGTTAAGTACACTGAGAATTATTGGTACTACTTTAAAATAAGACTACCCTTATAAAGGGTTTATAAATGGTTTATACATAAGTTTATTAAATATAATTGATTAGGTTGCCAACGCCTTAAAAATCATTAATAATCATACAAATACATAGAAAGGGCAACAATGACCTGTTGTTTGCCAAATAGTAAACCCACAGCCATCTATATTGTTGCCCTTCTTGCGTATGTGTTATAACTGATTATCAATGCTTTTTAAGGCATTTACAACCTAATTAGTAAGCATTAATGAACTCATTGTAAACCATTTATAAACCCTTTATAAAGATAGTCTTATTTTAAAGTGTTACCGAATTATTAGTAAATATTACTTGAATGTATGCTTGTTAAAGTTGCTGTTTTTTTAAGTAAATCCTACTCCACATTTTTTAGTGAACTGCAATCACATGAGCTGGAGAGTCTGCCTCAGGTTAAAGCAGGTGGAAGACCATGTCAGGCTCTAAAAGTTTTCAGTCATACATCTTTCCTCCTGAGCCCCGTCCTCTGCCTTTGATGAAAGAGTTAAACCCATCCTCACCCTGGCCGTCCATCAGGCTGAAGCCGGCTTTCATGTTCCTCTAACCCACAACAGAAGGCGGCCTTTGAGGTATCAGGCTTGCCAGCTTCCCGGGTGAAGAACAGCAACGGCAAATTGAGACTGATGGGCTGGAGACACATTGAGTCTTCATTCTGAGTGATCAGTTTCGAGTCTCGTTTCAGGCTTCATGTAGAAAAAGAAAGGTCTCATAATTTGAAGTGATTTATACGCAAACAGTGAGCGGAGTGGGAAAAAACAGCCTCAGCACCTTCCAGAATGACTTCCACGGGGAATGCCAAGCTTCATGAAAGTAGTCCCACTGCTCTAATTTACAGCCAGTATAGAATAACGTTTCTTCATTTTACCATCTAAAATAATGTTCAGGGCTCTTCCAGCCAAAGACAACTGCTCATTGATTACTGTACCAGGTACAGAGCGAGAGGGCCAGGAAACATATCTGAACAAGCGCTCCTACCATTTTCCTGAGAAAACAAATGCATGCGTGAACACAAATTTGGATTGTGTTAAGCCATAGAAAGGTGAGGTGGACTAAAACAGTAAAACAGTGTGTAGAGCGTAGAAGGTGTGAGGGAGGCTAGCGTTCAGGAAAAGCTTTCCAAAGTGTGTCAAAGATCACGAGCACAAAGATACAGAGAAGAGAAACGTAGAAAGGTTTCATTCGATACTGTGCCAGTACATTTTCCCAGAAATCTTCAGAAGTATCTCTGTCTAGCAACTGAAGACGAAAAAAATAAATACACACAATCTCTTTTCCAGTACTGCATAGCTCAGAGGTCAGGAATATGATTCATATATAATAATGGATTTTTTAAATAAAACAAAACAAAAAAAATCCATTATAATTCCTATTGTTGGAGGACGTGCTGTCCTGAAATAATCCATTTCTAGTGGCCTGTCACAGATTGGCCTTTGCCGTGCATTTTCCTCCCTCTTAATGACAGGATAACAGACTATTGAAGACATTTATTGACTATAAAACCTTTCAGCAAAATATAAAAGGCAGAGCTCCTATGATAAATGTTTCAGGCAGCTGCTAAAAAGGCACATACACACAGATATAAAAAAAGAAAGATGTAAAGAGGGCTCTTTAAGCCACAACACAGGAGTACTATTTTTATTTCCCTAAAGAACAGTATATGATGAAGTTCATCAATAAATGACAATTTACATGTAGTTTCCTGATTTTTTTTTTTTATTCTGTGGAGAAGTGCTGACAGTTAATTCAGTATACAATGTTTAAAATTTGTCCTACAGTATGATTTTTTATGTACCAGAGACACTTAGCGCTAATGTGTTGCTAAAATGTTGCTAGCATGTGCGTGCTGCTGTCAGCTAGCACTAGTGTTGCCAACTTTTTTCATTGGCTCATATCTGCTTGAAAGGTCAGCTATGGTATCAGTGCTTTCCAGTCTCTTAAGCTGTTTCTCGATCTGCCTTCTTGTGTTCTTTTGGACTCGGGAAATGTCACAAATACCCAGATGTGTTACTCCCACATTACAAGGGATGCTTCAAGAGTTGACTTGATGTGTGGGGGCTCTGAGTGGTCCAGCAGACTAAGGCAATGTCACTATGATCCCCGAGGATCACTGTTTGTGACCTGTGTATACTCGGTACAGTCCGATATCTCAGAATGTATTTTGCACAGTTATCGGAATAATAATAATAATACTACACTGTGAAAAAAAATAGTTTTTGGCGAAAGTAGTTAACTTGGAATATGTAGATTATTAATTTAAAAAATAGCAGTTTTCGAGATGTGTGGTCCCATAAGCAGGACAGCTTCTAGTAGTGCGTTCTCATTCATTCAGGGTCCACAAGTAAGTTTTTGCTTTTTTTTTTAATAAACCAAAGGAAAATTAAGGATAGGATGTAAAGCTCACCAGATTGACACACTGGCAAGTTAGCATATATGTCTCAGTCTCCAAAATGCCTGTTTCTACTATGCTAATGGTGGTGGTAAATTACCTAGCTATGGTAAGCAACCTTACTAAAGCTTAGTGATTACCTGTTCAGCATAAAAATATCCAGCTCGCCCATTTCTATGGCTGCAAAACACTGTTGTCTATACCTGGCAACCCTGAGTGTGGAAATGGGACTGGGGAAATGAAAGTTAACAGATTAGGAGGTCACAAACCACACAGATTACTATAACGTACCGCACTGTTCTAGTAGGAAAATACTGGCCTTTTTTAAACAACTCATTCGACTGGTCTAAAAAGTAGCTTAATGTGGGGACAAATTCACTTTGCTCACACACACATGCTTACTTCTCAAAGGCCCCCTAGGCAGTTTGCACGTCAGCCTAAAAAAACAAACACTTGCCACTGTCGTTACCTCACTTTTAGGGAGGAGATTAACGGGTCTGTAGAGGTGACACTTGAGGCACTTCAAACACAAACAGATATTTATCTCTCACTGCTAATGCTGCATTTCATTTAAACTCAGAATCGCCAAGTTCCAAAGAGAAGGAAATGTCAACTGGAACACCCCACAAGCTGGACTTCCTACCCGGAAAGTCAGGACAGTGTTACCAACCCCAATTTCAGAACACAAGATAACAGCACTGCACATCATCGCTAGTAAAAAAAAAAAAAAAGTAGTAGTATGATACAATTCGTCTTCATGGTTTTAGGCATTTATGGTTCTTTATAGACAAATGCAGAAAGTATTATGAGAAGTAAAAAAACATATACCACAGCAGAAGACATCTTGAAATAATTGTATAATCGTTTTATCAGGTTCTTTAAATTATCTGTAAAATTGTTTTCAGGTAGTAAAACAGTACACCTCTTTGTAGGGAAAAATTATAACTTCATAGCTTTTTTATTATCTGACCCCCATACCCCACCATACGTTTCATGACTTGGGAACATACATTCATTTGTAAACAAGTTCACATATCAGCACTGCAGCTAAAAACAGCACATTTATTATCGCTTTCTTTTCCTGTGTAGAAACTTTATGAGATTTAAAAGACTGCAGTAAACAGCAATTAAAGCAAAGCCATAGCCATAACAGAAACAAGTGACTGTAGGTACAATCATGAGAAATTAATTACTGTGTATCATGTAAAGAAAACAGTTTAAATCCTGTCAGGTAATGCAGCTGAGATTCAACTCCAACCTCGAGCAACTGGACTATTTCTGGTTTATTTAGTTAATATTCAGGAAATCAAACGACTTAAGGAAGATCAGTTTGAGCAGCAGACTTACAACAGCCAGTGCTGTGAATGTGGTCTGACTGTAGAACACAGAAACCTTCTGATGAAAAAAGAGGTTGTGGTACAAAATAATACCCATTTTAACAGTGTTTTACATTACATTATAAACTTCTGTAAACTAAATTCTCTGATTGATTTGGATTACAAATAAAATAGCTATATTTGCACTGAATACATTTGCAACTCCCTGCAGAGGAAAAAAATCTTACAGGGACCCATTTATCTATTATTATGTTTATCAGAAACAGACCAACATGATTGCATTTCGGATTTGCTGTGAGTAATGCTCATTCTCAGGTAACTCATTTTTTTTTTAGAAAAACAAAAAATAGTGAAGAAGCAACAAATTGGAACAAACCCCTGCATATGAAGATTGGTGGGTATGTTATAAAAATGGATCTTTGCAATCAACTCATTTTTACATGCATTTTTCCCTTGTGAACATTATCTGCAGCTGCTGGTGCATATTTGCATGCATGTAGGCATTGCAGTGCTGTTATATGATTGGCTATGGATTTGATTATTGCACGAATGATAGAATAAAGCATTTCACATCATCCTCTCTGAATAACTGTGAATACATGTTAATAAGAAAATTATGTATTTCTCTAAAAACCAGAGGTATTTCCCTTAAAAGGTTAAATATGTATTAAATATGCACACCATTTTGCAGCATTTGTTTTTGTTAAACAAGAGAATTATTATATATGTATTTGTTGTATTCTGTTGAATTTTAGGAAACATGAAAGCTTCAGGCTGTGGATATCTGAATGATGTAATGGTGTGCTCCACCTGTCTGGTCTGCAGATCAGCTCTTGATTACTGGGGCTCTGATTGCAGCACATTCAACCTTCCTTCATTTCTTTTATAATCAAGCGAGTTGCCAGATTGGGGTGCACTGGTTTGAGCAAGATGTGGCGTGCCAGTCGTTCCGATCAAGACGTCGTTTGTTTCAGAGCCTCAAGGCTGTAGAGCGGCTAGCTTTTCTTACTTTTCTGGGATAATTTCTTTCGTAGGAATCTGGCATTTTGTCTCATTATACAAGACGTTTTTCCATACTTTGCGGCAAACTGTGAGCCTGACTATGAAACATGTTTTAGTTTAAATGCTTGTATCTTTTACAGCGTCCTGTTTGGCCCCTGGGTTCATAAGGCATGTCCAAGAGAGTCCAGCATGGATTTGATTTACGTATCTAAGGGTCAATTAAACGCTACGTAACAGAAAAACACGGCACAAATGTAATGCGACAGATGTATGAATTTATTTGAACGTTTTCTTTTTTTCTGTTTGTGAAAATACATACAGCAGGCATGTTCTCCGAAGTTAATGCTGGTGTGTTTGAGGGAGAGAGAGGTGATCTCAGTACCTCTCAGCTGCTCTCACTGTTGCCAGCACTGCCAAAGACATCATCCAGTAACAGAGAGTAGTTGACGGCTGTTACTGCAGGGCCTACAGCTTCTCCGCTCCAGTCTACATCACACTGCAAGTAATAGCAGGACAAAGTTTAAACAGTTCAGCATTCTACATGGACTGGGGTTGACAGAACATACATTCTTGCTTGTGTTTCTGTCACAGCTAATACATATCAATTCATTAATGAGAGACTTCAGCGGCTTTCCTCCTAATCCCTTCTGCATCTGTAGCACATAGCTGTTTGCCAAAGAAAACAATTTAGATGCGTTTTCTTGGGCTTAGTGGAAGAGAAAATGCTCTAAAATTGTTTTTTAAGAAACACATATAATGGAAACCAACTATACAGGTGCTGAAACTGAAGTAATATTCTTTATAATATAGTATATACAGTACTGTGCAAAAGTTTAAGGCAGCAAAGCAAATTACACTGTTTTTACCTGAAAAAAGCACCACATATGATTTGAACAGATGCAAATAAACATAAAAAAACAGTAAAACGTACCAAGGAATTCTCATTTTTAACTAATTCTGTTTTATCCTGTGAGCCGAGCTGAAGAACAAAGTTTAGACATTCTAGATTTCTCCTGGATGCTCCTCCCCTCAGCCAGCATGTGTATATTATGTTCAGTTCCGTTTGTCAGCTTACCTGATTTACCAAATTTACCAAATTTACCAAACCAGGTGTTGATTAATATGATAAGAACTAGAAATTACTCTATTAAACTCAGATGAGGAGGAGAGATTAGGAGATGTTTTCATTGTTTTAAAGGAAAACAGGGCTGTAAAAGTTGCACTGCTTTTTGAAAAAAATCTGTTTGTATTTATTGTAATGCTAAGTTGGTGTTTTACTGAGCTAATAAACACTTATTTCACAGATAAGAAGCTTTATCTTTACTGAAATTCCCACAGGTGCCTAAAACATTTGTACAATACTGTACATATTATCTATATTATCTTATACTGATATAATATATATGATCTATATCCTAATAAAACAATCAGCCATATTTCGCAAGCTATTACTTTTTAATAATTTTGGTCAAATTATTAATTTTTAATTGTTTAGTGTATTTATTTTATTGTTTTTAGTTTGCTTGTAACCACGAACTTCTGATGCAGAACAAGAAAATTGAATCAATCAATCAATCAATCAATCAATCAATCAATCAATTATCCTTACTAGATCCATACTGAAGACTTATTTATGAAAATTTCACACCACAGCAGAGCTTTATGCAGAAATTTCAGCTTTTTCGTACTAATTTACTACTTTTTTTTATTAGCCTACTTCAATGCTAAAAGTAGAGCTGTAGATACAGAGATAGAAATTGGCCTACAGTATGTAACAGTATTGGCAGATTTTTAGCCCAAATATTTGATCCCTCATATGATCCACATTTTGCAGGTTGCTGCGCGATGCTAGCTGAGATTAAGTTGAAACATTCTGGAGTATTACTTTGATACACATGGACTTTATTAAAATATTATTATGCACACTGTGCACAAATATTCACAATAACCAAGAGGCACGAGAGATTTCTTGATAACAGATAATCTAAATCAGCAGTGATACTTCATATTAGATTTCTGATTTTACGGAATGACTAATATAAGACGATAAGAAATAACACAGACAAACAAAAAAGGCGAGGAAATGGTGTGGAATTGTGGCTAATTAAGCCTAATCAGAGGAACAGAGAAAAGAAAAGAAAGATCAATGAAAAAAGAATCTAGATCTTGATCTACATGCATCAGGTCAGTTTTATTTATAAGATGAGCTGGGGAAGCGTGACATGAAGTCGGCGATGATGAAGATGATGATCTCACTCCTCTTCTGCATCTCCAAAGAGTTCTTTGATAACGGCAGAGTAATTCACCTTTGTGTGGCCTTCTAGTTTAGGCTTAGGCAGCATAGAACAGAAAGGCTGGAAACCAGTAATAGTCACAGTCAGAAATAAAGCAGAAGAGATGCAACAAAAGAGCATTCAAGCAAAGCAAAGAAAAGAAAAACAGCACAATTCAAAGCAAAGCAAACAGAATGCACTAGTTGACCAGTAATGCACTACTGCAATAAGGAGTCTGATGTATTGTCTCTATGATTAAGACAAAACAAATAAAACGATCAAAAGCCCCATCTGCTGGTGAAAACCTGTCCTGTGCCCTCCCTCTCCTCCTCTCATTGCGTGAACCCAGAGGCAGATGGTTCTGCTTAGGCTGTTTTGTGGCACGGCACGCTAAATTAAAGTGCTGCAAGAAAGGGTCCACTTTTGAGCAGATCTTGAGTGTTTTTTTTTTCTCAAGGCTGATTTAAATGAGGTGAGGCTTGGAGGTGCTTGAATACTCTGCGGTAGGGTTCGGGCCAAGGCCTGGAACTCTGCCACCTGGCCCACTTTTCCAAACACGCTCTCCGTTTCTCTGCTCTGAGCGTGTGTGTGGCTGTGTCTGCTAATGATGGCAGACAAAGGCAGAAGCATAGAAAGAGGCACTGGATGTGGGTAGAGTAATACGTTCATTAAAGACTTACTTTCCTGTTTATGAACTACTTTTAATTCTAGATTCTCAGGTTTCTTCAGCTGTATTAGGGTGTAAGTAATGTCTGATGATGACAAACATGTTGACTCACCTTTATGGCATCATCTGGTAGAAGTGGCGGGGAAGGATTCTCTCTCCAGTTGATTCCCGAGAGGAAAGCGTTGTAATCAATATTCCCAGACTCGTTTGCAAATCTGGACATTAAAAGCAGGATGAACAGGAAATTGTATATGATACATTGGTAGCACTTTATAATAACTTTCATTAATGTAACAATATTATAACTAACGATTAATAACTATTATTTTTTCACATTTTAATTAATTAATTAATTAGCAATATATTTGTAAAAACTAATGAAAAAATTTGGCAACATAAACTACAATTGATAAACATTTGCCAGGTTTAAAATTCTTATTACTAGTAATTTAGTGTACAAAATTCTGATGAGCTTATGATTTGTTAGCATTTCTAAATATAAATATAAATAAACATGCTGATTAAGTGCCATGTGTAAAGGTTTGTTAATATTTTAATTCTGGTGAACTAATGCTTTGTTCACATTTACTTGAACTATACATTTAATTTTACTATATACAGTAGTTGAACATATATTAATGAACGTTATTATAAAGTGTTACAGATACATTTGAGATTAAAAACCTAAAGAGAATTGAGGATACACTCTAACTTGGAGATTAAAATAAACGATTAATAAAATTAATAAAAGAACTTACTTCTGCAGAAGGGCTCTGAGAAGGTCATCAGCCAGTGGCAGGCGGAAGGCTTTACAGATGGTCCGAGCTTCTTTAGCTGAAAGATGTCCAGTTCTTTAATGCAGCATATAAAGGAGTAAAATACAAGAAAGATATAGATATAAGGATTTACTGTAGATTAATTTTATATGTAGTTAGGTATACACTGACATGCAAAATATCGTTGCACTGTGAATATAAAATAGTGACCCATGAATTTGCATTATCTCATGGAAGTTAAAGAACATTGCACTGAGCCGAATATGGGTGTTTATATTTACCGGTATAGTAAAACATGGCTTGTCTGTTCACATGAACAAATTCTAGCAAGACGCCTCCAGTCACAAGCATTACCACCCACTGCACTGTCCACTGAGGATGGTAATGTTCTCTGGTAATGTATAATGTACATTACCAGTATTCCTGGTACACGGCACACACAAATCACTGTGAAGTGTGAATTGTTAAATGCCATCCATCTGGCACCTACTATCAGGCCTCCGCCTCACTCAAACTACGATAATTCACAGCACGTGTGGTGGTCCCAAGCTGTCCAATGAGGTAACACTTCATGAACAATTTACAAACTGCTATCCCATTAATTTTTGGTATGTCTGTGTTTACAGTACAGACCAAAAGTTTGGACACACTTTCTCTTTTTCAATGCGTTTTCTTTATTTTCATGACTATTTACATTGTAGATTCTCACTGAAGACATCAAAACTATGAATGAACACATGTGGAGTTTTTTACTTAACAAAAATTGAGATGGTTAACAATCGAGATGGTTTGGGGTGAGCTGGAGCGCAGAGTGAAGGTAAAGAGGGCAACAGGTGCTAAACACCTCTGGGAACTCCTTCCTTCAAGACTGTTGGAAAACCATTTCAGGTGACTCTACCTCTTGAAGCTCATTGAGAGAATGCCAAAAGTGTAAAAAAAAAACTGTAATCAGAGCAAAGGGTTTTTTTTTTTTTTAGTTATTTCACCTTTTTTTATAAAACATAAAACGCCACGTGTTCATTCATAGTTTTGATGCCTTCAGTGAGAATCTACAATGTAAATAGTCATGAAAATAAAAAATCGCATTGAAAAAGAAACTTTTGGCCTGTACTGTAGTTATAGATGTAAATCTACAAATATGTTTCTTTATGTATTTTGTTTTGTTTCTTTTTTTATTCTAAATCTTCTGTCTATTACACTGAGACTGATACATTTTGTTGACATGAACTTTTTCCAATCCACTGTCTATATAAATATAACTATTTTCACAAGCAGATCTATTGATAGCCATTAAACGCAAACTGACAAAATCCCAAAAGTCAACAGTCCAATACTATACAACTGTAGACTGTGTCTTTTTTTTACTATGACAAGTGAAAACAGCCACAGGCACACAGTACCAACTTCATTACTTACTTTTAGACATCTAGAAAAATCTGAAAATAACTAGGTTTTCCAGAAAGCCACACAACCGGGGCATGCAGATTGACCCATTGGTGTTCTCAGTCATCTATTTTCCTTCTCTGCTACATGCCCCAAGTCTGCAGGGATCATCTGGTTCTAATGCTTCACTTGAAGCGCTGGAACTAATCGTAGCTCCTCAATCTGGAGCCGCGGGGGCTGCAGACTGATGGCTGCTCAGCCTCAGACTGAGTGTTTGTGTTCAACCTGAATGCCTGGGTGACTCTGAGAATACCTGCGCTTGTGCCTTTCAAGAAAGACAGAAACATCTGCAGTTCTGTACGAAAATATCCATTCCTGTAATGCAGAATTATTTTGCACTTATCTGATGATCTTGTGACTCTTGTGATTATACTGCGTTACACAATCGCCATTAATAACTCTCATATCTCTGTTTACTTCATTTTCTTCCATTTTTTCTACATTGATTTTTAAACACTGGCTTATTTTTATATTGTGTGAATATTTTATGATAAACATACTCTTAACAAAGTGGTTTTCAACTTGTGGACCATAGCCCCCCGGTGGGTCGCAGTGGTACTTCCAGGGGACTTTGGTAAGAAAAAATAAAAAATAAAATCTTCTAATATATACAGATATTCCAATATACATAATTTAGGTTGTGACTGACATTATGTTTAGTATTTGCAAAAATAAAACATTGCATTTACATCAAGTTGAATTGTTGATAAGTTTGGCATAGTACAGTCACGTGACAGAAAAAGCAAGCTGGTGGATTAGCAATATAAATACCAATACCTATATAACATTGATATTTACACATATCATATATGATAATACAATAGCATATTAATGCAATTACACATTATTATTAATTATAAAAACATTTGAAATAACAATAAACTTTAAATGATTAAGAATAACCAGATTATAGAATTTGAAATATAAAGATATTTAAATAAATAAAACATAAATACAATAAAACAACTGTTTACCAGCTCATTTATGTTAATATGTTTTCACAAATGGGAAAAAAAAATCTATTTTGTCTACCAAAAACAACTGACAGGCCTATTTTGGAACATATATTTTCTCAAAAAATAATTATTTAGATTAATGAGTTCTCCTCAATAAGCAAAATTATTGAGGTTGTGTCAATATATATTGAATGATAAATCAAAATGTAATGATTTGTGACAGACCTAGTGTACGTTTTTCTATCTTATTGTATGAATTTTAAGCATCATGGATAAATAATAAAAATGAATACAAAAATAAGCTCTTTCACAACAAAAGAGCCTAAAGCAATTCAATTCTATCAATTAATCTCATGTTCTACATTCATTGTTGTGCTTTATTTTAGATTTATTTTCAAATGGCTGATTATATTTTCGAGTGGGCTGCAGAAAGTATTGTAGTCAGTTAAGTGGGCCATGAGTTGTAAAAGTTTGGGAAACCCTGCTCTAACATCAATTTAAAGGTGTAAGACAAGACACAGATACAACACACAGACTCTACCTGTCCCGATCCTCATGGGTGAAAGCTCGGAGCAGGTCTGGGAAGTTATCAAATAGTTTCTTCTTCAGGTGGTCCTGAGCCACAGCCAGCATGAAGCCTACAATAGGTTCAGGCTGCTCTCGCAGTGAGTAGGTACGGCCCAACGTTATGATCTCATGCTCCGACAGCTGACAGCCCGTATCTGCCAACAGAGACCTGCAGAGACACACAACCACTCAGCTGCTCAATCACACTAAGCAGCCTTTGACATGCAGTCCGGTGAGAACGTGCTGTGTTTTCACTTGGGTGGAGGGGCTGGCGGATTAAGTGGGATTGGATAAGGTTAAATGAAAGATGTTTGTTCTATGTTGGGAATCCAGCATGTCCGTTCCTCATGCCTGCAATCAGTTAATTCTGTATGTTCTCCTAATGCTACTTACCTGAAGGACTCGTAAGGAATGAGACCGGTGTTTCCTGGGTCACTGTTTGCCAGGAAGTGTTTGATCTCCTTCTGCTTCTCTGCATGGATGGATTTTAACTTGCTCAGGATGATGCCAATGTTGGCCCTGGGGAACTAGACAAGAAAAATGACCAAAGAGCCTCTGTGAATGACAGTAATTAAAAGGTATTTTACAGCTGCAGAAATTATTAGTAAAGGCTGTGCAACATTTGATGACTTCATTGTAAGCTATGCAGAACTGTAAACAAAATATTGGGGTGTTGCCATAGTTATTCATGTTCGTTGTTGGAGAAGAGTAACCGCAGACTAAGAAAGATAAAATAAAGGAGGTGAAAAGAAGAAGAAATAAGAGAAAAAGCGGTTAGTACAAGAGTAAAGTATATAGGAGAGAAATGAAAGGTGGAATACATAACATTAGAAAAGTAAATAAAGGTTAGGAGAAGAGGAGAGAAGAGAAGAGATGAGAAGAGAGGAGAAATGAGGAAAGGATTAGCAAAGAACATAGAAAAGTATACAAAAAAATAGAGAAGGGGAGAAGTGTAGAGAAGACAAAACATAGTGAGGAGACATTAGGAGAAGAATAAAGTGGAGAAAAGCAGAGTAAAGCGTATAGAGTATAGAGTATGGAAAAGAAGAGAGGAAAATATAAAAAGAAAAGAAAGTGAGAAGAGGCGTATTAAGAATAACTCAATGTAAGAGTATGGAGAATAAAAAGGAAATGAGAAGAGAAGAGAAGAGAAGAGTACATGTAGAGACAGGTAGATTAAATGAAAAAACTAAAGTTAAGACTGAGTGCTGAGACTAACCTCTTCTGCATGCTGCTCCATATAGTTGAAAGCATACTCATCAGCATCCACTAGCTGGAAGAGCTGGTTACTTATGCAGAGTCTGGCTCCCACATACAGGTCCTGAGCCATGTAGCACTCAGACATCTCACTCTTATAGAGCTCCTGCCCTGGTTTCTTCACCCGGCTTCTCTCCAAGAACTTGCCACCAAGCACTCCTGGAAGAAATATTATATTTAAGAGTTTATTCTTTCTGCCTAAGTAGTTGTGCAGTTGTTTCCATAAATAATTCTGAAAATAAATAAATGACATAAATGGCATACCTGTGTTCCTCTGTGTGGGTTCAAACATTGCGATAGTGTCATCGCCCAGGTAGAAGGAAATGATAAAGGTGCGTTCGTTGTTAACGGCATTATTTGTCAAGATTTTCGCAACAAATCTGAGCACATTGCTCTCCAGACCCTGCCTGCAGTACAGAGGGGAGAAAATAAAAGACAAAGAGAACTATTTAATAAATCTCTACCAAATCTCTGCACTGGTACAATATAGATTCTTGGCACAGACGTTAATTTTCCAATATGTAGAAAAGAACAGAAAAAAACGCTGCTTCAAAAGTTTCTACTAACTACATCCTAAAGCCTCGGATGAAGCCAAAGGAAGGCTGATTACAAGAACTCACCTGATGCATCACAGATGCATCAAGAAAAGGGAAGAAAGTTGAAAATTGTCAAAAAAAAAAATCATTTATTAAAAAATTGCCGGGCTCTGAGTGATCCAGCGGGCTAAATGTTGCCACTATGATCAGGATATCACTGGTTTGAATCCCCTTCATGCAGTTTGCCATCGGCTGCCGGAGCCCTGAGAGAGCACAATTGTCCTTGCTCTCTCTCTGGGTGGGTAGGTGGCGCTCTCTCCCCACATCACTCTAAAGGGTGATGTGGATCAGCACAAAGCATCTGTGAGCTGGTGTATCGGAACCGAGTTGCTGCGCTTTCCTCAGAGTGCGCTGTGATGCTACTCGGTAATGCCTCATCAGCAGCAGTTCAAAAATAGGCGGAGTCTGACTTTACATGTGTCGGAGGAGGCATGTGCTAGTCTTTAACACCTCCTGATGTTAGGGCATCACTAGTAATAGGGGTCTAATAAGTGGGTTAGGCACTTAGCTTGTAAATTAGGGAGAAAATGGGATAAAAATTAGAAACAAAAGCCAAAAAGTGGTAAAATCGACTGTGTGCAACATATGCTAAAATGTCAAAAGACACAAAAGTAAACATAATCATCCAATATCAGTTTAGAGATATGTAATAGTGCTAATATTCCCACTGATTAAATATTGAACAGAACAAACTTACCCTCCCTTCAGTTCTTCACAGCACTCATCCAGTGTGGAAAGACATGAGCAGTAGAGACAGGGACCTTAAGCCCCTGTCGGGTCTATCGTGTGGTGGTCAGCGAGAGGTTGGTTTGTTGTGTTTAGCTTTAATATTTATGGTGATAAAAGGTAGAGCAGTACGCTCTGTAAAGTCCTCAGGGAACACACTGAACATTTAGCCTCTGCTTACCTGTCTTTCTCCATCAGCTTCCTGAAGTCTTTCTGTGGCGCCTTGGGTATCAGACCCTGGCAGGAACAGAGCGAGTCCTCTTCAGATCCAAAGCCAGTGTAAGGAGGCATCTCTCTGGCTGGTTTTGGGGGCGGAGGGACCTTGTATTGTACAGGGGTGAAGTCCTCTACAAAGCCAAACAGGGGGAAAAAAGAGAAAAACACATATATTGGTTTTTATTGCATTAAGCATGTATAGCATATAGCTATCTCTGAAAACAGGTGGGGAAAAGCAAGCACACCATAGCTGTGAGGTTACTTACATTCCCTTAGCTATGATTTTCAAGAAGCCAGTGACTGAGTTTGTGTTTACATGCAATTCATTAACTGATTGCTACAGTCAGTAATCTGAACAACACGATAGCATTAAGTTATAATGGGAAAACTCTCATTAATTGGAGTTTAAATGGGGAAAAACCCAAATTTCAAGCCACTGTTTTTTTTAAACACATAACACAATATGAACATACATCAGCTAGAAGGTTAAGACTATATACATTTTACGAATTAAGAGGATACTGTACACGCACAAAAAATTATGTTTCTACAGCTCTCTTTATCAGAGTTCTTAATTAAGCAATATTACACAAGAGGGATCGCTATAATGTGTAATATTGGCATATTCCATTATCACTGCTTATTGAAAGATTTTGAGTTGAGAAGAGTTGAGAAAATATGATCTATTTGGCTATAAACACTCCACGAGTTAAAATAGTTCCATTGTTGCTCTGTTTGTAGCTTCACTGTTTGGCTTGTAAGCGCTGCATCGTTGCTAGGTTATCTGTATGCAGCGGAGTAATACATGGAGAGCATTGGTTACAGTGCATTACTGGCTGATAACGGCACTCACAGAACAGACTGTGGTATTATCAGATTTAATCATGCAGAAATTTAATTATTAACAGATTTTTGAGTAAATGTTAACACACATTTAAACTAAGAAAAGTTTTAGGGACTGATTCTTTAAAAGTTACAAAGTTTTTTTAAGGGGGGACAAAAACTACCTATTTTATAATATATGTCCTCTATTTATGAACCTTTTAAGAAAACTACACAAGCACACATGAAAAGATAAAGAAGAAATTACTTTATATATTAATTTCTTCAATCGGTACACATGCAGCCTGTAACCCTTAACCCCTGACAGACAAACAGGTTCTCCATCAGCAGTGTGTGTCACCCTGGCTCCATTAGACTCATCTGTAACTAATGCAATCAGCTCCTCAGTCAGCATAACACTGCAGCCGGCGAATGCACGCGCACCCGTATTGTGTTACTGTTAGCACGGAGCTCATTCTCCTCCCGTGTCCAGCCTTTTGAAGATAAAGACTCTGGGAGGGCTATTCCTCATCTGCTGTCTCCCTACAGCGGAGGCTGGAGTTGTAAGTCAGTTATGCTCCTTTGGTCTCCGGCGTCAATCAAACACCTGGTAATCCCAAAGAGCCGTGGTGGGGATCCTCAGGAATTAGTGTATGATGGCAGAGGCTTAAGTTTCTGAGATTTATGAGTCTTTGAAACTTTTTTTTTTTTTCAGATTTTAGGAGGCCACACAGAGCAGGAAGTTTTCCTCTGTTTTTTTTTAAACAGGAAGTTTTCATTTGTGATAGTTTATCATTAGTGACAGGTTAATAGAAGGTAAAAATAAGAATAACACGTTGACTACAACCAATGTAAACTCACTACTGACATCATGTGGACCAATTTAGATAAAGCATGCACATCATTGATCTAGAATAGAGTAGTTAGTTACCAAACGCAGATTTTAACCGCAGAGTGTAGTCCCAAACTAAAGACTATTATTATTATTTTTTATGCATTTATCTAACATTTTATTCTAGGAATATATTTAAAGAAGATAACCTGTTACCTATAAAATGCTTAGCTGATGAATTTGTAGATTACTGTTTGAAATTAAATCATTTCTGAACAGCTAGCTAGCTAGAATTAGCTATCTGAATATCAGTTGGATGTACAAATTAATTAGCTAGGCAAGTCACTAATATTTGTAGTTTTAATATTTTATTTCATTTAAGATTTTATTGACATTGCATTTGTTGAATGGCAGTTGAAATCCAGTTCTAAAATAAAACTAAATTATTGGTCTCTCATATCAAAAAATACATTGTAATGCAAAAATACATAACAAAAATGATAATAGAGACATGTTTAATTTTTTTTCTCTATAGTTTGAACCATGCAACTGCTGTGTACTCTATGTAAATAATTCAGGACTAATACACCAATATAATTGCTAATGCTAATACTAATGGAATAAACTCATATTTTACCTTTAACTACTATTCATAGTTAAGAACATTTTTGCCGCCTTCTCTTGTAAATTCACTATTTTGGAGATGCATATACTTACCGATGCCATACTTGGAGCGATAGTACTCTTTGGTGAAATTGTCGCAGTCACAGATCAACACTGACCGGCCCCAGACGTTGATGACCCCTCCTATTGTCAGGTCAGAGTCCTTGTAGAACTCCTCCTCCACAGCTCCTGTCTGTGACATGAAGATAGCAAAGAAGTTTCACTGCATAGTTTGCAAAGTTTTTGCATAGTAGAACATTTTCTAAATTTCTTTTAATGTTATGGATGTTTTTAAATCACTGTTACTTAACTTTGTTCTTTGGGCTTTTAACATTTCAAAAGTGCAATATATTCAATATTTTATATTATTTCAATATTTAATCATTTCATTGTGTACCAGGCGTGATTATGTCTGTGTCTGAAATATAAGAAATGCTGCCTACTCAGACAGGATTCTGAGGCAGAAAGACATCCACTCAGATCAAAGATCAATAATATAGTCATCTATTTATTGAGTGAAACACGCATATCAAGCAGTGAACTGTCCATCCCTTGCCAATGTATGGACAGATTTTTGTTTTTGTGATTAGGTTACAGAGGCCTTCATCACTCCACTGCCTTCTGAGACAGAGGGGAAAGCAAGGCATCAAGTCTTTTTTTATGTTCTGATAATACTCTTTTTATTTATACTTACAATACACAATGGACTTTTAACATTTTAGAAATGCAATATATTCAATATTTATTCTTTTTTTCAATATTTAATAATTAGCTAGCTACCAGCTTCCAGGTTCAGACAGCTTATGCATAATTTTATGCATAAAGTTTAGAGTTTCAGAACATTCATGAAAAACATTAGAGGCTAACCTTCCTGAAACCATTTAAAAATATCTCTGTCTTAGCTGGGTTGTTGTAATGACACACAAATTCCAAAGATGAACTACACAGCAAAAATTGTTTTGTTTTACTCTCTCTCTTCACTCACATTGAGCCTGTCCAAAATGTAGCGACTCCCTTGTCCCACTGGTCCAATCACATTGAGGACAGTGCGGCCTGTAACTTCTCCAGGCTGGTGTGTCGGAGTTGGAGCGTTCTGTTCAAGAGAACCAAGCAGAACATAAATGTATTGAATCATAAAATGCAGGCTGAACAGAGATAATAATTACTGTAAGTGTTGAAGGACAAGTGCAATTTGCAACTGGCAGTGTAATTAATTTCACACCAGGGGATTCACATCAACCTTTAAGATGACATTTAGTTTGACAGCATGGCAACTGAAAATAGGCAAATATATACTCTAATCACCAAAGAAATAGTTACGCCTAGAAGGAAGTGTCTGATTGTAAGGCTATTCAGTGAAAAGATAAGGATTATCAGGAACATTCAATGATTGAGATCTACACATGTATCTACAATGTAGATCTACAAATGCATGTGTAATACAACAAGCCAAGACATCTAGTCATGAAATAGTAAAGGTTTATAATGATGTTCTGCAATAATTCAAGCGATGCAGCTCAAATTACCACTCAGATTGTGGGTCAGGGTGGATTACAGGTCAACAGGCCAACAGCCCAACAACAAATACTAAGATCCTGCAACCAATTGCCCAACATTGTTGCTGAGTCAAGAGCTTGCAATTTGACATGCTATCACTCTACTCCTGCAGCAATATCTCCACAAATATTTGAGCTGCAAGGAATGGATTATCGACGGACACCATTAGGAACCTCTACATGTTGCGTTACACATGCCTTACACATGCATTACACAGCACTTTTGTATGATTAGCTCAAAAGCTCAATATTGTCCATATTAGTCTAAATGTGTAATAATTTATTGTTCCTAGTAACCTTTAAGAGTGTATATGATGAAAAACTAAAAAAAAAAAAACTAAACAAGTTTGTTTTTATAATGGATTAAAACTGAAAAGCTACTAGGAAAGAGAGCAAGAAGAGTGCTTTAGTGGGAAAATAGAAGTCAGGCGCTCTTTCAGCCTCGTCACTCCAGATAAATCTGTGGCATAGGTGATGGAGAAGCTTATTCAAGCAGAAGAAATGAAAGAAGGCTTTTCAGCATTTCATGGTGGCAAGAGAATCCTTTTCTTGTGCTCCAGGAAGAACAGATATTAATATATATCCTATACCTTTCAATGTGTATAATCATTTTGACACTATAAAAATCAATATTTACTGTAGCAGAACAAGAATCACAGCTTTATACACACCTTAGGAATTTTACTCCTGTTCAAAAATTTAGGGGCGGTGTCCCGCCCACTGTTTGGATACAGAACCTCTCGGATTTCTATGGTATCATCAGCCAAAAAGTAATGCAGGATCAGCTCTCTGGGGTCACCAAACATGCTCTCGGTATCATTCCAGTAGCAGTAAAATCGCAGGACATTATGATCGTGCTCCAGGAACTGCTTTAAAGTATCTTGCCTCTCATATGGGCGCCGTGGCTTCATGCTGTCCTCCAGCTGCGTAGGTAAAACACAGGGTTTAGAAGGCTATGCGCTAGTGCGCGATTATGATTTATGCTGGGATCTGTTTTACAGACACAAGCCACTCACTGGCTTACCTCCTGACGAAGTGTTGTGTAAGGATCTGCTGGTGCTGTAGCAGAGGAATTAATGCGTACCCCCATCTTCCTCAGAAAGTTACGTGTGAAAGGGTCACAGTCTGTAATCATGTAGGTTCTGGAGTAGAACTCAATCTCCTGGTTGATATTAAAGTGCTGTATATTGTAAAACTGGTCATCATTAGGAGCCGGGAGAGGAATGCGATGGCGGCAAATCAATGTTCCTAGAAAGAGATAAAAAACAAAGAGAGTGTCATACCTTATTAATTTGTCATGTTAGACATGTTATGCTACTTAGGAGATCTTGAAAGCTTTACCGTGTTGCATGCCACTGTTTTTTATTATTGGCTCCACAACCTGTATGGTGTCGTTTTCCAAGTAGTAGTAAATTTTGCACTTTCTGACTCTGTATGTTTCCTCTCTGCTCTGAGTAATAGGTTCTTGGAAATATGCATCAAAGCAAAGCACCTGCAATAGAAATAACAAATGCCAGTGTCCGCACAGTACATTTAGCTTGCTTGGTAATAAAAATTTGAGTTTTTCTTTTATCACAAACCTGCTTGTCGAAGGCTAACCATGAAGGACCACTGCCTTGTTCTTTTGGAAACAATGAGTACTGAGGTTTTGCCGTCTGGCCGAGCAGCGGTTCTCCTCCAATGCCAGGCTTTTTTGCGCCCACCATTAATGGTATTCCTTTTGAGTATTCAAAATGTTGAGACTTGTGAAACTTTTCTTTTCCCAGCTATAAAATAAAAAAGAACAGGTTAGGCTCTTGGGTCTGTCTGAAGAGTTATGTAATATGTAATATTCATATTTATGCAAAAATTCTGCTAATACGTATATATTTGTGTGAAATCTGTAATTCCATTACTTTTGGAGAACAGTTATCTTCTAACTTACTTACTTCACAGTAGTATGAGGTTACGGTGGCCGAGAAAGCCCAACGCAGTGCAAATTGAAAAGCGCTGCAAAAGCACAAAACACATCCATCAAAATTACAACACAGGCGCAGCAACTAGAAAAACGCGCTGCAACTAGAAAAACGCGCTGCAACTAGAAAAACGCGCTGCAACTAGAAAAACGCGCTGCAAATAGGACCACAACACAACGGAAGTGAGTCACAACACAACGGAATTTTCCCGGGGGACCTTAAAAGATGCTGTACCAGCTAAGCTGCGTCTTCAGTAACGTCTCGGACTTCACTGTGTGTACAAAGGACAATAAGTGGCAAACAAGGCGTTTTGTGAAGCAGAACTTTTAATAATATGCACACAACCGTGGTAATCACAGGTAATAAACATAACTTACTTTTCAGAAGCTTGTTTGCCACTTATTGTCCATTGTATACAGCTGGTACAGCATCTTTTAAGGTCCCCCGGGAAAATTCCGTTGTGTTGTGACTCACTTCCGTTGTGTTGTGGTTCTATTTGCAGCGCGTTTTTCTATTTGCAGCGCGTTTTTCTATTTGCTGCGCCTGTGTTGCAATTTTGATGGATGTGTTTTGTGCTTTTGCAGCGCTTTTCAATTTGCACTGCGCTGGGCTTTCTCGGCCAGGTGCTTACAGTACTCTAAGGAAACTAAAAGACAGGGCTAAATAGACAAAAAAAAAAAAAAAGTTTTCACAAAAAAAAGTCTCACATGGCATTCATTCATACTAGAGACCACAACTAGACTGTTTAAAATGAATTAAAAAGGGATGGAACGAGACCTTTAAGGTGGTTCCAAACTTTAGACTGGTAAGTTACTGTAGCTATGAGAAAGCCTTTAAGTGTCATTTTGAACGTTTGTATTTTTATTATATTTTAAAATTGGAGTGGAACTGCTTTTTAAAAAGTGGAAAGCCAATAGTAATTTGAATTTAAACAAGAAAATAGTCAGAGAAGTATAGATTTTAGCAACTTAGCTAGTTAATGTTACATCCCACAGCCGTTGAGATAACTAAAGCTAGCTAATGCTAACTTTAATTGTTCAGAAATCATTCCAAACAGTAAACTTCAAATTAGCTAGCTAGCTAGCTAGCTATTTAACGTTAACTTGTTAGTTAACGTTAACTAGCTTAACTAACTACTAACTAACTAATTAACAGACTGAATAAACAAGAATTAACTCTAGCTAATAAAGCTAGTTAAATACATAATTACAGTAATATTTTCTTACGTTTCTGTTGAGGGAATTCCCGGGGAGCAGAGGTAAAGGCATGTTTATACACTAAATAGATAGAAAATACTAATAAAACTAATAAAAGTCCTGAACAGTCCCTCATCCAGCGGCTGAGACCCGCGAGCTCCGGCTCACTGTTTGAAGCTTGAGTTGCTAGGCAACAGCAGGTCACGTGAGGAGCGGATCCGTCTTCCTGAAGTGTCACATACTAAACCAGTGGCTCTTAAAAACATAAAATATCGTCGAAAAGTTACTTTGTTTCAGTAATTCAGTTCAAAATGTGAAATCCATATATTATATAGATGTATTACACACAGAGTGATCTATTTTAAGCGTTTATTAATTTTATTGTTATGACTATGATCAATGTCTCAGAAAATTAGAATATTATATAGGACCAGTTGATACTTTTGACAGTGTGGACAGTGTGCCAAGTCCTGCTGGAAAATGAAATTCGCATCTCCATAAAAGTTGTCGGTAGCAGAGGGAAGCAGGAAGTGCTGTAATATTTTCTGGGAAAACAAAACTGCACTGACTTCAGACTTGATATAACACAGTGGATCAAAGCCAGCAGATGACATGTCTCTCCAAACCACCTCAAGCAGATGGAACTGTGTGTCTCTCTGCTCTTCCTCCAGACTCTGGTCCTTGATTTCCAAATAAAATGCAAAATTTACTGATGATCAGTAACAGTATGGTGACTTTAATATTTGAACATGTTCTATTCACATCAATAGGCTACTTCTAGTAAGGTGAACATAATAGCCAATATTGAGGCCAATAAAAATAGAGGTTATGATCATATATTGTACAATAAAATAATTATTGTGACAAGCTTAGTAATTAGACGTTGCAGTATTAGAGGCTGTCAATTCTTACACACTTGTAGAAGAAGAGGGTTAAAGTAACCCTTTTGCAAATCTATCCCCAGATCTCTCATTCAAGGCAAGTTCACATTTGCTGAGAAAATGAAGTTATAAAATGTAGCTGTTTCTCTGTAGACCACAGATACTTCCCACACTTCTGCTGAAAACAGTCCAGATTGTGCTGCTCATACTGAACTCAACAGCAAGTCGTTATCTTTGTTATGACTGCATGACTGCATTAACATTCCATAAATGTCTAAGGGTCCCTCACACTATTGACGGGTTCTGTCGTTTTCTTTGGAAACTTTAAATAAGAAAACTTGTGAATCCAACACGAGATGGATAAATAATGCCTCTTTTATTAGGAGATCATCTTTTATGTTAACATATATAAGTTTCAAGTGTCCAGTAAAGTAGTTGGCACAGTACAGTACATAAATAAAACACATCAAACATAATTAAAACTACAAGAAACCATCTGTGTAACAACAAATGAAAAAGGCATACAAATAAAATAAAATTAAGCACTGTGAAAAAGGCAAATTATAACTGAAAACATAATTACTATACACAGCTTAATACAGAACTATTTTTTTAACATATGCTCACGTAACTAATAAAGTACAGGCATTAAGTTTTCCAGCTAACAACAACACTGACCAATATATATAAAATAAACATGTTGTAGCATTCCAGTAATGAACTTAAAGTAGTGTTAATAATATACTTCATGATATATTTAAATTTCTTTCCTCATTGTACAGACAGAGAGAGAGAGAGACCCAGGTCCAGGCACTGCCACAACCCTCTAGTGCAAACTTTGTCTTAAAACCATCTGTTTTTTTTTTTTTTTTTTTAGTGTTGTGCCCCTGTGATACAGCAATTGAACATAAACACTGAGGACAATGCCTCAGGATTGGCAGAGTTCATTTATGCAGCAGACTCATCCAGAATTTAGGATGCCAGACCCAGCAGAAATCCTCCAACGAATCCACTTGAAACAACAATGTTTCTCTTGACAAATTCTGTGGACTGTAAAGAAAGTCAAGATTTCAGAAAAACAAACATATTGTACAAAATTATAAAGCAGTTAGTGTTTTTAGACATGGCTTATTTCTATTTCAAATACAAGCTTTTAAAATGTAAAAACAAAAAAAAACTAAAATATTATCTGCAGCTTTTTATTATTATCTGAGCATCCACAATACATAAATGCATTTTAACAACACTGCATCAATATTAAACCACATATAAGATAAGCTACTCTATGTGTTTGTAGGTTTGTAGACACATGCTGATCAAGTGTTCAGTCTAAAAAATAAAGGTTATTCATTGAGAGTTAATAGGCTACAGCCTATTCCGGGAAGGCTTGGGAACCTTTCTGTAAGAATTTGATTTCATCCATCCAAAATAATATTAGTGAGGACAGATAATGATGATGTTATATGATTATTTCCAGATTACAAACACTGCTCCAAGTCATCCCAAAGGTCTATTACAGTACTCAATCACATCACAGTCCAATCACTCCACACACTTTTCTAATATTAGGCTCATATGTGGCTGTTCCAACAAAATCTGGAAGCTTTTTTTTTTTATACAGATGTCTGCAAACTTTTGGACCTACACCAACTGTACACCTGGATCCTACATAAAACAGTGGAAAATGTACCTCGTCGATAAAGGAATTTAACTCAGGAGCAGCTTTGTTGGCCTTTTTCTTCAGGTGCTTTTTCGCTTTATTAACATCTTTCTTTACTTTCTTCCAGTCGACCTCCACATAGCCGCTGTGATTGGCAATCTAAAAAAAAGGATTCACAATAAGATTCTGATGCAAACAAAGACAAATATTTCTATAATTAGCTCTGCATTGTTTAAAAATGTGCCATTGTCTTTACTTGCAACAATAAGAATCCTCCACCAACTGCAGTTGCAGCAATTTTCCCAACCTTCTGAAAGAGATATCCAGCACACCTAAAACAGACACAAAAACATACACAGACTTAAGAGATGTTATTTTAGCAATTTGACTGTTACAATAATTACATTCCACCGTTACTGTACAATATATGAACATAATCTTAATAATTTCTGCACATTATGTTTTATCTAGTGGGGTCTGCCCATTTACATGCATGAGACAGTGTGTTGCTCTTGGCTTTTTCTTTCATTTATTTAGGAAATTATTATTTTTTTAGATTTTAATTTCAATGTTAGTATATTTCTTAATAATTAAAAGTGTAATTGCTATAGTATGCTAATATATTAACATCATATGAGTGGCATAATAGTTGGCAATTTCCTAGACAGACATTAAGTTTAGTTTTGGACTTAGTATTCCTTCTAGGCTTAATCAAAGTTCAGGAAAACTATCCCAATTATTTCTGGGACAATTTATCCAAAAACAAAAATATATCATGTAAAGTTTAACTTGCAGTTATGCTCATACACTCAATTAATTTTTGTGTACATACAGTATATTAAACTGTGACAGGACAATGTATCTGCTGCTTAAGGACTTCTTCACAAGAAGGCAAACCAAAAAGAGAGACAGTCTCTTCTATTGTTCTATTTAAAGCATGCCTGCAGAAAACCACAATATAAATCAAATGATTTGAGGTTGTATCTGAAACTACACAAACTTCCATCCAGCTATCTATACTCACCAGCCTGTCATGCCCCCCATCATGAGCTGCGTCGCCACAGAGTACTTTTCAGCAATAGGTCCTGTATTGCTCCCAAAGACTCGACTCCACCACTGATGCCGTCTGGCATAGTCTGTGATATCCACCACCTCGTACAATTCATCCTCACTCTCTGCCTCTATTTATGGATGAAACAGGACAGTTTTAGAAAGACTTTGAATAACATAGGGGAGAATAAACAATGCAAGATAACATTTTACATGATCCAATTCAATATGTGCAAAATGGAGAAAAAACTGATTTAAATCAAGCACTCAAAAACATTAAGTAAAGAAGAAATAGAAAAAAATTCAACAAAAAAATTCAAACAAAACGACACTGTTGGGTAAAATATGTGTACCACTATTTTCCTTATGCATAAATAAACAGCTATTTTAACTGGACCACGCTAGAGACTGACCTTCTGATGTTTTTGAAGTGAACCTTGTTTTGAAAATATTATACAGAAATAGGAACGACTTCTAGGAACAAAAATCTATTTTAGGTTATTTTGGAAATACAGGTCCAGAAATTCGGTGTGAAGCGAACTTGGAGTGTAGTTAAACATGATACAGAGTACAAACTTTTCTTATCCATGCAAAGAAACCACTATTTTTACACCATAAACAAGCTCAAAGTTGCTCCATACTTCATTGGTAGAATTCTGAGGGTCCTGACATTTAAAATGAGACACTGAAAGCTTTAAAAGTGCACAGGCAGTTTATTAAAAACACTATTTATAGACACAGTACTATGAGGTAGGTCTCCAGTTCTCACAGGGTTTCTCCTTTAAATGTTATCAATATATTATTTTTTACCATAGCATGTGATTACATACACAAAGAGACGTGGTTATGTCAATAATCAATTTTATCGTACTTTTTTTTTATATTTCCCATTTCTCCTAATTTTTCCACCCTTTTAGCTGCTACTCGGCTGTATATCCCCCATCACTAGTGATGCCACAACAGGAGGGTGAGCAAGGCCAATTTTACTCTCTCAGGGCTCTGGCAGCTGATGACAAGCTGCATGACAGGGATTCAAACAAGCGATCTCCCAATAATAGTGGCAGCACTTTAGACTGATGGAACACTCTGTGCCTTGTATTGACCGAAATTAAAAAATATATTTTAAAATAAATTGGGCATATAATCCAGACCAACTCACAGTCAGTGTTTAAGATGAAAGCATATTGTTTTATTAGAATTTGCATTGAGAAAATGGTTAAAAATAAAATATTCGAAATAACATTTAAAAAAGAAAATACATGCACAGAAATAAGGACAAGTTTCTTTTGTGGGATTTTTTGTGAATTCAGGCCCGGACAGTTAAGAGTGACAGTAAAGACAAGCACTAACTTTTTTCACAACGAGCAAATAAAGAACTACACATTTTCTGATTTTCTGATTATGAACATTTAAGCAAAAATAAGCACAGTTACAAATTTAAGCTAGGTTAACTGTGAACTGTCTGCAGGTCATGCTGAATGCTGACCAGGTGATAATAACAGACGCAGGTTAGCGTGTGTTCTTACACTCCTACCGCTGCTTTTAAAACTAAAAAATAATTAAAATTAAGCTCATAAAGAGGCCATGTCCTGACTGAGATCTTCCACTGCAGTTTTAGGCAGCTGTGTTGCTGTTTATCACGTAACGCCGGGTGTTCTGTCGAGTTATGCTACCCATCGATAGGTGTTACCTAAAGGCACTGCGCATGCGCTACTTTACATCTTTTGATGGTTTCTCATGTTTTTTTTTAATAATAAATCTGTCTTTTGGGCATTAAACCAACTGGACTCACTGCCATTGCACAAAAGTGTAAATAGAAAATAATAATAATTAATAATTATTCTTTTTTTTATTACAAAAACAGTTTGTAATGACCTCTCCTTGCCATAACTTTACCATGATACAGTGATTCATGCAATCCAAATATACTAAACCAACATCTACTAGGACTTTTACAGGGTACATGCTCTAATATAGTGCATTTTTAAGTTAAATATACACTAGGGGAGCACGGTTTGACAGGGTGGCACAACTCGATAGAACACCGGTCTGAACACACACACACAGCTCTGTCCATCAGCTAACATTAAACAGGTATAGCGAGCTGACTGTTTAATAACACGCTTCATGTCCACCCCTGTGTCCAAACATAAACACTATTCTTCCCATAACTTAAATTATTCGAGTCTAAAAGTCCTTCTAAAAGATTAAATCAGAAATTTAATGCAGCTGTTTACCTTCTCCACGATCCGCCATTTTACGAGGCTACAGCAGTGTCGCGCATGCGCACCTCCCTGCACTCTTACACAAATACTCCACCTTCATTGATCGCACATTCGCCACCACAGTGTTTAAACAGATTTAAAACAGCGTTAGCTAATAAATGCGAGTAATTGTAAAATAAATATGTAATTATATCGGATGTAATTCGTCTATACTATCGTAAATGCCCTGGGGATGTTACCCTTGCTGTAGTTTGGTTTAAAATACTGGCAAAAGTAACAAATAGCCTTTTATACGTGTATTAATATCTATATGTAAAAAGAGTAGCTGTACTATTGCATTTCAAAATATTAGAACATCATTAAAAAGTATCTTTCAATGATATTATAATATTTTGAGATGCACTAGTACAGCTACTCTAGTAAACATAAACAATGACAGAAATAAAAGCTTAAATTTTTGTTGTTGTTGATTATGGATTACAGCCAACGAAAACACAAAAATCAGTATCTCAAAAAATCTGAATATAATCTGTATCTCCATAAAATATGTGAGCCAAAGCAAGCATGAAGTGCTGTAAGATTTTGTGGACTGTGTGTCTCTCCACTCTTCCTCCAGAGAGTCATGTCATCTGCTGGGCACATTATAGATTAAAGGGCACATTATGGAGGGTTCTGAATGCAGTGTCTGATATTTGCCACATTTCTCTTAATGTGTTTTGCAAGTTTTTGTTGCCATTAATGTTTGCACTCTACAATTTTTTAATTCTCAGTGAGATTGAGTTCAGGAATGGGACAGTGTAGGACATTCACATTTTTGTTTTGAGCCACAGCAAAAAGGTTAATTTATATAAAATAAAAAAACACTTGAGGATTGTAGTGTAAAGACATCCACTGACACTGATGATTTTTTCTTAGATTTTAAATAACATTTTATTATTTTATTGTTTATTCTATTATAATTCTGGTCTAAGTGATTCCTAAATGGTCAGTGAGTTTATTTAACTGTGACTGAGTGTGTCCAGCCCAAGGTGTGTTAAAAACTGTTTCCTGTTTCTCCACTCCAGCCCCGCCCGTCCTCTCATCAACAGACTTTTGGAAGAAACCAAAGTCACTGGAAAAGAGGGGGAGATCTGAGATTTTGAGGCATGATATTTAATATAATTAAAATAATATATTTCACCGTTCCTATTAAATTATGATTATTCACATTTATAACACACGTTTTAATACAATATAATATATAAATAATTTATTAAAACACATTAAAAACCTTTCGGGCAACAAAAAAACCCGAACCTAGTTTTGAATGGTCGTGGCTTCACTGATTCAATCGGTAACAACAAGATAGACGCCCTTTTTCCCGGGAGCTGCATGGAGTCTGCAGGGAGTCTAAAGTCTCGCTGTGATTTATGGGGAACAGTTATTCATATTGGGCGAAATAATCCAATATTTCTTCACTCTGGTGCTGAAGGTCCGCTGCGCTGCTTTTTACTGTGTTTCCCCTTTACTCTGGTTTTATTAAAAGCCCCTCAGTCTTAAAACAGCGGCACTAAAACAGGCGGAGCGGTGGGCCTACAGCACCAGTAGTGATTACCCTGCTGTAGAGTAGCGCGGAGGAGCTCTTTTAGTCCCGGTGAGTAATTTAGTTAGCTGACTGTTTCAGCTCTCGGTGAAACGCGGTTTTATGATACTAAGCTACCGCGTGGTAAGACTATTTTAAAGCGTGTTAATTGCGAATAACGCTGTAAGATAGCTAACGTTAGCGAGCTAGCGAATGGAGGATGGCTGGCTAAGCTAATTAGCTACAGTTAGCTCGATTACCTGCAGCAGTACCTGCTCGTTCATAAACAAAACACCCAGCGCTGTTTAAGGCTTCGCTCCCAGCATAGGGTGTTTTTTTTCTCCCTCAATCAGCAGCTTTTACACCACGCTGTAGTTCAGTCTTATTATGATACTAAGCTACCGCGTGGTAAGACTATTTAAAGCGTGTTAATGGCGAATAACGCTGTAAGATAGCTTACGTTAGCGAGCTAGCGAGTGGAGAATGGCTGGCTAAGCTAATTAGCTACAGTTAGCTCAATCGACTCGCTAGCTTGCTAACGTTAGCTATCTTACAGCGTTATACCTGCAGCAGCACCTGCTCGTTCAGAAACAATACACCCAGCGCTGTTTAAGAGCTGATTCACGAGCTTCTCGTTTCACTGAGAGCTGAAAGAGCCAGTTAGCTAACGGTAGTTAAACCTAACAGGACTAAAAAAGCTCCTCTCGGTACTCCGGTCTAATCCGGCAGCGTTTTTGTAGATGTTTAACTTCTGTATCTTATTAAAGTATGAAATTAAAGTATTTTAAGACTAAAGTATGGTAAATCTGGCTAATGTTAAAAAGTCAACTGGCTTTTTACCAAAACCCTTTTTTAGTTAATTTACACTAAATTAATTTTAGCGGTGTGTTCCCAAAAGACGAAAAAAAAAAAAGAGAGGGGAGGTGGGATGCAGGAACATGCGCATGCGCGAATTTTTAAATTTCGCACATGCGCAGATCGCCGACAAAATTAGCGGTAATCTGCGCATGCGCGAATTTTTAAATTTCGCGCATGCGCAGATCGCCGACAAAATTAGCGGCGATCTGCGCATGCGCGAATTTTTAAATTTCGCGCATGCGCAGATCGCCGACAAAATTAGCGGCGATCTGCGCATGCGCGAATTTTTAAATTTCGCGCATGCGCAGATCGCCGACAAAATTAGCGGCGATCTGCGCATGCGCGAATTTTTAAATTTCGCGCATGCGCAGATCGCCGACAAAATTAGCGGCGATCTGCGCATGCGCGAATTTTTAAATTTCGCACATGCGCAGATCGCCGACAAAATTAGCGGCGATCTGCGCATGCGCGAATTTTTAAATTTCGCGCATGCGCAGATCGCCGACAAAATTAGCGGTAATCTGCGCATGCGCGAATTTTTAAATTTCGCGCATGCGCAGATCGCCGACAAAAATTAGCGGCGATCTGCGCATGCGCGAATTTTTAAATTTCGCGCATGCGCAGATCGCCGACAAAATTAGCGGTAATCTGCGCATGCGCGAATTTTTAAATTTCGCGCATGCGCAGATCGCCGACAAAATTAGCGGCGATCTGCCGCTTCATTTGAAGTACAACTGTTTTGGCAGCTCGCGTCCGGCTTCTGGCTTGGGATGTGGCTGTGCACTTGGGCGCGTGCAATTCCACAGACGCTGAAACTGGATTTTATAAAAGCTTTCGTCGTGGATTTGACATGAAAAGGTAAGCTGATGTTATGTTGTGTTCTGATCTGTGCGGGCACTTAAACTAACTCCGGTAGACAACTAACTTACATAGCTAGCGTTTGTTATGTCTCCGGCTTTGTTTTCTGCAGTCCATGATTATTAGCTAAGGTGTTTAGTTTATTTTGACCCGAAACACGAGGCGCGAGACGCAGCATTCACTGCATTTTGCACTAACCGCGTGAATCCACTGTACGTGCAAGTTAGCGTTAAAGAACGAGTGAAAAAGACACACTCTTTTTTTTTTTTTTTTTAATCCTCACAGTTTCTGTCAGAAAACACTGAAAGAAAACTTCTCCTCTGTCTCTGTTTATACATCGATGGTTTGGGTTTAAAGCTGGGTTTGTTGTGCTGGATATTTGGTTAGGAGCAGGAGATTTTATAAGATGTGTGGCTGCATAATTGTGAACTGAGATCGCGGTCTGTAAAGTTACACCCGCAGCTAACCAGTGACTTTAAAAACCAAATAAACACAGCTGTTACTGGACTTGATGGGTTTTAAAACTTTAGTTAATTAATTTTAAAAGACTAGGCTACTAATGTTGGCCCTGCTGAGTCCAGCTGATCATCCAGAAATAAACATTACCTATGCTGGTCAAAAGCTATGTAAAGAGCTAACCTCACAGGGTGTGTTGTAATTTTAGATAGTATAGACTTTAAACATGTTACTAAAAATTAACACTGGACCGTGTTTTTAAATACTTGCCATTCTGGATGTCCTGAACATTTTCATGCAGGCCTGTGTGCTATAAAAATTATATTTTATTCATTCTATTTTATGTCGGTTAGTTTTATTTATTTAAAGTAGACCTGTAGATATACTTTATTGGTACAGCACTACAGTAACTGTTGTGTTTCTGTTCTGTAAAATCAGGCCCAGTTCCAAAAGACACAACATCCTCAGTGTCCTGGAGCTCCAGCTGAAGCACTGGAAAAAAAAAAGGAACACATCCAAGTTGTCCCTTATGTTTTTTTAATAAATGAATTATTATTGAAACAATGATTTAAAAACATACCAAATCAAAACTAAAAACTGTATATAAAATAAAATATTAGACAGAAACATTGTTACAATTCTCAGAGTACGCTGAGGCAGCCCGGCTTATATGCATTTTACAAAAGTTAGCCTAAAAAATAGTAGTTTAAAAATGTAAGATGATGAATATATATGTTAATACATTAATAGCTTAATATTATTACTCTATTTGTTCGTATGACTGACTTACTGGGGAACTAATTAAGGGACGGAAACACACACTGAAATGTGTTGGCAGTGCTGTTGCTAATTGTACTGAGTGTCTGCAGTGCACTGGGAGGATTTTGCTGGGTGCTTATTGTTTCTCAGGTGGTAAATCATGTTTGTTGTTGAAAAAAATAAACACAGTTGATTTTATCGGAGCACCAGTACCCAAACCCAACTGACTAAAACTTTCAATCGTAACCACCTTACACTTAACGATTGAGATGACACGACCGCAACGCAACTGCAGCTCGACTCTAGCCAGACTCTGGTGATTTTATCCTGACTCTGGAAATTTGTCTGCAACTGTGAAATCATTGGAAAATCGTTAGGTACCTGAACACTCTTCTCTCTTCACCCTTAATGTAGCAGCTACCCACTGGATAACTGTTTGCCTGTTCTATAGCGACTGTAATTTCCTTCTGTCTGTTTCTTACACTCTGTAGGTACTTACATATTTTTTTTATTGAACGTGGCAGCATGACGACAATCCCAAGTATTGCAAATGTTGGGATAAATTTCAACCAATTTAACTTTACTATAATGTGCTCTGTGTACTCTACAGGTACTTCTAAGGCAGCTAGTCGAAGGCGTGATTGAGGTCCATGCCAGAGCGGTTCTGCACTGAGACCTCAAGCCATAGGACATCCTGGTTCAGATGTACAGTTAGGAACCACGCCTTCATCTTCTGTTCTTCTGGTATGGGTTTTCAGTGAACTTCTTTGTAGAAGCTACCATTACTGAATAGAGATTCAGGTCAAAAACATTCCTTAACGCTCAGTCACTGGCTCTAATTTACTTTTCAGGACCTTCCTCATGAGTGGTTTACCCATGAGGCCAAATCATCCACAGTGTTGCAGATAGGAATCATCCTGCTGTGTGTGAGAGGTGACCCTTCAACACCAGCACAGAGATCACCTCAAAGAAGTCTCAGATCATCTCTCCACCATCTGCTCTACGACCCCTGGCTAAGTATACACCACGACACAGCCACCACATCAGGCACACCTCAGTCAGGTACCATATAAAACAACAGTAATAATAATAATAAAATCTATATTTTCAATCTCTAGTTTAGAGTGTTCTCTAGTAGAGCTGGGCGATTAATCGATTGTATAGATTAATTCGAAATTACAGTTAAGGACTGTGTTTTTATGAAAATCGATTTTCTCTGAGTTTTCATTTTCACCACAGACGCTCCACTGTGGGCACAGAGTGAGCTTAGCTAGCTCCCTCCATACCTCCCTCCCTCCCTCCCGTGCGCGCACAAACACACACACACACATACACAAAACACATGACGGCGGAGCTTAAGAGCAACTAGCTCCGTGATCTGGAGTTGGTTCGGTTTTGCGGACGTAGACCAAACAGGTCCTCGCTGAAAGGTGAACCAATTTATCACTATACCTTAAACAGAAGCATGTAGCGGGAGAAGTGCTGCTACCATAGTAATGAACTCAGCAGCAGCACTAGTTTACCATTCAACGTTAAACAAGGAACTGTCCCTGGCACATCTTCCAACCGTGTACCAGGTTCTGTATGCAGTACAAGTTAAGATGTGTTGCATATTCATGAGAAAAGATCATCTCATTTTATAGAACACTGGCACTTATTTAAAAGCTTTGTTTTGCAATTCTAGCCCAGTAGGGAAAAGTATTTACTTAAGAGCATATTAAATTGTACTTGTTTTCTATTTTCTACTTTGTAAGTTTTATCAAAAAAGGGCACCATTTTATTTATTTCTATTGCATTTAAGGGAACATTTTAAGTGTAAACAAATTAAATAAGAACTAGTTTTAACCATTTCTTTATCATCTTTAGTTTGATTTTTAGTAGGGGAAAAAAATTGATTTAAATCGAAAATTGGTTAAAAAAAAAAAAATCTACGATTTTTTTTGCGATATCGCCCAGCTCTATTCTCTAGTTCAGAGGGTTTTTTTATAAAACACACCTAAGGAAAATAGCAGGTATTAACAAAGCCATTGATTCCATACTTTTAAAAAGGTAATGATTTTCTTAAACTATATAAATGTTTTAATCGTTTTGTGTATTGTATGCTTTTAATTGCTTCCTGTTTTGTATTTGTGTTCATGTACTTAAGGCTTTAATCCTTTTATCTTGATATTGTTTATCTTTTGATGTTTATTAATTACTTAACTGTATTTATCTTTATGTAGTATACTGTTAGTGTTTTAATCCATACACTTTTTGTATATATTTCTTTTATTGCTTAGTTACTTGCTTTATTAATGGTTATTGTATTGGTGTTTTAGTCTTATTTTGGGCTTATATTCATTAAAAACATTTTAACGTTTGTCTTTTAGTGCTTTAATAAATTAATATTGTACTCGCCTTTTACTATTTCACTATTAATCTTTCTGTACTTAATTCTGATATTTATATATATATTTTTATTTGATTTTCTTGCAGCTTGGTATTACATTGTTTATTAATTGTATGTCTTTATACGGGATTTTATATTTGCATTGTATATATTTTTGTTTCATTTAATGTTTATGCTCTGTCTTTTTCAGATTTTTACATTTTTTAAATTTGTGTATTGACCCAAGGAGGATGGGTTCCTCTCAAGGTTTCTATCGCTCTTTCTGAGAGAATTTTCTTTGCCGCTGTCTCCTTTGTGCTTACTCAAAAGAGGTTTGGACAATTTTTTTTTTTTTTTTTTTATAACTGTTCTTAATTTTGTTTAATGACTCTACATTTCTTTGTCAATAAATGTTTTTTTTTATTGCTATCACTTGTGTCTGTTTATTTGATCACACTATCGCTAAGTTTCTTAATGTGTTTATGGAAAAAAATTAATTTTAATATTTTATTAAATGTGGATTTGATGCCCACATTCAACCACTTTTTTTAACACTGCAGCTAAACACTGAAAGAATCAATCAGAAATTATTGATTTATTATTAATGTAATGAACAGAAATGTTCTGAAGTTAAAAGCTGATTATCCCATGTGTCTCATATTCCCAAATATGATAAGATTGATAAGGTCATGTCAGCTCCCAGGACAATTTCAGTTTTGTATTTCAGTGAAAGTTATTCCTTTAATTGAATTTATATAAATAATGTATCTGGTAATATACAAAGGCTCTCAGTGTTGTTACACCTTTTTGTTATACTTAAAACCAAAGTGTAATTTTTCAACAACTCTCCTCTATGTGATGTTTGACCACTTAGGAATTACACTGACATTACTTATACAAGTCATGGGATAGTAGGTTTGAGGCTGATCATGAAGTGTTACCTCAATGTATTGGCCAGGAATTTATTATTGAAGGTTATTCATTCAAATTTATTGTGACCGGTGGCGTCTGTCTACAATTGTCTGTGCAACTCTGGCAAAATTCTGATCCACATACAGTGCAAGCGGCAAAAGTCAAGGAAAACAAAGCCTAATCCTTTTCTATGACTTTTAGTACGTAAGTGGTTTTTATATTTACACAAAAAACACAACTAGTTAATAAACACAAATAATGCTAGAAATTTGAATATTTATTTGAAGTACATACAACAGCATAATACACCGCTAGAGAAATATCTATATACAACTTTTAAAACGATTAAAGGTTTGGGATTTACATGTGCAAAATTAAGCCCTGCATACAGAAGTATACTGATAACTTTCTGATGCTTTAAAAAATAAGAATCAAATGAATCCAAGTCCAAAAGATAAGCATTAGCATTTCAGAAGTACTGTCCGAGGTCAGCATACACACTAGAAAAACAGTCTGCTTGTCTTACCAGGTTCCATGAGACCATCCAATAACATAAATCATACATTAATAAAACATCTGTTTTATTAGAAATACTTGTTCAAATTACTAATTAGCACCCACAACTCCACAGAGGTTGGAGGACCATAATTTAATACAATTATATATTTAAGTTACATCATTTTGAGCATATTACTACATTATTTTGCCTTTCAAAAAATGCCAAGTGAGCAAATCAAATCTAAAACTTTTTTTATGTTCCCCCTCTGCATGTGATACATAGAGATCAGTAACATCTTTCAGTAAAAATGGTCAGTAAAAACAATATGAAATTTGAAAAGGAAAACAATACAAGCTACAAAAAATGTAACTTTCAAAATAAATTCATGGTGATCACTTGATTATGACAGAAGTGGACACCTGCTAAAACCACATACCTATCCTTTTGGTTTGAGGTAAATCTGTCTACTACAAACCAAAATATACAATTACAGTAGAGGAATCCTGCTTTAAGATATTTGGCCTCAGATGCATCAGTATCACTTTACAATTAATTTATGTTTAACCATACTTATGTTAGAATGCCTCAACTAATTATTATTATGACACTAGTTAAGATATTAATTCCTACAAAATGTTAAAACTGATATCTCAATTCATCTTTATTTACAAATTTCTTAAGCATTACAATTTAGAAATGTTAAATAATATCTGAACTGGTGTCAATTAATTATTAATTGAGACATTACCACTTAATGTTTATTACAGTCATAAGTACTGTTATTTTTTACCCTGATTGTAAAGAGTTACACATGCATCAGTAGCTGGGTAGAACAATATGAATATGACTGCTGTCTAAATAAATTAAAAAGGCTTTTTTTTTACGGCAGCCTCACGCTGACACAGGGTCCCAAGCAGTGATGTCAGTAACGCGTTACTCTAATCTGACTCTTTTTTTTCAGTAACGAGTAATCTAACGCGTTACTATTTCCAATGCAGTAATCAGATTAAAGTTACTTATCCAAGTCACTGTGTGTTACTCTCTCTCTCCACCTCACACACACACACACACACACCGTATTCCCTTCCCCATCCCCCTCTGCTCTCCCCCAATCACGCGCGTCTCGCTTTCTCCCCTGTCTCTCGCTCTCTCTCTAGCGCTCGGCGTGTCTTTCCGCCCGTTCTCGGGCTCCCTATCTCGGTTTTTCCCGGTCGCGTCCCAATTCACTAGCCAGGGCAGCGGTCTGCACAGATCTGATTGGCAGAGGAGAGCGTTTGAAGATTTTACACCACACGGTCTTCAAGTTTCCCGTGCTGCAGAGCGCGTATACCGTAAAGACAAGAAAAGTTCCGGTGCTTTAAATGAACACTGTCAGAATTAAATCCTTCTCAGTAGTTTATCGGTTTGGGTCGGCATTGGACAACGTCTGGGTCCGGACCCGGACCGCAGTCCGCATATGTGATCCCTAGCCTAGACCATATACATGGGTGTGTTTTACAAAACCACTCCTTGCTGCCCTGCAGAGAACAACAGGTTCAATGTTCAGTTTTAGTGTTAAACATGTCAGGTCAAGAAAGACTTTCAATATTTTATATATGTTTTTATAAAAACAAGTATTTGTTAAGTGAAATCAAGAAAGACCATATTTTATTTTTTATAAAAAAAATTATTTATGTTAAGTTAATTCAAGAGAAATGGTCTTTTATTTTTATGATTTTTTTTTTTTTCAGGAAATAGTTCAACTTTAAATGTCTAGAGATACATTGATGCTGTTAAAAATGCTTTTTCCAATAAAGGGAGTATTGGCAAAACTGGTTATAATTTTTATGTTAAGGGGGCGGGACGTGGTGTGTGCAGCTGCTTAAAGTAACTAATAAAGTAACTTGTAAAGTAACTTAGTTACTTTTAAAATCACTTTTTAAAGGAGTAATCAGTAATCTGATAACTTTAAACAAAAAGTTTTTGGGCTGTACAGCTCTAGAAAAAAAATTAAGAGACCACTTCAGTTTCTGAATCAGTGAAAAAATTCAAGCAGTTCAGCTTGATTTGAAACTCATAATTTTTGAGTGGTCTCTTATTTTTCCAGAGCTGTATATATAGGCCTACAGTGTGAATGGAAATCTATCCATCTCAATACATTTTGATCAGCACATCTTTTCTCCAAAAGAGGAAATGCAATTGCTGGGTCCCAATTAAGGCTTCTGTGTATTACAGAACATAATGGCACAGATCCACCCTCTTCTAACTTTCCACTCATATTACTTTAAATTCAACGTTTAAAGAACTGCATTTAATGAATAGTAATCCATCTATTTCCACATCATTTTTCTTGCTGGTCAGGGTAATGTTGGGACCAGGGCATACCCAAATCATTGTCTGCAATGCAGGGATACCTCTAGAACCATTCAGTCACACCTTAGGGGCAGTTTAGCATAGTCAATTCACCCAATGCATTTTTGGGAAGAAATACACAAGCAAATTCCTCACAGCCAGTGATCAGAGCCTACAAGGGAATCAAAAAACCTTCACTGCAAATGTTCTTCACAATCAACCAGGTTTCTCTATGGAACCAAACCTGATGCTTATATGGCATCATATAAAGAACATTTGAATCTCTTTAAATTTAAGAGTATAGTTATGAAAAATATCAATGCTGGCTCTATCAGATGCTTCCAAAACTCCAACATTTCAGTGTAAAATAAATTGTCTCTTTCTTCAATATAAGGTCTAACTTTCTACTTAATTGTTCTGAGATTACATGGAACGAAACTGCATCGTCTGTCAGCTTTGTGTACAGAATCATTTTCAGATCGATGATAGCCGCTTACTTAATGGATGATATTGATTTCAAGTTGATTTCCAGGGTAGGAGCTTGCAGGTGAGCATGAATTGTGGTGTAATGAGATGAAAATGTCTATAAGCACAGATGGCGGTTTTGTGTTCATTCTAAAGACATGATATTAGGTAGTGCTGAGTCACCCACTTCAATCTCACAACTGTTGCCTGCCAATGATTTTAGTCTTTGTTATGACTATAAGTCTTATTTGCTATTGATTCCCTATTGTTTGCCATGTCTGCTATTTTTTTGCCCTTCCTTTTATCCAGTACAGCTTTCCCCTTTGTGCACTGCATGAATCCATAGTGCTGTAAAACTGCCCTTTTTATTCAAGATAAAAAAAGCAACTGTTATTATAAGTATCTTAACTTTTCCTCAGGGAGGTTTCAGTAACATATTCCTGCCTGAGTTTTTTCTGGCTCACAAATCAAGGCAGTTTATTTTTTACGATCTTCCTGTCTGCAAACAATCAGACCAGAATGGTGTTGGCCACGATGTAAAATGATAAATATATTTGGCCATTACATAATAAAATGCCTTATTAATGTTCCTGTCAGCCTTTGGCCCTTGTTTTATACGTAAGTGCAGATGATTTCTTGGCCTTGGCCTCCACCTCAACCTTTTCATTCAAATCCAATTCTAGGTTTCATGAAATGTCAATTTTTGGCAGTTCTCACTTTTTGACATAATGGAAAATTGTCTTTCTTTAGATTGTCAAAATGTAAGAGAAATGCTCCAAAATAGTTTTGCACTGAAAGGGATTTTTTTTTTTATTCCCCTGTAAAGTTGACATATTTGAGATGTCTTTCACACACACAAAAACATCTGTCTGTTACAGTATGAGTAAATGAGCCTTTTTAGTGAATAACCATAAATTGACCATCAACCTTTTTTTTAATGTACATTAAACAAAACTAAAATGTGCTTTATTGGCTTACATTTCTACATTCATGAAGAAAATAGTAAAGACTTTACAAAGTCAATGTTTTTTCTGTTGAATTCAGTAAATTAAAAAGAATTATGTCTTAATTGCATAGCCAGTTTTACATGGTGCTTGTTTACTGTAGAGAATTTATTCACATATTTACACTTAAAAAAATAAACAAAATGTGTCATTTGTCCAGGGGTACCCAGTATTTTTGCATGATTGTATTAGGACAACCTCTGACAAACCTTTTTTTTTTTACTGTAAAATGAGAACAAATACTAAAAATCAGAAGAAATAATCACTTATACTTGTAAGTGCTTCTTTGGCTTTGATTTTATCACCTTATATGACCTGCCTCTTACACCTTGTTTTACTTCTGTCCATGGACTATAGTGGACGGGCATTATTTATTTCTCAATCCATTTCGGTGTTCTGACAATATGTTCTACTTTGTCAAATTACCCTAGTGTGTTATTTTTTGATAGTTAAAAAGACAAAATAAAGCAAATGTATAAAGAAACGAAAAAAGTAGGCTTTTTGGAAGCCTACAATAAATATTATAGAGGTTATAAGAAACCATAAAAAGGTCAGTGCTTGCGCAGTTCCCAGAAGTAGCACATATGGATGCTTAGCACTCTATGATCCATGTGGCATGGCTATTAATATAGATATCCTGTTATCATGTTTAAGGATTCAAAGAGATTTTATTGTCATTTCACATCACGTGTGGTACATGAGGTGGAACGAAATTTGTATTCCCGTGGTCCAGTTTACACCCAAAGGGCAATTTAAAATCAACAAATATAAAGACTAAATAAAATAGAGTAAAAATACAAGAATAAAATAGATAAATATATATCTATCAACTGTATTTCTTTCACATTTTTGGAAAATCCTAAAATCTTTCCTCTGATATTTAAAGAACGTATATTTTACAATAAATTTAAATAAATTGGCGTGTAAAGACAGTGGTACGTATTTCATTTTTCCAAGATTTTTAAATCGGTTTCTTTTCCATTTATTGTATTTTTTTGTTTAGTTTTTTAAACGTTTTAAAGAAACGCAAAAAAGAATTATGCAATAACCTACACAACTTTAGTGTAAAAAAAAGGGAGTGAAAACAAACCGTTTATAATAAGCGGAACTGGCAACTGCACCCAGCGCGCAGCCTATCAGCGTCTCTGTGTATAGTTGAGACTTTGGATTGACAACCGTCTCAGCCAATGAAACCTTTCAAGGCCGCGTAGCGTCATCATAATACAGCCGCGTTGGCCAATCGGAGAGGGCGAGCGGAGAGCGTAAAGTTGAGGGTTTGTTTTTTACCCTCCCCCTTTAAAGTTTATGAAAAAGAGGGATCCCGAGACAAGGCCGGTCACGTGTCCGCGTACACGGCTCACCATTGGCTGCGGCGGCGGAGGAGGCGTTCCCGAAGCGACGGCGTGGGTTCGCTTGAGTGACACAATTATAACAAGTTTGAGCTGGAGAGCGAGGGCCAACTTTACCGTAGCGACACTAACGGTTCTTCGCGGAAACCGGAGCGGTTGTCGGCCTGCACGCCCGCTGCAGTACCGCTGGGAGTAGGAGAGGAATTTGCGCGGAAAACAATGTGAGAAAGAAGGAGCTGCTGCTGAAGGAGAGTCTCTTTTCCTGACGGATTTGCCACCTTATTCTTTCGGGTCTGGGATCGGCGCGGACGTGCCGGCGGCGCTGGTAGACTAATCTGGCCGAGTTCCTCCCCCGCTCGCCCCGCTTGCCCTATGAAATCGTGCGGGGTGTCGCTGGCCGCTGCAGCCTGCGCTGCTGCTCCGAGCCTCGGCGCTGCTGGCGATGATGATGAGGAAAAGAAAATGGCGGCGCGAAAAGCGAGTGAAACCGAAGAGGACTTTCCAAAGCTCAGCGCGCAGGAGAGGGAGCGCCTGGTCGCCATTGACAGGTCCGATAAACCCTGAGTTTCAGCCCGACTCTGGCTGTCTGATTTTATTTAGCGCTTCTGTGCAAAAGTCGTGAAAAAGAAACAACGCAGTGCAACTAAAGTAACACGGAACCGCCTGTGTGTGTGTGCGCGCTTATGTGTGTGTGTTGTCCTCTACTTGCAGCTCACTGTTTGGATTTCAGAGGCTTCATGAAGATGGCGCCAGAACGAAGGCCTTGCTGTTAAAGGTAACTAACTAACGTTATAGCTGAACACACACTCCGCTCTGAAGTGCACTCAGCGTTCAGCTATCACTCCCCACTGAGAGAGATAGAGAGAGAAAGAGTTAACCTAGCTTTAGCTTAACTGAGTTTATCTGTGTTAACCCCTTAACTGGCCGGGATTTTTGTCAATTTTCTGCTTGACATTACACCACTAACTTAAATCTTTAAAAAAAATTCAATTTAAGCATTACATAAAAAGCTTTCATGTTTATTAAGGGACATTACTAAAAACGATATTTATAATTGTCATTGAAAATATATTTAAATAAAAAAGTAGTCAGCTAATGTCAAAATATAATGAGTAAAAAATGAAATTGTATATTTGATATTTGATTAAAAATGAATTTTTAAAATGAAGTATTTTCCTAAAAATACAAATCAAACAGTTCGTGTCCTCCAAACCTTTAGTTTCGTTATGATTGTCTAGTTTGGGTAAAATGCAGGATTTGGATTTGATTCCTGTTACTGATCTGGAATTATTAAGTGAAGTACAGAGTGAACTGGCAGAGTCCAGACCAAGTGTCCTGTAGGAGATTTTATAGCCCTCAAATTTTCAGAATGTAAATAAGTTATTTTACAGCATGAAAAATGTGGTTGTATTAACTACACCTGTAGCCTGTAAGTTATACGGGACAAGACATGTTAAGGGTTAATTTTTGTGTCTGTATGTCTCGAGTATTTATTTTTTTTCAAACAGTCTTATTCTTATGTTATTATTCTGTTATATTATATCTTATTTTACAAACAGTCTTATCTGGGTCTTCACAGTCTACTGTTTTGCTGGAGCTGCTGCTGCACTAATCAGAGACGTATTTAGCTAGCTAGTTAACTTAGCAGCCTTAGTTTATTGCTCAGCAGCTAGCCTAGCTAGCGTTAACGTTAATCTAGCTACTTAACCCAGAGATGTGCTGTGCTAGTGGAAGGTGTGTGGACATATGGCCCTAGCCAGTTTAGCCACTTCGAGTCGTTTGTGGCTTGTGCTAGTTTCTGTAATGACTAAAGGAGTGTCGGTGCAATATTGGTGAGCTAACAGTGAGGATAAACACTTGTGTGGCGAGTCCTGTTGGCCTTAAATGACAGCAGCGCTAGCTTAGCTAACCTAACACAGTATTTAACTGTTAGTTAGCTAACCTAGTTAGAGTTATAAGTGAACACACACACAGACACTCCGCTCTGAAGTGCCCTCAGCGTTCTGCTATCACTCCCCACACAGAGAGAATTAGTTAGCCTTTGCTAAACTGAGTTTATCTGTCTTAATTTTTGTGTCTATATGTCCGAGTATTTTTTACAAGACAGTATTATTTATTCTGGGTCTTCAGTTTTTACATTAAATCTACTTATTGTCTATTGTTTTGCTGGAGCTGCTGCTTTACTTATCAGAGACGTAACCTAGCTAACTAGCTAGCCACATTAGTTTATAGCTTACCAGCTAGCCTAGCTGACGTTATCGTTACTTAACGTAGCTAGAGATGTGCTTTGCTAGTGGAAGGTGTATTAACATATTTCCCTAGCCATTTTAGCTATTTTGAGTCGTTTGTGGCTTATTTATGCAAGTTTCTGTAATAACTAAAGGGGTGTCAGTGCAAAATTGGTGAGCTAGCAGTGATGATAAACACTTGTGTGGCGAGTCCTGTTGGCCTTAACCCTTTCAGACATGACTTTTGTTCTAGTGATGAAAATATAACAATATATAACATATTTTCATTATTTCTAACCAGTAAAAACTCATAACATGAAGGGAAAAGGTGTTTGCTCTTCCACATTAGCTGGGGTGCTACCATGCTTTGCTTCAGTGTACAGATTTTTAGTTTTCCAGTTACAGGTAAGCTAACTAGCTATCTAGAGGTGGTAGTAGTGCATTTGTGCATTTCCGATATGTGCAGTTTAAATATATTTAGCTTAGCTATAATATATGTTTAGGTAACTTAACTAGCTAAATTCGAATTTTGATTAGCTAGTAAGAAAGGGTGAGATATATGGCCCTAAAAACATAATCCATACGATATGGCACACCCCTACTAGTAAGAATATAATTGGAATTAAAAGCGTTTTTTTGCTGGTCAGAAAAGCAGTGTTAAAGTAAATATAGATATCTGTAACTGGTGATTTTAATAGAAACCTGAACATTTAATTCAAAATAAGAGAGCACAACCTCCCTGATGGCAAAGAAATTTGAATAATGTTAACTATTTTTTGGTTGCTTTAGCTAACCTACATCTTTTAAGGTTAGGGATGGAAAAAGAAACCCTAAAACAAAGTCTTCCTCTTCCTCTGTAAAGGCTGTCTAGCTAACTATACCTGTTTATATAGGAGATATATATTTTATTTTAACCCACACACCCTGATTGCAGTATTGTTGGCATTGTATAGCTAAAGCTTGCTAAGTAGCTACGTTCATTAGTATAGAGCAGCATTTTAATGTTAATCATTGTCTAACTTGCAGTGTTTGTAGCAGGTGGACCGCTCCCTATTTAAGAACTTTGTTGAGTAGCCTGCCTCTTTCTCTTTGTTTCTTCTGTCATATTAGCCAGCTGTGTTTGAGTACACTAGTATTTACATCTGCTTAAAAATGGTTCTAAGATATATTTATTTGTTTGATTTTTTTGTTTGTTTACAAACTCCTAGCTGTAATAGAAATGCACAATTATGTGCACATCATCTGTTTTTTGACCTTTTAAAGTCTGGTCCAGTGCAGGCCCTTAACTTAGCTGTACAGTTGTATTGAAAGGAAATTTTTTAGTTTTTCTTTTTCTGGTAGTTAGTTAAATAATTATTAAAAAAAATAATCGGAAAACATTTCATATTGCTCGCTGTGCTGTTTTGCACTGTAGTGGCCATACAGTCATCGAGACCACTGTTCATTAACGTAACAGCTTCTTTTCACAGTCCTCCTGGTAATTACCCTGGTATCACACCAGGTCTGATGCAGGAAAATTGCTGTGTTCACACTTAACCCTTTTACAATTAAGTACCAGTAAATGCCTGGGTAAGGGTGCATGGGTAATTTTTGTAGTGCAATGATAGTGTTTTACACCTGTGGGAATTTCTACAGAAAGCATTTAGTTGCATTTACACTTTCTCGTTCATTGTTTCTTCTGAAATCAAGTGTTTAAAAAAAAAGAGTTTATCCTGCTTTTGTTTAAAGTTACGGTCACTACTGTCCAGGAAATACTCCACAGCTCAATGCTTGTGGCTTTATATCCCTATATCCCATTATTGGCATTATGCATAGTGCCATCCAGAGAGTCCTTTTCTATTGGTAATAATTTTCTACAGGGGCTGGACAAGCTCTGGTGTGCATTTACCCTTCTGTGTCAGCAGTGGATGCAGCTTAAAGTAGTTGAATTGTTTCATTAAAAAGGGTGTTCAAAAACATTGACATATAAACTAATAGTAGTATAGTCCACTCTACATGTATGGAGGCTCTGTTGTTAAAGCACTGGTCATTGGGCGACTGCATCATTTTTACGAAAACTCCTTATTAAATCAATTAATGGTTCTTCTATGCCATGACTCATATAACTCTTTGTATTTTCACTTCATTTTTAGGCCATTCGCTGCTATGATGCCTACATCCTAAAAGCTGAAGGAAAAGTTGAACCTGAGGTGTTTTGCCAATTGGGGCATTTCAACCTTTTACTAGAAGATTACCCTAAAGGTGAGACACTCTTCAGATCCTTTTAGTTATTTGTTTTGGGTTCATTGCTCTTAGGCATGTTACAATAATTGGTCTGAGATATTGTCATTTTAAAACAGTAGAATGCCTTTAAGTTAAGAATATTTAGACATTAAATAATTTCAAATATTCTAAAGAAATAAGAAATATAACACATGGCTTATATCATTAGGTGTGTAGGATGATATATTGTCACATAAATTATTGTGATAATGATAGTAATTTAAAGACAGTATTATTCCAGTGATACTATGATATATTACTATGCAATAACACTATTTTAAAAATCCATGTACTTGGAATTATTAAGAATATATAGAAAGTGTAATGTAAATACGTAAAATATCATAAGTACAAAAAAATATTGTGGTAAGTTATGATATTGTCATTTTAAGACTTTAATATACCACAGGTACAGTTATATTATTAAGGGGTAATAACACACTTTGCAAGAGTCATGTAAATGTAAATTTGGACATGTTGGCTTATTCATGTTAATAGAATTTCCCTTTTTTAAGGAAACAGTGGGTAATATTGAGGTCAGCTAAATTAATCAAATTAATAATTTTATGGTATGTCAGCAAATTCATTATAGTAACAGGTTCAATTGCTTTGTTCAGTTATGATTATCATTATTTGGCTATTATGTGGCTATTTTGTTGAAATTTCAGTTGTGCTTTGAATCATGTTGATTTGTTTTTTCTTTTTTGTTTGTTTCTCTCTCTTTCAGCATTATCTGCATACCAGAGGTACTACAGTTTACAGTCGGATTACTGGAAGGTGAGATTTGTAGGAAAATTGATTTTGCTGCGAGGGAAATTGATTGATTTATTTGATGTTGTATCACTCCTGGGTCAGGAGTGGCTGGCTGAGGTTGCTGGGTGGAGGTAGAGGGTCTTGGGTGGGAGTGAGAGTGCTTGTTGCTGTGTGGAGTAATTATGATGTGTCTGGATGTTTGGGCTGTGGAGTGTTGTGCTTTGTTGTGAACCATTTTTCATAAACTGTTCTGTCCACAGTTAGAGAAAGTTCAGTCATAAAGACCTTTCACATTAACTGTGCTTAAAAAAAGTAGAGTAAAATCAAGGCCTGTCACGATAGTTACATTATTGACATATCGTAAGATAAATGAAAGATACATTTTAATTTACTGCTGTACAGACACCTGTACTTTCTGTTCTATATATCTTTCTGTATTGCCACTATATTGCTCACCTGTGTTTTATTTGGAAATGCTTGGGTAAAGCTGATTGATTGTGGAAACCTATTCCTGTAAGCTCTGCAGTCTTGTAATTGATTTAATCTGAAGCTACATGAAGTTTGGAGGTCTGTGATTGGTTGCTGTTGTTCACAGTCTCTTCCACTGTGTTCTAATATCACTGACAGTTGGCTGTGGAATAATTTGTAGTCAAGAAATTTCACGACTGGACTTGTTGCACAGGGGCTGCATCCTATCACGGTGTATATATACACACTAAACAAAAATATGAATGCAAAACTTGTGAATGTGTACTGGTACAGACGGTTTATATCGATTAAATCACAAGCGAAATATTGTGAATCCATCCATCATTAACTATAACGCTGGGGACACCGTGTCTAGTGCTACTGAAACACCTGTTTAAAATAGCAGTTATTGTTTAGCTGGTTTGATAGTAAAGTTCTTTTAAAGGATGAAAACCACAGTGGCTTTCGGTTTGACTCTTGTCTTTTCCCTTGTGCGGTAATTCACTTCTTCACTTTCATTGTTCCACTTTCGTCTACGTAAATGTTTTCATTTTAAATTAGCATTAGATGTTTGCATTCAAGCAAAGGAAAGAAGCAATTGTGAAAATGACACTGTGTCTGAGTTATAGTCGCATCTAAATTATTATTATTTATAGTCTGAATTTTAAAAACAAAAACTGTATATTCATATTAAAATCGCAACAATTCTTCAGAAGTCAGTGATCCAATATGACATTTCCTCTGTTTATTGTTTTAACACCAGACTGCAAACACACAGACTACAGGCCAAAATACTCCTCTCTAAACAGCGTAAGAGCTAGCGCTGCAGTTTGCGGCTAATGCTAATACTGCTCCAGCCTTGGTGCTGGAGAACTAAACAGAAACTCCTGTATAACACTGTACTTCAGCAGAGTGGCTTTACTGCTACTTACACCTTGAAGCACCAAAGCACACCGGATTAAAAAAACGCACTGACGATTTTTGGGAAAATGTAAGGATTTTTCGCACTCTGTAGTACGAAAAATACTGTTATTTATTTTGATATTTACATGCTTTATATTTTGGTAACTTTTTTTTATTAAAAATCAATAGACAAAGGTTTTTAGATTTTGTTTCTACTAATTGTTTGAAACTGTTATATTCTAAATTTTGTTGCAATAGATATTTTTAAAATGAATTTTTAAATAAAAATAAAAATCTGGATTCAGGCCCAGATTGAAGTTTGCGTTAGGTGATATTTCTTCTAATTGACTTTTGCTTCTTTTTAGAATGCTGCATTTTTATATGGTCTTGGGATGGTTTACTTCCATTACAACGCATTTCAGTGGTGAGTAGATTTTTTTCAACATAAATACAGTTCTTTGTGCAACGTAACAATGCGTTTGTGTATTATCATTATTAATCGCATGGTTAATAAGCATCCTCAAAAATCTACATCAGCTGTTTTCATAGTCCAGTTTTTATGATCGTTCCTTGAATGTTCCTGACATGCATACTGTCTCCTTATATGATGAAACTGTTTATTACCAGTTGTGTTATTGTTTCTTGCACTCTCACGCTAAATTATGTTAATTATGTTGCTAGCCGTTACATGCGTCCATTAGCTGGTGCAGTTAGCACACCCATTCAAATGTGTTCAGCTGTGACGATACAATGACATTACATTAGCAGCAAGTCTGAAAAGATGCAGTGGCTGACTTCCTATGCTCACTTTTACTCTTCCATTGCTGATGGCATGGTGTCCTGGTAGGGTGGGGTTGTAGTTTGTGGAGGAGAATTGGAAAGCCTAATCTTTTTACACTTTCTTTTTATTATCAGTTGCTTATTGCATGATTTGTATTAACATAGATATATTGTTTTGGTTTTATAATAACAAACACATCAAAACATTTGTACACATTTATTAAACATTATGAAATATGATGTTCCTAATTTAATAAAGAATAGAGAAATGTGAAATAATTGTTCAGTATTCAGTGATTTAAGTGATTGAACAAAGGTATTTAATCAAACCTTAAAATACATTTTTGTTGGCTCTATACCTGTTTGGACACTGGTGTTGAATGTTGCTGTACTGTTATAATGTAAGCTTATAAATGACTAAAGTTCCTGCTACAAGTGGAACGCAACTTTTGTAGATATTGTTCTAGATTTTCTGTTTCCACAAAATTTGTAAATTATATGGGGAAATTTTGTGCAGTTTGCTGTTGTCTAGAACAAATGCTATTTTTACAATATCAATCACATGAAGTGACCAGGAATGTGGGAAAAGTAAACTATTCTTGAGATGCACTAAATATTTGGCAACCAAAATGATTTGTCAGGAAATAGCAGTATTGCTTTTAATTTGTCCTATTGTAGTTTTTTGTTTTAGTAGCAGTAGCTGGAATAACACTGCTGAAGTAAATGTGTGGTTTGAAATAGCAGTGCTGAGGTAAATTTAATAACTCTAAATATAATAACTCTTGACTAGAATAGCACTGCTGTGGTAAATTCGACTTCAGGGCCACCTTGACTGATTGACGCTTTTGGTATATTTTAGTGTTTTTACTTAATTAGCTTAGTTTTATTTACTCAGTCATTTAAAGTTACACTATATACAGTGCCAATCAAAAGGTTGGGCACACCTTCTTATTTAACATTTTAACTGTTGTAAATAAACACTGAAGTGATCCAGACTATAAAGGAAAACATAATGAATCATGTAGTTACTTAAAATAAACAATCCAAAAAAACAAACCCAAGGCTGGTACAGTTAAGGATACTTTCAAATTACTTGAAAATTTTAAGATTTAAAGACTTAAAAATATTTACTTAGTTGAGTAGTGCTTGCCATAATATTGATTGGAACATTACTCAAATAAGGCTTTTCACTGGTCCACAAGTGATGCTCTTAAACAAATTAAGAGGGCAAGAAATTCAAGCAATTAACTCTTGATGAGGCGCAGCTGTTAACTAAAAGCCATTCCAGGAGACTACCTCATTAAGCTGACTGAGAAAATCCAGCCAAGAAGCGCAAAGCTGTCATCTGAGCAAGAGGTGCCAATTTTAAAGAATCTAAAATATAAAACATATTGTGATTTGTTCAACATTTTGTCTTGTTAAAATTAAGTTTTTTTATTAATTCTGTATGTTTTATTTTCGTCATAGTTTAAATGACTTTAGTATTAATCTACTTTAACTTAAGGTGTGTACAATCTTTAGAATGGTACTGTATGTGGAAATATAATTTTTTTTTTTTGCGCTGTGCAGTAAATAAATTGTAATTTTTCCTGAAGACCTTTATTGTTAATTGACGTTTGCATTACAAGGAATACATATTTAGAGAAATGTTATAAAGTTGTAGATATTTGATATTTACTACTGGAGGTGCCTCTTTCTCTGTTTAGGCCAGTGCAGCCCACCTCTTCAGATGCCTATCCTGGACAGAGAAGGTAGGCATGCCTTGTTGACTTTGTAAGGGTATGCCTTACGTATTAATACCCTTTTATTCTGAATAATTACAAATATTATACTATAGTATACTATACTATGCATTACTATACTACTAAACATTTTGTAGTAAAGTGGGTAGCCCAACTATTTTTTATTTTTATTATTATTATTATTATTATTTTTTTTTTTTTTGGAAAAATAAGTTACTAATGATTCACATCCTGCTGATGTCAAATTTTAGTTAATGAATTGCGTATGTATTAAAAGTTCAAACCATATTATCCTAGTGTTTGTTTTCCACTTGAGGCTTTTGAGTTCATGACTTAGCACTGCATTCCTGCCTTCTCATTCCACTAACTGATGAGGTAACCTTCCCCCACTGCCGCTGTGTGCCCTGCTTCTGTGAATTCTCTGTTTCTCTCTCTCGCTCTCTCGCTCTTTCACTTTCTCGCTCACATTCCCCAGCAGTGGGATTGTACCTTCTGTGAGAGGCTGCTGAGAAAACCTGGCAGCTGGACAACAGCAGTCAAGTTCTTAAGGGGAGGCAGGCTTAGACAGTGTATAATGTGTGGTGGTCTATAGAAACACTGGATGTTTGGTAGTAATATTATTTATATGCACAATATAAATATTAGCAATTTATCTTTTTTTTTTTTTTTCTTCAATGAACGTTTTGCAAGTTCATTACTAATTAAATCATTTGTTGGTTAAGATGCAGGGGTATGGATTTTAGCCAGTTCACCACCTAACTACCACCCAGTAGCCAGCCTCGTCACACAGTGTCGTCAGTGGTGGGAGTTTGAAGGCTATCGTGTGCTTCCTCTAAGTGAAATGAAGTGAGCCACTGCAATGTTTTGAAATGCTGCTAATGTATAATGCAACTTGGAAAACATCACTTGTTGCAAGATATGAGGCTAGAATCTAGCATCACCTAGAGTGATCAGGCTGGAGCAGTGTTTTTTCCCATTTTCCTTACTAACAAAATGAGAAGTTTAATTTTGTTATAATGCCATATAAACCAAAACCATTTCTTTCACTTTTATTTGTGTAACATCTGCAAGTTCTGCTTGCACTTTATTAAACTACTATTTGGGACACGTTTTGTTTGTCACTGGAGTGTCAGATTGGTATGTTTGTGTTTTGAATTAAAACTGGCAAGCACAGCAAAAACAAATGCAGATTTTTGGTGATAAATATCAGCAAATCATAAATAAAAGCTCTGGATTACTGGCTGCAAAGAGAATGATTTGCACTGAACTTTTTCCATGCTCTGAGTGCACACACATGCACACAATGAATATTTTATACAGCAATATGTAGTATTACTGTTTTACTGCTCAGCCCTATTTTTATTTATTTATTTTTTGTAATAATTTTATTTCAAATTTTTCCAATTTCCTCCCCAATTTAGCACAGCCAATTATCCAACCCACTCATTAGGACTCCCCCTATCACTATTAATGCCCCAACACACCAGGAGGGCGAAGACTAACACATGCTTCCTCTGATACATGTGAAGTCAACCACCGCTTCTTTTCAAGCTGCTGCTGATGCAGCATAGCCGAGCAGCCAGCGCCTCGGCTCCGGTACATCAGCTCACAGACGCCCTGTGTTGTGGACATCACCCTAAAAGTGATGTGGGGAAAGAGCGCCATCTACCCACTCGGAGGGAGCAGGGCCAATTTTGCTCCCTCTGAGTGCCGGCAGCTTGATGGCAAAGCTGCATGAGCGGGGGGTTCGAACCTGCAATCTCCTGCTCATAGTGGCAGCGTTTTTTTATTTATTATTTTACATGTAGATTGGTGGCAAACAGTGGTTAATTTAGTGTTGTTTAAACTCCAATCTCTATCAGTGTGGTACTCTGTCATTTGATCACACTGTTAAAGTTTCAATGAATAAATTATTGTTTGTTTTATATTATGACTCCTTCCTTCCGTATTAGTTCATCACTGCTATGTTGTGATGCGTATCGTATTGCCAAGTTCTGCCAATACACGATTCTTGTACATAGCATAGAGGAGGATATTAGTTCAGTTATTAAATCTAGACAGGAAAGCTCCTGCTATGCAAATAACAGTCCATAAGGATTAATTAATTAATGTTACATTCCATTACATTCCAAGCAGCTGAATGAGTTGTCCCGGCTGTGTGGATTGGAATGTATTTCAGTAGGTTAATGAAGAGTTTTTGTGTTGTTATTGCACTGTTGACCCCCGGCACACAGACGTCTTTTGTGCCACTGTGCCACATTTCTTCCTTTGTCCTGTAGTTCATGCCTCTCACATCGCAGTGTGCAAGGTGTTACGCAATCTGGCTTCAGTCCCACAGCGCGCTGCAGTGAATGCAGTAGAGAGAGCAGGGAGGGGAAATGAGGACTTGAGTTCAGCGAGTTCAGTGAGCCGCGTCTCACAGAAACTGTCAGTGTTTTTGCCTTGGCTGAGGAAGCATAAGCAGCAAGCAGAACACACTGCTGTGTTCACCATACATTGCTATTGCTTTGACATAAATTCATAATAGTTATTGTTGTAGAAACTTGTATTTGGAGTCTGATTTATGGTCATATTTCTACAGCTATCAATTGCACATTTAAACAAAAATAAAAAGATTTTAGAAAAGATATGGTGGTGTTGCCATGGTGATACTGCTACTACTGCTACTATTATTTATTTAGGGGTTTGCATTGGTTTGCATAAATAAGAGCTTGAACCTTTCTTCATTTCCATACACACATCCTTAAAGGAGAACTGTGTGTGTAATGCACTTTTGGTGTATTTATTAAAACATGATAAAAAGTACTAACATTTGTTGAATTGCCCACCTCCGCTCTCCCGCAGCTTTCTTAGATCCAGTATTTTGTGCACTTTGCCCGAACAAGCTTTTAGAAAGAGTGAGATGGGGCATAGTTTGCCCCTGCAGATAAATCACGTTTTCCACCGTTGTTCAGGCTCGAAGAGAGCCCTGACCGAAAAAAAAACGAGGCATTTTGAACTTGAAACCTGCACCAAAAGTTTATTAATCGCCACTGTTTACATCCCGTAGTATAGATAAATCTCCGGGCGACGCCATCTCAAATTTAAATTACAATAAGTCAGCCGTTGAGCATGAACAAATGGGTAGGATAGTTGAGCCGATTGCAAAATTAATTCCTTGGACCCTGAATAATGGTGGAAAAAGTGATTTATCTGCAGACGCAAGCCATGCCCCGTCTTACTTATTGTAAAGCCTATTTGGGCAAAGTGCACAAAATATTAGATCTCAGAAAGCTGCAGGAAAGTAGAGGTGGGCTCTTCAAAAAAGGTATGTACTTTTTAATACACCCAAAGTACATTTCACACCAGAGTTTTTCTAAAAAAATAAAATAAAATGTTGCAACCTTTTAGAAAGTATTGAATTGCAATGTAATTGCTTTTTGGAAGAAAGTAGTGGTTACCAGGGGACATTAAAAAACTATAAATTTAGACTGATATGGAAACTGCTTGTATTTATTGAGATACACATACATAAGCAGGATGTAATGTATGTGTAACGCAACGTTTTTTTATTTTTATTTTTTGTAGAGAGGTTCCTAATGGTGTGCTTTGATAATTCCTATTACTGCAAATTTTAGGGATAGATCTGGTGATTCAGTTGGCCATGGTTGGCTGTGTCTTTAAGGTAATCTCTTTAGAAGACAGCAGTATATGCACGAGCATATACTTGTTGGAATAGCTCACCAGTGTGTGCAGAACCATAACCTTGGTTGCAGGTTATAGTAACATTTGGGTTGTCAAAGTGCCTGTAATTTAAGAGCAAAAATCTGACAGCTTACAAAGTTGCGCCGCACACTGCAAGACAACAAACTGTTTTTAATTGGTCAAACTAATTAATTAGTCGTCTACACCTAGGCAAAATCAGGACTACTCACTAAAGCGCACATTCCATGGCAGTCTGGCATGGCTGCCCACCAAGTCTCATTCCTGTCAATTGGTTCCTTCAGGCTGCAAGATGAATGTATGATGTCAAACATGTCCTTCATAATGCATCATAAGTAATGTGAATGTATTAAAATAGAGGAGCAGGTTCCTTACACACATGCTTTTTCATCTTCCACAGGGCGATAAAGGCTTTTCAGGAGGTGCTTTACATTGATCCCAGCTTCTCAAGAGCCAAGGAGATCCATCTGCGGCTGGGGCTGATGTTCAAAGTTAACACAGACTTCGAGTCGAGCCTGAAGGTATGTCTGCTATTAGGTCGTTTGTCTTTGAGCGGAACGCTGAAATAAAATGTGAAGTTGTTCATTTGTCCATTGTTACTGTACTGCTTCAGGTTTGTGTTATAGTTCAGACCATATGAAAGACAAATGTATATATGTGTATAAGTCACTAAGGCTGTGTGATCCCAGCAGGTAAATGTGGCCCAAATCCAAACTTTTTTTTTTTTTTTTTTATAATTTTATTTCTAATTTTTTCCCATTTTCTCCCCAATTTACACGGCCAATTACCCAACCCATTCATTAGGACTCCCCCTATCACTAGTGATACCTCAACACACCAGGAGGGTGAAGACTAGCACATGCTTCCTCCGATACATGTGAAGTCAGCCACCGCTTCTTTTCGAGCTGCTGCTGATGCAGCATTACCGAGCAGCCAGCGCGCTTGGAGGAAAGCGCAGCGGCTCGGCTCCAGTACATCAGCTCACAGACGCCCTGTGCTGCAGACATCCCCGTAGGAGTGATGTGGGGAGAGAGCGCCATCTACCCACCCAGAGGGAGCAGGGCCAATTTTGCTCCCTCTGACGCCGGCAGCTTGATGGCAAAGCTGCATGAGCTGGGGTTCGAACCAAATCCAAACTTTTAAGTCATATGTGACACAGGTTTTTGGTTTGTGTGGCTGTATAAACAGTGAAAAACTTTGAATTTGACATTTTGGGCCACTTCAATATGTGGTGTTGAAATCAGATGCATATCCGATTCACTGCAGTATGACTCTGATGCTTACGTCAAAAGCAGAATTTGCATGGTTGGACAATGGATTGGCTATTGAAATGTTGGCTACTTTTTTTGTTTATGTACTTGCTGGATGTATAATTGACACTCCCCTGCTTAAATATCTCCTAAAGTGTTCTGTTTGCTGCGTAGGATCGCTAAGGAACAGATATTAAGTGCTTTAACATCCCAGCATCCGTCTTAGTACAGTAGTGCAGTGTTTGCTGAATCGCCATCTGGGTTATGTTGCCTAAAATGGGAAGCAGGGAGACTGTATAGACCTTCTCATCTCATTTTGTCTTTCTCTGCTTATCTGCTCCTCATACTTCTTAGCAGACTCCTGAACAATGGAGTTATAAATGTGTTCTCAAAGCTGGCATGTTTAGTTACAGAGCAGCGCAGATAGACGAGTGCCTTTTAGACAGTTCATTATTGTGTTTTTTTTTTTTGTGGACGTTATATGTAGTTTATTCTTCTTATTAAAAGAGATGCACCAACAGAACATGGTACATTTACCATTTTAAGTAGTTATTTTAGCAGTGCTCTTCCAGTTATAAATTTACCTCAGCAGTGCCAACTTTTTTCACCATTGCGTAAATTAAATAGGCTAAATATGTTTTTTTTTTTGTCTTACCTTTTTTTAACTTCTCAGCAGACATCCAAACAAAGCACAGTGCAGTATTTCTACTACACATTTTGTAATAGTGGGCTTCTTGCCACTGCTACTTAAGAATTTTTTTTAAATGTCCTGAAATTGCAGTTACGAAATCGCACAAGTCATCACCTCAGTGTGTGTGTAGGGCTGTGTGATGAAGTAGGCTATACCCCTCTTCATCACCATAAAGACTATATTACTTACCTGTGTACACTCATGCTCAGCCTGTTGAGACAAAAGGGTACTACACGTAACTCAAAACCTTTTACTTACCTGGGTGAGTCCATCCTTGCAGAAGAGAGGGGGAGTGTGTACCTGTAAAAGAAAGGGAAGAAATGTGAATGTGTATTTTATATGTACATTGAAACTCGTACAGATTTCAGCACTTACAAACTGATTAGAGTTTGCTACTATTCTCTGCGTGAAGAGATTATTTTGTGTTTGTTTACTTTTCGTTTTCTTTTCTCGTCAAGTACGTACGCCTGTAAATTTGTAAATATTAGTGTTGGTGTGTAAATAAACGGTGTCGGATAAACTGTACCTCCTTGTTGCCATGGTTACTGGCCCTGCTTCTGAGCGCTCGCCCTACACTACCCATAAAGTTTCGTTCTGTCCTTGCTGGATGTGAATGCGCTTTATCACAGGCTGCAACAACTAATCAATTAAATTGATTAAAATCGATTATTAAAATACTTGGCAACTAATTTAAAAATCAATGGGTTGGGTCTACGATGAATCTAAAGCACCCGAAGAGGAAGCTTGTTGGAACAAAACATATATCGCATTCTTAGTAAATTTATATCTCACTCACATTTAGCAAACAGCGTTTTCTCTTCCACCTTAAATGTGGCTGCTCCACCAGCAGTTCCGAAACTGATTAAGTAAAGCTTTAAACGAACTTTAGCAAATTTATATCTTGCTCACTTTAAGGAAGTTTTTCAGTGGCAGTTACATTCAGAGTAAAATAATATCAATTTAAGCATATAATTATTATTTTTTTTTTATGCGAAAAATACTCTGTTGTTGTGTTAAATAATGATGATAAAATGTGTTAATAATGGGATAGTTCATTGTGTGAACACTAATATTTGCAATATAATAATGGTAGGTTATGTGTTACTTATACAATTACAACGTTGGTTCTCTCAAGGCTGGTCAAATGTACTAAAATGATATGAATAAATATATTTTATTATTATCCAATTAGATAGAATAATCAGGAAAATAATTACAACAAATTAATCGATTTTCAAAATAATCGTTAGTTGCAGTGAGTGTGTGTGTGTGTGTGAGAATGAGGGTCTGTCAGCAGCATCTTAGTTTCTTATTCTCTGTAAGATGCTGGAGCTGCACGTGCAGCACGTCCTCGGCTGTCTCGCTCTTGCGCTCTATCTTTCTCTCTCTCTTGCTTGTGTTCTGCCTCTCTCTCTCTCTCTCTCTCTGTTTCTGAGGCTGCTGAAGGCATTGTTGGTTGGCTGCCAGCTCTGCGATTACACACTGACTCTGTGTGTGTCCCACTTATGGGGAACAAAGGCACAGCTCTGAGAGGACGCATCAGTGCACGCTGTAGCCAGTGCGCTCTGTTCTGTCCGGCACTACCGGCCCTCGCCGCTCTGCACAGAACGCTGCTTGTGGGCCCCACCTCTTGTACTCAGGGGTAAGTGCTCGTGATAGGAAATGACGGGGCTTTTATCTGATACGTTTCATATGCGGTGAATGAAGCTGAAGGGTTGCGTTTTCATGATGAGCTTTCAGAGCATGTGCACAGTTTTGGTTATTAGGTTATTAAGTGGATGGATTGTTTGTAGTCATTGTTGTGTGGGAATGCCCTTTGAGATGCTACTGGACCTGAATTGATTGTATTCTTGTGTTCTATCATCTTGACAGAGATACTTTAGTTTAGTTTAGTAGCTGGAGGACAAGGATTTGGTAGTGCCCAACATAGAGCTGGGCAAAAATTCTCTCTCTCTCTATATATATATATATATATATATATATATATATATATATATATATATATATATATATATATATATATATATATATATATATATATATATATATATATATATATATATGCAAAATATTTAGTGCGTTTCACAGCATCTGTCACTGACACATGGTCATTACAGGTGCATGAACTGACAAATTATGTTTCCAGAAGTTTATAGCTACAGAGATCCATGGTTTGTGCGGCTGTGGCTTTTATATTGTTCGTATCAATGTTGGAATAAAAAATAAGAAATGTATTGTGAGATAAAACTTTGATCATATCATATCTATTCCTTGCCCAACACAAGCTGAGAGAGGGAGATCAGGGGTGGTTGATATGACCCAAAAATAATACCACAATATTTAAAAAAAATATATGTATTGTTGCAATAACAGTATTCATAATGATATGATGAAACACTGAAATATATTTGAATAATATCAAGAAAATTTTACTACTCTAAAATAATACTACAATATTCCATGATAGTTTGGTGATGATGAGATTCTTGGCAGTATGAAAAAAACTTTCCAGTAGTATCTTCTTGAAATTAATAAAAACAAAAAAAACATTTTTTAATATACTTTTTAACTTTCCAAGACCTTGATTTTAATATAATAATAGTGAAACAAAAATAAATCAATAACAGAAATGACCTCAAACTACCTCAAAAGTAAGGTGCACCATATTTAGTGCTTGCATGCATACTATAAATACAGTAAATAGCAAAACAAATACAAACTAGATTGCTTTCAAAAATATTGCAAAAAAAACAAAAATGACAAAATCTTAATAATCTGATAGAAGCAATGTTTTTGCATACAATATGATATGTTGCATCCCTACATAGGGATGGTCGATAGGGCTCTAAAATTATGTTATATATAATTATATGATATTTTAGGATATTTTGTGTTTACTATATCCTTGGCAATATGACTAATTAACTAACTGAATATGTCTAATTATTGAATTAAAAAATATATAAACTTATGAATATGCTACTGCAACAAAAAAAAAAAAGTTAATATTTATGAATCCACACCCCTAATTGAGGTTTTCACCAGATTGTAACAGAAGTCAATGACTCAACAAATCATGAGAATAATAATAATAATGCACTTTATACTGTATATCCAGGGTTGAAATAAAAAATAAATATATACTGGACAGGTATGATCTGTTTTTTAAGTAGATGTTTAATATGAAATGAGAACAGTGTTAATTTCTCTTTTGCCTCAATGGCTCAAAACGCTGGAACCCTGGTGGCCCATACGGTCCTAAATTAATATCCCGATATTTCAGGGTATTTTTGTGATTACGATATGAGTGAAAAAAATCCAATCTATTATTTTGTACAAGGTGATATGACACACCCTTACCCCTAAATATATGCTATTTCTATAATTAGAATAATTAATTATTATGTATTTTTTACACTAATTGGCTTACACCACTTCACTTCTTCCTTTCTACCTTTCAGTCTCTCTCTTTTCTGGCTCTTTGTGCAGCAGCAGACAGTGCTTGGTGAGCAGTCTGTGGGTTGTGTGATTTCTAGGGGCCTGGAGGTATATTGTGAGTGTGAGTAAGTGTGTGCTCATGTTTAAGTGTGTGAGTGTGGATGTGTGCGAGAGAGGGAGAGTCTGGGAGTGAGGGTGAGAGAGGGAGAGAGAGCAGCGTGTCATCTCTCAGCTGCTGCGCTCTCGAATAGTAATCAGTGTTGGAGGGAGAGAGAGAGAGAGAGAGAGAAGCTGGCAATCCTGCTGCATTATCTTCCAGCCAGCTGAGTGCCATAGATCTCATACAGGATGCACAACTGGTGGAGCGACGGCCTGCGAGGCAGAGGGTTGCTAAGGTGTGTTTTGTGTAGGTAGGTGGTTTCTGTGGTATGTTACTGTGTTTCTTTATGGCATATGGTTTGTCTAGTGTGCTGCATTGTGTTGGATTTAATGGCTGTACTCTGAGATAAGGTAGGACTGATTAGATGCGGTTCAGCTTGGAGATAAGAGGTTCTAATGTCAGTGATGCAAATTTGAAGGAGAGTTTCTCTTGCTTTCAGTGTTTTAGACCTGAAAGATATTTAATTTCATTATTATATGTGTTAATACAATTAATATGTTTTTTTCTATTATCTTTCTTAATTATGTATTTATTTAGCATGGATCTAAAAAAAAATCTTTTTTTGTTTTCGAAATATATATATATATATATATATATATATATATATATATATATATATATATATATATATATATATATATATATATATATATATATATATATATTTTTTTTTTTTATCAGGTGATTTAAAATGCTAGACAGTGTGTTCTCAGGATGATCTCTGTGTCCAGTAGGATATTGTAATTCGTGTCCATGTCTCTGCTTGGTTGTTGCTAGGCTCACAGGCAGCTGTGAGCTTATCACCACCCCCCCCCCCCCCACACACACACACACACATCTCCACAAAATAACCTGTTGCTATTGAGCTTAATTGCTTACTGAAACCAGTTTGAAGCAGATGATAAATTGTAAATTGAGTTTTCTCCTTCAACAACTGGATAAAAATAGGGTTGCCCTTGGTAACTATTGGTCAAATTGACTGTTGCTTGAAGCATCTTTTCTTGTCCTTAATCTGGCCTTGTATAATGTATCTTTGTAGAATCTTCTTCTTTACTTGTTATCTTCACTTGTTTTCTCCTTCTTTCCATTGGTATACTCTATATAAGTAGTCTTTTGTTCTTCTCCATTGCTGTTTCTTCTTGGATTGCAGTATATTGACTCTCTTATGGCCCCTTTGGGTCCTATGCCTTAAAGTGGAATTGATCTGGCTCCATCAAGAAAGTATTTTAGTACTTTTTTTTTCTTTTTTTGTGTTGTAAGTGGTGAAAAAACTAATTGCAGTACAATGAGAACAAACAAGAATATTTTAAAAACAAGTAGTTGCTTAAAACTGAATAAAGAGGACATTTCTTGGTGTTGATGTACAGCACATTGATGTACGTGACCTTCATTTATTTATTTATTTATTTTGGTCTATTTGCAGATTGTTCAAGGGTAGGGCTGAACGATTAATTGCATTTGCGATTATCTCGCGATATTTTAAAATGAGATTCTCTAACCGCACAGGCTGCGATTTGACTGGTCACGTGACTTGGGAGCGAGCCGAGCCGAGGACGAGCGGAGCAAACCCGAGCAGGAGGCAGGGAGGTGGAGAAGTGAAGTCAACACAGCGCACTTTCACACCAGCACTGTTTGGTCAGGTTAAATCGAACTCTGGTCCGTTTGTAACTTTAGTGCGGTTCGATTGAGCAGGTGTGAAAACAGTAATCGCACTCGGGTGCGGATCAAAAGAACCGAACCGAGACCAGCTAGAGGAGGTGGATAACGTTAATTACCACAGCTGTGAACAAACACTGTCTCCATGCTCGCGCCGTCTGCGCTGTATTCACCGCTCACAGCCGCGTGACTTTTATTATGTATAAATCTGCGCTGCACGTAGAAACACAAAATCTTCTCGCTGTATTTACTTTTTTTGTATATTTATATTTAACGTACTCCCGTGTCAGACAGCTCTGACCAATCAGAGGACACAGGCTGCTCGCATGGTTTATTGATGCGCATTTTGGTGCGTTTACATTTATGCCTATGTGAAACCAGACCGAACAGAGCGAGAAAGCGCTCCAAGTAAACAAACTCATTAACTGATTCAGACCAGAGAAATGAACTACAGGTGTGAAAACGCCCTAAAAAAAACATCACAAAGCCTCGTATGGTATTTGCAAGGCTAAAATGCCAACGACCAGTGCTGCATCTTCAAATACAGAAAATAACGAGTTGGTTAAAGCAGATTCTCTTTGTTTTTTGCACTTTATTTTTTTATGATGTTACTAGCTGGAGAGCAGTAAGTTTAATTTTTTTTATATCTATTTTTTCTATAAAAAAAAATGGTGAAAAGGAAAAGCTATTTATATATTTATTTTTCTATTAAAAAAAAAAACAAATTGTGAAAAGGAAAAGCATATATTTGTTTGCTTTATTGTTATCGGTGCTTTAAATAAATCTGACATTGTTTATTATTAAACAAATTGATTTATTGCTTCTGTTTGTTGAAAAATACTTGAGAAGACATTAAAAAAATCGCATTTTAAATCGCAATCGCAATTTATAGATAAAAAATTGCAATTAGATTATTTTCCAAAATCGTTCAGCCCTATTCAAGGGTAGGGATTGATGCTATATTAGCCTTTCCAGTATCATCATGCATGTTGTAATATTCTTCATTGTCTCTTAAGATGATTTGTACTTTGGTTTTTGGAATCAATCTCTTGTAAAACTCTGAGCAGCAGTTTGATTTGTCCTTGGATCCTTGTAACAACTTCACTCAAATCTTAAAGTGGAAACACCACTAGAGAGGGTTACTTATTCAGCACTTAAAAACACTGTTACCAGGATGCAATTCCTTTTTGTTGCTGCTATACTTGGTTAAATGTTTTAGATGTTGTCTGACTGGTTTGCTGGTTTATGTGGTTAGTGGTGTTTGTTAGCTCCGCTGTTTGGACACCACTAACCAGATATCCACATTTTACAGATTTACACATTGCTTGAACTAAAATAGTCATTTTTACCACAATGTTCTTTTATAGCTTCAACACAGTTCTCAATGACACGTATATTTGAAGGAGAAACATGTCTAGATCATTTAAACAAGCTGTGAACAAGTTGTGCGCAACTTATTGCACTTTGAGAGTTGCTGCATGACAACATTTTTTGTTTGTTTTAATGCAGTTCTTTTATTCAGGTGTTTTTGATCATATCTGTTGGAAATGCTATGGAATTCATTGAAGGAGTACTGAAACTCAATGAATCACTGTGGTACACATGAAAATATTGTATAATACAAAATCCACAAAATAGATTGGGAATAGTTGACTTCCAAAGCATGTCCGGTGTCTCAATTTGTGATTGGAGTGGATTCTATTTTTGCATCTCTCGTTTTTAATACAGCTGTTGGGTTTCTGCTGATATTGATCTGATACTTGCAGGCTATCTCTGAATGCACTCTTGATTTTGGTCAATAAATGGAAAAGCCCATACAAGCAGAAGCTTTAATACCCTGTGAATGCTCCATTCATCCTTCCTGTGTAAAACGATCCTCTGATGTCCTGAGAAGTAACCAACCGTATCTTAGCTCAGATCTGCTCTCTGCTCTTTCTCTTCACAGCATTTTCAGCTGGCTTTGATTGACTCAACACCCTGCACTTTGTCCAAAGCTGAAAGTAAGTACCAGAAGCCCAACTTCACCATGATCTCGGTCATGTTTCTAATAGGGTTGTAAATAGGGGTGAGCGATATGGCCATAAAATAATATTATGATATTTTATGAAAATAAAAAATATATTTCTAGAATATACTACAGTGACAAAATTAAAATTACATTTTATTATTGCATACGATACAAAATGCAAGGATTTTATCAGATTTATATCAGAAGTCAATGATCCACAATGTCATACTAACAATACACTTTAGATATCTTCATATATGCAGGATTAAAGTAAAATAATGATACTGGACAGATATAATCTGTCTCTAGTAGTTATATAATGAGAAGTGTGATTTTTTTTTTCTTTTCTTTTTTCTTTTCTTTTAGTTAAAAACAGCAAAAAGGTAGTAGCCTGATGTGATCATTAGGGGTGGGTGATATGACACAATATTTCAGGCTATAATATTATTCACAATATTCCAAAATGTTGGTGATATCAATACATATGATACGATATGGGACACCCCTAGTTGTAACGAATGATTATTTTGTTTATTTTATTTATATATTTGATTATTCCTCTGATTCATATCTCTGCATGCTCTGGGTATGGCTCTTGTTTCTAGCTTCTTTATCATCATTTTGAAAATGGTGGAAACAGCAGACTGTGGGATTTAAATGCCCTTAAAAATAGAAAATTTAATATTTATATATTTTAAAGTGCGAAAATTAGTTGTTATCTGTTGTGTCTGGGCACTTTTTTTGACCTAGCTGAGTGTAAACTGAGTGATTGAGAAGCCCTTAAACCTGCCATATTTGTGTTCCTGTCCCCAGCATCTTCTGTAATGCATAGCTTTTACAAATTAATATTTGGTCGACACTAAATTTTATAGTCCTAAATTTTTTTAAATCGATATCATCGATTATGCCAATTAATCGTTGCAGCCCTAGTTTCTGATTTCCGTCTTTACCGCTGCTTTATTCAGTGATGGGGTTTATCTGTGGTCAGAATAGGAGATGTTATTTTAAGGCTTTTTCTTGGCAGAGCTGAAAAGAAACCAGTCAGATTTTAAATGGATATTTTTGTAATTCCATTTTTCTCCTTGCTGCCGTTTCCAAACTCTCCAAGACTCCAGTTGCCAAGGAAACTGCATTGCTGGATTCTGCCTTGTGCAGCCTTCCTCACCGGCGTTAATGTTGGGCTGGAAGTGCACTGAGGGCACACTAACCTTCTCCCTTTCTTCATATGCTTCTTATTCTCTACTGCTGAAGAACCACAGTTCTGTATAGTAACCTGTATTTTGTTCTGTTTTTTGCTGTGTATTGAAGTGAATGTTTCTTCACTAACTCTTTATTTTCACCCTCTGTCTCTTTTTCTGTTATGCAGTTCAGTTCCACATTGCTCATTTATATGAAATTCAGGTGAGTACCTTTCTTGTACATTTAAGAACTAATTTATTTAATTTAGTGAACATAACTTACAGGTAGTTGTCTGGGGTTTTGGGTAAAATAACAGAATAAAAAACAGCAATAAAAAAAAATATCCCCATCATTAATGTTGAAAATTGGACATACTGCTCTTACCCACCACCACCTCCTGATTGGTGAACAGGCTCCAGCCTGCCAATTCTGTGATACTCCTCAAACTATTAAACACATCTTATCTTCTTAACCAGCAGAACTTTTATAGGGTTACAAATATGAAAGAACTGTTTGAAAAGATTCCACCAGCTAAAATACTTAATTTTCTGGAAGCCTTTCATATGCAGACACTGATTTAAGTCTGTGATGCTCAAGTCACAAACATTGTCGATGCCATAAATTAGCCAATATGTTGCTGATATGACATAAAACACAAAGAAACAAACCCACATACTGATTCATACAGAATTATTATAACCTTTTACAGCTCATTTTACAAAAGGTAAAAGGCTCCAGAGTCATTAATGACATGGGAGTACACAGCCTGTAAATAATGATCAAAATGCCGCATTCAGACCAAATTAAAATTATGGAATAACTCTGGTAATAATAGTATTATTTCACTTTAACCAAAACCAAAACTAATAAGTTCAATTTGGGTCCAAACAGGGAGTGTGTTGCAGTGTTTGTATGTGTGTTTGTACATTAGCAAGGCCTTGGTATGCCCTGAGCTAAAGACTCCACAGACCCAGTCTGAGTCTCAAGGTCATCAGAGAAAACAAACACCTCTCACGTTTCATGGGTGTGTGCGTTTGCACGCTTGCACACTTTTCAGCCTAGTGACTTGTTGAGTCTGGTGTGTCTGGCCTCATCCTGTCCTGGAGTGACCCTCCCCCAGTGTCTGTGTTTGTGCTATCACTGTCTGTCTGGACTGACTAGCTGAGTCCTTTCCTCCTAGACAGCACTTTTAAAGGCTGGTCATTGTGGCCAGTCTGAGCAGCTCTTTTGTGTTCACCCTTAGGGGCCATAAAAGCGCTGGCCCTTCCGTCTGCTGACGCCCCCCTCCCTCTCTCTATCCTTCTCTCTCCCTGCAGAAGAAGTACCGTGCAGCCAAGGAAGCCTACGAAAGTCTGTTACAAACAGAGGATCTTCCAGCACAGGTGAAGGCAACTACCCTCCAACAGCTGGGTAAGAAATCACCTTTTGGTTTGCTGTGTTTTTGCTGCACAGTGTATAGAGAAAGTTCTAAGTAGTGATGTTGTAATACATTTGTTATTAGATGCATATTATTATGTGAGTTGAAATGCAAACAGAATACAGGTACAGTTTCTCCTATAGATACAATAGTTTAGTGCTTTAGAGATAAGCTATAGATCTGTGCTGTAGTTAGAGTTTATTCTATACATCTGTAATATAGCTAAATTTAGTACTATACATTTGTAGTATAGGTAGATTTTTGTACTATAGTTTTTTATGCTTAAGATTTTGTGCTGTTTATCTTGTCTGATAGATTGTGTGCAGTAGTTTAGATAAACTACACATTTGGACTGTAGATTTGTACTATAGAAAGATGTGTGAACAATAGTTTTAGTCGAAAAGTTTTGTGCAGTAGTTTTGGGCCATAAATTTGTGCTAAATGTTTTGTCTTGTAATTAGTGTTTGTTCTGTAGATCTGTAATATAGCTAAATTTAGTACTATAGATTTGTAGTATAGGTTAAGATTTTGTCTTATAGATTGTGTGCAGTAGTGTAGATGCACTGTAGATGTTGGCTATAGATTTGTACTATAGTGAGATGTGTTCAAATAGTTTTATGCATTAGTTTTGTGCCATTGTTTGTGCTATAGGTTTTGTCCTGTAGTTATATTTTGTGCTATAGATCTTGTTTTATACATTTGTGCTGTAGTTAGATGTTTTATTGATGTTATGCTGTGGTTAGACTTTGTGCTGTAGTTGTGCAGTAGATGTTCTATAGATGTGTGCTATAGTTATGATTTGTGGTATAGATTTGCTGTGTGCTGTTAGTGACCTGTTTGTTCTGTAGTTAGATTGTGTACAGTAGCATTAATTTAGGCCCATGTGTTTGTGCTATAGGTTTGTGCTGTAGTTTGATTTTGTGCTGTATATCATGTTTTATCCTCCTGAGACCCTGACTTTAGAATCTAACAAGCAAAAAACAATGTCTTCAATTAGAAATTGTTGTTTATTTTAACATTTAAGAACTACGTTTAACCCAATAAGTCCAAAAACAACCTTTTATCTTATGACAGTAAGCAGAGCAAAAAAACATAAGGAGAATAGTTTCAAACATAAAATTGTATCTGGCCCACGTTTCTGTCTGAACTGGCTGTAGAAACCTTTGACTGGGATTCCCACCCTCTTCATTTCAAACAAGTGTTGAATGTTGTCATGTGGCCACTAGTTGATACAGCAATGTGTCCATATGAGGCCAAAGGGTTAAAGTTCTGCAAAAGTATTAAGTATAATGTTGCAGAGAAGCAGAAATGTGATGTCCTCATATGAGGACGCAGGGTCTCAAGAGGTTATAAATGTGCTGTAGTTAGATTGTATACAACATTTGTGCTGTAGGTTGGTTTTGTGCTGTGGATAGACTTTGTGCTGTCGGTAGATTTGCTAGAGATTTGTGCTATATATTTGTGCTGTAGTTTGATTTTGTGCAGTATTTGTTAGTGTATTTATGACAATCCTAATTCTAATCTTAAATTTGAATGATTTCTAATGTTCTATTATTATGATGATTTTTGATGATGCCTCTTAAACATGCAACTGCAACCCCAAACTCAAAAACATTTGTATTTGTGATGAAATCAATAATCTAAGACAATATCTTATTTTAACTACATGCAGGCATGTTATGCTGGTATTTAGACATAACTCTTGTGTTTGGGAAAATTTTATAACTTCATAATTTTATAAAATTATCTCCATATGATCAGGGCTTTTGTGCCTTGTCCCCCAAAATTAATGCAAATGTCTCTGGTCTTATTGTAGATTTATCACTTTAAATCACCTTAGATCCATTGTGCGCACTAAAATGAGCAGACTAAAACAGTCTTAACTCACTATCTCTGACTTTTACACCCACCCCCCATTCTCAAACATCTCAGACAAGTTCCGCTGTAATCTTTAGCCAGTCTAGTATTTAAGAGCTGGTCTGGGGGATGGAAGACAAGACCAGTGTCATAAAACCATTTCCACGTTGCCCTGGAATTGCAGGCACTGGTGCAGTTACTATGGTGACTGGTCCTGGCACAGGCGCTTGCCACAGGTGTTAATGGCTCAGCTGGGATCATTGCCTGGGAGAGGCAGTCTCTCTCTCTCTCTCTCTCTCTCTCTCTGTTTTTTAACTGCTGTCTGGCTGGCTGAGTGTGTAGAGGAGGGCTGTTTGGGTAGGGCGGTCTCTGATGGGATCTTTTGAAGCTGTTAGTTGTAGTGAGAGACCCCCTACCTCCTCCCCTCCATCTCCAGTTTCCTCTCTACGGACAAAGACGACAAGAAGACGAACCATTTGTTCCATTTCAGATTTGACTAAACTGAACTAGTTTGGTGGTGGAGGCCACCAATTTAATTTAATTTAATTTTTTTTCCTTTTTCTTTATTTCTTTGCTTCTTATTTTTTGGGGGACCGTGTGATAACTGCTCTGATTCTTCTGTTTCCTGCTGCCGTCCACAGGCTGGATGCATCACACAGTAGAGCAGCTAGGAGATAAAGCCAACAAGGACAGCTATGCTATTCAGTGTCTGCAGAAGTCTCTGGAAGCAGACTCCAACTCTGGGCAATCGTGGTACTTCCTGGGCAGGTAATTTAATCTCTCATTATTTTTAGATTTCTGTTCCAGACATTCTCTTCTCTCAGAACAGGTTTTGTTAGGTAATGTGTTTATTTAGAAGATAAATAAACATTTAGACCCTACATTTACAATCTCAGCGAGTTACAACCCTTTTTTTGTTGCTCAAACCAGAATAGGCTATGTTCACTGTTTACACTTACACTTATAATACATATAAGTAATCTGTGTTTGTCTCTAATTTAACTGGTAATGACATCCATGTCCTTAAGTGCATCAGTCTGTGCATGCATGAAAACAAACCATGATGCTGAAAATAAACTGGTTATCACAACACCCGCTGCAAATAAACAACAACATGTATCCAGATTGTTGTAGAAATCAAATATGCTACAGCTTAGATTTGGGATTTTTCATGATGTTTGACGTGTCTTGTTTTATAAGTTTATTGGCTGGTTATAAAGCAAAAATCAGCTTATTTTATTCAAAAATCATAAAAAAGCCACCTAAAATCAGACCGGACTGTTCATATTCATGATGCATGCTCTCAAATCTGATAAATATCCAATCAACGACACATAGGAAAGTGAATCAAATCTGATTTGAGCAGATTAGACTTGTCCACAGTGCCCTGAAAACTGATCTACAGGTGCTGGTCAACGAATTAGAATAATTTGAAATAGTGCAATCATGAAATTCTTTGAATGCATTTTTTGTGTAGAAAGCAAATCAGGTGTTCACCGCACCTGTCCTACTCGTTAGACTAATCACAGAACTCGTTACCTGGAAAAAAATTTGCTCAGCTGAGCTTTCCAAAAGGCCCATTTAGGCCATTTAACTGTGACACTGTTGTTTTATTGAATTAGAATAATGGAGAAACCGTTTCATTGAATTAGAATAAATGCTCAAATTTTTGTTTTCTGTGAAGAGTGTTCACTGTGCAGTATAAAGTCAGGGTTGAGTAGAATTTCTAAGTTGTAAAATCAATCATGGGTAAGCAGCGCGACCTCTCAACCGGAATAGTGGCTCAAATTCAAGCCCTTCGCCAACAAGGCTTGACCCAAACTAAAATTGCTGAGCAGCTCGGCATCAGCCAGTCTTCCGTCTGCAAAGCTCTCAAGAAAAACTGCAGCAAGCGCACCAACTGTTCCGGCGTCCAAAAAACTTCTGCTCGCGACAACAAGCAGCTGAGAAAGATCGCAGTCAGCAACCGGTTCAAGTCCACTTCCGAGCTCACCGACTTGTGGAACAAGCAGACCGGCGCTGACGTCTCCAGATCAACCACTTACCGTCGTCTGCGCGAACTCGGCTTCAAATCTCGCGTTCCAGCAGTAAAACCGATGCTGAACAAGAAACAAATGGAGAAACGGCTGAAGTGGGCAAAAGAACACGGCGAGTGGACTGCTGAAGACTGGCAGAAAGTGGTCTTCAGTGACGAATCACGCTTCTGCATCTCCTTCGGTGACCAAGGTCCTCGTGTCTGGCGTCGTCGTGGCGAAACCTACAACCACGAGTGCGTGAAAAGATCCATCAAGTTTCCCCAGAGCGTTATGGTCTGGGGATGCATGTCCGCTCGAGGTGTAGGGAAACTCTGCTTCCTCAAGAAGACTGTCAATGCTGCCGTATGTCAAGATGTTCTGGAAACGTTCCTGATTCCGACTGTTGAGGAACAGTTCGGCGAAGAAGACTTCATATTTCAACAGGATCTTGCACCGGCTCATGCGGCAAAGTCGACCAAAGATTGGTTCACTAAAAAACAGCTTGAAGTTTTGGCATGGCCGGCCAACTCGCCTGACCTCAATGTCATTGAAAACCTTTGGGCCATCGTCAAGCGGAAAATTTGCGACAGAAAGCCTACTACGCTGGACCAACTGAAGCAGAACATCGCCACTGCCTGGGAAGCTGTGAGTGCGGAAACTTGCGACAAGCTGGTCAAATCGATGCCGCGGAGACTTCAGGCAGTCATACAAGCCAAGGGGGCAGCCACAAAATACTGAGAAAGTGATTATTGTAATTATAATAAAAATTATTCTAATTCAATGAAACGGTTTTTCCATTATTCTAATTCAATAAAACAACAGTGTCACAGTTAAATGGCCTAAATGGGCCTTTTGGAAAGCTCAGCTGAGCAAATTTTTTTCCAGGTAACGAGTTCTGTGATTAGTCTAACGAGTAGGACAGGTGCGGTGAACACCTGATTTGCTTTCTACACAAAAAATGCATTCAAAGAATTTCATGATTGCACTATTTCAAATTATTCTAATTCGTTGACCAGCACCTGTATCTCATGTTAAGTCAGAAAACCAGATTTAACATAGTCCAGTATCCAGGTTTGTCTAGCCACTATTTGCATCGCAAGCCTTTATTTTCTTTTTTTAAAAATTAAGCAAAAAACATTACACTGTTGCAGCCATATTTGCAGCCATACCAGTGATCACTGTTTGAACGAGAGATAACTTTAGCTCTGAATAGATTAATCAGTGTTAGAGTTAATTGGATTTAAATACTTAAATGGTTCATAATTACACATGGAGCTTGGTAGTTAGATCATTAACACGTAATTCACTTCCCTTTATTACGTGTATTTATTTAATTATTACAGGGCTACTGTGTACAAAGATCAGTACTCTTACTAAATGTATGTGAACATTTCCTCTCCCTCTTTCATGCAGGTGCTACTCCAGTATTGGAAAGGTCCAGGATGCATTCATCTCTTACCGACAGTCCATTGACAAGTCAGAGGCCAGTGCTGATACGTGGTGTTCAATAGGGTAAGCACCATAAGGACTCTTTTGTTTTTTGTTTTTTACTCTATTACTCTTATTTTATGATGAAAATGGGTGGTCAGGGTTGTGAACAGCACACCTGGTGGGTGTTTCTCCCTCCAGGACATGCTTGCTGGTTCCACTATTGTCATGCTCTTTGAACTGTTACATGATCTGAAGGACACTGGGAGTCAGATTTCCACTAAAAGTCAAACCCTAACCTTCTGGTCATCACTGGCAAAAGGGGGATTAGAAAATAAACATGATTGAGAGCTGCAGTCTTGTTTAAATGAAGAGCACTGTTCATATATTTTGTAGTATTTCCTACTTGGCTGTTACCAACACGTATGTAGACAATAGATGGGATCAAGTCATTTACTCAAGATGCCGCATTGGCCACACCAGACTGACGCACTCCTTTTTACTGAAGGGCGAACGACCCCCACATTGTGATGTGTGCCAACGAACTATTACTATAAAACATATATTTACCGAATGCCCAAGATACTTATCTACGAAACAAAAAATCTGCCTGTCAGATACACTAGTGGACATTTTCAACAAAGACAATGCAAACAAAGTACTGACCTTTTTAACTGTTACCTACGAGTCCTCATCTAAGGACGAGATCATAGAACCTTGTGAATAAAACAATACCTATCCTGCCACGAAATAGCTGACGAGCTGATGTGGCGTTAAACTCAACTAACCAACCAACCTACTTGGCTGTTCAGCTTGTAATACCTTGACCACAATACAGATATTTCTTGTTAGGCTGAAAAAGAATATTAGTTTGGTTTGTTTCAGGATGAGACATATTTTATGCCTTTAAATTAAATGTAGCATTTGTTTGCAACTGTGAAGGCAAAAATGGCACAGCTGCATATTACATTTTCAATCAGCTTATTTCCTTCTAAATTATTATTAACTTAAAAGAACACACCACATAAACCAAATCTCAAAACGTTCTGGAATGGCCAAGTTAAAGGTCAGGTCTTTAACCTACTGACTTGCTGTGGGGTGATTTTTTTTATTTTTATTTTTATTTTTATTTTTTTATATAAAGAGAAACACCTTACTCCACAGCTGAAAGAATTCTGCATGGAGGAGTAGGAGCTAGCTACTAGCTATTAGAACATTTACATTTTTGTTTGTGCAGAAAAAGTTATTTTTCTTTCTCCACCTCTGAATTGTAAATGTTTTCTACTATGTTACATTTTTAGTATGTTAAAAACAAGCTCTACTACATTGTACATATATTTGCTATTTTATATACCGTTTTTTTTGCACTGTAAGGTGCACAGAATTATAAAGCGCATTATCACTAAACGCCTATATTCTGGTCTATTTTCATACATAAGGCGTACCTGATTATAAGATGCACTGACGATTTTTGTGGAAACCGTTGGTTTAAGTAGTGCTCAACCTCAACCTTGCAGTGACTCACATCAGTGTCACTGCAACGTTTAGGGACGTCCAAAAATATCCAGCCTAAAGCAGTCCTGTGGTCAGAAGCGTAGCTGCTAATATGGGCCCAGAGGATGGTTGACACAAATTGTACAAGGTCGACCTGCGAGAGGTGATTTCAGTTTGTGTGGGTAGTGGGATTGCGCACACTATGGTTCCCGCAACGTTTTTTTGTTTGTTAGTACTAAACTACTATTGCACATAACTTTACCACTGTCATTTACCAGTGATTTTTTTTTTTTAGCATGCTAATTGGGATTCGCTTTGGCAGCAGATGCTGCATTCTATGGCGGCTGGTCTATCCTGATTTGAAATATGTAATGTTGAAATATGTAATGCTGCATTGTATGCTGCCCACAAAGGGTACACAAGCTAGGACTTCATACCCTCATTATCTCTCTTTCTCTTCCTCTTCTTCTCTGTTGCCTTCCCCTACTTTCTGCTGGCCTCGTCCCCAGAGTGTTGTATCAGCAGCAGAACCAGCCAATGGATGCCCTTCAGGCATATATATGTGCAGTACAGTTGGACCACAGCCACGCAGCCGCCTGGATGGACCTGGGCACGCTCTACGAATCTTGCAACCAGCCGCAGGACGCCATCAAGTGCTACTTTAACGCCACCTGCAGCAAGTCCTGCACCAACATCACTGCCCTCACTTCTCGGATTAAGTGTCTACAGGTAGAAACCCATCCAGTGAACTTTGTATTTTGATGTTGCATTTTGCCATGTGACCAGTTCCTTGTGCTGATCATGTCATATTTTGTGTTCAAAGATTTTTCATTGTATTATTTTATTAATTGTATCATTGTATTTTTGAATAGTTGACTTGATATCATAACTAGGGATGCACCAAATATTTGGCAACCACAAAAACATTAAGTGAAAAGAGTACATTTTTATCAAGCAGAGACTATTTTATTATAGGGCTCAGTCTCACTCCACCCCTTTTGCTATCACCTAGCCCTACCCCTCTGTTTTGTGCGTACACATATATGTGTAGGGCGTCTCAATTTTTGTTAGTCTGGAGTGGTAGGTTAGGGAAAGTGTTGGGGGTATATGACCCTTCAAATGGAGATTTTTCAGAGGCACACTCAAAGCAGAGGGATATGAGAATCACTGGCAAGACGACACCACAACAAGCGACCAAAGAAACTTACAAATTTAAGTATTTTCCCTGTTAAAAATGACTAAAGTACACTATGGTAATATAGTGGTTATAATGTTTCATGGCCATTTTTCTTTATAACAAGCATAATAGTAGTTTGTTTCAGTTGCTTGCTAGCTGTCTACCGTTTCTGTTCCACCTTATATGTTGCAAGGGGTCTGCAGAGAATAATAAATAAAATGTAAAAAAAAATCTAGTTTTAGCTCCACTTTACAGAGGAATTAATTTGGCTTAATTAATAATTGCTGCACCACCTGCCCACTTTCTAACCATATGATAAAACCCTAAAGTTAACTAGTTAACCAGCAGAAAAGGCTGTGATGGAGGGCTGTGATGGAGGGCTGTGATGGAGGGCTGTGATGGAGGGCTGTGATGGAGGGCTGTGATGGAGGGCTGTGATGGAGGGCTGTGATGGAGGGCTGTGATAACAGTACTAGCAGGGAGTGTGGGAGAGAGCCAACATTGAGCCTACAAACTCCAACGCCAAGTTCAAGTTCTTTTTTACACTTTTCTTACAAAAACTTAAATTAACTAAATCATTCAGCATCCAGTTCAACTTGTTTGGTTGAATTCAAAAATTTTCATTAAGGTGCATCTCTAATCATAAAAGAGTATTTCTACTGTCAGTTAGCTCTGTTAAGATTGATCATTGATGCATACTTCCATTCCATGCTTGAACTTTTGTATTTTGAGTTACGATGCCTGGTATTATTTATACATTTTTGTACTTCATTGCATTTAAAATAATGTGTTTTATGTGATAGCTTTAAGTTTCAGCTTAGAGAACCTTGCATTTATACATCCAATTGTGATTGTTACACAATCTTTTCTAGGCTCAGTTGTGTAATCTGCAACAAGGTAGTCTACCGAGTAAAAGTAAAGTACTTCCTAGTATTGAGGAGGCGTGGAGCCTGCCAATCCCAGCAGAGCTTACCTCCAGACAGGGAGCCCTGAACACAGCACAGCAGGTGAGACACCAGCTCAGCTAGACCACACACACATAAAATTAATGATGTTTTAGATCAGTAGACATATTTCAACTTCTTTTTTGTTATTTTTGATTTATTATTATTTATACATTATTGTTCATAACGCTGTTCATAAGTCATAGTTACAGCTTATTCATTTGATCATAGAACTCTACTCAATATTGGCTGACTCATTCATTTGTACAGAATTGCTGTTCTTAGTAGCCACATATAGATCAATATAGACCACATTCAAAACACTTCTTTTTTTTTTTTTTTGTCTGTCAGCGGTAGTGTGGATGTTTTACCTTGAGCTGAGGATGTGGTTAAAGTTTGATCAGTCAAAAATTAGTCATAAACTTTCCTTGCTCTTGTTAACTGATATTTTTTTTCTTGGGCGACTGTTTGGCATTGAAATGTTTGGTATTGATATTCAGTGTCAAACAGTGGTGTTGACTCAATGCTATTTTTTTTTTTTGTTCATGTCATTCCATTACTTCTGCCAAGAAAAAAAAGCTTGAATCTGTACTGCAAAGCTTGGAAAGTTTATGAAGAAAGTATATTCGAATTAAAGTGCTATGTAGATCTGAATGATATTGATAATGATACAGAGCCCATTTTGAATTGCTCACTGTTGTGTGAACGTCTCCCAGCTGCTGTACTGTACTCTTATTATTACCCACAGCAAACATGTAAAGCTAATCTGTGTGGTGAAGGCCAAGGCCAGCTTCCCAGTCAATCCCTGCCTCCACACGTTCTCTCCCCCACTCAGGGGGATGATGATCATTCCAGCCCTGCCAAGAGGAAAAGAACCACCAGCCCATCCAAGGTACAGAGCAATGCCATGCTGTTAAAGTGGAATTTGTTCTTTTGAAGATTAATAGTTTAATTTTTTTACTTGTGGTATTAAAACCTTATCTCTCTCTCTTCCTGCAAACACACACAGAACTCTTTAGATTCTTGGACACACAACCCAGTCCAGCACCAAATCCCCAATTGGTACCTAACTCCCCAGAAGCTTCAGGTTTGTAGACTTGGTTGAGGCTCTCTCTAGTAAAAATATTTGAATTCATACATTTGTATTGTCATAATTAATATATAAATTATTTTTATTCCTGTACTTACAGCTGCTGGAACAGTTAAGAGCCAACAAGGCGAACCTGAACCCAGTGCAGCTGAAGATGTTGGAGAAGTTGGAAAAGCATCTTGTACTTATGCAGCAGCATCAGCAGGTAATATACAGCTATAGTGCAGAGAGTGTACAGGTGCTGGTCAACGAATTAGAATAATTTGAAATAGTGCAATCATGAAATTCTTTGAATGCATTTTTTGTGCAGAAAGCAAATCAGGTGTTCACCGCACCTGTCCTACTCGTTAGACTAATTACAGAACTCGTTACCTGGAAAAATTTGCTCAGCTGAGCTTTCCAAAAGGCCCATTTAGGCCATTTAACTGTGACGCTGTTGTTTTATTGAATTAGAATAATGGAGAAACCGTTTCATTGAATTAGAATAAATGCTCGAATTTTTGTTTTCTGTGAAGAGTGTTCACTGTGCAGTATAAAGTCAGGGTTGAGTAGAATTTCTAAGTTGTAAAAAGCTGCAAAGCTCTCAAGAAAAACTGCAGCAAGCGCACCAACTGTTCCGGCGTCCGAAAAACTTCTGCTCGCGACAACAAGCAGCTGAGAAAGATCGCAGTCAGCAACCAGTTCAAGTCCACTTCCGAGCTCACCGACTTGTGGAACAAGCAGACCGGCGCTGACGTCTCCAGATCAACCACTTACCGTCGTCTGCGCGAACTCGGCTTCAAATCTCGCGTTCCAGCAGTAAAACCGATGCTGAACAAGAAACAAATGGAGAAACGGCTGAAGTGGGCCAAAGAACACGGCGAGTGGACTGCTGAAGACTGGCAGAAAGTTGTCTTCAGTGACGAATCACGCTTCTGCATCTCCTTCGGTGACCAAGGTCCTCGTGTCTGGCGTCGTGGTGGCGAAACCTACAACCACGAGTGCGTGAAAAGATCCCTCAAGTTTCCCCAGAGCGTTATGGTCTGGGGATGCATGTCCGCTCGAGGTGTAGGGAAACTCTGCTTCCTCAAGAAGACTGTCAATGCTGCCGTATATCAAGATGTTCTGGAAACGTTCCTGATTCCGACTGTTGAGGAACAGTTCGGCGAAGAAGACTTAATATTTCAACAGGATCTTGCACCGGCTCATGCGGCAAAGTCGACCAAAGATTGGTTCACTAAAAAACAGCTTGAAGTTTTGGCATGGCCGGCCAACTCGCCTGACCTCAATGTCATTGAAAACCTTTGGGCCATCGTCAAGCGGAAAATTCGCGACAGAAAGCCTACTACGCTGGACCAACTGAAGCAGAACATCGCCACTGCCTGGGAAGCTGTGAGTGCGGAAACTTGCGACAAGCTGGTCAAATCGATGCCGCGGAGACTTCAGGCAGTCATACAAGCCAAGGGGGCAGCCACAAAATACTGAGAAAGTGATGATTGTAATTATAATAAAAATTATTCTAATTCAATGAAACGGTTTCTCCATTATTCTAATTCAATAAAACAACAGTGTCACAGTTAAATGGCCTAAATGGGCCTTTTGGAAAGCTCAGCTGAGCAAATTTTTTTCCAGGTAATGAGTTCTGTGATTAGTCTAACGAGTAGGACAGGTGCGGTGAACACCTGATTTGCTTTCTGCACAAAAAATGCATTCAAAGAATTTTATGATTGCACTATTTCAAATTATTCTAATTCGTTGACCAGCACCTGTAGTTAATTAGAGTGGCATTAGCAGAGTAGCTAACAGCTTGCATTTGGAAAATTCGTCAACTCTCCAACCATAAACAGTAAATACTGATAAGTGGACGAAATTAGACTGAGTATCAATATTCTGCAGCAGGCGTTCTTAACCTGTAATATTCTGCAGCATTCTTTACTTGTTTTACTGAGCAACACCTTTTAGGGGTCAAAATATTTGGCAACCCACCCTCTTTACTGTTGTCAAACAAATGGTAAAATGTAGATATTCACACATACAGCACCGGAAAATATGAGACCACTTCAGTTTCTGAATCAGTTTCTCTAATTTTGCTGTTTATAGGTTTATCTTTGAGTAAAATGAACTTTGGAATTTGGGAGAAATGTTGTCAGGAGTTTATAGAATAAAACAACAAACAAAAATATTGTCATTTAGAGCTTTTATTTGCAGAGAATGAGAAATTGTTAAAATAACAAAGATGATCATAGAGTTTATAGAGTTCAGAAATCTTTATTTGGTGCAATAACCCTTGTGTTCTCCTCCACCAGTCTTACACACTGCTTTTGGATAACTTGAATAACCATGGAATTATGTCGATATGGAATTATGTCAAATTATTATGATTAAATATTTAATTGGATGAACTTCTCTCTCTCCCCTTCCCCCCCCCTTTTTTTTAATAAACAGATTAGACTAAATGCTGCTGTTGAAGTGCGGCCCACCTTATCCAACGGCCCTTCAGCCGACCCCTCACTGCCGGATTCAAACTCTCTCTCCTCGCCTCAACACCCACATGTCTCACTTTCTCACACGTCCCCAACATCCCAGCCCTCAGCCTCTTCCCCCTGCTCTCTCCAACCAATGGCCAACGGACCTGTCGCTGCAAGCCCCTCCCCCTGCAGCACTGCTGGTGCCCTGGGTCACACAGAAAGACACTCTGTGGGCAATAATCATATACCAGGACAGGGGAGCAACGGAAATGTGCCTTACCTACAGCAAAACGCACTACCTCATACGTGTTCAACCCCCACCAGCAGCGGCAGCAGTGTGAACGACCAGCCGTGGAAAAGCCAACATACCAACTTCACTCAGGTGAGAGAGCGTGAACTATTGGTGCATAGTGTATGAGTTAAAATAGCAATAGTTTCTCCTGAAATATTAAGGGCGGTTAAATATCATAGCTAGTAGCACCTACGTAGCCAGTAGAGTACAATATTTATTTATATAATGTAATGGTACCATATTGTACATTGATTTGTTTATATGAATGTCATTTATTTATTTATTTTATTTTATTTTATTTTATTTTATTTTATTTATTATTATTATTTTTTTTTATGACTTTCACAGTTTTTCTTTTTCCCCCCATGTTTTTTTTTTTCTCCCCGCTTTTAGCCTGGCACTTGCTCACTTACTTGCTGATTAGTTTTCCTGGTCAGATTCAGTTGGTGAGTTTGTTTAGTTGGAGCGCTTTCTCCCTCGGTTTGGTTTGTTTTCACACAGATGCCAACCTAAGCTCACCAAAATCAGCTCATGTGATCTTGTTGTCTTTTCTGATTGGTCAGAGCTGTTTTGCAAGCACGAAAGTAGATATAGCAAGAAGGTTCTTTGTTCCAGACCACCACGTTTATATTTGTGCAGTGTGAAGCTGCTTTTAGTAAGTTGTCTTAAGTGAAGAGTTTAAGTGTTTTTTTAATTATTTATTTATTTATTTAAAACTGGTAAACTTAATATTAAAACAAAGGTTAAAACCAAACACTAGAGATGGAATCATATTTTCTCATATTCTCAGAGTTTAAAATATTGCCAGGTTTTTGTCTTTATTCACTTCTTTTTCTTCTTCCTCCAACTCCTTGCTTTAGGCTAACGTTCACATGAGAATAAAAGATATGATGAAAACTATTCTGTTTCTAATCCAAATTCCTCCTGGCTTTGACTCTTGTTTCTTTGGCAGGGGCTTAAGAAAAGTCCAGGTTCGCATTTGGCAGGTCCTAATGGAGAGCAGCCTATATCTTCCACTGGGACTTCTCCGCCTACCCAGGCAGCCGGTATCGGCGCTTTGAATCTACACGGACATTCCGGCATGTCCAGCGGCGCGCCAGCACAGGAGACTTCCCACAATCACCTTCCCTCCCCCCCTCCGCCGCACTCTGCTACCTCAGGTGGACAGCAAGGCACCGCAGCCTTGACCAAAGAGAGCAAGCCTTCAGAAAACGGGCATTCCACGGGGACGCCTGACAGCACTGCCACTGCGGGACTGCCTAATCACGTCCATCAGGGCTTGGCAGATGCTGCCACAGCGGAGCCCCGCTCACCAGGTGTACTTAGTTCAGACAATCCTCAGCTCTCGGCCTTGTTGATGGGAAAAGCTAATAGTAGTGATAATAGTAACGACAGTGGCGTGGTGATGGCTGCTGGCACAAAGATGAACAGCATTCACCTGGGCCTGCACACGGGCTCTAAGACCCAGGAAAGCTCTGTGGCCTCCTCGCCCTGCTCCGCCATGTCCACAGCCACGCCCTCACCCAAATCCACGGAGCACCACGCCACCCACAACAGTGTTGGCAGCCTTAACAGCCCAAAACTCAACGGCAAGGGCCTGGAGGACTCCCAAAGCCCCATGAAAGTGGACTCTCCTCTGGTCTGCTGTAAACAATCACCCCCTTCGTTTGCTCCGTGGTCCTCTGTCTCCATCTACCCCAGCTCCACCCAGGTGCTCAAAGCCTGCAGGTAGGCTGTGTTTTATTCTATTAGCTATTAGTGTTTTTCTGTTGTTTGTAGAATGAATAGGTGAAAGCAGTGGTAGAAGTGCAGTTAATCTTATTGCTCATGTGCTTCCTGGCTGTTGGGCACAAGCCTGGAATTTATAACGTTTATTTTTAAGTGAATTGCAATGCCAGTAGAATAAACACCTCAGCAGGATATTGTGGGAGAAAGGAATGATTGAATGAGAGAGTTTGTGTGCGTTTTTGATGTGTGGGGGTGATTTAATTGAATGTGTGGTATGCTTTATGAAATAAGACTTTCCTGAGAAAGGCTAAACTTGACTTATGCATTGTGGTTGAGTGGAAAAAAAATATATAATTCATCATGTACATCAGACATATTAAATTTTTTAAGACGTGCAAATAAGTTGAATCAAAAAAAGATCTACTGTCAAAATTCTGCCGTTAAACAAAAGCCTCATTAACTTGAAAGTGTAGTGAATTTTATTATCTTTATCCTAAGCTCAGACCTGCTGGACTAAATGGCTAACATTTAAAGTGTTTTATTTATATAATTAATTTCACTGTGTATACGGTATAATTCTAATTATTAATTCTAATATGATCAGTATAAAAGTCACTGCCGGTGGTGTACATGATCTTACACTGAGGTTTCCAGGCTGCAGTAGTCTATAGTGTTCTGCTCTTTCTGCACTAAACTGATGGCAGCTTCCTGTAATGAACATTGGCAACTCTAACAGATGCTGTAAATACTATATATTTCTCCAAAATTAACACCATGGTTTCAGAGTTTGATGTACCTTTATTTGCGTAACAACTGCATTAAGAATTTAAAGTATTCAGTCAGAAATGCCAGAGGTTATTTTCAGGAGATCCTAAGCTACTCGTGTTTTAAAGAATAACTAAACTCTAAGACACTTTTACAGTGCTTGTTAAATGTTTAGACACACATCTTTTCATTCTATATGTTGGCCTGGATTTTTTTTGGGCCTGATCCAAGCTCTACCCTGTTGTATTTGGAATGTATTGTGTTAGTAGAATAGGTTAATGGCCTTGCTTTCATGACCCTGTGATTAATAACTCAATGTAGGGCTGTATAATATGACCAAAAATTGATTATAGTGCATTGCTTAGTTTTTAATATTACAATTCTAATATCAGTATTTACACTACAAAAGTCACTGTCTGGGATGTACAGTATGTTGTCATGCACTGACCTTGCCAGGCTACAGAAGCCTATAGTTTTCTGTCCTTTCTGCTTGGCTTGACTGCAGTGCCCCATATTGTTCAGTTATAAAGCCTAGAATATAATAACATCTTAGCTGCAATGCTAACAGGTGGCCTCAGCAAGCTTGGTGCATGTTAAACACAATGCTAAATGTTTTTTTCTGCACTGGATTATTTGCTGGTAACAGGTTTATGGCACTGCACTGTACGAATAGGGTAAGATTTGCTGATTAATGATATGTATTTAAATATAATTTCCATATATTATTCTGAACCACTGATATAAAGAGTACCAGCCTGTAGCTGCCGGCTCAGTGTGGGTCTCAAGACAGGTTCTGATTAATATTATGATTAAATTTATATATTTAAAATAAGTTATCATTGATATCTAAACATTTGCTTTTACATTATGTACACTTGCCCAATGCTTTAACCATTGGGCCACCAGTGGCAAGAAGGCCTGTGTCCACCCAAGAAGTTTATTTTGAAAAGCCTTTTCTGCTTGCTCCGTTCTTCTTTAGTGTTGTGTAAAATATTACTTTTTTTTAACAGGGCATGCTCATTAAAAAGGTATTTGTTTTGATGGGCATTAATGTTTATCAAATTAGAAACGAAAAAAAAAAATTACTGACCTGAGGCGCTTCCATTTGTCAAAACAATACTTCACACAAACGAGGCCAAACTGGACTTATCATTTATAACAGAATTAATTGTGTATTACAGTGTATGTATGTATTTTATTAGTGTAATAATTAAAATTAACTGCAGATTAACAGAAAACTTTAACAAATGTTTAAAAACTCCTCCTGCAGAAACCTTGGGAAGAATGGAATAACCAGCAACAGCGTGTTATTGGACAAATGTCCTCCTCCCAGAGTTCCACCTTCGCCTTTTCCTCCGCTACCAAAGGACAAGCTCAATCCTCCCACCCCTAGTATATATGTGAGTATGACCTACACACAAGACTCAGGGCTGTTGTAGTAAAATAGCGCTTCTGAGTTACTATGGTTTATGTGGAGGGGAAGAAACAGAAAAAGAAAAAGAAGGTGCCTGAGAAAGACACAACTAAAAACAGACCGGTAGGAAGGTTGTGTCTTGAGAGAGATGGTCAGACTGGAAAAGAGATTGCCTGTGAGAGAGAGAGAGAGAGAGAGAGAGACAGACTGGAAAAAAGAATGTGCATAAGGGAGGATCAGACTGGGAGAAAGAGTATTCTGGAGAGAGAGAGACGGACTGGGAGAGAGCATGCAGGAGGGAGAGTGACAGACTGGTAGAGCGAGTGAGTGCATGTGAGGGAGAAAAAAAGTGCTTAGTGAGAGTGTGCATAGAGGATGCATGAGAGAAAGACAGATTTCGAGAGAGTGGATGCATGAGAAAGTGCCTAAGAGAAGAGAAACAGACTTGAAGAAAAGGTGTGTCTGAGTGAGAAAATCAGACTGAGAGGGACAGAGACGGACTGGGAAAGAGAGCATGCTTGAGACAGAGAGAGAGGGAGACAGAGTGTGCTTAAGATGCATTCTCTTTTTCTCTGTATAAAAGATGCAGACTGGTAGAGGGAGTTTGACAGAGACAGACACAGACTGGGAGAGAGCATGCATAAGAAAGAGACAGGTTGGGAAAGAGAGCTTGCATGAAAGAGGGACAGACAGACAGAGCGATAGAGAGCCTGGAAGAGAGAACAAGCCTGAGAGAGAGAGAGCGACAAGGATACTGCATGTGGCTGGGATTACAAGAGAGGGAGACTGGGGGAGAGCATGCATGAGAAAGTTGGGTTGGGAGAGAAGGTGCCGACTGAGTGACCGACTGAGAGGGACACAGACTAAAAGAGAGGGCCAGCCAGAGAGAGACAGTCTGTGTGCTTCAGATAAAGAAAGAGGGAGGCTGGGAAAGAGCAGACAGAGCTCAGCAGACTGGGAGAGAGTGAGAGAGAGCGACAGATTGGGAGAAACAGCATGCATGAGAGGGAGACAGGCAGAGAAAACGAGACAGAAAGAGAACTGTGATGAGAGAGACAGATGGTGCATGGCTACAGGATTTACAGTACTGGATATAGGCTAGTTTTTCTAGAAAACAGCCAGAATGTGTGTTGAATATAGAACAGTAAGAGTTTTATGCAGTACATCCCTTATTTTACCATAATATGAAGATATGAACTTTTATATTAGTTTATAACTCTTTAAAAAAACTGCACATCAGGGCTTCCTGTCAGTGGATTGTTTTTGTTGTGCACTTTTTTTTATAAGCTCCATAAGTTGCCATGGAAAACCAGCTGAAATACAAATTGGCACTTTGCAGTGTGTGCTCATAATTGCTGCTTGTCCTATTGCTCTTTCATTTGCAGCCATTGTTGTCTCAAAACGCTTTCCCCTGTATTTGTTCAACTTTTTATTATTTATTTTTTTTGCTTGCAGTTGGAGAGCAAGAGGGACGCCTTCTTTCCTCCTCTACACCAGTTCTGCACGAACCCAAACAACCCTGTTACGGTCATCCGAGGCCTTGCTGGAGCACTGAAGCTGGGTAAGTGTGACTGCGTGTGTGTGTGCGTGTGTGTGTGTGTGTGTGTTTGTCTAGGCTTGGCATGCGCTCAAAACTGCAGACAAACACACAACAGCTGTTTGATCTGCCACAACTTAAAAAGTGTTGCCATATATGGAAGCAACTCGACTCTATACCAAACTCCACTTTCTGTGTTAGTTGCTGAAATTGAAGTGTTGTGGAAGATGCAGAGAGTTTTGGGAATGCTTCCAGTGCAAACCAACTTTTTAGCAGATGGCCAGATCATGTATGACAAAACAGCACCACCTGCAAGCTGAAAGCGTCATTACAGGACGAACACAGCCACTGATTTTGGTCAGTTCAGTCAGTCAGCTCCTACCTGAAGCTGGCCGCTTGACAAAACTGTGAAGTTAGTTCTATTGACGAGGTTAACAATAGATTACTTACGTTTCTGGTTGTATACTAAATAAAAAATATCTAAATGTTCTTGTAGGGTTTTAAGTTAAAAAGAAACTATTATTAACAAATTTCTCAATTTCCAACTGCTGGATAAGCGGCTAAACCTGTGATATTTATTTATTTATTTATTTTTTACCAAATTAAAAACTTCTGGAATATAATCAAGAGGAAGATGGATGATCACAAGCCATCAAACCAAACTGAACTGCTTGAATTTTTGCACCAGGAGTAAAGCAGCATAAAGTTATCCAAAAGCAGTGTGTAAGACTGGTGCAAGAGAACGTGTCAAGATGCATGACTGTGATTAAAAAACAAATATTGATTTCTGAACTCTTAAACCTTTTTGTTTGCATTATTTGAGGTCTGAAAGCTCTGCTTTTTTTTTGTTTGTTATTTTAGCCATTTCTCATTTTCTGCAAAAAAAAAATCATTTTACTCAAACATATACCTACAAATAATAAAATATATAAAATCAGAGAAACTGATTCAGAATCTGAAGTGGTCTCTTATTTTTTTCTAGAGCTGTAGATCTGGGTTTTTTATAATTATGTATATTTTTTTCTTGTCTTTTTATGTGCTTTATAATGGGTTGTCAGGCTTCTATCCAGGATGTGCCGTCACTTGTGTGAAATGTTTTCTGTGTAATAGCATGCTTTCAGCTTGTCACAATAGCAGTGGCACTTTATTATTTCATATAATTCTGGTTTTCAGCTCTAGATGGTTAACTTTATTTTTTTGCTTTTGTTTTTGTTTCAGTTTGATTGTTCAGTCTTTCAATAGGATTGTTTTATTTCTTGGACGTCTGATTTGACGGGGGTTTTATTGCTGACTCAGTTAATTACCAGCTTCTCTGTCTCTTTCTTGCATCACCACCAACATCCTTCTCTCTTGTCTTCTGTGTCTCAGACCTGGGCCTGTTCTCCACTAAGACGCTTGTGGAGGCCAATCCGGATCACCTGGTTGAGGTGAGGACTCAGTTCTCTCAGCCCACCGACGAGAACTGGGACCTGATGGGCAGCAGGAAGACGTGGCGGTGCGAGAGCAGCCGCTCACACACCACCATCTCCAAATACGCCCAGTACCAGGCCTCGTCCTTCCAGGAGTCCCTGCGGGTTAGTCCAGCCTGTTCTTCTTCTGCTCTTTGCTTAGGTTAAATGTGTGATAGCTTGGCGCCTGTTCAACAGCTCTGCTTCTACTTTTAGCACTGTTTTGACTACATTGTTTAGGATGTGTGGTGGGGAGAAAATAGTATGTATTTGATTATTGGTCATTGTTTGTTAAAATTGCTCTTTATATGGACAAGATATGCAGGCAGGCCTCAGGCATCTGTCTAAAACGAGCTCATGGATGGCAAAAAAAAAAAATTATTCAGTCTCTATCATTTGATGATTAAACAAAGTAAAGGCTTTTGTAAGCTTTCAAGTTTAACAAACACTACATAACTATCTCAGAGCCAGTTGATATGAAAATGTTATGGCTCTGTAAGATTAATTTCTTATTAACCTTAATCTTTTCAGTTGGTCACATCTATATGTCTTGTTACCGGATTTTAAGGGGCACTATCAATGAATGCCTATTTTCTGGTCTATTTTCGCACATGAGGCAGACCAGATTAAAGGCACATCATGTGACACTAGTAAGGAACAGGGTTGGAGGTAACTAAAAGCTAAGCTAAGTAAACAAAACTGTAATTCTTAAAATATTTTTTTCAATCAAAATTGCTGGATATTAATCTACACAGGTTTCTCTCTTCTTACTTCTATTTACATACAGTAAGCTTAGATTTCCACGAAGAGTGGGTGCTGGGTTCTTCCCAAATAGCTTGGTTTAACATGGTAAACACGCAGAATATACAGTCCAATATACTCAACTCTGAACGACGAAAGAGCTAGCTCTTAGTGCGGTTAGCAGCTAATGCTAATACTGCTCCAGCAGTGCTAGTTGAGTTTAGCAGCAGGCTACAGGCCAATAATACTCAGCTCTGAATGGCAAAAGAGCTAGCACTTAGTGCAGTTAGCAGCTAATGCTAATGCTGCTCCAGACTCAGTGCAAAAGAAAAAAACCTCACTGAAACTCCTTTATGACACTGTACTTTAGTGAAATGGCCTTGCTGCTCCTTACAACCTGACTGGTAGAATTCATACCTAAGCCCCACCAGATTATAAGGTGCACTGTCAATTTTTGAGAAAAAGAAAGGATTTTAGGTGCGCATTTTAGTGCGTGAAAAACTTGGGTAATAAGGCTATGAGACTGGGTTTTGGTTCCTTTGAATGGAACAGGTTGAAGGCTGTTTTTTGTTTGGTTTTAAATGAATTCATCACCCACCTATTCCTTAGAAGACTAAGGGCATTTTCATACCTTAATATTAAAGTTTTCTACGTTATACAGCGTGAGTCATTGCACAAATCTTGTTTCCTTTTAATTTCTGAAATAAAAAAAACATGTCTTGCCACTACTTGCGCTGTATACATTTGTTCCGGTTACATTTGGTTTCACATTAAAATCTAGCAAGCGGCTTTAAATATTTTTGCTAAAAACCCTGCTTCTCCCTATGTTTGATGCTGATTGTTGATTGTTCATTGTTAATTTGGAGAGTTTTCTTTTCCAGGTGTTGTGCTACGTTTTGCCTCCCTGACAGATTTTGTCCCACTTCACACACACACATGCATCATGTCATGCAGCAATATAAGCTTCTATTTTCTATACACACTGAATGAAAAGGTGTGTCCAAATGCTTGATTTTGGTTCTGTACATTTGACTTGTTTCATCTGAAATAATATCCAACAGACATCTCTGATGTTCTCTGGCTAAATCCCCAACATATGCTGGCTAGGGCTAATAAGCGGTTGCCAGTTTTAGCTACAAAAATCAGCAAGTCTTCCAGGTTTGGTCCTGAAGGAGAGAGATTCTTGCTTTGTGGGTTTTTTTGAGTGGCTTAAGCTGAGACCTCAGCCTGTCACAGAGCTGTAAGAATTGGCATCAAAGAATCTAAAAATATTAATGTTATGATGCCAGGATGATGCTCATGTTCTGCTTCTTTTTCTGTTTACTCACGTGATTCAGGACGTTTATACAAAGTGCATTACACACTTTTATTCTGTTACACTGAGAATATTTTTCTCTCACTCTGGTAGATCCCAGTGTTTTGTATGTTTGACCTCATTAGATGGTAAAAGTGCTGTCCTTGCTTTCTTTAAGACACTGAGAGTTGGCTCACCTTCATGCTGTGTCCCCATTCTTTTAGTTGGGTCTCTGTGGCTCAGTTTAGTATGGTGTGTTGTGTGTAAACTGGTACGTCAGTCTGTTAAAGAGAAGAAGAGCGCCCCCTGCTGTCCAGTCTTTTCCCCTTGGGGACGTGGCCACTTGCTGTTGACTGCATGGGAAAAACAACTCGTCAATGGGATTTATAGCCATAGATCAAAACTCCAAAGCAAATTATATATTTTTATGACACCTGTATTTATGCATAAACCAAAATAAACCAATTATTTTGTGCTTTTTGATTGTTTGACACAATTATTATGAGCAAATGACATTCTAAACTACTCAACATCCTGAAAGAATCACTACAGGACCGTTTGTGAATGTGTGTTCATTCATTTGACCTTATTTGTAGGAGTATGACTTAGTCCTTGAGATGAAACTAGCTTCTTTTAAAAGTGTATTTTTCCTTTTACTGATCTGTTTCAACCATTTAACATTCAACCATTCAAATGATTTAATTCAATGTTTTACATTCCATATAACTACTTCTGACACAATTGCTAGAATAAAATGTTAAAATACAAGTTATGAAATTGATAAATATGAAAGAGCTGCTCACTGAATTTATCTGATAAGTACAGTAAGTACAGTACCGGTAGGTAGATTTCAAGAGAAACAATTAAATATTAAAATGGATTTTTCTTTTTAATTAAGGGGAGATATAAAAAATAATACTTATATAGTACTGATATAAATGATATGGATTTCATCATGTGGACACCACTGTTGCCGCACTAGGAATGTCTATCAATCTATATACACTTCTGATCAAAAGTTTCAGAACACCACGTTTCCCCCTTTATTTTTGCCATTTATTTTATTTATTTATTTATTTATTTTTAACTAACAAATATTTAAAATAGCTTACAGCTGGTAAGTAGCAATAGAAATAAAGTGAGGTTTAGAAATTGATAAAAAAATAATAATTTTGTCTGTAGTAAAGCAGTGCTGGAATAGATTGTTACTGTATGCTCTACTGCAGCATTTACAGCACTGCTAATGTACAACTAAATATAGGGGTGTTCTGAAACTTTTGACTGGTAGTGAATATTTGTTGCTGTCTCACACAAACCTCACTTTTTGACAAAAATCTTCTTTTAATAATGTGATTATTTTTCATGTTCACTAGGTTAATAGTAATGCTCCCTTTTTTTAATTATTTTGATTCTTTTTTTGTGAAAAATTAATGAGCTTATTGACCATGTAGTGAATATAAATTGTGATCTTGTTAGTGGTGAAAAATATTGTAATGCTTATTATTTCAGATTGTGTTGCTAATGCCTGAATGTTGCAGAAAATGAGTTGTTGTATAAGACTCTTCAGAAGCACTGAAACGATCCCATCGCTCTGCTGTGGGTTTGTAATTATTCCATCTCTGTTTGGCTGAATTTCAGGAGGAGAATGAAAAGAAAGGGCAGAAAGAGCATTCGGATACAGAATCTGCTTCTGTAGAAAAGTAAGACTCCGTACACTAATGAGAATACAAGCTGTTACTCTGCTGTACCTCAGGAGCATCTCATTTACAGAAATAACTCTAATTTGTTTTTTGTTTGTATGTTTAGTTTGGTACGGAGAAGAAGGGGTCCCTTTAAGCACATCAAGTTCGGAACCAACATCGACTTGTCAGATGAGAGAAAGTAAGTGGATGAAGTTTAATATTTAGATTGTTATTTTACTGATGTAATGCTGTTCTGAGAGCAGTGTGTGCGTTCGCTGGCTGTGGTGTTTGACTGACTCTTTGCTGTGTCATGCAGGTGGAAGCTGCAGCTGACGGAGTTGAGTAAGCTGCCTGCGTTTGCTCGCGTGGTGTCTGCAGGGAACCTGCTCAGTCACGTGGGCCACACCATCCTGGGCATGAACACAGTCCAGCTCTACATGAAGGTTCCTGGCAGCAGGACTCCAGGTTTGTTGTGTTTTAACAAACACAGGCGGTTCTTTTCCCCCCAATTCTGTCTGTACACTGTTTTTAAAGTTGCCATCTGGCTGCTGGAGGCAGTAAACTAATGGAAACTAATGATGACTGTAATGACTGTATTTGTGTAATAATGCATGCTGTTATGACTGGACAATATGGCAATATATCTGTCATGTATTTTGTTTCCTTATGTTTTTTTTTTAACACAGTTGTTACTGATTAGTGATTGTAATGAAACATTTTGGAGCATTTCTATTCATTTATTTTAATATGGATATTATAAAATAGGGATTTTTAAAAAAGAGATTCTTGCTTGACATAATGTTGTGAGCATACTTGATTCACTTTAATTGAATTTTTGAGGAATTGAGTTTTAGGAACTAAAACGCACATAAACACTTCAAAAACAGCATTTCTGTTCTGCTCGTGTATTTAAAAAACAACCTATCAAACTATATATCCGTTCTAGAGAAAATGTGAAAGTATTTTAATTTTTAATCCCTTAACAGGCCTTGGCCTGTATACAGACCATAAGTGTAGATAATACAAAACCCTAAACAGTTAAAGAAAATGCCAATTTTATGATATTTTATTCATTATGGTATGGCAGTTGCAGATTTCTTTTTTAATATGTATTCTTAAATGCAGTTAGGATTTTCAGTAACGTTTCTTATCAAACATGAAACCTTTTTATGTTATGCTTGAATAGAATAGGTGTAGGACATAGGTGTGTAATACTAGGCAGAAAATTGACAAAAATGCCTGCCTGTTTAGAGGTTAATATTGCCATATAACAAAGTTTTTTTTCTCTCCTGTTTAGTTTGTCTAACTGATTACAGTACGGAACACATCGATTGTGATTAATGTTAACTATTGCCTATCACCATTCCTCTTCAGGTCATCAGGAGAACAACAATTTCTGTTCTGTGAACATCAACATCGGCCCTGGAGACTGTGAATGGTTTGCTGTACCGGAGACATACTGGGGAGTTATGAATGATTTCTGCGAGAAGTAAGTGAACTGAACAGTCTTTTACTTTACCCTTTACACACTGCATGCATCTTGATCTATAATAATTTATTTGCATTAGACAGGGATGTGAATTTAGGACCTCCTCTTGTGGAGCTGTATCATGCATGTATTCAGTATGTAGAAAGATTTGTAAAAAACAAATGTAATGTTTTGTACAAATAGAGAGACACACAGACCGACTGGGGGAAAGAGACTTGAAGAGTGTGAGAGACTTGGGTTATGTTTAGACTGCAGGCAGATTTAATTAGTTTCTTAGTTCAGATCTGTTGCATTGACCGTCTGCACTGTTGTTTGCAGTAATTTACTGTCAAGTGATCAGATCATATTTGTGTGTACCGACCTAATAGACCTATGTGGATGTATAATGACTTAAGCATTTATTTAGAAGTTGTCTGACCAGTGTAGGATGGGTCCCCCCATATATAATATCCTTGATAGTACGTTATAATACATGTGATAGTACAAGCTACATATGAGCCTTGATTCCTCCCAATGTTTCTTCCTCTTCCAGCTCTGAGGATTTTTTTTCTTGCCTCTGTTGTTCACTGGGGGTTCTGTGTTTTGTCTGATTATTTGTCCTGCAATCACATTTCTGTAAAACTGCTTTGCAACAACATCCACTGTAAAAAGCACTATATAATTATATCTGCACATTTGTATCGGCATGTGCATTATTTTGCTGCTCTACTTGAATCCTCATCATTCTGGATGAGAGAGGGTTGTTGAAATCTGATTGTAATCTCGTTTTAAACCACCTCCAATGTGCAAAAATCTGCTTTCATCTGTAAATCAATCTGGATACAACCTAGATGTGTCCAAAACAGACTTAGGGCCTGTAGTCTGAACGTGGACAGGGAGAGAGAAGTTGTAGTAGTAAAGATGCAGGTAAATTATTGAAATGATTCAATAGAGCAAAACTGAGTTGACAATAGATGTGTGGTGATGTTTTTAGGTGGCTGGTAATCCAAGACAATGAATTACTTTATTGCATTAAATTAAACTTTGGTGACTTGTAATATATGTAATATATTATTTATTAATTAATAAATTATTTTTTTCTATCTGGATGGATTTGCATCCTCAGATTATTTTTTCTGTGTTTTTCGTATTCATAATTCGTAGTCATAATTTCTTGGACATGATTATCATATACATTAACCCATCTCTGTTTGGCCCTCTTTGTTATTTAGAAACAACATCAATTTCCTGATGGGATCTTGGTGGCCGAACCTGGAAGACCTGTATGAAGCTAATGTTCCGGTGTACCGGTTCATCCAGCGGCCGGGGGACATGGTCTGGCTCAACACGGGCACGGTGCACTGGGTCCAGGCCATCGGCTGGTGCAATAACGTGGCCTGGAACATAGGCCCTCTCACTGGTAACTACTATAGCTGGCAGCAGCACTTGATGTTGACAGTCTTTATCACGTGTTCCTTTATGCTTTTGATCTTTAAACACGTTTACTCGTCTTCTCACCTCAGCCCATCAGTATAAGCTGGCAGTGGAGCGTTACGAGTGGAACAAATTCCAAAGTGTCAAATCCATCGTTCCCATGATTCACCTCTCCTGGAACCTGGCCCGAAACATCAAAGTGTCCGACCACAAGCTCTTCGAGATGATCAAGTGAGTAACAAATACTTATGCTTTGCCTCTGGTAGTCATTATTTTATGATACATTATGAACTCGTAATAATATAAATATGAAGTATAATAAATATGTAAGGCAGGACCAGTGATAACATGTGTTTCTCTGTGGTTACAGGTACAGCTTGTTGAGGACGCTGAAGCAGTGTCAGATGCTCAGGGAGGCTCTGATAGCTGCAGGCAAGGATCTGGTGTGGCACGGGAGATCGAGGGATGAGCCTGCACATTACTGTAGCATTTGTGAGGTATGATTGCAGTATTGTCCTGTATCTGACCTCATAACAGCAGCACAGGTCTAGGTTTGGAATACGAGATGATTGGAAAGTGAGCCAACTTTCCCCCCCCAAAAAACAAACAAAAAAAACACTTTCTTAAAATTGAAGAACATGTTAACATGGAGTATTATTGGCCTGTAGCCTGATGCTAACCACAGCTAGCCCTTAGCATTAACCGCTAACCGCAGTGCTAGATCTTTTACTGTTTAGAGGTGAGTTTAGAGCTATTCACCTTGTTAAAACAAGTTTCATGAGATAAACCGCTAGATAATATCTTCCTGGCTTACCGGAACTCTTAGGGTTCCTCAGTGTAGCGCTGTCAGGATATTGCTCCAGCCTGAGTGCTGTAGAAATACGGTAATCTAAGCTTACTGTAAATAAACAGAAGCACTTTATTCAGGATTTTCAGGAGAGAAATCTGTGTAGATTAACATCCAGCACTCATTTGACTTAAATGATTTTTTTTTATTATTATTACAGTTTTGCTTACTTAACTTAGCTTTCGTAAACTTAGTTAGTTACCCCCCACCACCACCCAGCGGCAAGACCTGGTGATTTATAAGTTCCTTATAGTGACTTTTTAAAATGAGCCTTATGTATAAAAATAGACCAGAAAATAGACGTTTATTGATAGTGCGCCATATAGTGCAAGAAATGCAGTATGTTCAATGTGAAAACGGCTTAATTCTTTGACTTGAAGGTTTTATTTCATGAAAATTATTTTATATAAATGCTGTGGATTTGATTATAAAAGAAAAACCTTCCCGCATTTGATACTTCCGCATTTATACTCGCAGTATAAAATTATAAAATGGCGTGTGGGTAAGTAAGGCAGTTCTGTTTATATTTAGCTGTTATGTTTGTTACTGATTCTCGTTTTCTTGTCGTATCGTTTCATCTGCAGGTTGAGGTTTTTAACCTCCTGTTTGTCACCAGTGAGAGCAACTCGCGGAAGACGTATGTGGTGCACTGTCAGGACTGCGCGCGGCGAGGCAGTCCCGACCTCGACAACTTTGTAGTTCTGGAGCAGTATAAGATAGAGGATCTCACACAGGTCTACGACCAGTTCACATTAGTGAGTCTTGAGTTTCAGCTCTTTCATTTGTTCACATTGTGCTCTTACACTTTTTTATTATTATTACTATTATTGAGATTATTCAAGGTTTTTCTGTTTTTAAATAATGTTTTATTATTTGTTTTCTTGCTCTCCTCTCAACAGGCCTCACCTCTGCCATCCTCCACGTCTTGACATTAACATTAACAGTTCTATGGGGGAGAACCTCTGGAACGCAACAGAACTCTTTCTGATATTCAGGAACCTAAAGTGACCCAGTTCCACACCACTGGTTTGTGTAGCAAATCCCATAAGGCTGCTGGCTCCAAGCTGTATTTCTATGCAACCCTGCCAAGTACGGAGCGTCACCCCCACCGGACAGGAGGGGGGCGGGGCTCCGTCTCTGTTCTGACTGTTCCGGCTGGCTCAGCACCGCTCCCTTTGAGGAAATTAAAGACAAACTATAATAAAGAATGGACAAATTAGTTAATAAATAATAAATTGTGTAAATATCACAACTGGCAAAACTCACTCAAACTACTGATGTGTGTTACCGTTTCCTTTTTTTTTTTTTTTTTAATCTCGTTTTGTTTTTCAGTTCCTTTGTACTCTTTATCATGTATGAGCTTATATACATGGCCCTATTTTCTGCAGTCTCTTTTTCCACTAAATAAGAACTAGCATAGCTGCTGGTCTTTCTTAGCTAAATCTATTTTGGCAACAGAACTGAAAGATTGAGAATTAAAATGTGAAGGTAATTATTTTTTTTACGGTTTATATGTTTGTCCTCTTTTTAATAGTAAGAAGAAGAAAAAAAACAGCCACAAAGTCAAAAAGAAAAATGGGTTGCACATAGCTGAGGAGTACTTTAATTTGTGTTTTTTTTTTTTAATGTTTCTAATCTTGTTGTAAATTTACACTATTTATAAATGCATATTTATTGCTTGAAAATATTTGTTGATGGAATGCTGTTATTTTTTTCCAAGAGTACCTGCCATTAAATTTTATGGAGCTATGTTGTTTTGGACATGTCTCTTTTTACGTTTTCTATATATGAATAAAACTGCTCAGTTGTAAGCATTGTACAGAAAATACCATTTTTTATTGTTTGTCTGTTTTTTTGGGTTTGTGTATCAGAGTTAAAATTAAAATTAGGTAGCATTTCATGCATATACTTCTTCTGATAGTGCTGTGTTTTAAAAAGTTATAGCAGAAAAAGTTCTCAAAAATGTTCCCAAAAAACAAGATTGACCAACAGGGGTCCCTCTTTCCTTATAGATTTTGCATAGATGCGAGATTTCTGAGTTATGCACTTCACGTATTTTAAACCATCATCTCTGTCCTCTTGGGGTTCTACCATCGTGTCGCTCCTCTGGTTCCTCTAGAACTTGTCGCTGTACTTGCACTCAGGGTACCTGTACCCATACTCGTTACTGCATGGCCTTAAAGCCTGTAGTGCTTCCTGCAGTATTTGTGCAGCTTTAAATATCCTCTGGTCAGACTGCGAGCGGTCTGCACACACACTCATCTCCATCATGACCGTTCTGGGCAGTCCAGCTGATTGTAGGTCAGCAGAAGAGAGCAGTTTGGGGAGGATGTGTCTGCAGAGGAGGGTGAAGCTCTGGGAGGGACGAACGCTTTCACAGGGAGGAACCTGCAGACAGGAGCCGCTCAGACAGGAGAAGACATCGCTGTGGTTTGCCTGCGGGTTTTCTTCAGAGTGGAATCCTGTGGAAAGTGTTTTAACAGTTACTTTATGATTCATAAGTCCTTAAGATATTTCTATTAGATTTAGTGCAGTAATGTTTTTAGTCCATTTGGCAGTGGACAAAAATTATTGGTGTCCGTGTTCTATGTTATTACACATTTTCACTGGATAGGTCTCTAAGGTTATGTTTACATTACCAGGCTAAAGTAAGTTAAATCGGATTTCTTGTTCAATGTGGCTCAGATCTGATTTTTTCATAGCTGTGTGAATGTGCCAAATACGTTTTTTTTTTTTCTTCTTTTAAATCAGATTTGAGTCACTTTCATGTGGTACGAATGTGGTTGGTATGTGGATACGTATCTGATGCACAGACATGCGACGTGAACAGTCAAATGCATGCGTCGTCTTTTTGTTTTTACGCATGCGCTACGTGCTTCTCTCTCGTACCCACACATCTCCTGGTGCAGTTGTGCAGCTGTAGCTGCAAAAACAGCAAAAGCAAACCGCCTGTCCTTTTTTCCCCTCCTCGACCTGAGCATGAACTTCAGACCAGCTGTTTGCTGTTCCTCCACTCCAGCATAAGATGCTCCACATATGAGCTACTAACACATTTCCCTTTCCTCTTTATAAAGCTACGAGTTGTCTCTCTAATGTGACATTTTTGTTAGTGAAGAAGGCAACAATTATAAAGGTATCAATGTATAAAGGTAATAATGAAATAAACAATATCTCGGTGAGTCAGTTCACTGCAGTGCCACCCAGTGGTGTGTAATTGGTGCATTAGGCCAACTGGAGGGAAAACAGGTAAAATTAAGCATTTCACAACATTTTTACCCACAATCTCTGAGGTATATAAGGTGTCCCAAGTCTGAAAATAGAGAGTTACTATGTAACAAATGTCCAGTTCAAGCAGAATGGCAATTAAAATCCAGCTCAAAAACAGTTTTTACTAGTCATCTTAGAGGCTCTGTAGAAACCAGCTACATCATGTTAAAAAATGTGTGGCCACAACTTATTAAGGCGTGGGTTAAAGTTATTTAAATCGTAGCCATTAAGGTGGCTATGCTTGTTTTTGCAGCATGCCATCGAACGGTTGCACTATAAAGATACATTAAACTGGTGGACCAGCTAAGCACTCAACCAGCGCAGGTCATAGACCACCAGCGTGACTCTTCCTGAAGTTTGGCTCGTCTAATTGTCCAACACAGCCAAGCTAGTCAACCAGCATGACCAGTCAAGGCCAAAATCAAATGAAACGTACACTATGCTGGTCAAGAGCTTGTAAACTAGCTTGCTTGCTGGTATAGGGTATGATTTGACCTGGATGACAAGCTGTTTACCACCTTAACCATTAAAAACAAATTATATCATCCAAAATATTTATTGGGCTTTATTTATTTATATAAATTTGGGCACACAGATGGCGCCATCTTGTGGTAAGGGTCCCTTTTTAAAGGTTATGAGCTTCAACAAAGCAGAGAATCCTCTTTTTAATTTCCTTCTCAGTGATTATCCTACATTAACACACATTCTCCCAGTTGCTCTATAAACCAATATGTGCGCTCGGCCAGCCATGTTAAAAAATAATTGACATTTAGAATAAGACATAGCTTGCAGCTCCAATTAACATTTCAAATGAATTCAAAGCTTTTAGCTCTGGTTAGCATATACCTTAATTAAAGCATGCTAATCAGAGCTTTTCCTTTCCTGTTGCTCAGATGTTGGATGCTAACGAATAAAAAAAAAGCTCCTCACCCTCCTGCAGATCGATGATTCCGATGGTGCTGGCGTCGGCGATGAAAACCCTGCCGTCCTCCACGATGCCGAACATGTCTTCTGAAGCTGTGGTGTAGTAGAGGTGGAAGCGGAGGCTGTTGCAGGCCAGGCTCTGGGTGATGTGGAGGAGTTGGTAGGCCGCGTCCGCCCGCTGAGCCAGCGGAGATGAGTACAGCTTCTTCAAGGGCCCGGAGCCTGCCCACACCATCAGCCTGCCGCAGGAACCGTGATAGCGGAGGAAGGGCCAGCCCTCCGTGCCTGGAAACATCTACGAGAGCAGAGGTGAGTCAGGGAGAAAAACAGGACGCATGGGAGGCCTGCAGGATGCTGCTTTTATGTGTTGCCTTTTGTTATAGTTCACCAGAACTCAATAAATATACGCTGAGTCAGAGTTTATTATGGTAATATAGCTTATAGGATGTTCTGTGCAAGACACAGGTATTTCTGTTTTTACATTTTCAAAAATGGACATGAGCTTGAAAATGACATTGTGAAAAAAAAAACCAAAATGATGTTCCTGGAACTTTTTTGGTTTGTTTTTTTCTCCCTAATTCCCAATTAAACAACCCTCATTAGGACTCCCCCTATCACTAGGAATGCCCCAACCAACACCAGGAGGGTGAAGACTAGCACATGCCTCCTCCAACACATCAGCCATCTTTTCCAACTGCTGCTGCTTCCATACATCAGCTCACAGATGCCCTGTGCTGATCCACATCACCCTAGGAGTGATGAGGGCAAAGAGTGCCATCTACCCACCCAGAGAGAGCAAAGCCAACTGTACTCTCTCAGGGCTCTGGCAGCTGATGGCAAGCTGCATGAGTGGGATTCAAACCAGAGAATCCCCACCCGATCATGGTGGCAGTGCCACTTGGAGCCTATGAACATTATTTTTTAACCTTCCTGGAACCTTGCAAATAAATGTTGCTAAATCTTCTTAAAACATTCTTTGTTAGCTGGGATGCTAACTAAAAAAATGTAAAGTATTGCCTTCTCCTGCTTTGTGGGCATCAATAATTTTATAATCTACAAGCATCTCTTTAGAAAAAAGAGTGGCTGCTGATTGAGGAGTCAGATTGTTTATAAAGCTTTGAAATGTGCATCTCCTGGCCTTTTGTAATGTGATTAAGCTAATTAAGGCCTAAGATATTGATAAAAGTTACCTCAAATCTGCTGGTTCTTTAATAGTCCCACAGTGGTTAAATTTATAGTTACAGCAGCAAATAGATAGCAAGGCACACAAACAGTACAGTATATACTATAAACAGTACAGTATATACAAAAGAAATAAAAAAAAATCTTACGATAGTATTTACAAATGATTGCACGTTGCCTCTTAACTGCACAGGGATAATGGAAAAACAATATGTTGCATTATATTACACTTTTTTTTTTTTTAATATTAAAATGTGTTTAAAATGTTGAAAGAAGGTTCCATCTTTAAATTTATGTTTTTTTTTTTGGAGATCAATTCATCTTCTACTCAACAATCCACACTGACAAAAAAAAGACAATTGACAGGGCGTTTCCAAACTTTTGCATTCCAACTTTTACCATTCCAAGATCACAACTGAAAACCAGTGAGGCAGAGAGAAAACTATATCAGTAGGGTTTTAATTAACATAGTTTGATACCTGTAATATAAGGGGTTGTTGATTGACAGCCATTGTGTAGAGGAGGCGGAGCTTGTCCTTAGTAGTGAAGTGTTTCATTTGCACGCTGCCCACATCAGCCACCTCGAAATAGCGGTGCACGATTCGGTCCAGCAGTCTCTGAGACGGGCAGCGCAGCATGGGAGAGGCCAGAGCCTGTAGACAGAGGTTACAACATGGAGAAGAAGCTCACTGTGAAATACAGCATAGATCTTATTTAAAAAAAGTATACAATTTAATAATTAAGGCAGTTCAGCTATGTATTTTGTAATTTTTATATGAATCAAGTTATTTATTTCACCCAGCGTAACCTTTAACATCAATGTAATTACAAACTACAAATCCTGCTTTTTTTTTTTTTTTACATTTTCACTTGGTGCATGTTCAAAGATTACTAATATTCTTTCACTTCATATTTTTCATTTAAGCACTTAAGCTCAACCATGTCATAGTTTAATCACAGTAACAAAAATATTTTTTAGGAAGTCAACATCAGTATCTTTGAAACTAAATAAGGTCACCCTGTCATTGTCCTCTTTGTGGTGCCGCCTGTCATCACAGGCTGGAGACATGCGTAAAATAAAGGTAATTAAGCTGGGGAATTATGATTTCTGCAATCTAAAGTCTAATAAAAAAAGAAATAAATAACGATGTTCAACCATAAATCTGTTGACGTTAATAGGTCAGAAACACACCTGCACCATGCTGGGCAGCAGCAGATTGGAGCGTGTCCAGGTCTGGAAGCGCGGGGTGGCTCTCAGGACGGCCTCGATGCTGCAGGATTTCCTCCTGCCTGCTGACATGCAGATGTTTTTGTCAGCCAGCTCGTGCAGGTGGGGGGACACCAAGCGGGACAGAACCACAGGCCTCCAGCTCTCAGAGTCGCATGTGTAGTTCCCCTCGTAGGACGTCCTGTTGGCTGAGGGGAGGTCCAGCTGAGAGGACAGCCACTTTTCAAATCTGGTAAAAAAAAATTAAGAAAAAAATCCTTCAGAATTTGCATTATCACTGTTTAAGGCAAACCTGGAAATTTTACAGCCTGGGGCCACATCGGCCCTTCGTCTTTCTATTGCTGGCCCTTCGCATATCCACCTCAGAAACTGATCCGTAGTTGTTGAAACCCAAAAAAAGACACAAAAAGCACAGCAGTAACAGCAAATAGCAAGTGAATTTAATGCTGTTTTTTACTTTTGATTAAATAATCATATAATATACATGTTATTTACTATGCATGCTTCACTAATTATATTATAGTCTACTTGTAACATCTACTCTTACCAATAATAGCTTATCAGAACATATAATTGCTGCATTTTTAACAATTGATGTGAGTCTGTTGGTCCGGTCCTCCAAAAAAGGGCCAGTGTATTCAAATGGCCCGTTGGGAAAATTATGATTTTTAAATTATGAAAATGAATAGCCAACCCATTGCTCCACAGCTCAACGGCAGCAATGTGTGCAACTTGCATTGTGCGTTAAATGCTTTCATTAGTAGTGTCCACAAACATTTGTATTGATGGATGGATAGAGAAATGGCAAGATAGACAGATAAAAAGACAGACAGATAGATAGAAAGGGTTGAATTAAGTAATGGAAAAAGTGAGAAACTTCAGTAAAAAAAGTTGACTAAGTTGTGCACATCAGAGGAAGTCTGACTGGGTGTGGAAACTCTGTGAAACTTGTTCTAAAAATGGTAAGATAAGTTTATCTCTAGATCTAGAAGAAACCTCTGTGGTACTAACACTTCTATAAACCTTTACTCTTTTTTTAAAGCATGAATTTTAGCTAAATGCCATATTTTCATCATAAGTGTACCCTGAACATCTAATTTTATGAACATTTACCGCATCAAAAACCTCCTTCTAAACCATCTTGGTGTCTTACCTTATCTCCTCCTTAAAAAACTTCTTACATATCGAGGTGCCCACACAGGCATTGCACTTATCCAGCCCCAGGAACTGTCTTCCGAAGCTGTAGGATTTGGTTGGTGGCGAGGCAGACGGGTTTGAGGCCACCAGAGGCAGCATGAAGCAGAGGAACCAAACGTGCCATGACCCCAACAGTCCTTCTCCAGCAAGCCCGGGCTTCAGCCTACTGAGTTCCATCCCAGCATGGCTAAAAGATCACCAGGAGCTCAGGGAACTGGTTCACAACAGAGTGAACAGGTCAGACTCCTAAAACTTTGGGTGCTATATTGAACAAACAATATCATTACAACCCCTGCTGCAGAACACCACACCTCCACAGGAAACCCAAGGAGGATATAGATAACTGCTGTTGCCATGGAGTCTCTTCCTCTACAGGCTCAAATTGACAGTGGCCTTCCAGAAGTGTGGTGATCCACCCAGAACATGGCTGCACTTTAGTTCCCCGAGGAGGTGTTTTAGGTCCTGCAGGTTTGTGGAGAGGAGATTTATTCATTGCATTTTTTGTGTTTTAAAAAGTTCAGTTTTTTTACTGTTGCAGTTCACCAGCAGCTGACCTGATGTACTTCAGGAAATTACTGAATTTCTGAACTGTTGAATGATAACTGTAAATACTGGTCTGTCTCAATAAGAGCTTGGAAATAGGTTTAAGCTTAGTTCGGTTCAACAAATTGCTAGTTAATAGGTAAAACAGTGGCTTGATGATTTTAGCGTGTCCGCCTCTCAGTTCTGGGGTCTTGGGTTCAAGTCTGTACCTGGAGATCTTGGGCCTCATTGATTAAATTTTGCATAGATTCAGGAGTAACCCAGAAAAAAAGGCCCATTTAATACGTTATGTTTCATTTTCTAAATTTGTTAAATCCTCCAGAAATGATCAATAAAATAATATATAATATTAGATTTTGCAGCTATCCTTTACGCATTGTAAGTTGCAAGGTGAAGGACGACTGGATTGTTATTCCAGCACATTTCACTGATGATTGATTGGATTGAGATGTGATTTGGGGAATTTGGAGGACAGAGCAAACTCTTGAATTCACTTTCACATTTCTTAAACCATTTCTGAACAGTAGTGTGCAATAGTAGTGTGGCAGGGTGCACTATTCTAGCTAAGAAAAAAATACCCCTGGCTTCACAGTGTAAGAAACACAGTGTAGGATCAGATCAAGCTTCAAACAAAACTTCTTCCACTGGTTCAGATTATACTCATACTGTATATTAATCTCCCTTTTCTGCTGTTTGAAAACAAAAAAAAGGCACTTAGTGCAGAACATGAGACCTGTGCTTTCTAAAAGAACATTATGCTGGAAATGAAAGTAACAGAATCGTGCCATCACAGTTTATCCATCCTATTGTGAGGGCACCACATCACAATTCAATCTTATTCTTTTCGTGTCTTGAAGCATGTTGGTTATAAGAGAGTTTTCTATTTCTTTACACAATATTTTGCAATTTTATTGAACAAGGCAAGATCATTTGTCGCCCCACTTCTTCATAAGAGGAGCACCACATCCTTTTCTATTGAAAAGGACAATGTCTTCACTGTAAAAAAAAAACAATCTTATTTTTACAGAAAATAAATCTAAATGTTTACAGTATCTATCCCTTTTCTTTTACTGAGGAGAGATTACGGTTATAACTCTTATTTTTATGGCTATATTGCTATATTATTTATATGGCATTTTCCATGTTCTTAAATTACATAGATATGTATGTAAAACTACTTATTATTATCTGTAAGTATATGTGTGTGTTATTATTTAAAGGTTTATTTCTTTTCCAACAACTAAATGTTAATATGTATATAAGACACTTTGTAACTGCACGCCTTTAATTGTAAGACCACATCCATAGATGTGACACACACTATATCAACATTTCTTGGTTTACAAGAGGGGCAGCCATTACACTTTGTCTCCCCCTTGAGACCACCATTGGACTCCAAGCTCCTCTAACCTTCTCTATTATTCTGTACTTCCTCACACTCTATCCTCATCTGAGATCCTAAGAGTTTTAAGGTGTGCTAAAGTATTTTTACTGAGATTTTACAAGTAAGCAAAAGTTTTCCAGTTTCTTCTATACCAACTTTATGATGTTCATTCACTTGGGATTGCCACAGTTTAGTTTACTGCTGCATCCTATTCCCTATAACTGCCATCATTTGATGGGTTGGTTTGCAGTTGCTTTTGTTTTTATGTTGGGATCTGGAAGTTATACAGGATCGCAGCTTTGTTATTCAGGGAGAACTATGGTTCCTCCCATTCGGCCAAATTTACAGTACTGCAGCTTTTTTTAAATGCAGTTGTTTTTAAACACACAATCTTCCACTCTAACTGGCTGCTCCACCTCATAGATGTAAAATTAGAGCCAGATGATGTGTTTGTTTTGTGCTGTCCTTTATTTTTGACATTTTCCGACAATGATAGGATTTTCCATGTCAGCCACCTCTGTAGGTGGTACATTCCACAGAGGATCATGTTTGTTCACCACATCCCTTTCAGAAATTCAATTCAAATTCAATTAAGAAGGCTTCCACCATCTTAATAAAAAAAGGTTTGCACACCCCTGGTGAAGTAATCGCTGTTTATTTGATATAATATAACAAATACATTTATATTTAATGGATATAAATTCATTTTACATTTAATGGATGGATGGTTGGATGGACAGACAGATAAATAGATAGATGATGCCCACAAGACACTGCCTACAGGATGCTGTTGGTGGACTATGGGTTATTATTAGTCAACAATCGATTGAAGACAGAATCTATAGACCTATCCGGATGGGATTAGTTTCTCAGGGAAACATCTGTAAAAAATATTTCATACTTCTACTCAGTGATAAAACTCTTGCTCGCCCAAAGTGTAATTACGGTGTGCAGCAGTGGACAAATAGCTATTTTAATAAACACGAGGTGAAGAAACTAAGAGATGTGGATCCGGACGGGTCTAAAATTACCAGAGGACCACGAAAACGAGTTCAGCGAAAAACAGTAGATAATTCATCAATGGATTTATTGTTTTCTTCCCTGATGATACAACCATATTCCAAGATGACAATGTCAGAATTCATGGGGCTGGAATTGTGAAAGAGTGCAGAGTTCAGGGAGCATGAGATCATCATTTTCACACATGGATTGAGAGAGAGTTCACCACAGAGTCCAGACCTTAACCTCATTGAGAATCTTTGGGATGTGCTGGATGGAGAAGAGCTGCTTTGTGCAGCGGTCAGACTCTACCATCATCAACGCTGCTGCAAGATATTGGTGAAAAATGAATTAATGCAACACTGGATTGAAATAAATCTTGTGAAATTGCAGAAGCTTATCAAAACTATGCCACAGTGAAGATACAGATACAAACAAAGAAACTACACAGAAAGTACAGTGAACATTTGCATTTACTTTGTAAACAGTGTCACCACTGATAGTACGTGAGTGTGAGGAGAGAGCAGGGCTGAGCATGTGGTCTGTATGGTCAGTAGATGGTGCTGTAAGTGTAAGTGAACGCTGCACTCCCTCTCCGTTTACCCAGAGTGCATTAGTCAGGAGTGATTCAGAGAGAAGTGAAAACATGCCGTTTATTAACCTCGCGCTGATTCACATGTATGCTGTCCTTGTGCAAACAAATGAGATTTATTTAAGGCTAGGAAATAAATATACAGGAGGTAATTATGTTCGGAAGTTTCCTCGGGACAAGTCATCAAACCACCATAGAGGAAATACATTAATTTAAAAAGAAGTGGGGCACTTCACGTGCCTGACACACTCATTCCAACAGAGTGGACAAGACTTACTGTGGCTTCAGCATGAGCTGAATGAGCATTTAACCCTTGTGCGGTGTTTATATGTTTGTTACTCGTTTACTTTGTTACTTGTATTTAATTCAGCAAAATTAAGCAATTTTACATTAAAATGCTTTACACATGCTCGCTTCACCTAAATTGCAAGCAATATAAACAGCTTACATGGTTACTTTAGTCCCATTACCTTTCTTATGTTACATTTCTTTCAAAAAGTGCTACTCTTTTTTTATTAGTTTTTTAATAAAATGTAAAAGAAAATTAATTAACCTCAAGATATGAGTAGAAAATTTGTTTAGTTTCAAATTTACCAATGAAGCAATGTTTATTAGCCCTTGGCCAAACATACTGTATCTAATATAAATGTTTAGGGGGGGGGGGGGGGGGGTGTACAGTGTGTGTTTATCGAAAATGTGTTTTGATATATGTTTTTCACAAAAAATGAGCCAATGCCAATGAGTTTGAGTTAGAAAAACAATTTTTTATTATCATTTGATGAAAAATGAAAACGGCTCCCACAGAGGGTTAAAAGGCTTAGATAACCTTGAACTTTTGTATATATTTATTTATTTTGATGCTTTTCTCAGAATAAAAATAGCTGTTTAATTAATGTAAAGAAATATCTGTAGAGTGAGCTTAGCTGCTCTATAGTTAAATAAGGCAGACTGTGAAGCCTTTCTGTACTGAGTAGACTAGTGTGTACAGATGCACTAGAGGACTAGTGAGTCACTACTGTACCCAAACTACTGACTCCTGAGTGACTAAACCAAAAGTCCCTGAGTAAATGAGTGAATCAGGGCTATTACACACACATAAACACAGGTTACATAAAACACTATCAACAGCAGGAACTAGTAGACTGGAGAGCAATAGAAATGACTGAAGGGTCACGGGTACTTTGACCCACTGAACGGCTAGTTACTGACTAACCTGCTTAGCATTAGTGCTAACCTGCTAACCTGAAAACCTGTAACTTTCCTTTTAACTGGGCTTGTCTGGGATGATAATGCGAACCTATAGCATTAACCATATTTCATATATAATATACAGCTTTGGAAAAAATGTAAAAGACCACTTCAGTTTCTGAATCAGTTTCTCTGATTTTGCTATTTATAGGTATATTTTTGAGTAACATTGTTGTTTTATTCTATAAACTACCGACAACATAAAAGATGCAGAGCTTTCCGACCTCAAATAATGCAAAGAAAACAAGTTCATATTTATAAAGTTTTAAGAGTTCAGAAATCAATCTTTGGTGGAATAACCCTGGTTGGTTTTTAATCACAATTTTCATGCATCTTGGCATGTTCTCCTCCTCCTCCACCAGTCTTACACACTGCTTTCGAATAACTTTATGTCTTTACTTCTGGTGCAAAGATATATAGAAAAGTAATATATAAGAATATTTAGTATATTGTAATTTTGCAATTGTGAAAAAAGGGCAAGTTTTGTAAAACAACGAGAAAAAAAACATATTCAGTATTTATCGTTCGGCCAATTCTTTTTTTTTTTTCGTTTGTTTGTTTCAGTTTCGGCTCTGTCCAAAAAAAAAATCCCTAGCATGTTTTCTATGGCAACTAGGTTAAGTTGTAATAAATAGAATGAAGTCAATCCATGCATATTTTTTCGTTGCTACTCTGTTCATCTGTTTATTTAATATTAATGCACAATATTTCCCTCTGAAATATAGCAGTACTGTATTAAACGGACCGCACCAACTTAGCTTTATTTAGCTGAGCTCTGACTATGTGTGGAAGCATCTTGTGTTTTCTGGAGGCTAAACTGGAGTGTTGATCTTGGTTGTTAAAGGCCTCCATACAGCTCAGAATTCCCCTACATACCAGTCAGGTTAGTGTCCGTGCTGATGAGTTGACTCATAGGAAGCGTTGGATTATATTTCTCCTTCAGCCGAATAGTGCACGCTCCTGCTGGACTGAAAGGAGGTGAAAGGCAGATGCCTGTGTTGTAATGATTATAGGCTATATGAGTAAGAGCTTAAAGGATCCTGTCATGTCCAACATCAAAGGCAGGATTAATCTGAACAGGGTAGGAGCTGCTGCTTCAGAGGAACTTTAACAGGGGCTTCACATGGAGCATCAGGATGGGGTGGTTCGTGTAGGTAAAATCCACGTGATGGCAGTGTTGGCAACCTCAACTCAACATTTGCACCACTGCATGTCTGCAAGTAACTTCTCACCTTGCAGTGTATGGTATTTATTTATTAATTTATTTTTGCTGTGATATTTTTGCATCAGATTTGGTTGCTTTTTCTTTTTTTCTTTTTTTCTAGATCAGCAGCCTTAATTCACTGTTGTAGTTGTAGTTAATATCAGGAAGCTGTGAGGCTGGGGAAAGTTGTAGTCTTTTAATTACCCGTGACTCATTCATAAGCCTCACAAGCAAAAGGATGACTGTATATGTGGAGTTAAACAGGTCAAAGTTGATTTTTGAAGTTTGCTACTCTCACACAGAAACCTTCTTTTCTATCTCCATTTTTGCTTTAAACTTTTTGACATGATCTGAGTTTAGTTTAGAAGAGTTGTTCTTTACACATTTTCAACCGGCAATGGAGCTGAGCATTTCCTCATGGTGCACTATTCAAAAAGACAATACCCACCCGCATACTGCTGACGTTTCAAGAGCAACATGGGATGGATTAATGATTCATGCCTTTATCTTCCTTCCAAACAGCATTGCAATCCTACAGTTCCTTCTGGGTGCAAGTACTTTTTATGATGGGTGCATTTTTTTTACAGTGACTTCCATTAAAAGTCTGTAAAAAGCCATTTTACAGTGTTTTATGCTTTACTCAATAATTCAGAGCCAAGGAACAAATGGTTAGAATTTGTCAATAGAACTAATTAGGAACTCAATCTCAACTCAATTAGGAACCATTCATAAACTAATTGTAAACCATTTATAAACCCTTTATAAAGGTAGTCTTATTTTAAAGTGGTACCTTTCTGGACCTGGACTGCCCACCTCTGTGTGTAACTATAGGTTTATATAGGATCTCCGGTGGATTTGGCATTTTACAGAGACTCTAAGACTAGGACAGAGGCTGAACTGCACTTAGCAGGGCATTATGCATGTTGTAAAGTAACATATAACATTGCAAAGACTGTTATTAGTGTAAAATGTCTTTATTTCAAAATGTTTCTAACTGTTGTTCATCTTGTTACCTCGCAGTGCTGTTAGCCAATCAGAGGAGATATGTTTGCAAGTACGAATGTTCTTGAGCATTTTTATTAAATTAAATTTTCCCCACCACCTTCAGAATGGTCCCACCAGTTGCCTAGATGGTATGCTTCTCCCCTGTTGTCCGACACAATTTGTTTGAGCCAATACATGACAAAACCTGGGCTGATGATGAGGCCGTATCCAAAGACTTGTTCTATTCTATTTTATTTCTATTTTAATTGTTAAGTCCTATTAAGAGTAAACCATTTCTTGTCTCCAGACTTGATCTGGCACTATTTTGTTTAAACCACTACAGGCAACCAATGCATTTAAAACATTCATAGGTCGACAGGTCATGTGACACAGGAGACATATTAGCTCAGTGAGTAATGCACTAAACTGGGCTTCGACTTAGTAACGGTGCATGTTAGTGGTTGTTTGGGAGCAAGTTGCTGTAAAACCACCATATCTTCTCTGGATGATGTGTCAGCTGTTAGGAATCTCTAATCTAAAAGGATGAGGGTTGACACCACACGTTAAATAATGGGGTTTGTAGGAGCCTCAGGGCTGAGGTGCATGGGCGATGAATCAGCGTGGCAGTGCTGGCATGCTGACAGAACATCTTCAGGGGCCTTTCAGTCTGCTACTCTCAGCCAGTGCAGATCCAATCGGCTTCGGCCACTGGTACTCTGGTAAAATGAGAGGAGAAATAAAAAAAACTGAAGTCAGAGTTTTCCTGCCTCTCTCGTCCCTCTGTGATTCACTGTGTCCACGATGTCCCCTGAGTTTTATCAATGCTGTAGGACATTGGGCACAGCAGCCCATCAATCCCCAACAAACACCAGCATTGTCATGTTGCTCATTTTTTGCTTTATATTTTTCAGAAAATTCGATTTACTGTTTTTCGAGATACAAAAATATACAACGCGTTTTGGGACTCAGGCCTTCATCAGGGTTAAGAGACAAAAGTCAATAACATTCCAGCTTTTAAAAAACACACATGATTACAAAACAACCAATGGAAACACTCCAAGTATTGAAGGTCACATAATCAGCCAACGAGAGGCTGACAGCTCAATTCCACGGGGGAACCACTTTAAAATACAATTCTTAAAAGTCCTTCTGAAATTTACAAACACAGTTTAGTCATCCATTTTTTGTTCAAAAATACATACAGAGGTTTTAAAAGCTGGAATGTTATTAACCTTTGTCTTTTAACCTTGATGAAGGCCTGAGTGCTGAAATGCGTTGGTTATTTTTGTATCTCGAATAAATCGGAAATTCTGCAGTCAACAGTTGCTGCTGTTTTTTTTATTTATTTTTTGTATTTTTTTTGATTAGTGAATTTATTGCCAGGCACCTTGTTGTGCAGTGAAGTTGCACCAGATCTGTCCTGTACCTTAACAATATGTACAGCAAGAAGCCCCAGGAAATATGATCTCAAACCAGATGATTAAGTTTAGCTGCTACAAGTGGCTTTTGCTTGCTTAGTGATCATGTTTACTACTTTTCACAACGTGAGCACGATTTTCCAGTGTTTCGCTGTGCAGCACAATCTAATTGACCCGTGCTCATGACGTGTTTTGAGCTGGATGTTGGTTCAGTTATGACTGGATGACATCAATGGGACAATCCTGTTGGTGGCCGGTCCTCGGATCCAGCGTCACTCTGCGCACGAGAGCCGTTGTCTTTTATGATCGACCGTTGTGTGTCAACAAATCCGTGAGGGAAGATCCTGTTGCTTAACAAGCGGCACCTGCCGAACATTGCGTCACGTTTGACAAAGGTGTGTACGAGTATGAGTCCGACGTGCAGGGGCAGGGGCATGTTTACTTATCCACCACATACAGCGTGAGCACAACTTTCCACTCTGCTCGGATTTACAGTTTAGTGGTGTGCAGTTAGGCCCATCTAACCCTTCAGAGAAGGTGTGACAATAGGTGCATGTAAATCATTACATAATATTTTGATAAGGAAATATATATTATAGTTATTGTAAACTATAGGCATATCATTTTTAAATTAACTAAAATAAAAAAAATCAACTAATTCAAAGCATCACTCTGTTTTTCAGTTGCTACAGGACTCATATCTGACTGACAGCGGCTCTAACCAATCAAAGCTTTTAAAATGGCCTCTGCCCCCTTGTGACTGCGTGCCCCTTCTACGGATTTTTTTTTGAAGGGTGTAGTAATGAGTCTATCAGCAAAGCCATAGGACAATCTAACCAATCAGATTCATGGGTGACATACCAGAGTTCAAATTGAGGACAAATTGTTGGTGCACGTCTTGCTGGCGCATCTGTGACCAAGACAGCAAGTCTTTGTGATGCATCAAGAGCCACGGTATCCAGGGTAATGTCAGCATACCACCAAGAAGGACGGAACACATCCAACAGGATTAACTGTGGACGCTGTAAGAGGAAGCTGTCTGAAAGGGATGTTCGGGTGCTAACCCGGATTGTATCCAAAAAACATAAAACCACGGCTGATCAAATCACGGCAGAATTCAATGTGCACCTCCTGAAACTCTCCTGTTTCCACCAGAACTGTCCGTCACCACAATAAATTATTGTGGTCTAAAACCAGGTGTTTCAGTTTCATCGTCCAACCCCTGTAAGTCAAGACAGAGAATAGGAGTACTCACTGTATTAACTCAATGGATCACTCCTGCCGTGTCTTTTTTAGACGTCTTTTTTTTTTTATTGTAATCTGTACAGAGGAACAGAAGGCCATTAGTTCTTCTTTCCGGAGCCATCTAAAACTCACTACACCTTCACCGAGAGCATGAATCAAACCTGGCTTTGACAGATGACTCGCCATCCAGCCTTCGCTCTCTCTGTGTTGCTCACTTCTTCCATGCTCCGTTCCGTCCCTTTAACATCTGAAGTGCGGGGAGGGAAAAGTAGATCAGCCTTGTGGAGGAAGCATTGTCATATCCACTAGGAAGTATGACTCAGGCACATTGCATTTTTCAAGGCTGACTCAGCTCTGCCAAGGAAGTGGGGCCTTCAGAGCGGTCTGAGAGCCAAGAAATTGACAGAGATCTGGTGGTGGTCATGTTCCGCTCGCACTGTGTCTGACCAGCGGCGTTATTAAAGGCCACAGAGGAACAGAGCTGTCAGTCAGGAACTTTTAGAACCACTGACAAAGAGAAAGAAAAATGCCCCCCCCCCCCCCCCACCCAAAATCCCCCTCTCTTGTTCCTCTTCCTCGTCGGTTCTCCAGTTTCAAAGATGTAGCAGTTAACTATTAACAGCCCAAAATCAGGAAAACCCTGGAGTCTAATCCTGTAATACCGCCTTTAATTCCTCTTATAACTGTTAACTTTTAAGAACTAAGACTATACACTCATTCACTTTACCAGCCTTAAGCTTTTATACCACTATATTTGCACTACTGATAATACAGGTTCTGTTTATACACCCCCCCCCCCCCATCACTATTGCATTACTGTCTTGTTGCTTTTGTTTTTCTCACGTATGTCTATATCTCTATATCTGTGTCCTTGTTGTATAGTGTACATATAGTGTCTCCCATTCTTTTATATTTATAATCTTATTTTCTGTACTTGCTGTAATATTTGGGAAGGAGAGTAACTCAATTTCCTGTACATATCGTCGCTGTCCAATGAAAATCAAGTATCTCCAAAACAGCAACTTTACAGCAGAGAGAAAAAACCTTGTAAACTTTCAATGGAAGTCAATGTAAAAAGAGTTTATTTCAGGTAATTTTGAAGAGTTTCTATTGGTCTGTTCATCAAGAAATTTTGGCACAGTGTAAGGGACAGTTTGTCTGTTCAAATTATGTAGTAAACTAAAAATCGACAAAAAAAAAGATAAGTGTTTTTCATAGGACAGCGACGATATGCAGTATTTACAGTACAATAAAACTACTTGAATTGACTGAAATACTGAGATACTGAGATAAAAGCTAGAATTAAACTAAACTAGTTTAAAATGTACTTAGAAGCCCAGCGTTTGTCAGGAGTGTGGTTACTAGTGCTGTAGTCAGTACTGCTATACTGCTAGAGCCGAGTCTGAGTAAATGTGTCGGTGTGTCTTTGCTATCGTAATGATGGTAAGAGTACAACTTTTACATTGTAAATTCAATATAAAATATATTAAACCTTTAAATGAATCATTACTAAAACAAAAAATAATGTTAAACAAACTAGAATATGTTCTATACTTTAGATTCTTCTAAGTATCACATTTTATCACATCTTTGAGGACAGATCTGCAAACTCTTCGTTTTGAAGGAAGGAGTTCCTGGAGGTTCTGAACAATAAATCCTAAACACACTACAGGCTGTAATACTGGCCCTGGCGCACCACAGGCCAGTCCAGCAGCCAAAAACAGCAATTTATTTCACACAAGTATCACTATATTTTAAAACACATAAGAGAAATCACAAGCCACATGTAGTGCACATTATCCAGAATTTCATAACTAGCAATTCCATATAAAACTGAGGTTTAGCATCCCTCCAATTATGACGTTTGCTAATAGTGTAAATTGACCAAAAGCATGATTATGAAAATTAAGTGGCCACATATTGGTCAAAATGACCAATAGAATTACAGTACCTATCAATTTTAATTTACACTAGATAAAGGATAGTGAATTTTGGCTTTTGTGGATCCTATTTGGTTTAACTGGAATACTGGTGACTTCTAGCGTCCTGAAGCCTGTATATTAAAAGAAAGACTTTAATTTATTACTAAATAATAATTAAATGAAGATATAAAGACAGTATTCAGGGTTGTACTGAGTAAAATCAAGGTGTCATTAGCAGAGTCTAGTGAAACCTTGTGCATCAGAGTGCTCTGAAGTCTGTATTAATGCAGTTTTAGAAAAAGAGGATCTGAAGTTCACATGACAAGGACTTCACTTGGAAATAAAAGACCCTGGTTTCAGGTTTTGTTCTCGGTAATGGGCTCTCGGCATTGAGAGTTCTCTGGTAATCCAGTGCCTCCCCTTAATAACCTCTCAAAGCCTTGTACTTCACAAAGGGTTATGGAACTTTTATATCAAATAAACTTTTATTTCAATACTTCACTCTGCTGAGGAACCCTGGAGCAGCTCATGGTTAGCTGCATTGTTTAAGAGCACAATGGCAGCTGTCAGAGGAAGGGCAGGAACGGTAGAAGTTTGAACCACCTGGTGCTAAGTCAACATCGCTGGTTAACCCTCCAGGATTCAAAGCAGGTGCCTCCTGTTCCTGGTCTGGAGCCCTAAACCATTGAGTTCTGTGTAGAACTGTCAAATTTAAGTCTGCATACATACACATATAAAGCTCTGAGGAGTTTATATGATTTTACCAAATTAAAAACCTCTGGAATATAATCAAGAGGAAGATGGATGATCACAAGCCATAAAACCAAACTGAACTGCTTGCATTTTTGCACCAGGAGTAAAGCAGCATAAAGTTATCCAAAAGTAGTGTGTAAGACTGGTGGAGAAGCACATGAATACAAAATATAATATTCTTTGTATAAACTAAAGTGGAAGGAAACCTGATTTACAGAGACCTTTAGTTTCTGAATCTGTTTCTCTGATTTTGCTGTTTATAGGTTTATGTTTGAGCAAAATGAACATGGTTGTTTTATGCTATAAACTACAGACAACATTTCTGCCAAATTCCTAATAAAAATATTGTCATTTAGAGCATTTATTTGCAGAAAATGAGAAACGGCTGAAATAACAAAAAAGATGCAGAGCTTTCAGATCTTAAATAATGCAAAGAAACAAAAACAAGTTCATATTCATAAAGTTTTAAGAGTTCAGAAATCAATATTTGGTGGAATAACCCTGGTCCACCAGTCTTACACACTGCTTTTAGATAACTTTTTGCTGCTTTACTCCTGGTGCAAAAATTCATGCAGTTCAGTGTGGTTTGATGGCTTGTGATCATTAATCTTCCTTTTGATTAAATTCCAGACTCATTGTTTTTTAAGTGGTCTTTTATTTTTTTCCAGAGCTGTATTTGATATTTTTTTTCCTGCAGAATTTGTATCATTGCTCATCATTTTAGCATAACGAATCTAACGCTTGAATCTAATCTCAGTGTATAAATCTATGGCAAGTCAAAGAATCATCTGAGTGTAGTTAAAAGATCGGAACACATTTTATTAAAGAACCTTTTAGGAATAATGGTTTGAGCACCAGAAAGGTCCTTAAGTGTGTTTCTTAAATGGGAGACAAGCTGTGTTTGTCTGTGTTTATGTGTTGTGGACTGTGCGCCGTGCTGTGCTGTCCACTGGAGCACCATCTCAGCGTTTGAACATTTGCTGAGTGGGAACGCTCACAGAAGAAATGAACCCTTGGAATATCCGGTGCAGTGGAAAAAGTGCACTCATCTGATTAACGCCTCTGCTCACACTCAATCCTTCTCTCTCTCTCTCTTTCTCTCTCTCTCTTTTTCTCTCTCTCTCACAAACACACACACACACACGCTCACAAACGCAAGTGCACACTTCATCCAGAAGGCTATGTTGTAATGTGGGGCAGTCGCTAGGCAACCGTCTTACTCTAAAGCTACTCGAAACAAAAGGACTCACTCCAGAATCACTCTGTGTGCTGTGGAGTAGAGGATGCTCGGGCGGTGAAGGGCAGCTTTAACTCTTGGTTCCAGTCGAGCGCCGGGCTGCCTGGAGATGCCACCGGAATGGCCATTAGGCTCCCAAATGATCAGCCTCATTAGGTTAGATTAGTCCTGTCAGGATCTCTGTAATATAATATGTAATATGAGGTGCTGAAAGTGGTGTAAAGTCTGTTTGAGATTTGCCGCTGATCATGAACATCCCATGACCATAATCTACCTATCATCTACCTATCACCTATCACCTATCATAAGCTTTGAGTTCAGTGTTTTTCATTAAACATAATAGACTGAATTCAACTAAACAATGAGGGAGAGAAGAAAATTCTCAGCATGAAACAATGAATGAAACAAAGCATGAAATTTTCTACTATATAATGCATTTCTACTATATAATGATCTATATTTGTATTGCATAATGCTATTTGTATTGTCAAGGAGACAGAAGAACATATTTTTACTCTCGATAACTGTATGTAGACACAGGAAGGAAGCTACAGCAAGTATATATATATATATATATATATATATATATATATATATATATATATATATATATATATATATATATATATATATATATATATATCCACTTCAGTTTCTGAATCAGTTGTTATTTTATTCTATAAACTACAGACAACATTTCTTACAAATTCCAAAAAATATTGTCATTTAGAGCATTTATTTGCAGAAAATTAGAAATGGCTAAGATAAATAATAAAAAAAAAAGATGCAGAGCTTTCAGACCTCAAATAATGCAAAAAAATCAGTTCACATTCGTAAAGTTTTAAGCGTTCAGAAATCAATATTTGGTGGAATAACCCTGGTTTTTAATCACAGTTTTCATGCATCTTGGCATCATGTTCTCCTCCACCAGTCTTACACACTGCTTTTGGATAACTTTATGCCTTTACTCCTGGTGCAAAAATTCAAGCAGTTCAGCTTGGCGGTTTGATGGCTTGTGATCATCCATCTTCCTCTTGATTACTGTATATTCCAGAGGTTTTCCATTTTAAAAAGTAAAATTAAAGAAACTCATCAATTTTAAGGGGTCTCTTATTATTTTTTTCAGAGCTGTATATATGTAGAAAGAAGCCAGACAACTTTTTGACTTAACAGACGTATGTTGTTCTGTTCTGTTGCTTTTTTTTTGCCAGCTCATATCTTACAAGTGGTAAACAGTCAGTCTGTCTGTGTCTGGGAAGATGTGACTCATAGTTAGTGTGAAAAGTGATGTTGAAAGCTTTGTTTATTTGAGCAGAGTGTTTTATTAATTAAATTAAATTAAAAAGGTTTACAAAATAACACTTGTTTAGTGCTTGTGTACTTAATAAATGTTTTACAATGTTTGCAATGATGCAATTAAGGACATTTTACAGTATGTAATAATTTTATCTTTTATAATTTAAACATTACCATTAAAGTGAATGCAGTAATGCCTTTTTTTAAGTAGTCTAATATTTGCTGTGGTAGAAATACAGCAGCATATTGTACATACTGTGATATTAATAACTGTACTGTCATTATTACTGTAATACAAAAATGACTGTAAATTTAACTACAGCTACGTTAGCTAATTGCTGCCAGCATGTTATTCTTCAGTTCACAGTATTGTTTTAAAATTAGACCCTACTTAGTATAAGCTTAGTATTTCTAATACATAAAAGTGTCTGTAGTAGCTTTTTTTTATCCACCAAGAATGAGCAAATTTTGAATGCACATAAAAAATTAACTGAATGGAAAAACCATCATCCAAAAATAATCCAAATATGTTTATTTAAAAGTGAGGTGGACAAATAAAAATATTAAAAAAGCTAGATTGGGTAATGATGTTTGTGCTCCGAGATGTTGGGTAGATATTGTCTGGTGGATATTGCTGGACTGTGGAGATGCCACAGGAATAGCCATTAGTCTCCCAAATGAGCAGCTTCATTAGGTTAGATTTGTCTCATCAGGTGCTCTGTAATATAATTAAATAAAGGAAAGACCAGCGTCCACAAAACTTAGCAGGACGAGCATAATTGAGCGCCTGTGTTTGTGGTGGAGGGTGAGGGGCGAAAAAAATAAAAAATAAATCAGGCAGAGCTGTGCATCAGCCTCCTGTCATGTGCTGTTCATTGCCGTAATGCTCTCTTCCTCTCTTTTTTTCCTTCCCTCCATCATTGATGGCTTCTTTCCCCTCCTCCTCATATTGCACAAGCACTTCCTTTCTGTTCAGGGCCATGAATGGGAGTCTAACCCATGTCACATGGCACGTGGCCTGGGTCAGATGCTCCCTGACAGTGGAGCTGTTCCGCTTCGTCAGGGCTCTGGTGGTGCCCAGCCAAGCCATGTCAGCTGCTCGGCCAGTGCCCGGGCACCCGTGGGCATCAGAGAGAGAGAGAGAGAGAGAGAGAGAGAGAGAGAGAGAGAGAGTGAATGTGTTGGCACGAGGCGGACAGTCAGAGCCACTGGCAGGCAGGACGTGGTGCGCTGTTGGCAGCTGAGCCGAGCCACTCGCCTCACGCTGTCTCCCTCTTAGCCCCCTGCTGTGAGGCTGTGCCATCTGGCTGGGGGGTGGGGGGGTTGGGGGGATGGAAATCACAACAGCCGCCTCGTTTATGGACAGTACTAAATAGAGGGACAGATTGGGACAATAAGGCCAATGCAAAAAATTGTACTGGTTTTATTCTGACACCTGATTCTGACACCTGACGATGCTGTCGTAACAAAACCTCGTATTACCAAAATGATAACCCTCACCAGAGTATCAGACCCTGAAAACAAAAAACAAAAAACTTTTGCTACCACTTTAAAATAAGGCTTCTTCATTAAAGGTTTATAAATGGTTTATAAAGAAGTTTATTAATGGTTATAAGGTAAGTTATAGTAAATACTTTCAAAAAACAGTGATAATTACTTTTTTAATATATTTAATAAAATAATATAGAAAGTTATTAACAGAAATGAAGGTAATGTTGACTAATGGAAAAGACAAAGCAAGATCCGAGGTTCAACGCTATAAATAAATGTGGGAATCACACTTTGGTACTATTTGGCAGGCTTCCTATTGCGCTTCCTATTTATGTGTAACTGCTTTAAAACTGGTTTAAAGCCTAATTAATAACCATTAGTAAACTTCTTTATAAACTATTTATAAACCCTTTATAAAGGAGCCTCGTTTTAAAGTGGAACCAAACTTTTTTGTACAATCACATAATCAGATCTTGTTTCTTCTAAATGCCAGGGTGTAAAAATGTGTTAAACCATGTTGATCCTACTTTTTGTGTGGAGTAACTGTTTCTAATCTCGAGGGAGGCTTTCGACAAGATTTTGGAAAATTGCTGTGAGGATCAAAATACATTCTGTGGCTGTTTGCTTTTGCTGTTTTTGCAGCTATAGCTGCACAGCTGCAACAAGAGCAGTGTGGGTACGAGAGAGAAGCACGTAGCGCTAATGCTAATGCGTAAAAGCAAAAAGACACATGAATTCAGATGTGACCGTTCACATTCATGTAGTAAATTCATGGATCGGATTTTATATCAAATTTAGGTGGCTCAGAATGATTTAAAAGATCATCAGATTTGGCACATTCTCATAGCCATGAAAAAATCAGATCTAAGCCACATTAAGCAAAAAATCAGACTTGAGTCACATCAGCCTTGTAATCTGAATGTAGACAATGTAGATGTAGATTATATATGCACAGAAGGGGATAGGAAACAGGAAACACCTGGGGGAGGGGAATGAGGGGGCGGAGCTATAAATGAACACATGTGAGAGCATTCAAGGTAGGAGGGCAGAAAAACAGAAAAGCAGAGACAGGCAGAAGAGACACAGAACAGGATGAAAATGGGACAAATTGAAATGTTTTGGAAATGCAGAAAAGATTTTCCCATCATTAAATTTACACCTTAAGTAGATCAGTTTAACTTCTATTCACTTAACTATTTTCACTGTCTGTACTTGTTCACATGCTGTTTCACCACCAACACATCCTTTTTATTCCAGTGGAGCCAGCATGACCATGATGGGTTATGCTGCATGGAGAGCAGTGTCTTGTATGAGTTGGAAATCTGACCTGTAGGAGTGTTCCAGTTAAATTAAAATGCCCTGTTTGGAACTAGTTCAGAAATTACAACTTTCCAGTTCCAATTGCATGCAACATTAGTACCAGGGTTGAATAAAAAAAAAAATTAAATAAAGCAAACCATATTTCTAAACATGACTAATTTATTCATGTCCTTTGAGTATTAGACACACCTTACACACAAGTTACAACATCCTAGTCCTAGTCACACACATAAAAAAAAGAAAAGAAAGTCTATGGTTACACAGAGGTCATAGATCTGTTTTAGCCAGTCATGCTGTAACAAGTCTCAGTCACTGTCCAGCCGTCTGCTCAGTGTGGGAAATGATTGCCAGAAATCTCCCTAAAACTCCGCCGGTGTGAGTCTGGCCACACTAGCTCATTTTCTGTCCTCCCACAGTATATGGAGTCATGTCTGAGACACTTCTGCCTTGACACATATTTTCAAACAAAAAAAAAATTACCAAATTATATTGTCTTCTGGTCATAAAGCATCCTGTAAAGCCAAGTAAATTATATGGTGTGGTCAGAGACATGGCAAGACAATGAGGACAGTGTTTAAAAGCAGAAAGTGATATTACCAACACATAATGTGTCCCTGCTAAAAGGCCTGTATAACCATTGACCTTTAATAGCATGTATTATGTACTATGATTCTACTGTGTACATAGTCCCTATCATCCCCTATCATCCCTATCATCAGAAGGAGCATCATTATTGATTCAAAGTAAGTAAGAACACAGTAAAATCAACAGTGTTTCAATTCACTGGTAGTTTTTCTAACAACCCTCAGTGATAAATAATCCACAGAGTTGTCACTTTACTTTACTTTTGAAATAGTATGATAATATCTGGAAGCTGTTCTTTATATTATGTAATTTCTATGATAAATAAAGCCATAGATATGATCAGGAGATCACTGGTTTGAATCCTGTTCATGTAGCTTGCCATCAGCTGCCAGAGCCCTGAGAGAGCACAATTGATCTTGCTCTCTTTGGGTGGGTAGATGGCGCTCTTTCCCCACATCACTTATAGAGTGATGTCGATCAGCACAAGGTTGCGTCTGTGAGCTGATGTATCAGAACCGAGTTGCTGCGCTTTCCTTCAAGCGTTCTGTGATGCTAATCGGCAATGCTGCATCAGCAACAGTATGAAAAGAGGCGGTGACTGATTCACATGTGTTGGAGGAGGCATGTGTTAGTCTTCACCCTCCTGGTGTTGGGGTATCACTAGTGATAAGGTGAGTCCTAATGAGTGGATTGGGTAATTTGCCATATAAATTTTTGATTTTTCCTTTAAGATGCTATTTTGGAGATACAATATTTTTGTATGACAGTGACAATCTCTGTTATTCCAATAATATTTGAATAAACTCTGTTTTCCAAATCTCTACATAATTTGTAGCACTGCCTACTTTACTGGTTTGAAAAGCACTTGGATCCACATAATCTGGAGAGGAAGTATCCATCAACCTTGTAGAAGCAGCTATTGTCTCCACCGTGATAACTCTCACAGCCGATTTGTGTTTTTTGCTGACTATGGTCAATCTCTTCTTGACCACAATTTACTCATCTTCCAATAACTAACAGCAGCATGATGATGCAGCATGTCTCAGAGTAACAGTAATGTTAAACTGGTTTATTAACATGACAATGAGTTCAGTGTTCCTCAGGGACTTTTCCAGTCACCAGATCCAAATCCAGTAGAACACATTCGGGATGAAGGTAGAATGAAGGTGCTCCTGAATCATAACATGGACCAGAATGTGAAAGGAATGTTTCCAGCATCCAACACCTCAACCTGAACCTAAACTTCACATACTACACCTTAACCAGAACCTAAATTAAACTAACACCTCAACCTGAACCTAAACTTCACCTACACCTCAACCTGAATTTAAATTAATCTTACACCTCAACCTGAACCTAAACTTCACTTACTACCCCTCAACCTGAACTTAAATTAAACTAACACCACAACCTGAACCTAAACCTCACTTACTACCCCTCAACCTGAACTTAAATTAATCTTACACCTCAACCTGAACCCAAACTTCACTTACTACCCCTCAACCTGAACTTAAATTAAACTAACACCACAACCTGAACCTAAACTTCACTTACTACACCTCAACCTGAACTTAAATTAAACTAACACCACAACCTGAACCTAAACTTCACTTACTACCCCTCAACCTGAACTTAAATTAAACTAACACCACAACCTGAACCTAAACTTAACCTATACCTCAGCCTAAATCTGAAATTAACCTTATCTAAATATAACTTTAAATCTAACTATAGTAGAATGTGAAATCTCTAACATTTCTGCATGAATTTTCTGTTCATTTTCCTCTTTTTTCAGAAGCTCCATAGCAAATAAAAGAAAGATGACTGTAACTGTAGTGACACTGTTTTCTCAATTCTTCTTCGAGTACATGGCAGACAGGCTAGGTGTATTTGGCAAAAGAGTGCCACTAGTGGACTGTAAATACAGAAACCACTTAAAAAGGATGTTTTTCTTTGATTTTCCAAATTAAAAAAAACTCTGGACTGTAATCAAGAGGAAGATGAATGATCTTTAAGCCACAAGCCATCAAACCAAGCTGAACTACTTGAATTTGTGCACCAGGAGTAAAGACATAAAGTTATCCAAAAGCAGTGTGTAAGAATGGTGGAGGAGAACATGATGCCAAGATGCATGAAAACTGTGACTAAAAACCAGGGTTATTCCACCAAATATTTTTAGTTGTTTGTTGTATATGTAGAAATATTAAGATCTTGTGCTCCCACCTGTGTTCATTTGTAGCCCCGCCCCCTCATTATCTGTCCCCAGGTGTTTCCTGTTTCCTGTTCCCTTCATGTGTATTTAAGCCCCTGTGTTTTCAGTGTTAGTTTGTCTGGTCTTGTGCGTTTCTTGTTGCTGTTTCTTTGTTTTCTGTTTTGTAGTTTATTGTAGTGTTCATTCCAGTAGTCCTGTCTGTTCTTGTATCTTGCTTTAGTTTTTGTTTATTGTTTGTTTCCTTGTAAATAAATTAATCTGCGTTTACGTCCGCTTCGCTTCTTCCATGCTGCAATTCCTGACAGCCAGGTGTGAACAGGATTATAGAATTGTCTGTGCTCGTTAATGTCTTTTTGCTTTGACATAATAATAATCATAATTTTTGTGTTTTTTAGTTTTAGAGTTAAATATTAATCTTAATAAAAACACTACCTTGATATGAATGATAATGAATCATGATCTACTGCATTGTCTGTTAGTCTGTTTCTTTTAACCACTGGCAGGATGCAGTGTGGAATGTACACACCTTGGATCATGACAGTGAATGAGGAGGAAGGAAGTGAGGGAGAAAGGAAGTGGGGAGCATCCGCCGTGTATGTGTGTGTGTGTGTGTGTCTTTATGTGTGTGTCTGTGTGTCTGTATGTGTGTGTGTGTGTGTCTTTATGTGTGTGTGTGTCTGAGCTAAGCCAAACCTCCTCCTTGGTCACTGGTCTGGAGAGGTAAGAAGTGTTAGAATCTGATTCACACGCTTTCTGAACTCGGACCAAAGTGACTCAACAGCGGTGTAACAGCCTTTGATTTAAGTAGCCTATAATATGACTCAATACCAGGATAACTACTGGCACAGAATGTAGATTATAAACCAGACAGTCACCATGACATGGCACAACTCTGCTTCAGAGCCGGACGCCACTCGTGTTGTGTTTGTTACACAGTAAATGGAAATATGGTAATTAGTCAGGAAAAAAAAGTTGGACTTGAAAATGCACTCAAAGAGACATTAAAGCAGTGGGGAGGGGAAAATGTGGCATTTACGTACAGCCTTAAAAAGAGAGTTATGTTATAAAGAGTCCTTTAGTAAAGGCAATGGTTATATTTAGAACCATGATGACTCAAAGCGGCATTTAAAGCCTCTAACGGTTGTTTTAGAAAGTGTTCTCGAGTGTGCTCGAGCTGTAATTATGATACAGTTTTTACCTTGACCAAATTTTGATGGGCAGATGTTCTATTCAATGGTCATTATTATAAGAGGTTATTCTCAGCAATGGATGCCCTTTGTGAAGTTTCAAAAATGACAAAAATTACAATTACTGTATTTAACCCTGTAAGAACCATTCCACCCAAACACACTACAGTATACATATACACACACAAATCTTCTCATTCAGTGTCTCTTTTTTCTGCATTGTAAATTAATACTAAAGTCATCCAGACTATGAAAGAACACATACGCAATCATGTAGTAACTTAAAAATCTGGAGAGCTTTTAACTTGCACTTTCTGAGGCTGGTAACTTTGTCTGATGATTATTCTATGCAACAAAGGTAACTCTTGCTCTTCCTTACCTGAGGCGGTCTTGATGAGTGCCAGTTTCATCACAGCGTATCCTGCACTTAAGGATACTTTCAAAGTTCTGGAATTTTATTTGGATTGACTGACCTTCATTTCTTAAATTATTTTTTTCTTTCCTTGGTTGAGAAGTTCTTGACATAATCTTGATTAGAACATGACTCAAATAGAGCTATTCACTGTATACCTGTAACTCTACCTCTTCACTACTTTACAACTACAGCTGACTGAGAAAATACAGCCAAGATGTGCAACACTATCATCTAAGCAAGAGGTGCTACATTAAAGAATCTGAAATATAAAGAGAAAGAGAGAGAAAGGAGAGGGAAGATACTCTTACCTATTTTACCTTTAACTCTACATTTCTTATCTTAGTTTTATTCAAACAAATTGGTTCATTTTTATGATTTTACTTTCTCAAAACATATTAATGGGGACAAATGTTGCTAGTTGTTGGGAAACACAATATTTATTTATTTATTGTATTTGATTAAAAAAATAAATAAATCATGTTCTGAGTTAGAGATGAGTTAGATTTAAGTGGTTTTCCTAATCATTAATTGATGGTATTAATAAATTATTATGTGAATCATGAACTTTTTTATACAATAAGGCAAACGTTTTTGACCTATATAGAGAAGTTGGGCACATAGATTTGCCCAAATATGTGTTTATTCGTTAATTGTTTATGGGATGATGTTGGAGTGACGTGATATTTGAGATGTCTTTTGTTATATTTGTGGACTATACATATGTAAAGATTGACTGAAGCAGGTTAGAGAATTCATGTTCATTGAAGTTCAATTCTATGTTTAAATAAAAAATATATAATAATACATAATAAAAAGACCTTGACCAAAAATATGGCTGTATCTAGATCCACATGAAGTCCTTTTATTATCTTAAAAGCCATCAAACCCATTTTGCTGATATAAAGGACTATTTTGCTAAGAATTCCACACATTTAAGCTTCTTTTTTCTTCTACCACCACACATATTTCTTAGTGTGTGAAATAGCTAAGAGACAAGCCCATGTGTGTGTATTGTATTTACACTCTGTGGGAGGTAGCCAGTGATGCCTACAGGATAATACCATCAATCCTACAGCAGGACAAGACATGCAGCTTGTTTACGGGGTGTATCGCCTTTTGGAGCCCCACAGGTAGACCGAAACTGAGTAATTGTGTGAGAATGTGCTCCCACCCATACGAGGGGGCGCCCACGGTGCCAAACCTCTTTGCCAAACCCATGTCTGAACCAACAGTCGCGAGTCGCTCCAGGATTTGGTAAGTGGATATGTAGGGCACGGTTTCTTGGAGCTGCTGAAGTGAAGTGACTTCAGGCTCTTTTATGATCAGCTGATTACATCAGTCCATGTTCCTCTGTGTCGTTTATACTTGCTTTATCATGCCCAGTCAATAAAGCTTCGGTAGCATTTATATAAGATTATAATGTTATAATTAAGGTCTTACTAAACCTTTTACCCTGTTATTACAATCACTATATAACATACTAATGGGGCTGATGATTATATTTAATTTAATATATACATTTTAAATGATTTACCACTAATAAATAGCAAGTAATAAAATAAAAAAATAAAAAGGCAGACTCTAAACAAAACTCGATTATATATACATATATATATATATATATATATATATATATATATATATATATATATATATATATAACACAATTATAATATTTACTGTGTAATATTTCCACATAAACTATGTAATTAGTTTAATATTTGTGTAAATGCAAATAAATAATTCTTAAATATACCTTGAATTCAGAGCAAAATGATAATCTTTTACTCCTTTATTATATAATTTTATTATTACTTTCACCTTTTTATTACTTTTACCACTCACAGAACCTCTCTAAAAGAAGTTATTAATGTAATATTTTCTGGACAATTTCTCTTTATTCCTACATGCATATTTTTACTACCAAAAGAAAAACATGTATCTTTTTTTCCATTCTTCTTTGAGTTTAGCTGCATAATTAGAATACAGTAGTTATCCTTCACATTATGTCAAAATTGTATGATAAATATTCTAGTAATAACTCAATTATTCTTAGTATTTGATTAAGCAATGTCAAGTTTATCTTTAATATATAGTTTGCATAAGATGCTTACAATGCAAAGTTGTTGACAATTCACTATGGGAGAATTCATTAATATTAATATTCAGGAATTAATCAATTTTCTGGTGAACTTTTTACTGTCCATTATTTGGTTGTTTGTTTTGTATAATTTTTTTTATGTTTGTGATTTTAATATTGTTTGTCTATATCCCTATTAATGTATATATCTCCTATACCTTCAACACACACAGAAATATGAATGAATTAATGTTTCAATAGAAATTTTCTAGAATGACTTGGAATAAAATGGTTGGTTTTACACTAACTTTTATTGATAGTTTGATTCATTCTTTTATTTTTTTTCATGTAAAGTTTTTCTAAGGACAGCGATAATATAATGCTTATATTGTATGATTTACAACAGGGATTTTCACCACTATACTCAGTTTTTTCCAGTGTTAATTTTGACAGCAAATTTTGATTTAGTTTTAGTCATAGTCTTGTGATGAAAATGGCATTTAGTTTTAGTCATAATTTAGTCATCTGAAATGTTTTTAGCTTTAGTCTAGTTTTAGTCGACTAATTATCATAAGAATATAGTCGACTAAAACTACAGTCAATTTAGTCTTCTAAAATGTAAAGGGTGCACAGTAAATTCACCAGTGTTAAATCAACACTTTTAGTGTTAAATTAACACTGTTAGTGTTATAAATCAACACTGAGAGTGTTGATTTTACACTAACAGTGTTGATTTAACACTGGTGAATTTACTGTGTGTAAACGTCAATGCTTTTTCATCAGTTCACTTGAATTAGTTAAGTTCGTTGACAAAAAATATGACAAAAAATATGACGAAAATTATTCGTCAACGAAGTGAACACTTGTAAACTTGTCTGGTTTGCAGTTGTAGATTGCTTTTGAAGGATCATTGAATAGTTCATTGGTGCTGTCGTTATTATGGAGTATTAGACGTTTTAATTAGAATAGGATAAACTCTCTTGATAACTGGATTGGCTTCTCTTACAGAGCAGTTGGAGGGAGGCAGCGTTCACACCAGAAGCCTCTCCAGCCAGAGCGGCTGGTGGAGGCCGGTCTCCATGGCACCCAGCGGAGCAGATGGAATGGAGTCCCGGCTCTCGGTTAAGTGAAATGTAGAAACTTCAGTCGTCAGTTTCTAATCTGCCCTTGGCTCGGGGGTTTATGTCAGCTCTGCGCCGATATTAAGAGCTTCTCTATGAGTCACTCAGGTATTGAGAGAGAATACAGCGCCCGAGCGAGTGCTCTTTAAGGAGGGATTTTATTACTATATTCTCGTGCGCCATGGAAAATTTCCACTCTGTACCTCAGTACTACCTCTGATACAGACGCCACTCCCAAACACACTTCTCTACGGCCACACAGATGGAGAGCACAAGGCAAATTCTGTTTTCTGGAATAAACTCCCTGAGAGTTAATATCAACTCATTTTAATATGTGTATATGTGTGACCATTGAATAAACTCTATGACAGAGTTAAAGTAACTCTTTTCTGGGAGTCGGCTTTTTAATTCTATTCAGGAGTTAAACCTGAACTGTTGTGGGAGTTAAAATATATAAAATAAATTTATCCTATCTAGAGTAAAATTAAGCTCTCAGCTGGAGTTCACTTTACCACAAACCCCTTCACAGTGTTAACAAATAATGCAAAAAAATATTTATTTAAAAATAGTGTAATATTTTAAAACTCTGAAACATTTAGGAGTAAAAATGACAACAAAAAGCATAATTATTGATTACAATAACAATTTCATGCCCAACAAGTGTATGCCAGAGTATATTTTTTCATTGCCTGGCAACTTTAATCCTGCATTGCAGTTCTCAGTGCATTTCCAGCACTTTGTCACACTTAACAGAAGATGCAGAAGATGGTAACTTGCTCTTATAGCCAATAACACATCGGCTAGGCAAACAACCATTATATAAAATATAACGAATTACCCCATGGAAGGAAGCCCTGGTGGGCAGGACTTCATACTGATGGTAAGTTAGGATTGAGGAACAACCCCATTAGAAAGTTCGGTCACGCTCCTCAACACCTTGGAATAAACTCTGAAACACTACACCGCCAAACAGTTCCCCTCAACTCAATTTGTAGTTTAATTTGGAAAATAAACTCACAGTTTAACACTTTCACACATTTTTGTTTAACCCTTAGAACCCTACGGACGGATTTTCCGTCCAAAATCGCACCTTGTGTTCTCAGCCTAATTATTTAGAAATCCCTTCACACATAAACATAATCCATATATGGTCAGAAAGGGCTGAACTTACTCTTTCTAAGAATAGCGAGATCTAAGAAAAGTGAGATCTCCTTCCCCAACCAATATTATTTACCTTTAGAGCTTCAAACATATTTATATGATGTTTGAGACCAAATAATATCAGTAAATAAAGACTCAAAAGTGTCCACTGAAAAAGAGTGAAACTACCTGCTTTACTCAAACTAAAGCTAGGTATGGTGTGCGCACTACTTATATCGTTTTTATTTTACTTGCATATTTTTTATTAAGTAGTTATTTTGCACTAAACATTTTTATTTATTTAGACTAAAAAGTTTATATTTTTGTATATAGTTTTCTTTGTGTGTCCTGATCCTCAAAATACTGAAAGGCATAGGCTGCTCTGAGTGTCAGGTGGTTTTTAGTATCTACATGTATCCTAGAGGTGTGATTATTGATTATCAAGAAAAATAACTCCGCCTGATGCTGTTTCTCCATGTATTTTGTTAAAGTAATAATTAATAAGCCATGTAATGAACTATTATCAGCATTCTTATGCTTAAAACTCATGTACACTCTAGTCTAATTATTTTTGAAAATATATCTTGTGTGTAAATATATTCTATATATATAAGTCTATACATTCAAAAATAAAAACAGGCGCTTGGTAAAATTGTGACCAAAACATGATCAGTTCCAGGAAAATATAATAATTCTGCTTCTTTTTACATTTTAAATGATCATATTTTTGAGCAGCCGTATGTCTTCTGGAGTAAAAGAGATCATGGTATGTGGCTGTCTGATATAATTACGGTGTTATAAGACCTGAAGGAGAAACTGACAAAGACGGAGAAAAAACACAACAGAACAGGCTAGGGTTTAAAGGGTTTAAACAGAAATTTGCTGTGCATGCATAAATAAGATAGATAAAAAAGCACGCCCTGCTGCACAGATGAGCCTCATTTTGCATGGCGTTTTACTGCGATTTGATTGGTTATTCCCCGCTGGATCTGTTTAGGGCCCATATTTAGGGTCCTAGAGTCAGGGTAGAGCACCAGAAGACAGAGGGTGAATATTCATTCAGAAGTGAATTTGAATGTGTCCTCTCTCTCTCTCTCATCCTGTTTTTCCTTCACTCCGCTGATCTGAAAAGGTCAGGGTTGACTGAGATTAATGCTTCTTCATGACCTTTTCTCTTTGCGAGGTGTTTGGGCATTATGCCACTTTCAGATCAGCTTTGGTAGATGTGTGTGTGTGTGTGTGTGTGTGTGTGTGTGTGTGTGTGTGTGTAAAGGTGTGTGTGTAAAGGTGTGTGTTAGGATATGTTTTAAAGCCCGTTTAGAGGTTATGACAACTTTTAGATTCAATTACCAGCCATGATTGAATCTGTGTGTGTATGAAAGGAAGAGAGGAAGGGTCATGTTCTTCAGTATTTTAGTTTTTTTTTTTATATATTTGTCTAGTCTGCACACCTCACACACAGTGTCCATTTATGACATTTTACCACTGACTATAGGATCCATTTAGATCAAACTCATGGAGGACACTGGATCATTGGGGTCAGAAAATGTTCTCACCACAAACAAACTGCTCCAGAATTACAGTAGCTTTAGATCAAACCAAGATCACCTTCTCTAAATGGAATATATTATATATTATAGATTTTTTCAGACCTCCTATATGGTAAAAATACATAATTCCATCCAAATATAGCTAAATATTGACAGTGAAAACAGAGTACAGTAAAAACATACAGTTCAAGATTTCAGATTTTTTGGTACCACTTTAAAATAAGGCTACCTTCATAAAGGGTTTATAAATGGTTTACAATTAGTTTATTAATGGTTACTAATTAGGTTGTAAATGATTTAAAAATTATCTATAATCAGTTATAACACATACGCAGAAAGGGCAACAATGACCTGTTGTTTGTCAAATAGTGAACCCACAGCCATCTATATTGTTGCCCTTTCTACGTATATGATATAACTGATTATTAATTATTTTTAAGGCATTTAGGACCTAATTAGTAACCATAAATAATGATTGTAAATCCTTTATAAACCCTTTATTTTAAAGTGGTACCGATGTTTTTATACTTACACTAAATTGCCAAAAAGTTTCTAAACGTCTGCTTTGTGTTTGGTGATGGAAGGCTTGGATGGAGCTGTTTGGCCATGGAACCCCCCCAATCCATGAGTCTTTCTGCACTCTTCCTTTCTTGAGCTAATCTGAAGCTATATAAAGTTTAGAGGTCTATAGTGATGGATTCTGCTTTGTTCTCACTCTTTCTTATTGTGTTATAATATCACTGAAAGTTGGTTGTGAAACAGGAAATAATATATAATATATATATAGCCTATACACTTCTGAAACAAAAAACAAGATACCACTTAAAAATATAAGAATATAATCAAGAGGAAGATGGATGATCACAAGCCATCAAACCACCAAACTGAACTGCTTGAATTTTTTGCACCAGGAGTAAAGCAGCACAAAGTTATCCAAAAGCAGTGTGTAAGACTGGTGGAGGAGAACATGATGCCTAGATGCATGAAAACTGTGATTAAAAAGCAGGGTTATTCCACCAAATATTGATTTCTGAACACTTAAAACTTTTATGCGTATGAACTTGTTTTCTTTGCATTATTTGAGGTCTGAAAGCTCTGCATCTTTTTTGTTATTTCAGCAATTTCTCATTTTCTAATTTTCTGCAAATAAATGCTCTTTTTTATAAGATATATCATGTCAAATTTGCCATGTTTGTATTGAGATTGAAAAGCTTGTCTGGTTTATAAAACAGAACTGGGTTTAATTAATTGTGTTTAGAAGCATTTAAACCTTTTTAATTCAGGCTATTACTAAACATCTATCTTACAAACAACTAGTGAATTTGCTCCTAACATTCTAAAAGAGTGAATCCTTGTCTGTGCACTAATTTTTTAACATTAACATTTACTGTATTCTCCCTTAATTATAAGTAGATGATGGAAACCAATTTACAGTATGTAGAAAAATCCCAAATATGCTGGGTTGTGCTGCGTGTCTCTGTATAAAACGTAGATTTTATGCAGACTGACGTCACTAATGCAAACAGTGTTTAACTCATTTAACTCATCCGCTAATATTGCAGCTAGCTAACTGCAGATTTTTTTTTTTCTGTAAACAGAAATGTTATTACTGCATTGAGATCTATCTAAAGAGGCTCGGGAGAAGTTCAGCTTCACAGTCCAGTAAGAGCGAGGACTTCCAGAGTGTGAAGCTGTCCAGAGTGGAAGTATTTCAGAAATGTAAACCTCTGAATGGTGTGTAATGGGAGTAAATCGCCCCTTTGATAACTTGTGAGGCAAGCGTCGGCCGATGACATCAGCGGGTGTCCTCCAGGGGCATGTTAGGGCATGGGCGGAATGCTAATTGATGCTCCGCCAGGGTCTCCCCGGGGCTACAGTGAAGGACTGATAGCGGGTTTAGGAGGGTCGGCGCTGGGGCCAGGCTTTCATCCAGCCCCTCCTCACTTATGTGGGCCAAAGGTGAAGCAGAGCAATCTTCATCCCCATGATATCACTGATGTCATGTGCTCGTCACGCAGCTTCTTTAATGTAATGTGTAATGTGACTGCATCGTCACTGCAAGTTGTAGACGGTTTGGAAGCACATTCAAAAATATGGAAAATACTGGATTCCTCAATTCTGGATGTTTTTGTACACAGTGTTATAAGGAGTTTCTTTAAACTTTTAACAGAAATATATGACTTTTTTCATATTCTTTTAGGACACCAAATATTGTTGTGAAATATTTCTTTGATAATATTTTTGTGGCACCTTTTTGTTTAACCCTTTAAAATTCTGCTCAAATTTATGCTAGAACAAGTTTTGAAACTCTGTATTCTGTTGTGGAAGTTGTTGAGCATCTTAGCTATGTTACTAGAGATGATTATATTTTAATAGTATATGAATTGTTCTTGAATGTATCATAATATTTTGATGATGATGATGATGATGATGATGATGATCAATGGAATTATGTAGCTTCATACAACATATGCTTAATTTTTAGTTTTTGTTTTTTTATGTCATTTTAATATTTTATTTTAATTGTTTTTTATTAATTCCCTTAATAAAATATATTACACAAATTAATATGGAAACTTTAACATTTTAACACATTAACTAACACATTAATATATTTTTTTTAACAATTTTGTTGCTAATTTCATACTGAAATTCACCCAACAGAGCATGGTAACATATTAACATTTTTTTTCAGCCTTCCTTAGCCCTAGTGGTTTTATTGTTTTTTACTGGTTTTATAAGTTTTTATTGTTTTTACTGGTTTTATAAGTTTTTATTGTTTTTACTGTTTTTATTGGTTTTTATTGTTTTGTATTGTTTTTTATTGTTTTTTAGTAGTATTTAGTGATGCAAATACTTCATCACTATTGCTTAGAAGTTCAGAAGGTAGATTACATTTTATTTATATTGAGATATGGGTTCCCTTCATATTACCCCTCTCTCTCTCTCTCACAAACACTCTGAATTGACTGCATATAAAAAAACACTGTGAATATCTTACATTATACTGTTTCTTACATTTTACATTTAAATATCCAATATCTTAATAAAAGGTTCAGTGTTGAGAAGGAAAAATGCTATTAATCACATATAATCTCAGCAAATGATTAAGTGATTTATAAATCCATATATACAGCAAACAAAATCTGTATAAAATATAAGATGAATCAAAGTATTTGCATTATATTTTCATTTTTTAAAAATCCATATTAGCCTCCTGCTCTTCTTTACTGTATTAAAAACAGACCTGCAGGAGCCACATAGCAGAAACATGTAGTCACTAATCCGTACCTCGACTGAGGGTCAGCAGACAGGAGGGAAACAGGCTGTTCCTGGATCAGATCTGGATGTCTGTTATCCTTTTTCCGGTTGTTTTACTGAAGTCATTCCAGTGTCCACCATCACCACCACCACCGGCTCAGTCATGGCGCACACGCACCCCCCGCGTGACCACCTGCACTGCCTCCACATTCCTGCTGTCCAAACAGTAGTGCGAGGGGAAGCGGCATCATTGGAAACACCTGGATCAGACGGGGCCATTAGCGCACGCCCTGCCGTAGCCTGACTCCGCCGGCTTTGTGCCGGCCGCTCGCCCCGCTGAGTGCCGGCCGTATCCAGGGCACAATAGTGAATGCCAAGCCGTGCACACTTACAAATGCAGAGCTGCTGCTGGGAACTATATTGTTTGTGGAATTGACAGTGTTTATCCAGAGACTGCTCTTAGCTTTCATATATTTTTTGATTATTCTTTTTGTTAGCATGCTTATTTGGTGCTGCTGGAGTGTTATTTGCTGTATTAATGCAGAGGGCATTGTGGGAGTTCACAATTGATTCATTTGGGGCACCTGTTGTACATTTATAAAAATGAAAAATGCTACAAAAAAGTTTTTTTTTTGAGCTATTCCATAAAAAAAAAACACTTTTAATTCAGTAAGAAACATGTCTGTAATACAGCTTTGTGAATGTGAAAAACATTTTAGCTATATTAGATGTGCTTTACCAATTTAAAGGTTTCTTACACTTGCAGATCTCACAAAAATATCTTTTTTATGCACAACAGAAGACAGAATGGCTTTAAACTCATTTTTAGAACCTGTGGCACCTTTACTTGTAATCTCTGTTAGGGTTCGTTCATTCTGGAGACCTGTCACACTCTCTTAAAACTAAAGCTGCTACAAAGGGGTCTTGCGTGATGCCGTAGAAGAACCAGTTTTGATTTTGAATGTATAGAAGTGTGAGACCTTTAAAAATGATGGTTCTTTATGGATTTAAAAGTTCTTTACAATTGCAGACTTTACAAAAAATAGTTTTGTATGAAAATAAAAGTGTTTTTTATAGCAAGGCTCAAAGAACCTTTTCTAGAATGGTAGCGCCTTTATTTTTCACCTTTAAAAATAAGGTGCTCATAAGGGACTTTTTAACCACTTTTGGATTCCTTAAAAAAGCATGTTTGTGAAGACGATATAGGAGTGTGAGCTTTTTTTTTAAATGAAGGTTTTACCGACATGAGCATCTTCAGACTTGCAGATTTCACAAAAAATGTTTTTTATTAAAATAAAAATGTTTTTTCTATTGACCCTTGTTGCACCATGGTATTTAAAGTGTCAGTTCATAGACTTCAGAATTAAAGAGTCCTCTCTGGTGAAAATGTGTCATTGCTCAGAGAAACTGAAAGAGTACTTTTAATGCAAGTTAATGCAAGTTCAATGGAAATAAGTTTCTGTACGCAATTCTGCTTTTTAAGTATGTTTGCGTATGTTTTGGTCATTTTGTTCATTTACTAAATACTGTAAAAATGTAGAGAGCAATAACATTTAACAGTTTAATGTATATATTATCTGCTGCATGAATGGTATTGCCAGGACACTGATAATTCACCAATAATTCAAATATTTAATCCGCTCCCCACTCATGAATAATAAACCAAAAAAAGAGACTACTGCTTTAAGAAGTGATAGTATTAGACTGAGAGTGACAATGTCTCACAGTTTCTTCATGCATGCACAGTGATGAGTGTGTGTGAAGCACAGCTCCTTGTGTTCCTGTGAAGGAAGAAGTGCGTCCATGTTGGGAGCTGAACAACATTCTCAAAAAAAAAGGCCTCAGGATTTTTCTGTGGTTTGTTTTTGGGCTGAAATCTGATATGTCGTTTATGCTACAACGTTGTGTTGGTGTGGTTTAGGTAATAGGAAATTACTGTTTTGTTCCACCTTTTAGGATTTATTATGTGTCTTTTTGTTGTGTTACTGGAATTTCAGTGTGTATGTGTGTGTATGTTTGTGTGTGTTCTAAGAAATTGAGCCCCGCAGATGAATAATGGCGATAAGGAGAGAGCCTCACTGTTGGTACATCCAGGATTTCCAAGTTTTAATCCTTTGAAAAATTCTGACAGTCTGTCAGGACTCTGGATGGACCTCGCCGCCCTGCAAACACCATTACCGAAATCATGTGTACTCAAATAGAATGTGCAAGTGCCACACTGTACAGTCGCCTCTGAGCCAAGCAAGTAATGAGAAACACACACAGCCATGTCTATTGGTGCATTCCAGTGCTTTCTTTTATTATTGTGTTCAAATTATTTGTACACATTTTCTGTAAAAAAAAAAAAAAAAGAATTATTACTTACGTATTTGCTTTTAGAGAAAAACGAAGATGGTAAAGGAATGGAGGAATGCTGGGCCGGCCTGAAACCCAGCAGACAATGTAGCTGTAGATTGTACCACACAGAAATCTACATTGTATGCCAGGTTCAGGACAGCACAAAAGAATCCGTCCTTCGCGCTCGCTGGGGAAAAACGAAAAATCGTGGCGGCCCTTGTCGGATTCGCGTTCATTATTCCTCAGCCGTCAGCGGCTGCTGAAGGCATTCGCGCAAACACATAGCCACTGTGACAGCCTAATCACACAGAGAATGCGACATCTCGCCTTTGTCCTTTGTCGTTAAATCACTCAAACTGAATCCTCAACAGTCAGCCCAGCGACAATGGCTGGATCCATTGTTCGGGCAACGCGGCCGCGTCAAAACACCAGCCGGCCGTAATTTCAGGTTGCTTCCACAATGCGGATGTATGGCAGAACGTATGTCAAATTATTTGTGGAAACAATAGATTTCGGAGATACGAAACACTGATAGAGATGCACAGAGAGGTCAGACGTCTACGGAAGGAACCTACGGATTTTGGGACGGGGGACGTATCGTAATGAAGTACGAGCAGTACGAGCAGAACGAGCAGTACGAGCAGGGGAAACTACGCTGACAAGGACCTCCTTTTAGTGCCTCTGCGACACAGAGAGCGCCATTCTGTGTGGTCACAGGATGAAGCCCACATTGTGATAACATACCACACAATCTGAAAGGAATGTGCCGACAGGAAGTTGAATGCCATCAGAGACCCAGTAGCCAGATGTAGCTGCTGATTGCAACACAGGATCTACACTGACTACTGAGCACCTCATGAGCAAACAGGCAAACCAGGCACAGCGGCAGTCCTGCTGCTGTCCTCCTCGACACTCCAGAGCCTCCGATTGCTGAGGAACAGAAGGAGAAGTGGGTGGTTAGATGACGTAAACACATACAGTACCATTTAAATTTAAAGTTTGTATACCTTGTCATTCAACGTTTTTTTTCCTTTTTATTTCTGTATTTACTTTATTTTCTACACTGTAGATTAATAAATGTTTAAGTGTTTGTCCCCCACAATCCTTCAACCTAAACCTGATGAACTGAGATGCTGATTTGAGCTGATTTAATTGGGATGAGCTGGAGCTTCACGGCGTGAAGGAAAAGCATCAGCAAATATTGTTTAGCACCTCCAGAATGGTTCTCTACCTCATCAAGTAATACTTAAGGTATAAAAATGTCATATTCTTGTTTATTTAAAGGAACAATCAGTAATAAATGTGGCTAAATGTGTGAAACAGCTACAAGGGTCCAATTTTTTCAGACACTGGAAAAAGTTTTCTGCTCCTTACACTATTTTCCAGATGCCAAGCTCATGCAGGTTGCCAGACTGACGCACAGTAGCAAGCGACAAGTCTTACTTACTCTTACTCTGTGCCTAATCAGTAAATATATATATACAGTATATACATTTCAATATACAGTCCAAAAAATCCCATCACTACTATGCTAATGGTGGTGGTTAATTACCTAGGTGGTTAACAAACCTTGCTGAAGCTCAGTGATTACCTGTTCAGCAAAAAAAACAAAAAATAGCCAGCTCTCCTATTGCCATGGCTGCATCACACTTCGTGATTCGTGTTGTTGTCAATATTTGGCAACCCTGATGTTGGGTTGGAGGTTCAGGAGGCTGCATCTCACACAGATTACCGTGACAAACCACACAGTTCAAATAAGAAAATACAGGATGACGAAGCTCTGCTATCAAGATCTTTTGCCAGTGATTAAACTTAGCATGTTTTCCTAATATATGATGATACATCCTGATTGTGTTATGATTATGTTACTACAGAAAATATAATCCTAAATGCTCCACGTTTCCATGTATAGCTTTAATGTTTTTAATATTAAATTTACAATGTAAAAAATTATGAAAAAAAAGAAAGAAAGCACAACGAATGAGCAGGGTACTCTATGCAAAAACAGTCTTTCTTTATGTTTAGACACACACACACACACACATATAGAGAAACAGGGGTGGGTGTAGAGATAATTTCCTAATGGGCATTTTTAAGCACGCTGTTAAGACTTGCAAATAGTTCTCATTCTTCTCAATTAGCCTGCAGGCAGGAAGGTAGACAGACAGAAGCCGTGGCTCGGCTGCATGTGAAGCACTTCTGCACTCATCGCTCCTTGTTAACCAATCAGACCTGCCTGCTTGTGGGAACCGGTGGTTGGGGGAATGGCATCCATCCTGTGTTTCTGTTTCTACAATTGCTCAAATTAAAGAACGAAAGAAAATGGGTTTTAAAAAACTGGGTTTTTACACAGAATTGCCTTAAAAAAGTAGTTCCTGTGTTAAGGTAGTAACCTGGCACGTATACTACTATACCCTACACTCCAAAATGTAGCCACTCACCCCTAAAAATCACTGAACTCGTGATGTTCCAATCACTTCCATGGCCACAGGTGTATTATAATAAAAGCAGCAGCTAGTCATGTAGACATTTTCTACTAACATTAGTGAAAAACGGGTCTCAGGCTCTCAGGAGCTCAGTGAACTTCAGTACTGTGGTACAGTAATAGGATGCAGCACATGTACAACAAGACCAGTCCAAGTCCAAATTTCACTATTCACTACTAAATATTCCACAGCCAACTGTCAGTAATATTATAACACAGTGAAGGCGACTGGGAACGAAAGCAACTCGTCGTCAACGTAAAATAACAGAAAAATAACTTTCAGCATACAGTCCTCCAAACTTTGCGTAACTTCAAATTAGCTCCAGAACAGTAGAGTGTAGAGAGACCCATCCAAGCCTCACATCACCAAACATCTATCCATGCTTGTCTTGCATGCCAACTGATATAAAAGTACATTAACATTAATAGAGGCTTATTATTTTAATAACCAATCAATAAGTTGTCACACAGCTGCTTTAGATGTCAACGTTCAGAAAGCTCTCATTCTAACAACCGACACTTGTTGGAACGAGCACTTAGAAATGATTACATAAAAGCCTGAGTAGATATGCCTGTGTAGGCGTATGTAGGAGTTGTGTAGGTGGCGTATGAACATTGCCCTTCACTGAAGTGTTGCCAAAAAAACAAGAATGTGATTTATGACACTATAAAGAAAATTCTGCACAAAATCTCTTTTTGCTGGAGTACTGAGCACTTAGGGAACACCCCGCACCATCACACTGTACATAGGCTGGTGTAGGCGTGTATGTACAGTAAAGTAGGTGTTGTGTAGGCTTATGAACACTGCCCTTGACTTAAGTGTTGCCAAACAAATAAAAAGCAAAATCACAAAAAAGTGATTTACGGCACCATAGAATAAAATCAGCACCAAAACCTTTGAATCTTTTTTACAGCTGTTTTTACAGGACTGTAGATACAGTATGTGTAGATATGCCCTAGTAGGCGTATGTGTAGGTGGCGTAGGAACACTTCACTGAAGTGTTGCCACACAAATAAAAATAATAAAATAAACTGTAGATACAGTATATATTGATATGCCCAAGTACCGAGAAACTGGACAGCACTTAAGAAATGCCCTGTACCAAGATACTCTAGATAGGCTGACATAGGTGTATGTACAGTAGGTGTTGTGTAGGCTGAAGTAAAGCTGAACTGAAGTGTTGCCAAACAAATAAAAAAAAAAAAAAAAAATATATATATATATATATATATATATATATATATATATATGTGTGTGTATATATATTTATGGCTAAATAGAACAAAATCAGCACCGAAACATTTCGATCTTTTTTACAGCTATTTTTACAGGACTGTAGATATGCCCAAGTAGGTGTATGTAAGTGTTTTGTTGTGTAGGTGGTGTACGAACACTGCCCTTGACTGAAGTGTTGCCAAAAAAACAAGAATGTGATTTATGACACTATAAAGAAAATTCTGCACAAAAACTAGACAACATTTTGCTGAGTACTGAGAATCTGGACAGCACTTCAGAAATGCCCTGTATCAATGTACTTTTGATAAGCTGACATACAGTAGGTGTATGTACAGAAGGTGTTGTGTAGGCTTATGAACACTGCACCTCACTGAAGTGTTTCCAAGCAAGTAAAAAAAGACCAAAAATGTGATTTTAATTTTTGTTAAATTTGCTGGACCATTGAGAAACTGGACATCACTCAGAGCAGAACTCTCCTGACCCAAACCGTACCAATCCACTTCATCAGATGCAGTTAATACGCAGACTGCAGCATGACGAATGGGAAGGTATGTATGGGATTATGTTAATGCATCAAAACAAACCTCCTCACCCCTCAGTGACTCCAGAGCAGACAGAGTGAGTCAGGGCGATCTCCGCGCCCTCTTGTAATGGCTCCAGCTCAGCATACCTGAGACCTTGTGACTGTATTGATCAAACATTCTTTGACCAGCTGATGGTCACTTGACTCCAATTTTTCTCTATTAAGGGAATTGCTCGCCCTCTCCTGCTCCCCCCTTTTGAATTCCAGCACTTTGTCCCTGCTTTAGCTGTCAGTGCCTTGCTTCTGCCGGCCTGGTCAGTCTCTGGCACAGTCTCTGGCACAGCCTCTGGCACAGCCTCTGGTGGCTGATGCTGAGCTCGGCCACTGCCAATGTGCAGTACGGAGTGGCACCCTGCTGCAGTACCGCAAGTACTGCAAGCCAAGGCATTATTGAATGGGAAGTCTCCCACAAAAATTCAATAATGAGCTGTCCAGTGTCATCGTAGATGTCCCAAAAGAGCAATGGTCATTTTGAGCGGTCGAATAAAAAAAAGAATCAGGCATGTCACCTCCAAGATGCTGGTGCAATATTGCAACATGTTGACCAAGAGGAATGGGTGTTTGCGGGTGGATTCATAAGACGTGCTGAAAGCAGAAAGCGATGTAATATTTTAGGACTGCGTCAGTCATGTAGCTCTATCTATAACGTACAGCTCGAACTCGCTCTAGCTCTAACCTGTTGGATAATGCAGCCACCAAAAGAGGTAATAAATGAGTTATTATCTTGTCATTGTTAGTCTGAATGTGTTTTAATACATTGATAGTATAAGATGTCTCCACAATTGAGAACACAATTGGTTGTAACACATCATTACTGACTGAGCATCAGATCAGATTAGTTGTTCACTCTCCACTATCGATTACATCAAAGTTTACATATACTTTAACTCCTTTCATTCCTCCATTGTCTGCAGTAGCTAAGAACAGAAAAGCCTCAGAAAAACGAGTCGACCAGAGAAATGTTAGGTGGCTACGCAATTCGTGATTTCATGGCCACTTTGCCCACCTTGGCTTGGGACCGCCCACAGACAGAGCTGAACCTGGGCTGGAGCAGATCTGACAGATCCAATCTTTCTTGTTAGCTAAAGAGGAGCTTACAGCTTCTGTTTACAGCAACTAGTTAACATTAGCTATCTTGTGTAAGTAACTGTAGGTTAAAATCGGATCTCCGGTTGATTCTGTGTTAAACCGAGACCCTAAATATACACTAGGGAAGCATGGTTTGACATGGTAGCACAACATGCCAGAACACTGGTCAAAGTGGGTGTCATTCGCATCAGATTTTATGATATGGAGCGGACTTTGGGGCTTTGACGTGGTGAAATTGCTAGTGTTTAGTTGAAAGAAATGTTATCAATGCCTCAGGGAGATCAACGTCCCACAGCTATGATGAATCCGCGTTTTGAGGCATTTCCCGACCCACATTTGATTAATTCCATTAAGTCCATACAGGATTTATACAGGTGTTCTACTAAGTCTACTAACTTCTAATAATAAGTTCTTCCAGCCTCACCACCACACAGCGTGCAAGTACTATAAGCAAGCTCTGCTATATGTGTCGTATATATGTGTGTGTGCTGTGATGGAGGAAAGTGTTGCCTGCTGAGATTCTCTAGGGAGGTATTTACTTCCTGTTGGAGCTCTGCTGACTGCCCCCAGGGACAACCCCCCACCCTAGAGAACTCAATAATGACCTGTAGACACAGGAGGATTCTAGCACATTCCTTCATAATCTTCCCGAAATAACACTGCATAGCCTGGGGGATGTCCAGACAATACATGGACAGCAAAAAGGTCCTCAGGGGAACCAGGGTGCTGTCCTCTGTGGCTGAGGAAGTGGTAGAGCCTGCTGTACACTTGTCCAGGGTGTAAATTATTTTGAAGTGGTTATTGACTGGAACCCAGCAAGTCGATGATATTCAGACTGGTCCAGATGCCATTTGGTATTTTTCCATCTAACACTTATTGGTTGGGGCTACTAAGTGTTGTATGTGTTATTTTCAGATTTTCAGTTTTGATATGATCACTTTTAGCCCTTTGATAATTACATTATCACACTGACTGATCACACAATTTATATAAACATGATTACAATACTTTGCTGACCTTTATGTTGTTTAATATTGTACATATTGTCGTTGTCCAATGAAAAACACTTATCTCCAAAACAGCAACTTTACAGGAGAGAGAAAAAACCCTGTAAACTTTCAATGGAAGTCAATGTAAAGAACGTTTATTTTAGGCAATTTTAAAGAGTTTCTATTGGTCTGTTCATCAATAAATTTTGGCGCACTGTAAGGGACAGTTTGTCTGTTCAAATTATGTAGTAACGGGACGATATGCAGCAAGATGTACTGTATTTTAAAGTACAGTAATACTGTATATTTTTAACATGAACTGTGAGGTTTGTTCAGGCTGGTAATGGCTGACAGTATAGTAGTACTGCAATGCTGAAATTTCTCTGTTTTTGCAAATAAAGCAAATATATTTCACATGTAAAATTACCTACCTTAGAATTTGACCTTGCAGATGAAGGAGGAAAGTGGTAAAACATGAATTCCGAAACCTTCAAAAAAGAAAAAGAAAGAAATGGTGAGATTAAGTCAAATAGAAAAATATCAAAAAACAAAACAAAACAGACCACATTTTAAATAGACTATTGGTGAACAGACTGTTCCACAGTTGCCAAGGCTGCTTCAGGGTATTATTATTGTTGGGCAGAAGTACAAATTGACATAATCGACAAATAATGGAGGCAACACAACCTCCGTATAATGGAAAATTGAATCCTCAGGAATGAGATGGCCTTGGATGTTCACGACAACAGCATGAAGTCAGTCCATTAATGCTTCGTGGTGAGGATGTTTTTGAGTCAAAGGACACTGAGTATGAATTTCTTTGCATTAGAGGTCTGCGACAATTGCTACATACTGTACACTTCCAAAGTAATAACAAGCTGAGAAGATTATGAGGTTTCTAGGATCAAGAAAAAAGGAAACACATCAGGATCACTACAGGTAAGATATATGTGTCTTTTTTTATAATCATCAGAGATGATCTGCCTTAAAAGAACTTGTACATTCTTTAAATCTTCAATTGGTTCATCACATAGATTGTATCTATAGAATGAGTGGCATTCTTTGTAGAAACTGCATTGTTTAGATTAAGGCAAAAAAAATAATTCTTTACAATCAATCACAGCAAGACGGAAGCCATCAGGGTAATAAGAGATGCATAAAACTGAATCGAATGATAGTAACATTATTTTCTTATGTGTAGGTTATCCAACTGTGGCATTTCAACTGTTAATATTTTGTTAAAGTGCTTGTACAAGTGCCACATGTTGCTAAATGCAAACAAATCCTTAACAATGTTCTACAAAAATCTAGTACAGGAAAATCTTTCTTAGACAGTAGAGACACTTACTTAATCAAAAGCAGGAAAACTTTTTTTAATTTTTAATACAGTTTATTAATAAATTAGCAGGTATCCATAGAGTGTACCTTTCAGTATATTATTTGCTATATATTATCCAGTTCTGTGTAAATGCTGATAATATTCCGAATCAGGCTACCAAGCTACTCAAATCAAATTTTTTATTTTAAAAAGTTAATCATCCTCAAATGACTCATTCTGAGGTTGCAGATTCATAGTGCAAGCAAATCTGTTTCTTCCTGTTACTAACAGGATGCTTCCATTTCTGTTAAGCAGCTTCAGTATGCTTCTCACAGACATCTGAAAACATTAGAAAATGTGGACAGAAGTGGCTTCTCTCTGAGATCTCAGTGCCTAGCCTACAGCTAGCTGTGGGTCTGTTGATGAAGGAGCAGATGTCTGGCAGGTCCACAGCTTTGCTTTCTGGATACTCCTCACTATTTTTACTATCTGTGCTCTAGGGCTGCAAGTGGGTGGAGAAGGGGTGGGTGGGGGTGGCGGGGGGTAGCCTTGCTGGACGGGCTATTCCTGGAGCCCCAGCATGTTTCAGTTGATGTGGGTTTCCTCTGAGCTGCCTTAGAGATGACTGGGCCTGACCACATCCACATTGAGAGGAGCAAGAGCCGAGCCCCTAACCAAATTCTGTCAACGTGGTGTGCCACTGAACAGGAACTGAATCATTACTCTCACCCGGCAGAGGAGGTGGAGTATTTGGGGGAGGGGTAGGATGGATGGGGGGGTGGCAAGTGCTAGTGAGTGCTAGTGCAAATATGTCTGTGTGTGTGTGTTCCTGTTCGGAGGTTACACGATGCAACTTTCACAAAATTTATGTCACTGGAAATGTAATTGCACTTTGCTTGCTGCCACTGCTGTTGAGTCACCGTTTAAAAATGTGTTGCAAATAATTTGAACTGAATAAAAAAATGTATGCTGTCACGTGCCTGCATCTCACTGCAAGCAATTTCCAATCAGCAAGCGCAAATAAGGTCAAATGACTGAGCATGACAGATGATTTGGTACTAATCAGGGGATGCCAGGCAGGTGCCACAGTAAACAAACAACCATTTGATGAAAGAAATAGTGTAGAATACAGCTGGATGAACAGATGTTTCACAGCAAAATTGAGAAAGCTTGCTTCTAAAACCTAATCTAAGCTAATCTAGGCTAATGCTGCTTTGTGTGAGTCTACACCAATAGCTTCAAATGCTGTTTGTGTGTGAATGTGTACAAGCACAAGAGAAAAAAACAAATTGAGGCAAAAGTGAAGGTGTAACTTTGCCTGAGATCCTATTAAATAATAGAAGGAATGTAATAAATGTACTAAATGTAATGAATGTATATACAATCAAGATCTACAGTTTATAAAGCGTACAACTCAAAATCATAAAATCAAAGAAGAAATGCATGCTTGCTGCCCTCAGTGATATTTCACTTATTTCACTAAGTCTTATCAGAAGCTCTACTGACACCCTCTGATCCAACTTGACTCATCTTTACTCTTGTGACGCTGTAACAGCACTCCCCACTCTGATGTCAATGTGGCTATATCTCTGCCAGCCAGCCCTCAAGCTCTGACCGAAATCGATTTTCTTCTGAAGACCCTCACCGCAACTCTTTGTCCCCCATGCCTTCCTGTCCTAACGGTGGAAGCTGTCTACAGAAATGTCGGTTATGGTTTCTGTCAGGACTTCCTGTGAAGATACACTTGCGTGTGCCTTGAACATGGCTCTGTTCCCAGAGCAGTCTGCTCCAAAGGGGGGAGTCAGGGGGAGCACTACGCCGGTCAAAACACAGAGGTATCGCCTTCGCCACAAGGTGGTCTCCTTTTCATTGCAGAAGCTGACAGGTTGTTTTTAAAGTCTAATTCGATTTGAGGAAGAGCCTGACTTTGGCTGACTTTGGCTGCGGCAGACCTGATGAAGGGTTGCGTCTGGGCTGACTGGCATTGGTAATCTCCTTTAATAGGGTTTTGCTGATACCACGGTACATGGAGACTCACCAAAGCTAGCTGAGCCCTCATCAGAGCCGCAGGAGAGATTCATTTCACTCCCTTAAGCCTACTCACCCCACACGCAGAAAGGCAAGAGACAGAACCATGCTCGCCACTGACTTTCCACCAATGAGCATGTAATTCCATTAGCCCAGGAGCCTATCAGATAAGCTTATTCAGGTTGAAGTTAGAAGGGGTGAGCATAATTGGTTCTGACCAGTTTCAAAAATGTTGCTAACCAGCGAGAGGCCATGGAGGGGAAAGCATGGTGTTCATTTCCCTTAAGAGGTCATGGAACACGAGAGGTTCCTGCCATTGAAGACGGCAGTGCTATGGTCTCCCTTGTCCATCGCCTGCCTGACAGGATGACTGGAAAGTTCATGTGCTTTATGGTTCTATAATGCACTCTTATTAAAAGTAAGCTCTAAGGATGGTTCGAGTTCAAAGTGAAAGGCGATCCTTTGCCGCTCTGCTGAGTACAGTGACGGCGTCCCACCCATAGCGGATAGCGCAAATGCACACACTCATCCTGCCATTCAGGCTGAGCCACTGGAAACTTCACTATTACAGTTCTGCTGAGAACGAGCCCCTTTCCAGTGTTGACGGGAGCGGACTGGCACACTACAGAGGCAGCAGTCCCTTTACGAGCTCTTGGAAGGACTACTGGCTTGAATGAAGGAGTCTGGCTTGTCAGAGCAAACCTTCTCTCTCACACACACACACTGGACCTTACATTCCCCAGCGTGAACGACTCCCCGAGTTGCCCCAAGTTCAGCTGCGCTCTTGAACCATGCTCAAGCGTATAGCATTACGCCTAAATGAAGGCCGATAAATTCTGCTCCATTAGAGCAGCACAACGCTCCTTAAAATAGCAATAATGCTCACTCTGTTTGAGAGCACACTGACCCCTCCGCTGATATCTGAACCACATCCACCCTGAGCGCACATCATGGAGGCAGTAAAGAGTTTTGCGAGCAGCTCTTCGGCGGGGCTGCCAGTGCTCCAGCTTATTCCACCAAGAGCATCCGCAAGACTGTTTTAGAGTCCTTACGGAAAGCAGAGCCTCCAACAAAAAAGCCTTTCTGTGTGAACAGCTCTCTTTCTCGTTCCCTTGAGATCTAAAAAAAAAAACCTCAAGAATACACTAGTCTGAAGCTATTTAGAGATCAACATTAACGATTTTGGTTGAGTTTTGTTAACTCTGTGTTCCAGAACATTGGATTTTAAATAACTATGAAGTTGGTGTACAGACTGTCCACTTCAGTTCCAGAGCTTATTCTACTGGGTGAATCATGTGAATCATCTGGGAATCTGGGAATAGCCATGTAGTAACAAGTCCTTATTTTCAACAGTTCCGTAAGACAGTCCATACGTAGTTGGATCAGTTAAAATCAGTTACATTGCCATGTTTAGCTGCCAGACACTGAAGAGTATATATACCTTGTTGAGAGAAGGGGGATTTTATTATAAATCTGTTCTAAATAACCATTTTAGATCCAATTAAATGAGCCATAAGAAGAGGTAAAGTTATGCACACAAGTTTAATTTCTTCAGTCTAATTTCATACAGTATGTTTGCGGCATATAAGCTTCTGTGCACTTCAGAACTCATCAACAATTGCAGATAAATGAGCCAGGTCAAATCAGATAAACCCTTACACCCATCTCACACCCATGGTGTCTCACAAATTACACTATTTTTACTTGTTCAAACACCTTGTCGATGGTTCATTTTCATTGGAGCTGTCCATTAGTTTTTCAGCTCTTTTCCGGCACTTTTTACTGGTGTAACTGTTCTGTTCTTGAGGCTTACCAGTGGTATCTTGAATCTTGATGTAAATCTGCTAAGGTCATAATGGGTTACTGTTCACTTCATTGTAGTCTGTGACACACTTTATCACTTTATCACACTGAAGTGATTTTTGATCTTTTAGATCATATTAGAAAAGTTTTTTTATTGACTATGTTTTAAAGAAATATTTGATTTTGGCACAGCTATTGTTTTATGTGCAGTGTTATTTTTAAGTTAACTAATATAAATGTGAAAATTTTAGACAATAATGTAGGCATCTTAAAATGATTTTATTGCCAACATAATAGATAATGAAAATGTCTATTTAGAAATGGGCATTTTTTTTAATGTGGCACATTATTCTTTTCCATCTTATTGTTTTTTTTTATTCCAACCTAAATTGTACAAAAGTTACTTTTGTTCAAACACTGTTTTGTGATTTATTTAGTAAAACTCTCAACATCTTGACCTTGTCTATCCTGTAAAAAAATAAAAGTAAGTTCAGGTTTCGCTGTTAATAAATATGTTATGACTAAACTATTGAGCATTTGCAGTTTTTAATCAAAAGATTAGTGCTCAAAAAGGGTCTCTTGCCTTGTGGACATTAATACTTCTTTCATCATTATGTTGCATGCTAGCACCAACATCACCAGCCCCTTAACTCAAAATGGCACATCTGCAATCAACTCTAGACCTTTAATTAGTTCTGGTGCATAACTAATGATGCAACACTACAATTATGTTAAGCCCCCTAAATTGTGGGGACTTACATGAGCCACCCACTGCCTTGGATTATGGCTGACACTCTGCACTTTAGTCATAGTCATTGTTCCATTTCAAATGCAATGTACTAGAATACAAAGTAAAAAAAAGATAAACAAAAATCAGTGAGACATACCTTTTCCTCAACAAGTTTCTGCTTGTGGAGCCTTCCTGACCACACTGGGATTAATAGAATTCAGAGCACCTCCTTTGTGCTGCCCAAGTGTGGAAACACTGCCCAAATATGGGCAATCCGACACACACCATGCGGGGTGTGTGTCTGTGTGCCCTGCCATTACCTGAGTACATACGTCACAAGAACACACACACACCCAACTCTCGATTTCACACCTTGGTATCTTCGATCATATCTCAACTGCCATTACCAGCTGCAGTCAGGTATGAAGACCATGAAGAGCAGCAGCTTAAAGGATTCCAGCCCTGGAGACCGCAAATTTCAAGCTTGAAAGACTTTTGTTGTGTAAACGTAGAAGTGTAAGACCAGCACAAAGACAGCTGATCTCAGATCTGTGTGAGCCTCACTTCTATTATATAACCTTGACCCTCTGGCACATTTGTGGTAGGAATGGCACAATAGCCTACTTAGTGACATCATGGTTGCTGGCACACACCCCTCTTAGGTACATGAATGCAATACCTTGCACTCTCCACCCAGGCGGAACATGCCAGCGTAAGCAAATCACACCCCCTTCCACCTGCCACTCCTGCCGCAGCGAGTGTAGGTGTGACGTCTGACAGTGTACAAGTGAAAAATGAGCATTCTATTCTTTCCCTCACACAAAAAAAACTACCTGATGATTCATCAGGGCCAACGAAACTCCAACGACTGCAGAAGTGTGACCTCAAAAAGTCCAAATCAGTGACACACCCAAAAATGAACATGTACAAAAAGAACAATGATGTTAAATGTTAAGCACTGTCTAAACACACATGAACACATGGTATTTGCTTAAACCAAATAATGTCACTAAGAGCCACACTAATGAGAGAAGTTGGAAGTTGGAATTCCTCTATCTGCTTGAATCCTGAATGTTAATGATTTCATCAGAATACTATCTGCACATCACACAGCACTTATCAGGCTTTTATCAGAGACAGCGGAAACCCTGCGCCAAGATAAGACTGTGCTAGCACTTAGAGTTGACAGCAAGCACTTTCTCTGAGAAAAGCCAATTTGTGACTTTCACAAGTCAACCCGTCCCTTTTTTTTGTCTCTACGCAGGGCAATCTACAGAAGGAACACGTGTAGGGCGGGTGTGTGAATGGAGCCTGCGTGAACTGGAGGGAGGGGTCTGGGAGTGGTTAGTATTGTGTGGTGCTAAAACACAAAGGGCGTAAGGGCGTATCAGGCCAAGGCGGGAGGGCGCTGCGCCTTCCCGTGAGAGCGGGCTGCACGCACAGGGGTCAATGTGTGACAGACGCATTCCATTCTGGCGGGACGAGGCGTCGGTCCAACAGAAATGTGCACACACCCTCCCCACACCCTGCGCCCTGCGGCCCCGCTCCTCTACTTCCGGCCGGAGTCTCTGATGGTGGCTGGTGTTAGCCTTGAGGTCTAATTTTAGGGTGCCTATTGTTTGCAGTGGCTCCTGGCAGGAAAGTAATTAGGTTAGTGTGTGAGGTGGAGGTGTGACGGACTTTGCCCATTTAAGGGGCATGCTGAATATGTAAAGCTGCATGACTTTTGGTTAGTTAGCATTTCAGAGAATCACACTTATGTATAGACTGGTTACTAACCATCTGTAAAATACTGAATGTTAGATTGATCTCATTATTACTAACAGGTATTGAGCCAATGGGAATCTATGAATAACATAGATTACCCGTTGGTCTAACAAATGCAACTACTGTCTTGTTCATTTATTTAAGTTACAAAATTAATGTACATAAGACCACACTGCATCTGAATATGCAGTACTGACATTCCAAGTATCTACATCAATTTTATTAATAAAGATTAATAATAAAAATGTGTTAAAGATAGCATAAACAAATTAGATGTCCCTGAGCCCCCAATTTTTCGACTGTTCTGCAATCACTCAAGGTTGTTAGTAGTGGTTATGTCTTTTGTCTTAAAGACTTTGACTTCACACATTTACCCCTGTGTGGATGCTGAAGAACAACAGCTGGACCAGACTTGGAGCCCAGTACGGCTGTCTACGCACATGCTGTGTTTGTCCCCCTAGACAAACACATGTAGCCCAGACCTTTCAACCACTGATTCATTCTACATTGTAAGCCTTACAAGCTCATGAACACACACATACACACACACAAACACCCGTACACACCCGTACACACACACATAGCCTTGCTGGCTCAGCCTCACTATAACAGCTGGTCAGTGAGAGGCAGAAGGTAGTGTAAATCTAAACACCGGTGTCTCCACCCACCCACTGACAAGCAGTGGGCAGAGAGCCTGTCCTCTGATTACCCAAGAGCAGCCGGCCAATCAGAGCTGGCTTCCATTCATAAAGAAGCTTCATTGTTCCGTATAGGATGCCGTATATGTTGTTCCTCCTTACACAGTAGAGGGACACCCAGTGGAGGAAGAGGAACCACCACCGGGGACCCCCTAAAACCCCCTTACCAAAAAAAACCCCTAAACTCTACTACATATAAACTCCAGTACAACCTTCAGTAGTATCAGTCAGTCCATTCAAAAGAGCACAGTCTTACAGTGAGAGACGGTGTTAAGGACAAGAATCAATCTAGATCTGACCAGTCGTGTTGTCAGCACAAGAAACAGTTTCAGTTACAGTAACAGCTATTTCCCTTCTAAGGTTCCTCATGTGACACATTAAGAGAGAAAGAAAAAAAACCTAAGAATGCTTCTTTCTCTCAGCCACACACACATACACGTATACACACATACATAATCACACATACACTTCCTCAATCAAATTTACATACCGCTTAAACATATAACTTTCTCATGGTCTCATTTTACGATTCACGCATGATTTGTCATGGTGGAGTCCCTGTCCTGTGCTGTCTTCCCTTTCTCAGCATTCTCAGCCTAGTTATCGCAAATCTGCAAACAATTTCTCAATTTTACCATGCACCATATGATATCCATTAGTAGCCAGCCCAGAGCTTTCAGTCCCCTCCCCACCCTCTCATTCACTTACTCAGTCTGGGTGAAAGGAGTATTTCCTGATGGCTGAGCGCCGTTGCCTGTCCATGTGCCGGGTCTCCTCCGACAGTTCCTCAAGTCCAGCCTCTTCGAAAAGCCGCAAGCAAACAGAGTGAGAGAGGGAGAAAGAGAGAGAGAGAGAGATCAGATTCACAGGTTGTCATAGCTCCGGAACTGGTGTGAAATCAGTGCTGGAAAATTAAAGACCAGCTCGAAGGAGCGATACCAGCATCCTCTAGGAGAGTGCCGGTCTGAATCGCTCTCTTTTTCTCTCTGTCTCTCTCTGGGTCTCTCTTTTTGTTTGTCCCCTTTTTTCTCTCTCCTTCTGTCTTTCCAATCACATTCTTAGGCGTCTAATCAGTAACAGTCTTAAAGTGACAGCAGCAGTAGAGGCTGCAGCAGTAGCGGCGGTGGTTTCCATCTCCACTTCAGCCAAACACCTCTCTCTGCAGCTTCAGCCGGAGCTGACTATCACTGTTATCACTGTCATCGGATTTAAAAGCCTGTCCCTCCCTCCCTCTCTCCCTCTCTCTATCTCCCTCCCCTTTTTCTCTCTCTCTCTTACATTCACACTGTCTGGCTCCCTCACTCTATCCCTCTCTCTCTTTCTCTCTCTGGTCAGGCGGTTAGACGCTGCAGGACTTGCTAGGTTTTATAGCTCAGAGGGGGCTGAGCGTTCTCCGCTGGCAGCCTATCGCTGTTCAGGGCAGTGTCCTGTTTCAGCACTCAGAATTGAGAGGTTAGACAGAGGACACCCATTCAGAAAAAAAGAGCACGACGCAAAGGGGAGGAGGGGAGAACCGACAGAGAGAGAGAGAGAGAGAGAGACAGATCCTCCAGAGCAGGAAACTCCCTGCCTGTGCGCCTGAAGAATGGTCAGTGTCTCTAAATAAGGCTAACGTCTGGCACTCTCGGTCCAGCCGCTTCCCCCTCGCACAGTGAGCCTAATGAGGCTTTATGAAGTACAGCCCTGCTTTCTCCACGGGAACCCTAGCGAACCTCACACGCTAGCTACGACTGCGTACAGCTGAAGAAATAAAGCCCTCGCTGAGCAATACCACTTCTCTGTAGACATCTTTCCATACATATTAACCCCTTAAAAGCCTACGTGCCTTCAGTTGTCAATCTTAAGTTTCATTATTTAGTTGTTATTATGTTACTACAGTCCTGACCATTAATTACACAATAATTACTATGAACTTCATAGTAACTACTGTAAAGTGAAATGTTGTGAAATGAAAACTGCTATGAACTACACGATAACGACAATGAATCACTCCCTAACTATGAATGACTGTCATTTTTTAAATAACACCATGGAAACATCTATGAATGTGGAAAAAAAATAAGAGACTGAATCAGTTTCTCTGGTTTTGCTATTTATAGGTTTATGTTTGAGTAAACTGAACATTGTTGTTTTATTCTAGAAACTACACACAACGTTTGTCCCAAATTCCAAACAAAAATATTGTAATTTAGAGCACTTATTTGCAGAAAATGAGAAATGGCTGAAATAAAAAAAGATGCAGAGCTTTCAGACCTCAAATAATGCAATAAAAAAACAAGTTCATGTTCATTAAGTTTTAAGAGTTTAGATATAAATATTTGAAGGAATAACCCTGGTTTATTCCATCCATCACCCTTGATCATATTCCAGAGGTCTTCAGTTGTGTAAAATGAAAGAAACTCATTTTACAACAAATTTTTTAAGTAGTTTCTTATTTTTTCTAGAGCTGCATATATATATATATATATATATATATATATATATATATATATAGCTATTGTGAAATAGAGAGTGATTATAGATTGGAGAATAATAAGTATGTTTACACAGTCAAATTTGTCAACAACAATAAATGCCATAGTACCTATTTTTGTCAGGACTGTGAAGAGCAATATCTGCCATGAATTTCACAGTAACTATGAATAAACGTAACTAATTTGAATTACTCAGTAACTGATATCAATAACCCAGTAATGACTGTGATTTTTCACGGTAACGTATATGACTCACATAGTAACTCATACATCAAGGCACACTATTAGACGACTGAAAAAGTGAAGGGGAATTTAAGGGAAATAACTTTTCATTCGACATCATATTAACCATTTAATGTGGTCTTTCATTATTTAGCATGTATAGAGTATCTTACCGTGTTTAAATTCCCCCAAAATTGAGCTATATGGTGGTATTATGAATGTCAGAGGAGAAGTGAAAATGGGCAGTCTGTTTTAGATGACATGAGTGAAATTTGAAATGTGACGTAATGAGAAGACTGAGAGGAATATGGGTATATGGGTGTATGGGATTTAAAGGGGATAGTAAAAGACTGTCTGTTTGTAATGCACTATATTGTTACATCTGTTATCTACAAAACTTTCAATAAAAACTTGATTACAAAAAATAATCAATGTATATTAAAAAGGAAGGGAAGAGGGAATATTAAAAATAGCGAAATAGGTCATTTCTAAATATCTTGCATTTTAATTTTTTATATTCAGGCTCATATGTGTAAAAATGAAATTACACTGTACTCTACTGTACTGTACACTCTGTTTAGCTTCTGTTTTTGCTAATTCACAATTTTTTTGTGTGTTTTTTGGAGTTTCCTTTCAATTGTGACCCATCACACAGACTATCAATGATTATGCCATTCATCCCTGTGTTGCACCTTTGCATCCATGGCAGAACAGTACAGGGTTTCACCTGGGCTCAGGTATAGATTACACAGAGCAGCACAGTGACACCTCACTCTCTCACCTCTCTCATTCAGAAGCTCATCTTTCAACAGGAAAAAGAAGCGAAAGTTACAAAGAGGGAGCGAAAGAGAGGAAGGAATGACCAATCCACCTGCTCGTCTAGCACTGGGGCGGCTGCACGGCGTCACGGCGGCACTGAAACCACTTTTAAACTCCCATATTTGTGCTGTTAGTCACCGAGAGGGCAAGTGAGTCACCCCCATGTGCTGCCGGCCCGGTCCAGCCCGGTTCAGCCCAAGACCCGGCCCAGGACCCGATCACAAACAAGCCCTGTTTTACCCCCTCTATTCCTGAACGACACAGCCCAGCTCCCTGCCTGCCCACCACTGCCCGCCTCACGCCCACAAACAGCCAGCCACGCTTCCAGCCACACACGGCTCCTCGCACACCACACTGTCACTCTGCAGGACAGTGAGTCATATATGAGACAGCAGGACCTATATCCACACACACATTTCAGCTTAAGACATTTATTTAGGCTGTCTCTCTGTGTGTGAATGGAAGAATAATTATATAGAAAAGAAAATATATTTTACAGGGATTGAAGCTGCTGGACGGTCTTAAGATGCAGAAGAGAAGTGCTGAGTTTCTTAAGACACAATAAAGCCATCAGAATTATGTCATTCCAGGAATAAATATTGTAGTATATAATTCACCAATATTATATGTAATTATACACAAAACTCTTGTAAATATATTTTGTACTGCTGTTTCACTTTTTAACATAATGCCATTGTGGTTGTCGCTCTTTACAGTTGACTCTAATGAATAGATCAATAGAATTGCTGGAATATGACTTAATAAAAATCTTTTTAAGCAGGATTTTCCTTCTTCTTTAAATTTGCCATTTTTGGCACAATTGGTTTTATGGTTTTCATGGATTATTTATGTCTACATATTTATATAAATTTATATACATTTATTTATATACAGTACATATTGATGTATATGTTTATCCAGTTTTCAGTAGTATTGCAAGAATGTGTTGGCGATTTAATGAGGGAATAATTCCATAAAAAACTAACCAATTTTTTTTTTTTTTTTACATTTTTAATGAATCAAAATACACATATCCAAAGTTGGAATTAGTTAAGCTAACTGACATGACACAAACATAATATAATTTTTTTTATTTATTTGTAATTATAAAATAGGTTTTCTTGGAAACCTTACATTCAGTCTTTATTCACTTATAGTAATTAATAACCTTTAGCCTCACATTTACTTTTCATGATTGATAAGGTGATAAAATAATCGTAAATTGATAAATTTGTCACAATTTTGGAGATACATGGTTTCTTTTATTATCTGTATTATCTGTACTTGCTGTAAAATTGGGAAGGAGAGTAACATAATTTCAATTCTCTGTATGTCCTGTACATATGCAGTATTGACAATAAAACTACTTGACTTGACTTGACTACATTTTCTTTGAGCACATTTTTACATATTTAATGTTTCTCTGATAATTAAGTAGTTATTAATATTTTGTTTTATATTTGAGTTAAATAAGTAAAATAAGTAAATCTAAAGGAAAGCTTAATAACATGCTGTTGTGTGCTGTCGACTGAATGAGTAGATTATATACTATCAGTACACATCTCAGATACAGTCTGTACATGGCAGACGGTGTGCGTATCTGTGTGTTTCTTGTGTTATGTGTGTGTTATATGTGTGTGTGTGTGTGCGCGCTCTCCCACTGTGGCAGTCTGGATGGTAAAACTGAGCTCGACCGCAGCACAGACAGCTTGTATAGAGATGGAGGGAGGAGGTGGTGGTGAATCACACATTGTAACGTGTCAGTGCGTCGTTTCTCTGCTTGTGGAGCCGGGCCGCTCTCTCTCTCTCTCTCTCTCTCTCTCTCTCTCTCTCTCTTGCTCATTTTCTTGTCAGTGGGCTGAAGTTTGGTGACTCAGGAGCTTTGAAATGTAACTACAGAGCGAGCCGGAGCTCTTTACTGCAGTTAAAGCCGTGTGCTTCCCACTTGTTTCATTTGAGGGTTGAATTACTTCCAGAGGGACTAAAGGAGAGCTTCTACTCCAGGAATTATCTTAACTACTGCCTCAGATATTAGATAACATGACTTCTGCTGACATACACATGTGGTATTCTGGCACGAGACATGGTCGACTTAACAGGACGACACAAACTCTATTCTGTATCACGTGGAAATTCACAATCTGTAAGTGAACTGATCTGGGATTAGAAGGAAATACTGTACACTCTAAAAAACAGAGGTACAATATAAGTACTTCATAATTGCACCCTCAAAGGTACAATATTGTTCTTTACAGGGTCAGATTTGTTCCCTCTGAAGTACAAAGTCATTCCAAACAGCAATAAGTACAGATTTGTACCATTTAACCAACCAAAAGGTACATTCAGTATTCTGTATCACTGCACTGATAAAGAACATATATGTTAATTTGATTGACTCTAAAAAGGCTTTGAAAAGTAAAAATATTACCCCAAATAAACAATAAAAGAGAAAAAATAATTAATTGTTTATTTTTTTAGTCAGACATATAAAGGGTTCAATGTGTTTTTAATTATTTTTTTACAGGGCATAATGGCGTTTTATCCCTTTTTTAATTTAAGTTCAGCATTAAGAGTGTTTTACACGCTATTCAAGTGTTGTTGAAGTCTTTTTAATCTAAATCTTTAAAATAAAATCTCAAACTAGAACACTTTTGGTTTAAGTCTAAATTTTAAAACCTTTCTTTTTATACATATTTGAAAACAGCTCTATTTTAAGGTAGTCACAATATTTTGTGAACAATGTCTTTTAGTTCTTTTTGTTCAGCTCAGGAAACACATGCTGTTTTATATGTTATTAAATCTTATCCAATAAGTGTCTTTAAAAAAAAGGTTACTTAATGTTTTTTTCTTTCCCACACTAACCCCTATTTTAATCAAACCCTTAAAACAAGAATTGCAATTGAACAAGTCACCACAGGTAAATGTAAACCCTTCAGCAATAAAAGATGTCCTGATTGCAGCTTTAATCTGGGTAAGGTAATATTTGTACCACACTGAAAGGCGGGAATGCTCTAATCTTTAATCAAATAACAAAGATAAGAAGCTCTCATTGGAATACCGTAGCATTCCTGACATTCCTGACTGGTAGAAGGTGTAAGCCAGAGCCGCCGACAGCTCCATAAACGTAAAGATTAAAGACGGACCAGGACCTCTCCCACTGACCTCTTCACCCATAAGGAGACCTCAGCTACCTCCACCTCAGCAACCTCCACCTTAGAAACGTCCACCACAGCAACCTCTATCTCAGCAACCTCCACCTCAGCAACCTCTACCTCAGCAACATCCACCTCAGCAACCTTCACCATCTGCACCCTCTACCTCAGCAATCTCCACCTTAGCAACCTCTACCTCAGCAACATCCACCTCAGCAACCTTCACCATCTGCACCCTCTACCTCAGCAATCTCCACCTTAGCAACCTCTACCTCAGCAACGTCCACCTCAGTAACCTCAACCACAACAACCTCCATCTCAGCAACCTCCACCACAACAACCTCCACCTCAGCAACCTTAACCTCAGCAACCTCTATCTCAGTAACCTGTACCTCAGCAACCTCCACCTCAGCAACCTCAAGCACAACAACCTCCACCTCAGCAACCTTAACCTCAGTAACCTCTACCTCAGCAACCTTAACCTCAGTAACCTCTACCTCAGCAACCTCCACCTCAGCAACCTCTACCTCAGCAACCTCCACCTCAGCAACCTCTACCTCAGCAACCTTAACCTCAGTAACCTCTACCTCAGCAACCTTAACCTCAGTAACCTCTACCTCAGCAACCTCCACCTCAGTAACCTCTACCTCAGCAACCTTAACCTCAGTAACCTCTACCTCAGCAACCTCAACCACAACAACCTCCACCTCAGCAACCTTAACCTCAGTAACCTCTACCTCAGCAACCTTAACCTCAGTAACCTCTACCTCAGCAACCTCCACCTCAGCAACCTCCACCACAACAACCTCCACCTCAGTAGCACACACTGACATCACACCCAATACCAATCACATGACACAGCACATGACACTTCCAGGAAGCAGGTCACCTGAGTACTAGCCACATAGTTTAGCACTATATAAAGGGCTCATGTGCTCTTAGTCTTTGCTGAGTATTGACTGTTTATCCTCATACACAGCGTTTTTCCATTGCCTGTGTTACGCTCTCATTTTGGCCTTGCTTTGTATTACAAAGTTAGATTTTTGCCTGCCCTCTAAAATTGCCAATCCGTGTTTGACCTCTGGACTACTTCTTAAAATGTTAATGTTTTTTGACCTGAGTAAACTAGACTGCAGTTTTAAGGAGAGTTTTTAACTTCATTTTCAAGCCTGAAAATACATATCTTTATCAGTTATGTGTTTGCATAAACAGTTTACACAGTGCTGATCATCATATCTCTCATCAGATGTATCTCTCATCATCTTCAGCAAAATCATTCAGGTCACAAATTGTAAAGATGACTTATTTCATTTATTTATCTATTAAAAAAAATGTTTAAGCGCAAAAAACACACAGAGGAGCCAAATTGTGTGTCTGACAAACTAATAAGTCTGTTTATGAAAACATACTTCAACCAGCACACACATCTTCCTATAATTAATTATTACTCTTATTATTATTATTGTGATTCTGCATTATTACATAAGCTTTAGCGCCCAGTCCACACACACACACTAAGTAGGCACAGCATGGGCATGAGCAGCCACCGGTACACTGGCAGTCTCACATTCCTCACCCATACAGAGAAGACCTAAGACCTAAGCCAGGCCATTTACACAACACAACATGTTATCTGCTGCCAATATCAGATGACCACACCAAGCGTAGAGGAAAAGTGCGTGGCATGCTGACAGTGCCCGCAGGCAGCGGTTGCAGATTTCCACACGTGATGGCAGCCCGGCCGGCCTGAGCCATGCTGGAATCTGGGCAGTCAGCTGGTGAAGGACGTCAGGGTGACGTAACTCCGCCCTGTTCTGGCTTGAATGAGCCGGGCCACTTGGTCGGCCCCGGGCGCTGCATGGCTATATTAGGCGGCTGGAGGACGGTGGCTGGAGAGCGGCGGCAGCAGCAGCGGCGCTTATGCGAGTGTGATGTCATGGTCATGCAGGCAAGGCATGACTTCACAGGCCTTATCAGCTGAAGATATCGTCGCATGCTTGTGTTATATTCCGCCCTGACACACACACTCACATGCTCACACGCACATGCCCACACGCTCACATGAAGGCCTGGCAGTGCTTTTAAAGGCACGAAATGTGCCACACAGATGCCTCGTAGCCATGCCAACCAATTTGTTTGAGAAAGATGACAATGAACGATTTGCACAGTGAAAAGTAAGAGAGAGAGAGAGAAAGACCCTGCTAAAGAGAATGAAGACATGGCCACGCTATTAATAATGATCATTACAGCTGTGGTTATTATTATCTTAAACATGATGACTTGTGGTGTCTCTGTGGAAACTGCAGCAGGATGGAACTGGAACGTTTTGTCGCCACTTTGACAGAACTGGAATTGCGTTTCAGATTCATACACACGTTCGTATTGTTGCCGTCGTAACAAAGAGCTTTAATAGCTTTATACACTCTGAGAAGAACCACATAATTATTTGCTTCAAATACAAAAATACATGCTTGTATTAAGTGTAAAGAAGCTTTCAAAACCTTTTCTTTTCCTCATATTTTCCAATGCTGTCCAGTGAAAAACAAGTATTTCCATTACACAAGAATCTCCATCAAACACTGTCCCTTACACTTTGTTTAAATATTTTTAGACCAATAGAAAATCTCCAAAATGATCTGAAATCAAAGAACTTAAAAAGTGGAAGTTAACACTGCATTATAACACTGCATTATAACTAACTGAAGTAGTGTGGAGGCTGTAGCATAGCCTGGCTAAAGTACCAAAATCCAGCAAAAACAAGATTAACATAAGTTTAAAATCTGTGACATTATTAGTAAAAACAGAAATCAAAATTCAAAATTCAATTTTGAAGAAAAAGTTGCTTGTATGGAATAGAAAGAGCCTGCAGGGTAAATCTTGGAGAATATCCATTTGACTGCATCACTGGTATCAAATAATGTTGCAACAGAAATGTGACTTTTTTAGTTGGTATTTTAGTTTTCGCCTTGCTTTCCACTTTTGAAAAATTAGCATCTGCCAACAAATTCCCATGTCGGTTCAAAATCATCCCTAGATTATGAAATGTTTAATATCTTGCACATTTAAATGAAAAACATTTCGGACATATGGACATATTGAGTGATCCCATCACCTGCAAGAGCAGCCCACCTTTAATATGACTCATCCCTCAGCACTCTCTGGTATTCAATAGCCTGGATCTGTTCACATTTTCACATTCAGAATCGCCCAGCGCTCGCCCAAACAGAAAATACTTCCAGTGGAATAATAACAGGCAATTAGCCTGTATGTCTCTCTGAAAGCCTATAATCCCTGAGTGGTAAATCAGTCAGGTAAACGGCCAGAGGGTTATAGCTTTCCTGTCCCCTGTCACAGGGGACGGCGGGGGCTTTGGGTGGGAGTTGGGTGGTGGGTGGGAAAAAGAGTGTGAAAGCATTTAATGGAGCCTGCCCGTCTGCTCCTCCACCCCTTTGGCTGGCCCTTTAAAAGGTGTCAGATGAAAAGCAGCTGAGATTGTTGCTCTCTCTCTCTCTCTCTCTCTCGCTTTCTCTCTCACTCTCTCACTCTCATTCTCGCCCCCTCTTTCTCTCTCTCTCTCCCTCGCTTGTGAGCATTCTCTTGCTCTCTCTCGCCCCCTCAACACCCACGTCTTTTCTCTCCTCCTCCGCCTCCGCCTAGGCTGCCTACGCACGCTCCGCTCACACACGCTCACTCATTCTCTCTCGCTCTCGTGCTCGCTTGCTCACTCGCTCGCTCACACACACCCACACACCCACACACACGCCCAGCCTGCCGCCTCTGGTTTGTCCCTGTGCTGTAAAGTCAGGATGCGGGACCCCCGCCTTGCTCCTAGCTGACCCTCAGTCTGGCTTATGCTTCGCTCGCGCTTTTCCTCGCGTACATCCTGTGAAAAGTGGGCCATCCCGGCCCGAGCAGCGAGTCTCACAGCAGCTTCCCCGTCCCCACCTCTGCTGGGCCGGGCCGGGCCGGGGTGAGAGAGCATGAGGGAGAGAAAGAGAGCGAGAGAGAGCAAGAGAGGCAGACGCCCTCATCCTGGAAGTCCCGAGCATTTCTCTTTAGAAACATTCCATTCTCCAGCCGGCCAACGCCAAGCAGGGTTTCCTGCTTACACACACAAAGACACACATATACACCCCCTCCAAACCTGGCCTACAGAACCACCCTCCACCCTCGAGCCTCCACCCCAAGACAAGCGGACTCTTTTTCAGGGGAGGTGGTCTTCCTGGAGTACCACCTTCAATTTTCCCAGCCTGCCAGGCCGGGGAGAAAGTGATGATGTTATACAATGCTGATAAAGCGACCCTCCGCACTCATTCCGCTCTCAGGCAGAAAGTGGCGTAATCGTGGAGGCTGTGGGATTACTGTGTTTGGTTTGGCTCACAAGCCCAGGGCCACGCTGAACAACAGCAACAGGGTGACAGAGGAAGGGAGAGACCAAGAGAGAGAAAAAGAGAGAGAAAGAGAGAGCAATAGAATAGGTCAGGTAGACAAAATCAAAGAAAGATGCAATACTCAAAAAAAAAGTTTTTTAAATCTCTATTTCACTTTTTGACACATTTATCTTTAATCCTCAGCTGTTCTTTACAGTTTCATGAAAATTGAACGGAATGGACCAATAAAAATACTCTAAACTCTTAACTAGGAAATCAACTGTTTTACATTGGCTTTTTTTGAAAGTAAAGAATGGTTGTTACTTTTGCTGTAAATCTGATCTGATCCGATTCATTTTGAAATGTTCTTCTTACATTCTATATATTTTCATCAACAGGTTTGGTCCAATATGACCTGTAATGTAATATCTTTACATTTCCACACATTAAGCACTAAAGCAGTTCTTATAAAAAGCAATCACCTTTGAATCCAGTCAAAAATATGAAAGCTAACTGATGACTGAGTGATAACTGATCTGAATTGACCTTTTTTTAGGAATAATGCTTTGCTTCCAGATTTCTTCCAGTACATTAATAAACTGTACTGTTAGACAATCTACAAAATGTCTAATAAGCAAGCAAACACAAAGGAACTTTACATGCTGAATGATTATGTCACATGTAAGATAAACTCAGGAAATTATTATAAACTTCTTAAAAAATGTAAAGAGGGTTGTCCAAACATTTCCATAGAGTCAAACATGCTATCACTATTTTTTGTATTGATGTATGTGTATTTTACATATTTTTATAAAATATGTATAAAAGAGAGAGTAAAAGAGAGAGTAAGAGTGTGAGAGAGAGAATAAGAGAATGAGAGAGTAAGAGAGAGAGCAAGAGTAAGAGAGAGAGAATAAAAGAATGAGAGAGTGAGAGAAAGTAAGTGGGAGAGAGAGAATGAGAGAATGAGAGAGTAACAGAGAGTAAGAGAATGAGAGAGTAAGAGAGAGAGACTAAGAGTGTGAGAGAGAGAAAATAAGAGAGAAAGAGAATGAAAGAGAGAGAGAGTAAGCGTGTGAGTAAGAGAACAAGAGAATGAGAGAGTAAGAGAGAGAGTAAGAGCATGAGAAAGAGAATAAGAGAATGAGAGAGTAATAGAAAGTAAGTGTGAGAGAGAGAATAAGAGAGAGAGAGTAAGAGTGTAAGAGAGAGAATAAGAGAATGAGAGAGTAAGAGTGTGTGTGAGAGAGAGAGAGAGAGAGAGAGAGAGAGTAAGATTGTGAGACAGAGTAAGAGACAGAGTAAGAGAGAGAGTAAGAGTGTGAGAGAAAGAGAGAGAATGAGAGAGAGAGTAAGAGAGTGTGTGAGAGAGAGTAAGAATGTGAGACAGAGTAAGAGACAGAGTAAGAGAGAGAGTAAGAGTGTGAGAGAAAGAAAGAGAATGAGAGAGAGAGTGAGAGAGAGAGAGTAAGAATGTGAGACAGAGTAAGAGACAATGTAAGAGAGAGAGTAAGAGTGTGAGAGAAAGAGAGAGAATGAGAGAGAGAGTAAGAGAGTGTGAGAGAGAGAGTAAGAATGTGAGACAGAGTAAGAGACAATGTAAGAGAGAGAGTAAGAGTGTGAGAGAAAGAAAGAGAATGAGAGAGAGAGAGAGAGTGAGTAAGAGACAGAGTAAGAGAGAGAGAGTAAGAGTGTGAGAGAAAGAAAGAGAATGAGAGAGAGAGAGAGAGTGAGTAAGAGACAGAGTAAGAGAGAGAGAGTAAGAGTGTGAGAGAAAGAAAGAGAATGAGAGAGAGAGAGAGAGTGAGTAAGAGACAGAGTAAGAGAGAGAGAGTAAGAGTGTGAGAGAAAGAAAGAGAATGAGAGAGAGAGAGAGACAGAGAGAGAGAGAGTAAGATGGTGAGTATGGGAGAGAGTCGGGGTGGTGGGGGCTCTTTTCCAGCTGTTTACAGAGTGCAGACTAACTGGGGTTCATTTCCTCCAGAGTGTGCACGTCTTTATCTAGCCCATCTTCCGGCGGAGCTGATAGGAGTCTGGGGAACAGCGAGGGGGACGGGGGTCCGTCTGCCCCCTTTCTCAGCCCAGCGTCACCAGTTTAGGAGGGACGACTAGCCCATATCTCCAGCAGCCTTCCTGGTGCTACTGTATTGTCCGCCTTTGCCTTTGAGTGTGAGTGAGGGTGAAAGCAAGACTCCTGTGACCGGTCAGAGTGTCTCCATCAGTGTTGTGTCTGCCGACACACTGCGGCTTCCTCACACACACACACTTTTCGAGCACTATATATATATATATATATATATATATATATATATATATATATATAAAACCACATAATTCATAGGGATTTTCACAACATATGGCTTTGTAGTCACTATGTAACATTGTATATACAATATACACACACAGTATGGAAGCTGTTTTTCAGGTACTTTCAAAAGTGGACTCTCCCCAAAAGTACAACCTATCCTTAGCCGTAACTAGGCATGAGTAATGCATCCAAGGAAGACCCGTAGTCCAGAACAAAACAAAGGCAAGGACATACAGTCATGCTAAAGCAACAATAGCCTTCTGTTGAAACAAAAATGCCTTGCCAAGAACCCAAAAAAAAAAAAACAACAATAAAAAACAATTAAATTATCTTTGACATCTGACTCATGGATCTTCCCCTAAAGAGTAACATTACTCTCTTCAAGCAGCGCACACAGATACGAGTCATAGGTCAAGCCCAGAAGATAAGGTGTCGTCGTTTACAGGGTGAAAACCGAGAGCTGAAATAATAGTTCTTCACCAAAAAAACACAATAACACAAGATCAGCAGGAGCAGATGAAACAGCAGAAGAGATAAGAGCTGAGAAAGTGAAGAGAGGGGTGAAATGCCGGATGTGGCATCGATGAAGAGAAGAGGAATCATGAGGAGAGTGCAATAGATAAAAGAATAAAGGGCTGTGAAAAAAGCAGAGGCGTGTAAAGGAGAAAAAAGACAATAGATAAGAGCAAATACGAGTGGAGAATCAATGGATACGATATAGAGTTAAATAAAAAAGAAGAAAGAACATTAAAAAGTGTAGAAAGGAAGAGAGAGACAAATAGATTGAAACAAAGTGAAGAAGAGAAGAGAATAGAAGAGTGTAGATTGTAGAACAGCTAAAGAGAAAGGAGAACAGAATAGAATTCAACAGAAGACTGTAGGGGGAAAAGAATAAAGAAGTGTAGAAAAGAAAAGAAGTACTAAATAGTATAGATGATAATTGAAAAGAATAGAGTGCAGAACACCTCCTCTACATCCTCTCTGTTTTTATCTGTTGTATTCTAATTAATCCTCCACTTTTCTGTTCTCCTTTATTTTTTTTCTTCTATTTTTCCTGTCCTACAGTTCTCTACACTCCTCTCTACTTTTCTATTCTATTGTCCTTTGCACACCTTCTATTCTATTCTACTCTTCTCTACTCCTTTATTCTGTTCTTGTCTCCATGCTCCTCTATTGTGCTTTATTAAACTCTACACATCTCTATTCTGTTCTCTTCTATTCTATTCTCCTATACACATCTCTGTTATGTTTTATTCTCAACTACAGTTTGATTAGGTTCTATTCTCTTCTGTGCTCCTTTATTCTCCTCTTCACTTCTATATTCTGTTCTCTTCTTCACTCATCTATTATTTTCTATCCTCTGTTTTATTCTCCTCTATTTTGTCCTGTTCTACGCTCCTCTACAGTCCTCTATCCAGATATGTTCTACTCTCCTCTATGTCCTCTACTCTGTTTTTTTCTCTTTTCTCATATACACTCTATTCTTTTCTACACTATTCTGTTCTCGTTTGATCTTTACTGTTCTCCCTTATTTTCCTCTATAGTCCTATTTTATTTTGTTTTCTAGTTTATTATTCTCTATACGTTATTATATTGTCTTCTACAGTCTTCTATACTCCTCTAATCCTCTACCTCCTCAACATCCTCAGTGTTCCTGTAATCTCTTGCCATCTAGATCTAGAATCTTAGAGTTGAATTGAGGAATTTAGAGATGAACAGGATAGAAGACGGTAGAGGATTATGAAATGAAGAATGTTAGAGTACAATAGAGTAGTGTAGAGTTGAATAGATGAGAGTATTGGTGAACTGGAGAGAAGATGATAGAGAGGTATAAATTAGTAGAGGTGTAAAGTCAAATAAAGAAGTGTAACATTGAGTAGAGGAGTGTAGAGATGAATAGAGGAGTTAAGCGTGGAACAGATGAGAGTAGAGGTGAACAAGATAGAAGCTGGTAAAGAGGATAAAATAAAGAAGTGTAGAGTTGAAAAGAGGAGTGTAAAGTAAAACAGATAAGAGTAGAGCTGAAGTGGATAGAAGATGGTAGAGGAGGATAAAATAATGGAGTGTAGAGTTGAATAGAGTAGTGTAAAATAATAGAGTGTAAAGAAAATAGATGAGAGTAGAGATGAAATGGATAAAAGGTGCTTGAGAAGTGTAAAATGAAGGAGTGTGGAGTAAAATAGGTAAGAATAGAGCTGAAATGGATAGATGATCATAGAGAAGTGTAAAATAAAGGAGTGTAGAGTAAAACAGATGAGAGTAGAGCTGAAATGGATAGAAGGTGGTAAAAAGTGTAAAATAAAGGAGTATAGAGTGGAACAAATGAGAGTAGAGCTGAAATGGATAGAAGATGTTAGAGAAGTGTAAAATAAAGAAGTGTATATAATAGGTAAGAATAGAGCTGAACTGGATAGAAGGTGGTAGAGGAGTGTAAAATAGAGGAGTATAGAGTGGAACAAATGAAAGTAGAGATTAAATGGATAGAAGGTGCTAGAGGAGTAAAATAAAGGAGTGTAGAGTTGAATAGAGGAGTTGCCCCATGTGGGTCTGAAGGAGGATGATTCAGAGACATTCTGCCCACTCACCCACCCACACATGCCCAACTGTGGGTGTCAAAACACTGGATTCAGAGCCTACAGGCCTTATACTCAGGATCTCTATCTTTCTTTCTCTCTCTTTCTCTCTCTCTCTCTCCCACTCCCAACACACACACACACACACACACACACACTTTCTACCCACAAGCTAAGCCTACACCGAAGGAGTGTTTATAATGTCACAGACAGAAAAAATGGGCACACGGGATAATGTGTGGGCTCATGTTCTCTCTTTTTGTGTGTGGCGTGTGCATGTGGTGAGTGTGTGTGCGTGTGCGTGTGGTGAGTGTGTGTGTGGTTAGTGTGTGGTAAGTGTGTGTGTGGTACTGTGTTTTTGGGAGACAATTTTGGAATGACTTTAAATGTCTTGACCTTATTTTTTCCTTCTGATTTCTAGAAAAATAAATGGCTTTCTACCTCTGCATCCATCCATCCATCCATCCATCCATCCATCCATCCATCCATCCATCCACACACACAAGACAACCCAACCTAATACAACTGTCCACACACTCAGCAGTGACATCTTTTACCTTTCTTTTGCTCATCCAGCTCTGTCCATTCTACTACCCTTTCATTTTCACCCAAACACAGCGACAGAGAACAAAAGAAGAGATGGCACGATATTCTCTTTTCTTTTCCAGCATTGACACCCATATTACTGGCACTAGTGTTGGACAATGCTGGTACTGATGCAATACGTCAAACATTAAAAGCTGTTAAGTAATAATATGCTATTCAATAGCTATTTAATTAATACCAATTAGATATTTAATCGTTAGCAAACCTTTTCTGTTTACATCAGCATGAAGTTGATACCTGCTATTAGATCAGTGCCATCTCTCACAAGAAAAAAAAAACATTAAAAAAGATTAAACTTACCAGTGTTTCACGATTTCGATTCTTCCCATCATATCCAGCTTCATCTCCTGACAACAGCAAAAAAAAGGCATAAAATTAGATCTTTCTAATAACATATGTATTAATGCTGTTATGACACCTTTATAACAATTCTAGAAGGCTAATTCAGGAAGAAAATAGAAGAATTTCTGTCGTAATATGTTTATTACAATTTTTGTTAACTCAATTTCATTAAGAACATAAACAGATCAATGTGT